>NC_136427.1:130672500-131872500 GCF_052849685.1 Lactuca virosa
GAGTTACCAATGCGTTTACGTGCAATCAATGTATAACCAACTCATAGTCAACAACTCATATCTCTAGGTTTGAAGAATATAAGATATTATCGTCTCATGATTCACTCGTGATAAAATCCATGAAGTGATTCAAATGAGCGTGGGTTTAATCCAATACTCATAACTTATGAGCACTCATGAATGTTGTAGCAACCATTGCTATGTCTAATGCACATTAGACAAATCATACAAGCCAAATTCATGACAGTCTTAAATCAATACCTACTTCCAAAGTATGACTGACTGTGGAGAGTTTGAATAACTTAGTCAGTCGGGAAGAATGACCTAGTTATTCTGGAAGTCAAAACATGCAAAGTGAAACACAAAAATAATACTAATCTTGTATGGCCTCAACACTTTGAGTGTAAATAAAAAAACACCTTTTATCTAAGCACCATATTGATTACTCATTATTCATGTTTCGATTAATCAACTTAATACCTGAATTGAAACAATAGTCATGTCATGCTCCAAGCATGCACACTATGTTTACATGTGGTTCTCTCTTTGTGAAACAGATCGATTGACAGCATTTCAATGATGCTCATTTCATAATCCCAAATCCTCTTGTCATTTACTGTGATATGTTAGATTCTAAACCTATATGCAATGATCCTCTTGTAATGAACATGCACACGAGTCACAAAGACTTGGCAATTTCAATGGAGATCAATTCCATGGAAACGAAGTCTCAAATTCAAAGTACATTGCTTTGAACATCCTTCTTTCATTAAGTTCTCTAATCTTACACAGATTCAAAGAATAACTCCCACCTATGGAAACAATTCCATGTTACCATTTTGACCATCACTTCTGAACAAGAGTTGCCTCTTTTCAAAATATCTCAATATGGTCCTTACTCTATACTTCCAATTGTCCATGAGTAACCAATCTTTGGAAAACCTCAAATTGTTCTCAACAATTGCTTAATCATTTTAGTCATATCCAGTTCTAATCCCTTTTCCCCTCTTAATGCCCTAAGCATTAGGAAAAATTAGAAAGGATAACTATTATAGCTCATGTAATCAATCCTATACCCGAAGCATATGGGACATGATTCATGCTAAAAAAATTTATTTGCCATGTTCTCACAATTCGAACTATGAAGAGGGATGCCGTAATCATAAACGAATTTTGAGAACGCAACATATATAGAATTTCCTTGTGTTGAACCATTCCAGCATAACAGTCATATATATTCTTGACTAAAGTTGATTAAAATCTCAATCTAAGCTTGTAGAATTGGAATGAAGTATAAAATCCTCTCCCTTAATTATAGCAAAACAACTTTTCAAAGTGAATTGAAACTTTTGTTTTCTATAATTAACGTTGCTAGCTTGCAACATAATCATCATGCTCCCACTAGCATAATGATTATTATCTTACTAGCATAACACTTATGCTCCCACTAGCTTTGACATGTATCCAGAAATCAACTGGACCTCTAGAAATCAATACTTTATTGTCTTTCTTACCAAAGTTCAGATTTCTGATACGAGATGCTTTGATAAGACTTTATCAAAATCATACACCTTTCCTTAGATAGCTCACTTGTGTGTCTAAACAATTATGAAGAGGGATGTCGTAATCATAATGTTTAGACCTTTTGTCATTCTCACAATTGGTATCTACTTAAAATCTACGTAGTGAAAGAGTTTCCTCACCATCATTTTCATGAATCGGAGACAAACCTTGTGACACTTAGATTTTATGGTGTAAGTGTTCCTATCCATGTGAATTTGTCATAACCATAATCACAAGACAAGGTTAGTGGCAAATCCAAACACATATGGACTGAACTTGTTCAATCTTAATTTCTTGCCACCCGGCAGCACAAGGGCCTACCATTGCTTCCAGGTTGTTATGCAAACAATTGAGAACTCATAGAACTCACAAGCATAGTCAACTTTTAACTGGAATAGACACAGAAATAAGAATATGTCAACACGATAGGTTACAAACCTCAAGTCGTGGGCTAGTGATTAACAAAACTCTTGATTAGTTCTTGAAACTATTTCATGATCTTTTAAACTCCCACTGTCCTCTTGACATATAAGACTCACTTGCCCAATATTCAAGAGATAGTGCAGATTCTTTTACAAACACTTCACACAATTGGCCTTAGTTGGTTTTTGTTTTATCCAAAACATCACAACTTACCAATTTCAAATGTACAAGAGTAAGAAAACATTTGACAAGTGTTTTAAACCTTTCTTAAGATTATGTCACTCAAGGCTCAATCTTGGAGTATGACTCTAAGATTTGATTTTGGAACGAAGTATGATTTATCTTTTGATTTAATCATTTCAACAATTCATGATTCCTCTCCTTAGCCAACAAATGCACTAAGGTATCTTTAGAGGATCAATTGTGATATGGTTCCATAATCACTAAGATAATCATAAAACAAGATACACAAGTACTCTCCCATCTCTTCAGATTGGAGAAACTTTTATTTTTCTGCCTTATTTGATTCTTCTTATTCATTCTGCCATATATTTAAACTTTTCCAATGTTTCAGCATTACACTTAAACTTGTAAGCATAATCATATTTACTAAACTTTAGTAAATCATAACGAATAATCTTATCAACCTTTCTGGTGGACCTGACTAGTGCACAACCTAATGTACCCGATCCTTTAGTTCTTCGCTTGACTCACATGCGAATGTGAACAAGGAATTAGTCTTAATTTACCAAAGATGAAAAATCTCATTCATCACACAATACAACTTGCATGATTCCAAGTTTCTATCCAACTGAAACTTGGGTGATAAGAATCTTTCCTTATTTGATAAATTATGACACTACCACAAACGAAAGAATCAAATTCATTTTCCAATATTGCTTATCAATGGAAACATATAAACAACAATTTTTCACAAATGCCTTTGTAAGGATACTTAAAATAAATAAAATCAAAAAATTTCTTTTATTTTAAAACTTGCGGAAAAACTTATCCTTACAATGCAGATTCATATGAAAACTTTGTTGTTATCTATTCCTAAGCAATATCTCATAACTCTTATGCAGTGGCTCAAAATTCTGGTCATCGAACCATGCAATCAGAATCAGCACACCTTTTCTTTAATCTTCCTTTGATTCTTCAAAAACATCAAAATGTAATTACATTACATCATGTATTTAGAATCTCCAAAAGAGACTTAATAGAGTTAGATAACGGACTTTACCTGAAGTAGAGTCAAACTTTTGACTTTACCATCCTTATGAGGTTTCAGGTAAATTTGGCAGCTTCGCAACCAATGCCCCTTTTCCTTTGGCAATAGGCACATATGGACTCTTTGGGAATGGTACATGGGACTATCTCAGACTTAGCCTTTCTCTTTACCATTTGGTCAACCGAGTTGACTATGGCCGATCCCTTTCTATTGGGAAGAGAAAGTTTTTCTGGATTTCCAGTGTCACCATTGTCAATGTCCATGAAGTTTTGGGAAGTCAATCTTCTAATCAAATTTGCTTTACCAGTGTTCCAAATCATTGCTGATTCAGCAGTACCAAGCAAATAGATAAGATCATTAAAGGGTCATGTCGTGATCTGTCATCAGGGAGTGACTGAAGAACCAAGTCAACAGCCAGCTACCTCGAGACTTCGACACCCGACTCTCCCGGCTTGTCAATATGTGACTTAATCTCCAAGACCTAAGCACATATAGACTTTGTTTGCCAATAGGGATTGAGTGACTTAGAACTTATCAAGTCTTGAAACTTGTGGGATAGGGAGATTTATTGGAGGAGGTGGAGGAAATGAAGTATAATTTCCAATCCCATTAGTGCTCAATAAAGGGATTAGTCTTTCACCTTGATTGCCTTTTGGGATATCATCTTCATTAGGAAGCTTGTTCCTAAAGATATGGGAAGACCATAGTTGTCTAAACTAGACATCTATAAGGGAGAAATTCAAGTTAGTTGATTTAAAGTCCTTAATATAACACCCAATATGAAATATTAAAGCTAGGATCCAACAACCTATTTATAACTGGAAGAGGGATGCCGTAATCCGAGTTATAAAATAGTTGAAGGTAGGTAAATAACGATTTACCAATTTCCACCATGAAAAACAAAATATAATTAAGTTTTAATTGGATTTGAAACTCCTAGATCTTTTGAGATACATTGAACTTTCAATGGCATGTTTTAATCTCGATTGTGCCCTCTCAAGTTTGTGACTGGGATGCCGAGGATCACAAACAAGGTTTGAATAACCATGCAAATTGACTTGGTACCCTTAAATTTATCACCTAATCGATGTGTCGGTTAACCACACACGCTCCACCAATCTATAATAGAGTCAAGTTACCCTTTTCCACTCTTACTAGTCCTTATTAGTGTGCCGGTTAACCACACACGCTCCACTAACGACTTGGTAAGGTACAAAGTGTAATTTCATGGGTTAGCACCTATTTCACATTTTCCTAAGTAACTAAGATTGGGAATTGATAAGTGTTTAGTTACTTAGTATTTATCATTATACTTTTAATGAAGGGAGAATTATAGTCCTTTCCTACCCGTTCGGCTAACGACCATCCACCAGTCAAGGAAGCGGTGGGTGAGAGTGGACACCCATTAAACTGTCATTTTATAGGCAGTAACCTTATACCCGCCTTATAGACCGGCTTCGTGAATGAGGCCTACTAATGTTAAGATTGACTTTATCTTATACATATCTATATAATTAAAATTATAATAATAGTATAAGGGTGTATTTTAAACATTTAAAATACTTGGTGGTTTAATCTATTAAATAAACTATACTCTTAATTTAATTAAACTTAAACCATGTCTTTATGGAATTATTAACTCTTTTAATTAAACACTTTAATTAATTTAATGAAGTCCATAAAGTTTGAATTTTAGCTTTTAAAATTCTAAGGGTTCAATTTTGGAATTAAAGTATACACGAAGAGTAACTTTACAAATTCCAAAACTTGAGGGCATGTTTTGAAACTATTCAAGACTTTTCATTTCATAACTTATGAGTTTAATGTACATTAAAATGAAGACACTTCATTTTTATGTAACTCCTTATCTTTTAATGACATCTTTTAAAGAAGTGACTCTTTAACATCCATAACTTGAGGACAAGTTATGGAGTCATGATACTATTTAATGAAAAAGACTCTTCACTTTTATGTAACCTATGACACTTTTATGAGTTTTAAGTTTCATAAATATGACTTTTCATATAACTTGAAGACAAGTTACAAAAACATATTTTATGAACTTCTTTTAGATCAATATGGATTGAAAACAACTAAAACACAAAAAAAATTTCATTAATCTAAACTATCTCATAAATCAAGGAAACATAAAATTCTTGGTAATCCATAATTTGAGGACAAGTTATGGAGTCCATACAATTTCATTGAGATCAAGAATTATACTAACAAACAATTTGCACATAATTCCTATGATCTACCAAAACTCATAATCATTAACATTCATAATCAACAATTTTTCAAGAATCACATAAACATATATAAAACTTGAAACTTCGATTATAGCATCGAAATTGGTTTAACACAATCATTACCACATTAAAAACAGGTTTTATAAGACCAAAACAATCAAAGGTAATGATTCTAGACCAATTCCAGCACTAAAACTCGAAGATATGCTGTTTGGGGGTCCAACTCGTCGAGTGCATGAACAAACTCGGCGAGTTGGATGCACTTTGCCTTGGACTCGTCGAGTCCATCAGTGAACTCGGCGAGTCCACTGTCCCAGCAGCAAAAAACTTCGATTTTAAGCAGTTTGCATCAAGTATAAGTGAAAACAAGCCTAGGCTCTGATACCACTGTTGGGTTTTGAGCATTCTAACACTCCTATGGTGTACATGCAACCCTAAATACCTTGGATCTATGTTTTCTCTATTATACATGCAAATATCAATTTTCCAAGGTATTGTTCTAACTAGCATAATATAAAGTACATATAATATAAATTATAGTAGAATGACATACCTCTTGTTTGGTGCTTGATTCCATGGAGCTCAAGAGCCTAGTGCCCCAAATGTGACACCTCAAATGGTTCACACAACACCATGAATATTTGGAATAACTTGAGAGAATATGCACACTTCATAAAATCGGTTTTCCCCTCACACATAGACTTTGTGGCCGATTTTGACAAGAATGATATGTTTATATAGTGTGTCACAATTAGGGTAAACCCTAATTGTCATGGCTTTCCATTTCCTTGGATCCATGGGTTCAAATACACCATGGAGCATCCATGGAGCATCCTATGGGTTTTAGCCCAACTTGATAATCCATGGAGCATTAGCCCACTATATAAGTATGGATGATTTACACAATCAACCCATATATTTAATTAGTCTTCTTTTGATCACTTAATTAATTATAGATTAATTCTTGATCAATACTAATTAAATAATCTTATTAATATATTAGAACTTATAATATATTAATAAACCTTAAGTGTTATTTCTCTCATTTTAGTCTATCCAAATGCATGATGCCATGCAACCCAAATGGACCATGCCGGGTCGGGTCAAGTATATACCAATTATAGTTATGGACTTAGACACTAATCCAACAGGATAGGTGTTCGATCTATCTTGTTGAAAAATATGCCAAAAGTGTTTGATGCGGTGAAAAATCCTAAGGTGAAGACAACAGCCGCAATTTGACACAAAGGGGGAGAGTGTTAAGTATTAGGATGTTATTGTTGTGTCAATTTGTATTTGGGTTGTATTCATATGTTTTGTACTATCTTAGTCTTTTCTTTATGTGGATTGTATTAGTTCCGAATTCGCATATTTTGTTTCCTTAAGTTCATAGTTTTTCTATCGACTTGAGATTCCTTTCTAATGTTCCTGTGAAGCCTATATAAAGAAACATTAGTTAGAGGAATGGGCTAGAGTTTTGGATAGAATAGTTCTTTGCATTTGTATCGAATTGTTCCGCTAGCTCATTAATCAAAGTGAAATCTTATTTACATTGTGTGTTCTTGTGAATCTATTTATTGTTTATATTGTGAATCTAATCGTCCCATCATTTTGTTTATTTTTGTTTTTGTTTTTATTATTTTTGTTTTTTTTTATTTTTTAAACTAAATATCGGTTCGAGTTTTTAATGTTTAACAAATATAAAATTTTAAATAAGAAAAAATACTAATGATCATAATACTTTCGTTCATACTATTTTTGATTCATATTATTTTTGGATCATACAATTTTAAATCAAAGTATTTTGAATCAAAACATTTTTGAATCATATGATTTTGGATCAATAATATATTTAATTAAATAAAGTTTTTGTTCAAAAAAACTATGGATCATTATATATTTTGAATCATAAAAGATATAATTAAGGATTATAAAATATTTGAATCTAAATATATTTAGATCATAACAAATTAAGGATCATAAACAACTTGAATTAAAAGTTTTTTTTGAATCATAAATATTTTGAATCATCACATTTTGGATCATATTATGTTCAACATTTTTTTCAAAAACTAATATTTCTTAAAATTAAAATAAACACTTCAAAAACTTATTTGAAAAATATTTTTACAAAGTCACTAGTATATTGAGGAGAAGTATCCTTTAAATTTTTATGATTTTTGCATAATATAAAAAAAAATTGTTTTCAAATTTTCATGATTGTGCTCATTTTTTAGAGAATTAAATTTTATAAACTTTTGTTTTTTCAGATATTTTTTTCAAAGAAAAAACAGTTCTGGACAAAAAACGAAATGAGTGGAAAAAAAAATACCAAATGTGGGGTTGACATTTGACAGAGAGAGAAAAGAGGAGGGAGGGGGGAATTAACGCACGTATGACCTTTTTCTTCCCCACCCCTCCCCCCCCCCTCCCCTTTTTCCTTTTTTCTTTTGCCTGTTTAACTCTCAAAAGAATTAACATTTGCCGGAAAATACCAAAATCTCGCACATAATTACCAAAACGTCATATCATCTTGCGAGATTTTAACGATAAATCAAATCAAATCTCTACCTTTTATTTTTTCAATCTTATAGAAAATATTTGTCCTCACAATCCTCACCAATTTTTGAGTACTCACTCCATCCAACTTATATATATATATATATATATATATATATATATATATATATATATATATATATATATACACACACACACCTTGTAGGATATATTCACGTTTCCCATATATATTTACATCTTATTAAGTTATTTATGTGTATCTTATGATATACTTGTAGTTTGTTATATATATATATATATATATATATATATATATATATATATATATATATATATATATATACACCTTGTAGGATATATTCAATTTTCCTATATATATTTACAACTTATTAAGTTATTTATGTGTATCTTATGAAATACTTGTAGTTTTTTTTTTGGTGTTTATATTTTAATTTCATTAAATCAAATAATATTCTGAACTCTATTTTTTATTGTTATAGGTTCAGGTTGGTAATTTGAGGAAAGAAAAGCAAGGGTGGCATCATCTCTGTCAGAAAGAGGGAAATATGTTTTATTCATTTGTGATTACATTTATATAAATGTGTTTAATCCAAAAGTATTAGAGAAAAAAATCAATTATAGTCATGTATGAATACAAAATTTCATTTTAACATGATTTTAATCATTTATAAATATAACATTATCAATATAAATGTATGAATTTAACTATAGTATAATATTCCATTTATGAATATAATTGTTTAAATATATGAATCCAGCTATGTCATATTTATTGATGAAAATAATAGTCATTGAATTCATTTATCAATGACTAAAAATTTATTATCATTATTTTTTATTAAAACCCTAAATTAGATATTCGTCAATAAATATAGTAAAATTGGGGAATAAAGTGGTTTTTAATGATATATGAAAAAGTGATTTAGATATAACATGATCTGAATTTCGATTGATAGAAAAACAAAGATGGTGAATTCTTATATTTTAGAAATGAATTCATTCGATTTAATTGTTTATAGTAATAAAATCCATAATTGTTTTTGAAAAAACTAAAATAAATGATTGCAAAATTATAGGAAACAATCATTTAGTTAAGTTGACTAATTCATTAATATAATTGTAAAATTTCTATAATGTCTCAGAAAATGATTCGTATATATATATATATATATATATATATATATATATATATATATATATATATATATATATATATATATATATATATATATATATATATATATATATATACCATAAATGTGAAATGAGAAATAATTTCAATTAGACTTGAATAATATGATTAACTTGATTGTTTAAAATAAAATTTATTTTAACAAAAATCTCAAATCTTGTAGAATTAATTGTTATAATAATTCGAAATGATATAATCATAATAAATAACCAAAATATTTGTATGATAAAATGAATTCAGGAGTATAATGACAAGAATTGAATAAAGTACTCTTTAAATGGTACCTTCTTTGATTATTTCAGTTAATCGAGAAAAAAAATTATTTGTTTATTATACGTATAGCTATTGGTTTGTAGTTTTAATAAATAGTGTTTTTCGTGAGATCTTAAATCTTTTAAATGTTGAATATTTTTACACATATTAGAGTTCATTTTCCAACATCTTTTTATTATGCTAATCCAATGCCGATTATTTTTAAAACAATTAATCTGTATTTTAGAACTCATTTAACAAATTAATAAACTGTCAGTAATGTGGTTAATTGAATAACTGATACCTTTTATGACCTTTTTATAATGATCAATCTCAATTTTTAGTCTTCCTATTTTAACTAATTGAATTGCAGTACAATTTTGACCTTTAGATATTAATTCTTGTACTTCTAATTGCTTTTCTTAAGTGTTTTATTGAAGTGCTTAAGTCTTGCCAAAAATTTTGAAGTAAATAAGTATTATAATTGTTATCGGAATTACAATATATTTGAGTTTTATTACTCATATTTATTGTTTAAAATTTTGAAGTTTATCTATAAAATCAGATTTAGTGGGACTATGTAAACTAGTTTCACTATTTTGTTCATATTTGATTTATTTTGTTTTAAGATTTTATAAGAAAGCTTATTTGTTTTAATAATGATGAACAGATGGGAGTCGTCCCGACGATGATTGTGGTCCGGCACCGCGACTTACGTCCTTATCTGTGCGTCTTACACTAATCCAACTAATCACTGGTCTTGACTCTGAATCATACCTATTAAAACTCATAATTTTCTACAAGAATTTTAAACCAAAATTAATCAAATTTGAAATAATTCTATCACACATAACCACCCAAAAAATCTTTCTTGGCTCCGATACCATAAATTTACAGGTGAAATGAGTTCTTCCTCTTCATCCTCCAAAACAGATAACAAGAAGCCTATTTCTCAAAAACTTGTTCCTTTTTCCCCTCGTCCAAATAGATTTTCTCCTATATCTCCAGAAAACAAATCTATACTTTTTGCTGACGTTCTTCAAAACAAAGAGTCAAAACTTATCACTCTGAATATTTCTCCAATCAAAACTGTCAGTCCTTTTATCAAATCTCCATCCTCGTCTCCGTTAGGAAATCAAAAGGTTGTTCCTTCTAGTCCCAATAAGACTCCTTATATTATAAATCCATATATTGAAAGAATTCAAATTCTTGAAGACTCTCAAATTTCAAAGTTAAATCAAAGATTTCATATCCTCACTGATCATCTTTTCGGTCGAGGAAAAACCTTTTATTTCGATACTTATAAGACTAGAGAATATTATCAAACCATTCTTCAAGAATCTGGTTCTATATGTTTCACTCATCGTTCCAATTCATCTGAAGGAACAATTGGTTACAGTAAAACTCAAATTCTCAAAGTCATTTCTCATCAGGATTATTCGATAAATCCACATTCTGAAAAGATTTTGCTAGGATATCCTAGCTTACCCAAAATATTCCTATTATGATTATCAAGAGGCCTAATCCAAAGCATTCCTTGTACGCAATTATTCAAATTCTTGGTTTATCTTTTTTGATCTAAACTTTGACTATGAATTCATAACTTCTTCATCCGACGTTCGTTTTCATCTATCTTTTTACCGTTGTGCTACTATTGACGAGACCTTCGATTCTCGTTTAGGTCGTGTCGGCTAAAAATCACTCGATCTAAAATTCGAGTTTTTAGCTATCTACTGCTAAGCTGAAACTTAGAAAAATCATAACTTCCTCATACGAAGTCAGATTTGGGCGTTCTTTTTATGAACACTCTCGGTTTAACGAACACTACGACTTCCGTTTAGATCACTAAGGCTAAAAAGTAGTTTATCAAAAACTCATTTTTTACGACATTCGGCACCGTGCCGGTTTTGTCGCGAAACTTCGATAGGTCATACCTTCTTCGTTATAACTCGGATTTTGGTATTCTTTATATATCTGTAATCCTTGTCACGACCACTACAAATTTCTTAATAGATATCGGCTTTATCTAATATTTATTTTCGACGCTCATTTTTATTCTTAATTAATTAAATCCTAATAATTAAGCATAAAACACATAATTCACATAATATTCACATAATTCCTTTTCATTTCTTCAAAATGAGTTACAAAGGTTAACCTAGACTATCACATCAATATTAATGTCTAGCCTAGAAACACGGGCATTACAATGAATACCCCAAATGGTTCGTTAATTGGTATAAGTTCATGGACTTAATACTAAAATGTCTACCTGATGAAGTTTTGAATGGATTCTCAAATTCAAAGAGTTATTTGTACAACCTATCCCTGAATTTGAATATCTATAACAATTTTACATGTTATTCAAAATTACATGGATTATGTCATGGACTTATAATTCTCAAGAAGAAAAAGACATTTTTCCTCCATGGCTTAACTACCAATATAGAATAAAATGGTGGGAAAAATTCAAACTTCCTCAAGCCAACTTAACAAAGGTGATCAAATATTATCAAGAAATTCATCATTCTACAAAAGCAAAAACATAACAAATCCAGAACGCCCCTCTCTCTGATCCTAAACTAGTAGTTAGAATCCTTAATGTTGTCGGTTCAACACAAGAAGACCTTCAACGTTTGTTACAAGATATTTGTAGATCCCCTATAGAATCAAATGAATCTACTCCAAGAACTCAATTACTTCAAGACGCTTAAGACCCATTTGATGATCCATACGAAGATTAAAATATTCTAAATTTTATTTTGGTGTATACCTTCAATGTAGGGCATTTCATTTCAATGTTTTTCAAGATATCTAGTTTCTCAAAAAGTGGGGTATTGTGTAATAAACATTATATATGTATACAATGTACAGTGCATGCGTAAACACTTTTATCAAAATATAAATTGCAGGTTTGTTATCATTATTGTCCTCAAGAATTCAAAATTGATAACTAAAAAAGGTGTCGGCAATATAATTGAAGAATTGACTACCACTATGAAGAATTGACAACCATTATGACAAGAATTCAAAACAAGAAGACAAAAACATTGTCAAAAGAAGAATAATTTGACAACCATTATGGCAAGAAGACAAAAACATTATCTAAAGAAGAAATTTTATTCCAACCACTCATGCACATGACAAAGAAAAACTATTCAAGAAAAGATTCGATAAACATCCGGTTACCAAGATCAAGAGCGGAAATCTTCTATAAATTGAGTTGAAGTTTTTAGTTTCAAGCATTCGAAAAATTTCACTCTCTCAAATGTATAGTTTATGTCTAGAAAAACTCCTATTGTTTCTCTATCTACCTCTCGATGTTCAAAGTCTCTATTTCCAGATCATCCTTTCTTAAAATGCTTGTACTGATTGTATTCCAAGTCTAATCAAAGAAGGTACTATTTAAAGAGTACTTTATTCAATTCTTGTCCTTATACTCTTGAATTCATTTTCTCCTACAAATATTTTGGTTATTTACTATGATTATTTCATTTCGAATTATTGTAACAATTAATTCTAAAAGATTTGAGATTTTTTTTAAAATAAATTGAATTTAAACAATCAAGCTAATCATATTATTCGAAGCCTAATTGAAATTATTTCTCATTCCACATTTATGGTGTGTGTGTATATATATATATATATATATATATATATATATATATATATATATATATATATATATATATATATATATATATATATATATATATACACACCATAAATGCGGAATGAGAAATAATTTCAATTAGGCTTAAATAATATATACACCATTCCACATTTATGGTGTGTGTGTGTGTGTGTGTGTGTGTGTGTGTGTATATATATATATATATATATATATATATATATATATATATATATATATATATATATAGGATTAGGTTCAGGTGAGACGGCCTAATTTTCTGAAACCGTGAGACGCAATCCTAGCCACTCATTTTGTAGATAAAAAAACATTTTTACAATGCAAAATAATTGAAAATTTTCGAAATTTTTTTTAAATGTTATTTTTGTTGTAATAGTGTCCAAGGTCATTAACTATTGGTAATATTTCTAATAATAACAGGGTCCTTTTGGGTTGCCCTCAAGACCCAAATTGAGTAGAATGAATAAAGGAGAAATTAGTTTATTAATTATTTAGGTTAATAATTAATTAGAAACTAACTGGAAATATATTTTGGAAATATATTTTGGGAATTAATTAACAGTTTAATTAATTAAAGGGTTGAATGTTCATTAATCGATAGTTGGTTAATCATGAATGTTCCAGAACCTTATGGAATTAGGGTTGTATGAAAATCACTCCATCCCACATGGGAAAGGAGTGAAATTTCGTGGTTAGGCCTCCATCCCACATGGGAAGGAGTACTAAACCCTAGGAGGCATCCAAGGCTATAAATAGGGCCTTAGGGATTTCATTCCTCCTTGCACCTTGGCTTGAAGTTTCGCCAACTCTTTTTCCTCCCCCTCTTAGGGACGATTTCTAACCCCTTTGGGTTTGTGAAATTGACCCTTCTCCTAGTTATTTTTATTCCACTCTTTGGTGTCATTGGGTGTGACACCATTAGAGGGATTCTGGTTTGGATCCTTTCATCCAAGCAACTTCATGGAGGTTTAAGATCTCAAGCATGGAGATCAAGGGCTACATAAGAGGTATGTTTTCTTACTTATGTTTTAGTTTTCTAGGGTTGATGTAATAAGGATGAAGCCATAGATCCATAGGATGCATGTACACTTAGGTATATCGTTGTTTCGATTTTTCCGCTGCCTAGTTTTAGAGTGTATTTGATGCGTAGAAAACCTAACAGTGGTATCAGATCCATTGGTTCATGGTTACTTTCACCCTAGATCCATGTTTTCTGAAAATACTTGTTTGGAATTGAATGGTAGAAGAAGAATTGAAATTTTTCGTAATTGATAAAAACCCTAGTCGTAGCTCACGACGTGAACAAGGAGGTCACGACGTGAGCTCAGCAGAATTAGGGTTTCAGATTTTTTGCCATTTTGCGAATATGAAGCTTTATAAAATATGGATAAATACCTAATTTAAATTGTTTTTGAATCTGTAAAATTAATAAATATTATTTAAATGTGTTTATTTAAATTTGAATATTTATTTGGTAATTGATAAATATTATTTAAATATGTTTATTTGAATTTGGATATTTATCTATTATTTAAATAGTGAATTTAATATTTAATATTATTTATAATATGGATTTATAAATTTGAATATTAACCCCTCGTGATTTATTAATTGTTACATTGCGTCCTCGCAATTAATTGGAATTAATAATAGATAACTAAATTTAAAGAGTTTTAAATTTACCCCTTGCATTTATATATATATATATATATATATATATATATATATATATATATATATATATATATTAGAATTGTGTTTATTATATGTATAAGAAAGTTACAACATGCGCCCTCGCGTGTTTAAACATTGACATTGTCAGTCTTACCTCGACTAGGCTCACCCGTTCTAATGTAAGGGTTTAAGGAGGTCTCTTTGATTCCTAATGAGGTCGGTTTTTAATATGCTTCGTGCTTACCACCCTCACCGCCCTATTGCATTTTGAGAATGGAGTTACCGAAAGGGTTTGATAGTGATAATGGTCAATCTAAAAGTATTCTAAATACAAGTATAAAACAAAATCTCGTTTTATTAATAGAATGTGAGTTTATATTATCCATGAAAATTGCACATTCTCTTTATATTCTGTTGGTGGAGCTCGTGTGGTTAACCGGCACATCAATCTAGAATATAGTCGAGAGTGATATGGAACTCGCGAATCTCAAGCGTAACTTGAGTCGGGGACCATGCGATTTTGCAAGGTTAATTCTCAATCTATTTAATGTGAATCTTATGTTATCCATAAAAGTTGCACATTCTCTTTATAACTTGTTGATGGAGCTCGCGTGGTTAACCGGCACGTCAATTTGAGAGTATAGGTAGAGAATGATGTGGAACTCGCGAATCTCAAGCGTAACTTGAGCCGGGGACCATGCGGTTTTGTATGGTCGATTCACCATCTGTTCAGTGATCCGCGGCGACCCCGTCATTGAATTTGAGATGAACATAATCCGAGATTAACATGCCATTGATAGTCATCCATTTACACATCATGGAGCCAAATATGGATCCTGGCCTTCTAAAATAATTTAGGGTGATTATTTTCTAAGGATAAGTAAAACAAACTATAATGGATTTTTATTGGATGATGTCGAAAACCTTATCCACTAAAATCTACTGCTATAAAACCTTTGAAAGGATTAGCTATGAGGATGATCAATCTTGTCAATTTCGTAGTTTGGGAATAGTTCTCATAAACGAAAGGAAAGATCACGCCTTTGTTAAAGCTCTTCCTAGGTTACTTCAAACATTGCATTCTAAATTGTTAGAAAGAGCAATTATCAAATGTACGTTGTAAATTGACATATTGAAGTAAAATGGAATTTCCTTGAGTTAAGAGTTGACTATGGTTAGTCGACTAGCTAACATGTACATATGATTAGTTCATTCTGATTTTGATATGAACAACTTGGAATATCCATTAAGGAGTTGTGTAACATGTTAAGGTTTCCTTTTGGAACTAACATGGCCAATCATAGAAACTCATACTTCAAAACACTCCCATATTTTACTATCATGAATAGAAGTGTCAAGAAGAAGAAAGCCAATTGCCCATGGTTTAAAAGGCGATTGGTATACCTAATCTAGGCCCAAATACCTAAGACAAAGGAAGGCTTATTCTGAGACATGTTCTGATAGCAATTCGTTTCCATAACATGAAAAGGACTAAGAAAGCAAACTTGCCCAAATGTATATTTGAGGTGAAAGGACTGGAACATGAAGAAGTTAAATTTGATTGTGGATCACGAGCCCGTGCTACTTTCCATAGGATCAAAAGATAACTAGTTCTCCCATGTTTGGTGTTCAATCAAATATATGGATTTATAATGCCATCAAAACATTACTTCTAAACCTTGAGTGTTTTGCTAAGGATTAGTGCTGACATTTGCAAGAATGTGCAGTCACTAAAATGAAGTAAGAAGACTAAAACATGGAGAAGATAATTTGATCATGAATGCCAAGCCCTTGCTACATTCATAGGATCAAAAGACAACTCTTTTCAAAAATGTTTAGTCTATGGTATTATAATTGAAATTGTTTATACTATGATTCATGAGATAATACTGACTTATTTAAATGTGGAGCATTCTAACATGTTAAAAGAAAGTCATGAAATCTATGAAGCTAGTATAGTAGCAATAGTTCAAAATTGATTCGAACATTTGAATAAGGTGTATTATTGTGAATATCTGTTGATGTTAGTTCAACTAATGGATCGTTCAGATTGACCATAATAAGTACTTATTCAAATACATCCAAATGTTTGGGTGAAATGTATTTGTGGAATCATAGTCTTGGATACATAAATGAGAAATGCATTACCAAGTATCCAGTTGGATCGGATTTTGGATATCATTTGACCTCGAGTCTTATGATAAATGCAAATCTTGTTTATCAAGATAGATGATGAATGCGTCACTGGGTGATGTGAGTATCTGTTGGAATTAGTTCACACTAATGGACCGTTCAGATTAACCACGATACATAGTGAGACCAACTTCGTATGAATGTGAGTTTGGAACCTCTCAGGGGTTCAGAGCTCTCATATAGTGAAGTTAAGAATCAATTGGGCAATAGGATGAGACACTCATAGTGAGAATCTCATTCCAAACTTTATCGATCATCTAAGTGATCGTGAAAGAGTTTCACGATCTATCTCCACCCAAAACACTACCACTAGGAAGTGTTAGTTGGATAGAGAAACAAATCGTTCATTGATTTTGTACTAGATGAGTCGCGCTATGTTTGCTAACAATTCGTGGATTGTACCATGAATAGTGTTACAAGAAGTCCTTTGGTCCTGTGCCAACTAAGTAGGTTCTTGAAACACTCTATGATATGTGAAGTGGGTTTCTATCCTCACTACCATATATGGACTTCTATGATTATGAGGCTTACGCTCGTCGTGAAGCGCTCGACAATCTAGAACTTTGAATAGAAATGTGTTAACTCGTTGGAGAGCCCATCAAGCATTTTGGATAATTGTTTAACAACCCCTCTGAGAACAAAGTGTATGTTGCTCGAAGGGTAGTCTTCTAAGAGAGGAAGCTGATTTCCAAAAGAGCTAGTGGGAGTCACATTGCTCTTGATAAGATTCGAGAGTCAACCAACGAAGAGCCTAAAGTTGGACATAGCATTCAAATTGGAATTGAAAGAGCTATTAAGGAAACTGACATATTTCCATTTTTCCTTATAGATCTGATAGAAGACATCATGGACCTAGTTATATAAGAGTTTATATTACTGAGGTAAATGAGTCACTGGTATGGAGCAATTCAATCCGTGTATGTTGTAATTTGGTAGATCAAGCACTTGACCTTAACCCTTAGGTGCAAGTTGATCTTCAAGTAGAGACAATCATGGATTGGAACAAACACATAATTAAACCAAGATAGGTTTTGAAGGATGTGTAAGCTTAATAAGTTCATTATGGATCGAAATAAGCATTTCGCAAGATGGATCATTATTTCAATGAGAAAGTTCAAAGAGTTTGAATTTCGAGAAATAAAGACAAGCCATATATATGTCAAAGCTAGTGGGAGTAATTGGATTCTTTGTTTCAATGAGTTTGAATTTCGAGAAACATAGATAAGCCATATATATGTCAGTGCTAGTGGGAGCACTGTAGTCATCCTTGTATTGTACATAGATAATGTACGATTCATAGGAAATTATATTTTAACTTAGCAAGTGTAAAATCTTGGCTTGGTATGAGAATTGTTTCGCTATGATATACATGGGAGATACAGAACACGTACATATATCAATTTGATTCATTGGATTAAGCCAAAGTACATGGAATGTTGAGGAAACTCAACATGCAAAACTTGGAAAGGTTCATGCATAATATGGCATAACATTGAGCGATGCTAATGTCCTAAGTTCTACTAGAGGTTATGAGTCGTGTCCCACATGTTTTTCTATGGGTTCGATCATATATGTCATGACATGTACCAGATTTGATGACTCGTATGCCTTGAGCATGACAAGTTAGGATAGATCAATTTGGAAAGAATCAATGAATCAAAATCAAGAACATTCTTAAGTGTCCTTGGAGGACAGAAGATATGATCTTGATAGTATGGAAGAGATCATTGTAAGAGTTACATTGGTGCTAAGTTCCATACTAATAAAGACGTTTCTGTTTGCAGTCGGATTTCGTGCTTCTCTGAATGGTGAAGTTTTAGCTTGGAAGAGTACCAAGTATTACACCATAGTGGATTTTGCAAACTTAGAGTATGTTGCGGTTGGTTAAATTGCAAAAAAGACAATGTGGCTGAAAGAAATTCATTAGTGACATCTTTGTTGAAATTCAATCATTGATGATCCTTATGAAGTTTCTTGTGACTTTGGGTGAACTTACCTCGAGTATGGATCCCAAGTCACACGAGCTCACATGAAACATACTCAGTAAGTACCAACACATTTGATAGTGCGTCAAATGTGAAGACGTCATAGTCAATATGTCATATCGAAAGATAATCTTGTCGATCCATTCCTAAGCCAATGTCACTGACCAAGTCTGACAGTCAGACAAAGTCTAGAGGCATTAGATTTGCAAATGAATTGGCTTAAACACTCTTAGTTTGGTTTTTTTTAAAACCCGAGAACTTTAAGCAGTATAAGTTTTAATTTGATTTGGCGATTATTAAGTGGTGATCTTAATATATGATGGATTTCGGTCATTTCGATTAGCCTATCACTGCATTCTCACTTTTGCAAGTTTGGAACCCACTTCCCGAGTATTAATTTTCTCAAACGTCCACGGTCGGTTATACTCTTGGAAGTAAGTAGTGATTCAAGACTGTCATGTGTATTAGTGGATTGTCCATAATGATTGGACATAGCATAGAGATTGCGCTAACACTCATGAGTGCTTAATAGAGATTTAAGTATTGGACCAACCCACGCTTAGAGATTACTTCATGGATTCAGTCACGAGTAATTCTAAGACGATAATATCTTCTATTCTTCAAACCTAGATGCATGTGGGGTTTTGCTCTATGATTCTGTTATGCATTGGTCTACTCCAACGCTAACCGTAACTGGTAGCTATAAAGGGTATGTCCATGTGTGACATGATGACATAGACAAAAACTATGTAGTCGAAGTTTATTCGTTCCTTCTGCCTTAATAGGAGAAGCGATATATATAGGCCCCTTGATGATTTGGTGCTGACATCTAAAGTGCTTGGCCGAGCCCTGACTGGAATTGATGTGTTCAATTTAGTAGTCAGATGCAGTCGTCACAAATCTATATCGGGAAACATAATCTTGAATTCTTGAGATTGACCATTATCCATGTCTCGAATTCATACAGATATCATAGAACGAAGGGATAGTTGATCACTTATCTAAGGGCTGAATCTTGATTAGATCAAGAGTTCGGCAGTTGCATTGGATGGCTAACTCTCTGTTGATTATTGAGAAATATTAGTCCTTGTATAGTTGATGACTTGTCCAAGTGGGAGACTGTTGGAATAGTGTCCAAGGTCATTAACTATTGGTAATATTTCTAATAATAGCAGGGTCCTTTTGGGTTGCCCTCAAGACCCAAATTGGGTAGAATGAATAAATGAGAAATTAGTTTATTAATTATTTAGGTTTATAATTAATTAGAAACTAATTGGAAATATATTTTGGGAATTAATTAACAGTTTAATTAATTAAAGGGTTGAATGTTCATTAATCGATAGTTGGTTAATCAGGAATGTTCTAGAACCTTATGGAATTAGGATTGGATGAAAATCACTCCATCCCACATGGGAAAGGAGTGAAATTTCGTGGTTAGGCCTCCATCCCACATGGGAAGGAGTACTAAACCCTAGGAGGCATCCAAGGCTATAAATAGGGCCTTAGGGATTTCATTCCTCCTTGCACCTTGGCTTGAAGTTTCGCCAACTCTTTTTCCTCCCCCTCTTAGGGACGATTTCTAACCCCTTTGGGTTTGTGAAATTGACCCTTCTCCTAGTTATTTTTATTCCACTCTTTGGTGTCATTGGGTGTGACACCATTAGAGGGATTCTGGTTTGGATCCTTTCATCCAAGCAACTTCATGGAGGTTCAAGATCTCAAGCATGGAGATCAAGGGCTACATAAGAGGTATGTTTTCTTACTTATGTTTTAGTTTTCTAGGGTTGATGTAATTAGCATGAAGTCATAGATCCATAGGATGCATGTACACTTAGGTATATCGTTGTTTCGATTTTTCCGCTGCCTAGTTTTAGAGTGTATTTGATGCGTAGAAAACCCAACAGTGGTATCAGAGCCATTGGTTCATGGTTATTTTAAAAATATTTTTAGATTGCGTTTTACTGTCACACAAAATTAGCATGGTCTTAAATGAACATATATATATATATATATATATATATATATATATATATATATATATATATATATATATATATGGAAAAGTTCAACAGGAAACCATGATTAACCAAAGAACCAATCCAAAAGCATCGAAATTTAAAGCCATCAACGGCAAAAATAAGGGTTGTCGACTTTTACAATGGACGCACGTGCACCGGATTATAACAAAAATCACTTCCTTTTTTTCGTTTAAATTTTTTTTAGGTCATGTTTTTTATCGAAAAAAAAACCGAGTATACCGTTGTTCACGATTTTTCTTCCTCTTTCCAAAAAGATCCATGTTAATATATAAAAAACGAACTTTTTTTTTCGAAAAAAACTCACTTCATTTTCTTTGTTGAAAAGTTAAGGTGTATATTTTTATAGAAAAAAAATTAATAAATATATCAAAATTCATGCTTTTTTGTACTTTTTAAACATAGATTCATATTCATGTAAAAAAAACGATATTTAATTTCAGATTCACATTGTGAACCTGTTCATATTCATATTGTGAACCTGTTCAGATTCACGTTGTGAACATTCTCAGATTCACAGTGTGCATAATAGTAAGTCAGATTCACAGTGTGATTCTGAACTGATCGAGCTTTTTCACATTGTGAATGTTAAAAATTGAAATATTTACAGTTTAGATTCACAGTGTGAATCTACACTGATCGAGGTTTTTTTTTTGAACCTTCTCAGATTCACAGTGTGCATAATAGTAAGTCACATTCACATTGTGAATCTGAACTTATCGAGCTTTTTCACATTGTGAATGTTGAAAATTTAAATATTTACAGTTTAGATTTACAGTGTGAATCTACACTCTTCGAGGGTTTTTTTTTAGTCGGTGTTGATGTTTATTAATAGGGTACAAAAAATTAATATTTTTTGTATAATTAGTTTTTTTTATAAAAATAAAGTTAAATATTGAAAAAACTAACAAAGTGAAGTTGGTTTTTTCGAAAAAAAAATTCGTTTTTTATATATGGATCTCTATGGAAAGAGGACGAAAAATCGAGCACACAACGGTATATACGGTTTTTTGTTTTTGATAATAATGTGGCCTAAAAAAAATTTAAACGAAAAAAAGAGGTGTGTTTTTTGGTAATTAGGTGAATTTTTTGGTATAATCCGGTATGTGTGCGTCCAATATAAAAGTGTACATCTATTTCTTTAGCCGTTGATTTCTGACGTTCACGATTGGTAGCTTGGTTCCTTGTTAATTATGGTTCTCTATTGAACTACACCATATATATATATATATATATATATATATATATATATATATATATATATATATATATATATATATATATATATATAGAAAAGTTTAATAGAGAACCATTATTAATTAAGGAACCAATGAACCAATCCAAAGCGTCGAAATATAAAGCGATCAACGACAAAATGAATGGTTGTAGACTTCTACAATGAACGCACATGCACCGGATTATAACAAAACTCACTTCCTTTTTTCGTTTAAATTTTTTTTAGACCATGTTTTTAATCGAAAAAAAAACCGAGTATATCGATGTTCACGCTTTTTCGTCCTCTTTTCAAAGACATCCATGATGATATATAAAAAATGAACTTTTTTTTTCGAAAAAAACTCACTTCATTTTCTTTGTTGAAAAGCTAAGGTCTATTTTTTTTATAGAAAAAAAAATTAATAAATATATCAAAATTTATGTTTTTTTGTACTTTTTAAACATAGATTCATATTCATGTAAAAAAAACGATATTTCAGTTCAGATTTACATTGTGAACCTGTTCAGATTTATATTCTAAACATGTTCAGATTAACATTGTGAACCTTCTCAGATTTATAGCGTGCATAATAGTAAGTCAGATTCACATTTATAGCGTGCATAATAGTAAGTCATATTCACAATGTGAATCTGAATTGATCGAGCTTTTTCACATTGTGAATGTTAAAAATTTAAATATTTACAGTTCAGATTCACAGTGTGAATCTACACTGATCGATTTTTTTTTTGTGAACCTTTTCAGATTCATAGTGTATATAATAGCAAGTCAAATTCACAATATGAATCTGAACTGATCGAGCTTTTTCACATTGTGAATGTTAAAAATTGAAATATTTACAGTTTAGATTCACAGTGTGAATCTACACTGATCGAGGTTTTTTTTAGTCGTTGTTGATGTTTATTAATAGAGTACAAAAAATTAATATTTTTGATATAATAAGTTTTTTTTGATAAAAATAAACTTAAATATTGAAAAAACTAACAAAATAAAGTGGGTTTTTTTCGAAAAAAAAAATCGTTTTTTATATATCATAATGGATCTCTATGGAAAGAGGACGAAAAATCGAGAACAACGGTATATTCGTTTATTTTTTCAATAAAAAATGTGACCTAAAAAAATTTTAAACGAAAAAAAAAGTGGATTTTTTGGTAAGTAGGTGGATTTTTTGGTATAATCCGGTGTGTGCACGTCCAATGTACAAGTGTACATTTATTTCATTGGCCGTTGATCATTATGATTTCTGACGCTTACGATTGGTTCCTAGGTTCATTGTTAATTATGGTTCTCTATTGAACCTCACTATATATATATATATATATATATATATATATATATATATATATATATATATATATATATATATATATATATATATATATATATATATATTATTGTTGACATTAATGACGAATTTAAGTAGTTTCCATAAAAATGAGTTATAAGTATGAATAACATTTAATATACATATAATTATTACTAAATTATTATTGGTGCATTCTAGCACACAATAGATGTGAGAAACATTTGAACCTACCTCTCTCTCTCTCTCTCTCTCTCTCTCTATATATATATATATATATATATATATATATATATATATATATATATATATATATATATATATATATATATATATATATATATATATATATATATATATATAGAGAGAGAGAGAGAGAGAGAGAGAGAGAGGTAGGTTCAAATGTTTCTCACATCTATTGTGTGCTAGAATGCACCAATAATAATTTAGTAATAATTATATGTATATTAAATGTTATTCATACTTATAACTCATTTTTATGGAAACTAATTAAATTCGTCATTAATGTCAACAATAATATTTTTTTCAGAATGAATTCATATCTAGAAGAATGAGAGTGTATTCCAGCAGAATGAGAGTGCATTCTAGTAGAATACACTATCGTTCTTCATATTTCATGCAACTTTATTGTATTTTAAGTGAGTTAGTCCTGAAACAAAATATGAACTCATATATAAAAACCTAGATGCGAATTCATTCTGAAAGAATGTTATTGCTGACATTAATAACGGATTTAGTTTGCTTCCATAAAAAGAGAATTATAATTATGGATATCATTTAATATACATATAATTATGCAAATCATTTAATATCTATATTTATTTAACTAATTAAATATTTAATTTACTAAATTTCTATTGGTGCATTCTGGCACACAATAAATGTAAGAAACAAAATACCGTAGCCCTATATATATATATATATATATATATATATATATATATATATATATATATATATATATATATATATATATATATATATATATATATATGGAAAAGTTTTCATAGAGAACCATTATTAATCAAAGAACAATAAACCAATCCAAAGCGTCGAAATTTAAAACGATCAACGGCAAAAGGAAGGGTTGTAAACTTTACAATTGACGCAAATGAACTGGATTATAACAAAAAAACTCACTTTCTTTAATTCGTTTAAAATTTTTTTTAGGCAATGTTTTTTATCGAAAAAAAAACCGAGTATACCGTTGTTCACGATTTTTCGTCCTCTTTCCAAAGAGATCCATGATGATATATAAAAAACGAACTTTTTTTTTTCGAAAAAAACACACTTCAATTTCTTTGTTGAAAAGTTAAGGTCTATTTTTTATAGAAAAAAAATTAATAAATAAATCAAAATTCATGCTTTTTTGTACTTTTTAAACATAGATTGATATTCATGTAAAAAAAAGATATTTCAGTTCAGATTCACATTGTGAACTTGTTCATATTCATATTGTGAACCTGTTCAGATTCACATTGGGAACCTTCTCAGATTCACAGTGTGCATAATAGTAAGTCAGATTCACAATGTGAATCTGAACTGATCGAGCTTTTTCACATTGTGAATGTTAAAAATTGAAATATTTACAGTTTAGATTCACAGTGTGAATCTACACTGATCGATGTTTTTTTTTTGAACCTTCTCAGATTCACAGTGTGCATAATAGTAAGTCAGATTCACAATGTGAATCTGAACTGATCGAGCTTTTTCACCTTGTGAATGTTGAAAATTGAAATATTTACAGTTTAGATTCACAGTGTGAATCTACACTGTTCAAGGTTTTTTTTTTATTTTTTTTTATTATTGTTTTTTAGTAGGTGTTAATGTTTATTAATAGAGTACAAAAAATTAATATTTTTGGTATAATTAGTTTTTTTTATAAAAATAAACTTAAATATTGAAAAAACTAACAAAATGAAGTGAGTTTTTTTCGAGAAAAAAATTCGTTTTTTATATATCAACATGGATCTCTATGGAAAGAGGTCGAAAAATCGAGAACAACGGTATATATTCGGTTTTTTTTTGTTTGATAAAAAATGTGGTCTAAATAAAATTTTAAACAAAAAAAAAAATTTGAGTTTTTTGGTAAGGAGGTGAATTTTTTAGTATAATCCGGTGTGTGTGCGTCTAATATAAAAGTATACATCTATTTTCTTGGCCGTTGATTATTATGATTTCCGACGCTCACGATTGGTTTTTTGGTTCCTTATTAATTATGGTTCTCTACTGAACCTCACATATATATATATATATATATATATATATATATATATATATATATATATATATATATATATATATATATATATATAATTCAACAAATTCACATTTATTATCTGATTCAAACTTTCAATAACTGTTAACTAGTAACGCTTCAAAATTAAACAATTTGATTCTGCATATCTAACAATTCAATTTCTGTCAAACCGTAACCTAAACTAAATTTCTATCTCTTACCAAATCTTTACAATTAAATTTCCCGATTTTCATCAAACCTTAACAAAATATTAGTTATTAAGAAGTAGCAACTGATAATAGATACATATATTAACAAACTCTAACAATATCTTAGTACTGACAAAAACTAGTTGTAAAAAATTAATTAAATCTTAAGTGGATTCATCTTTCAAAATTGTTAGCCGTATATTATTTGTACCAAATTTATGTTGTATGAATTAGTTAGCCCATTTATGTATTTAGCCTACTCACTTGGTTAGCACATTTTGTATTTTGACTATACAATAATATGTCCGCCACTTGCCATGTATAGCCTTCATATATTATTATACAGTCAAAATACAAAATAGACTCGATACAAATACAATGGCTAACTAAGTGACTAGGCTAAATAAATAAATGGACCAACTAAATTATAGAACATAAATTAGGTACAAATAATATAGGGCTAACAAAAATAAACATAGGATATATATATATATATATATATATATATATATATATATATATATATATATATATATATATATATATATATATATATATATATATATATTGTGGGTTGCAATACATTGGAACACGTCCCCCCTCATCACAACGCATATCCGTCTATGCAAACACTTATGTTTATATAAATTTTCAAATAAGTAACCATCTTTGCTTATCATTTTCAAAAACAAAGAGGGTTTCATTAATAATCTTCATCATGGTTGAATACGTACAAGAAACTTGGATTAAAATTGTAAATAATATAAGTAAATAAATGAAGTAAATTATTGTTTGTGGTTAATAAGGTCAGTGATTGATTGGTTGAATCATGTGTTTGAAGATACCTTTGTATGGGAAATGATTGACCCTAGTTCTGTCAAAGGCTGCCCTGACCAGAACATAATCAAACTCTAGACACTTGATATACAGTGAGAGATGTACCTACCTAAATACTAGCCAGTCTGACAACAACCATAAACCACCGCTATGTTTGACTGTTGCCCATTTTTAAAAAATTAAGGTTAACTGTAAAATCCTTGCACAATAACTGACTACCGGCATGAATTATGATGCTTGATGTGGATAGTACACTAGACCAGAAAATCCAATGGAAAGATATATGAGAAATGCATTCGAAAAAAGCTTCGGTGTCCTATGCAAAATTGCAAACCAACCATTTGTTCTACTTATATTGTTAAAACTTTCTTTTATGCACTTATCAACCGAATGTATTTAAAAGAGGAATGATTTGATAGGCCACAAAGGGTTGACTAAATAGACATCTCATTTTACCATTTAGACACCTTATATAAATTTTAATGTATTTTTATTGGTTAAAATTATATTGTTTTTTGAAAAAGATGATTAAAAATAGTTACCTATTGGTTGACTTTTGACAAAGATGTCTATAGGGTATCTAAAGGGTGTCTTAATAGCAGCAACCGGCCACAAACTATGTTTGATAAATATATTTTTGTATATGATTATATTTAACTAATCGAATCCTCATGTGTTGCGCGTGAATATAATTATTTAATTAAAATAATAACATTTAACAAATTCCGATTTAATATTTATATATCTAAAACCAATGTCAAAAACAAAACAAACTCTATTGTTAACATATTGATTTTATTAATTCTAATAAATTTATATCATTAGTTATTTCCCCTATTAATTCATGATTTTATTGACCGTTTTATATTGTGTAATTATATATCAAACATATATTGATTTCTTTGTATAAAAAAAAAACTAAGTAGTATGAAAAAATAAATACTGCAACTTTTGATGATTTTATAGAACGTTTTAAGTTGTGAAATTACATATAAAACATATTTCGGTTTGTATATAAAACAAATAACAAATAGTATGAAAATCACTATAGCTTTTAATAAAATAAAAACACTACAACATTATAACATTTACATCAAACAAAACTTATTAAACACTTATAAATCATTCAAAATGAATATTTAGAAATCAACATAAATTTGATATATAGAAACATTGTTATAAAAAATTTGTGTTGAAATAATCATTGATACGACAAAACTTTTTTTGAAATAACCATTGATACGACAAAACTTTTTTTTTCAACTCTTTCATTTTGAATCACAAATCTTTTCAAACATATGATTTTTTAATCAAAACTTACTTATATACTACTAATATAGTTACCATGTGTATAATAAATAAGTGAAAAATCAAAAATCATTGCACGTTAATAACCATAAGTTTAAAAAACTTTTGAATGTAGTGGAAAATATAAAGGCAAATTACATTAAATTTGAAATTATAATTATATTTAAATAAAAAAAAACTATTGAGTTGTAGTGAGAATTTTAAACTTTTGATTTGTGTCCAATAATGTAATATAAATATTAACAATTATATGTTATAAAAACAATATTATAAGTATTTATTATTGAAATAATAATTTTAATACTAAGTTGTAACCAATATTATAATAATTTTAAGTATACGATAAGAAAGATATAAAAAATTGTGTTTGAATCAAACTGAATTAAGTTTTTGATTTAAAATTATTTTAAACTATACTTATTTTTAACTAATTTTTAAATAATTTATTTTAATATTTTTTATTTCCTATCTTATTATTATTATTATTATTATTATTATTATTATTATTATTATTATTATTATTTCAAATAACAATACTTTATTAATATAATATAATCTATTCTTTAGTTTTACGTTATTTTAAACAATTATTACTTTTTACTAATTAAAAACTACTTATTTGAGATTTTTCATTATTATATTTAAAAAAACTATCATATTTTTTTATTGTACTTTCATTTTTCCTTAAAGCTATGAAATATTGGAAGAGAATGAACGGTCCAAATAAATTGGTAATTTGAATTTCAAAACTATAGTAGTTGTTATGTACTGCGACCAATCTTAAAAAAAATATTAAGAGTGGGTTAGGGGAGGAGGAGTGTTACACTTGAGGTATATTTTGATCACTTATATGTTCTTATGAAAATATTAATATTTTAATTATTTTACTTTTCCTTTATAATAAAGAATGATTAGGAAAAAAGTAAATTCACAAATCTAATAAGATAATTTATTTTTATTACTATAAAACATTTAAATTGGGTACATCCATATAAGTTTTGGTAGAACCTAAATAATTCATTTTTATAACACACATAATTATTGGTTTTCAACCATAAAGTCATATCATATTAAAAATCATTTGTTCTAATTCGTCATCATCACCAACAATTTTGAATAATAATTGTAAACTAATGATAGAAACTAATGTAGTATATACATAGCATAAAATACATGTTGAAATGTTCTCTTGTACTTAAAATATATTTTCTTAATATAAAAAATAGAGATACAACATAAAGATACATACATGTTAACAAAGTTAATTGCTCTAACTTATAAATAGCTTGATGGTTAATTTACCAAAAGCTCATGAGAAATAATTATCAATCTCACTTCATCATCTTGTGATTATAGAAAGATGCATAACATATAAACTTAAAAAATGCTCTCAAGTATACCTTTACAAACATGCCTAAATTTGAACCTTGGTTAATATCTAAAACTTTACATGCACCAAATTTGATTTTACATGAATTTATATTTGGAAAAGTTGCAATTGCTTTCTTTCATCTATGGACCCACTCATATAACTCTTCAAACCCTACAAATATAATCTATCATTTTGTGATGACATACATGCAATATATAATCTAAAAATTTCTTATATAGGCTAAATATTTCCTTTAACTCATCAATTAAATAGCATGATTTGAAGAGTTTTAAGAGTTACAAATCATAATATTTCAATTAATCATAAATTAATTTGTAGAAGTTGAATAGTCTTGGGAGTTTCAAATGCATGAGGTTCAAGAAAAAATGATCTTGGGAGTTTCAAATGCATGAGGTTCAAGGAATAATGCTAGCTTTATAAGATATATAGATATAGAAGTGATTTATGGTTTTCAAAATCATCATTTTGATTTGTATAGTCAGGCCGTTCCCGACGATTCTTCTGGTGGGTTAATGACTTTTATAATGTAGCAAACAATAATATTTGTAAATATTTGGTCACTGATCTTTTTTAATATATAAATTAGGTGAATGCTTGTGCGTTGCACATATTAAAATAATGTAATTAAAATTTTTAACAATATGTGTGATTGAAAATGATTATGTTATTGAGATTACTTATGTAATAATAATTCTAATTTTATGTTGATAGATAAAATTGTTAACTCTTTTAACAATATGATTAGATAGACATATTAGAATCATATTTTACAAATAGCCTCCACCCCTGTTTTACGCATGAATAAAATTACATACAATTATCGATTTAGTGTTACTTTTAACAATTATTATGACTAATTAATTTTAAAACTACAAATTTGAACAAGTATTATTTTTCATTATTGTTATGGTTAATTAGTTTTAAAATTAATTTGTTTGGTCAATGATAAAACCAAGTGAAACACATTTACATTAATTACCTCAAAATCTAAATTGTAAAAAAACATAATGTTAATACAAAATGTTATTATTCCTGGCTTTAACATATTGTCAAGTCGTTTATAACTAATATTTAAATTGTAACACCTGTTTTCTAGGATGAATCGATTTAGGTTTTAAGAAGTCAAAAGTTTGATTTTTGGAGAAAGTCGAGTGTCACGACATGATCATAAGGTAGACACGACGTGACAAACCAATATGAGGAACATGTTTAGGAACTGATCTCACGACGTGACACATAAGTGGTCACGACGTGAAACCTGCTGCAGCCCAAGCCAATGATATTTTAGGGTTTCCTTCGTATTTAAACCCCTCTAAGTCGATTTTAGGGTTCATTATCAACCTCCATCACCCTCAAACCTTAGAAAAACCCTAACCCTAATTTCATTGATGATTATTGGCCTCTTGGTGCATTTGGTAGTTCGAAGAAGAAGAAAAATGAGAGGAAGGTGTTCTAGTTGTGGATCTAGCAAGGAAACTTCATCATCTTCATCTTGTGCTCATTTTGGACCTTTGTAAGTGTCCAAGATCCAAACTTTATGGCTTAATGTTGTTAGATCTATGTTTTATCCCATTTTCTTCATGTTTGAGCAAGCTTGAATGGAAGAGAACCAAAAAATTGACAACTTTATGGGTTTTAAGGGTCCCTTGAGTATGACAAGGTTCAGATCTAGAAGTTGGTTGATTATGGGATTCTTATATGTGAGTTTTGGTATAATCTTTTCACTTTTGGCCTATGATGGATTGAGGACATGTATGTCCATAAAGTAATCATTGTTATGGACCTTTGGAATCCCCTTAATCTTCTGGAAAAGTTAGAGTTAAAGACTGATGTGACACTAAGGGTGTCACGACGTAACCATGAAAGGAACCCGTATATTTTGTGTCTTTTGGTACTCACGACGTGATAGAGGAATGTTCACATCGTGAGGATTTCTTAATGGGTTGTCTGTGACCGAGTTGGCTGAGTTGGAGCGAGTCAAGTTAAAATCGGGTCGAGTGTATATGATTATATTTAAAGTGATTTATGGTTGACCGTTGACTTCTAGGAAGGCTTGACGTTTTTTTCAAATTTCCATTTTTAGAAGGTAGACTTAGGGTTTACCTTGTGTGGATTATTAGGAGGTATTTAGCACCCATTTGTTGTTTGGGGGAATCTATTAGCTATGGACGGCATGACATTGAGTTGAGTTTGAGAGTCAGGTGAGTCTTCTCGTTATACTTGCCTGTGTGGTAGTATATGCATGTCGACTGTTGGGTCTTATTTGGTGAATACTGTTACATATGAAATGAGTTGCTGATAACTTTTGGACAACTGATAGTCCCCAAGGTTGCTGATAACCCGAGAGGCGTGTTGTTTATCCATAGGGCGTGCAGTTAGCCAATTCGGGACCGTTGATAGTCTCCAGAGTTTGCTAATAACCTTAGCTGATTATTATGATGTGTTGTATGTGATATTTTGGGGAACTCACTAAGCTTTGTGCTTACAGTTGTGGATTAAACATTTTGCAGGTACTTATCGGGTTGTGAAGGTGTGAATGTACACTCACATCAGCAGCTTTATGATTTGTGATTCTGCACTGTCTTCATTAGAAAGTTGATTACTGAATAATGGTTTATGAATAAATGATTTATCCTGAATGTAACTTTATTAAAAATGAATGTTATATTATGTTAAAATGAAAATTGTAGCCTGGGTTTTTGGGTTATTACAAGTTGGTATTACAGCCCTGGTTTGAGGGATTTGGATGAACACTTGTGGGATTCCAAACTCAACCTACGGAGTTGAGAGTTTTGTTAAACCTTTTTGGAGAATATTCATTCCAAGAGAAGAAAAGAGAAGATGCGATGTGTACAGTCAGCTAGAGCTCGAAAAGTGATTTCCCAAAATATCAATACTTGCTTTATATGTTGTAATTAACTTGCTATTGTATGTGTTATAGTATGATGTGCATGCTATAAGTTAGGATGGGGATCTACTCAGGGTTGCATGCTAGAGTTCCTGCCCAGGAGAGATGAATTTTATGTGTGATGTATGAGTTGTTAGGGATGCAGGATAGTGTGTAGGCTATGGATCCTCAGGAATTGGATGTTAGAATTGCATGATCCTTATGATGCCTTTTTTCCTGTTGTGTTTCTGCTCGAATGTTGCTTGCTTGTGTGCTATCTGAAATTATATTAATGTTAGTTACCTATTAAGCGAATATATTAAGTTACATGTCATAAGGATTAAATAGTTTTAGAATGTTTGATTTGGCCTATTGCGCAACTCTTGTTTGAGTCCAGTCGTTATAGTGCAGGATCTTTTAGTCGAAGGACTGTTTAATTCTTGCTACATATAATTACATTCATAAGATAGCTAGTTGACATTGGTATAAGTTTCTTTCATAACTGATAGCTGGGTGCAGTGAGTGTTCCTATTGATCTTGGGAGAGTGCAAGAGTGTGTTGGTGTGATCACTTATGTTTGAGGAAATATGAGCTTTGAATCTAGGAAGTTTGTGATGGATTTTTTAAGCATTTGAGGTGTGATGATGCACTGGTAGTGGTAGAATTTTTAGAAAAGCATTTAGTGCATGTTCATACGTGAGAAGAATCCTAGAGTAAGAGGGTCTAGGATGGGTGGTAGTGTGTGCTTGTGGTAGCACAGGTATCTAAGATTGATACTGGTTTAGTATAGTGACTTAGAGACCTTGATGCAATTCGCACGACATGTACGAGTATGTGTGGAAGGTCGTAAGGGCCCATACTACTGGAAGCACATGATCCATACGGGGATTGGGAAGGGTAAAAAAGGTTTCTACGGAGCTAGGGAAGGATATATAGTATGGTATAGCAATAGCATAATTGCATTCGTTCCTATCGTTGTCGGTCTATCAGTTATGATTGTGCAAAATGAGACCGACAATCATTTGGGCCTAAGTGTGCGTGGTAGTTTGGGTCTGGTTGGTGCAGATCTGTGAGGTTTAGCTGATTCAGAGACATCGAAGATCTTGCTCGAGGCAGTGCCAATCTGAGTCGCGGGGTTCAAGAAGGAAGTTGTTGTGATGATTAACTCGAGGATTGCATCCTGAAGCTGAGTGGTCAACCGATGGCAAGGGATGTTTATTAGAATAAAATGATCAATGGATTCTATATTATAAGATGAATTAATGATTTGGAACGATAATGATTGAAAAGAGATTGAACTTCATTCACTTAGAATTAGAACAACTCCTATACAAGATCAGAACTATTCTTTCAATGCTAGGACAAAGTCTGCTGAAAAAGACAATAATAGTACATTATTTATAGACGCAAATGATAAAGATTCCGAAAACAGACATGCCCATTTCGGAATCTGAACAAGACTATATTCTAAAAACAACCACTTTGACACAACACAAATATTGACTTAACAATCTCCCCTTTTGTGTCAAATCGGAATGAAGTAGTCTTTATTGCTTCTAATCTTCAAAAATCTTCGACATAATTTTCATAATGGATGCTCTAACAGATAGATACCAGTGGATCATATCGGAAACACACTTGACGTCGGTAGCAGAATAGGACTTGTTTGCTTCGGCCCTAGACAAGATTTAGTTCAGAGCACTTGTAGGGTATATGTGCTTATCCCTCATAAAGAACATACAGTTCTTAATCTATTCACCTTCCTTCTTCTTGTAAACAATGCTCCAGTATTATTTGTCAATCAATCCTCCGCTTAGATTTTCAATGTTTTGGGGTTGATCAAAACGTTTCAATGTAGGTTTCCTTTTCAGAACTGAAGCAATTTCTATATCCATCTTTGCTAGCTTCAGGATATAACATTTGATCATCCTCTTCAAATGTTCATATATTGGTTCGTACTTCTTCATAACCTTTTAAACAATGTGGAATAACGAAATCTAATCATAGGGGTTCATAAATGGTAGATCAGCCAATGTGAACTCATGAAGAATATGATTATGACCTCGAAATCCTTTGAATTGAATGTTAAGAAAGTCTTCTGTTTGAACAGGTAGACCAACCTTTAGACCCACGATTCTTTTCAGACTCCATGAATCGTACTGAGGTTTCACATATTTCAAGTAGAATAAGAAGAGCTTTCGGTTTATTGTATTGTTGGAGATCAAAGATTTCCCTATCTTCTCGAAGCATCGGAAGAGAAAAGCTCTTGGAGTAATAGGGAAATCGAGCTGAAACTCCACATCGTTGTTGATGTCAAAAGAAGTTTTTAGTTCCAACCAAAAAGTATTTGGCTAATTGATAGCTTCTCTTTGCATCCGATCGATAGTCCAGGCCGGAAATAAAGCTTTCTTGTTCTCAAGAATCATTTCTGAATTCTTGGCTTCGGCCTCTTCAGCATCCAGTTTTTCCCTTAGGGCATTGAGCTCATCAAGTTCCTTTTCCCTCTTCACTCTTGCAATTCTTTTTGTCTCAGTCAACATCGGATCTTCCTCAGTAACTTTTTCGGAAATAATGTTGACTTTACCCTTTCCTGATCCTGAAGATACATGATCCCTCCGACCAATCTTGACTTCCTTGATATTCTTGCATTTTCAGCCAAAGTTTTCTTTTCTAATACGATCGTATCAGCTTCTTCAGTTTTCATGAAGCCCGTCTGATACGGATTGTTTAAGTTTACCTCTTGTTCTCCCCCTTGTTGTGCAGAAGCCTTGCTTCTCGTAACATTTTGGATTCCATTAAGCTTCTCAAACACAGGCTTAAGCTTCTCAAACACAGGCTTAAGCTTCTCACTGAAAATCTGACCAACATATTCAGTGAACAGAGCACCTCTTGACTCGACGATATGCATCAATCGTTGGTTGATTTCAAAGTTGCGCTCTTGAACCAAAATCCTTTTTTTCTTCAAGCTTCGCAATATTGATCGATGTGTTCTTCAAATTTTCTTGTAGCACCTTTGTTTTCTGAGTTTGTTCAGCCAATGCATCCATGATCTTGTTCTCAGCAGCTAAATCATTCTGTAATCGGTGAATTCTTTCGGAAAAGGATGTATGAAGATCAACATTGTCACGTTGAATTCCGAATTGGAGGCTAGAAAGAGCTTCTTTTTCGGCTTGTAAAGAAATCCGCAAACCTTCAATTACCTTGTTCATATCAGCCACATTATTATCGGAAGAAGTCCTGAAGTCAGTCATGAACTCTTGGACTTCCTTTATGAAGTTATTGACCTTCTCCATATCTTCTGTAATTTTCTTTTCTGAAGCTTGAGCAATCTTTGTTGTTTCTTCAAGAACCTTAACATTTGTTGACGTTAGCATTTCCACTGTTTCCATATGAGTCGTCAACAAATTCTCACATTTTATGGAAGAAAAAGCATTGGAATGCTCAAGAATAAAGTCAAGCCTTTTCATTCAGCTGCTTGAATTGACCTTTAGTCATGTGTAACATCCTGATGTTCAGGTACTTCCAAATTCATCCCTATAATTCTATTTCATGTTAATTGGTCAAGTGGTAGCAACCTTGGGTATAAGTAAGGATTGGACACAGTGTGTTGGAGGCACCAACATGGCGTGTCTAGATTTGAGAAGGCGCGGGTTTCATTTTGGTCAACACGACGTGTTTCCTCTTGGAATACGGTGTGTTGACGGCTGGAATGAAACCCTAATCTTTTGGGTTTTTCTCCCAATTTAAAGGAGTGTGGAGGCAAGGGTTTGTTCACCCTCAGCCCCCATCAGCCCCTCAATCCCTGAAAGAAAACCCTAATCATTTTCTCTCCCATTTGTGAATCTAGTTTGGTGTTTTGAAGCTAAAGAAGGAAGAAGGTGGAAGAAGGAAGCAAAGATCCAGCAAGCAAGCCACATTCTTCAGTTTGGCACTCTTATGGACCTTTGTAAGTGTAAGACCCGATTTTTATCATTCAAAGTTGTTAGATCTTGAGTTTTGTGCCTTTTGCTCCTTGTTCTTGAATGTTGCAATGGTTGGATCTCATAAAGTTTGCAACTTTATGAATATCCAGGTCAAGGTGACCTAGTAGTGTCTTGGATCTGGTCTATAATCAAGTTTTGATGCCATGCAGAGAGATTAGGTCATAAATCCTCATTTTGACCTAATATGGTTTCAAGACATACATTGGACATGTACGTCCAAAAAGCACCAACATTTGGGATGGTTTAGGTGTTAGAATCCCTTTTGGAATGGATGGACTTCAGATCTTAAGGACTAAGGGTATTTTGGTTAAGCACTTTCATTATCAAGCTTGTGATTTGGGTTTTTAGACCTTGTTGGTAGTCCCAATAGACAAAGTTGGAAACTTTACCCTTCCTAATCACATTTTGGTTTAGATCTGACCTTTGGAGCTCTTAAAGTCGAAAAGGCAGCTGAATGCATTAAGCTGTTCGAACTCAAGCGAACACGGCGTGTTTGCAAGTCAACACCGCGTGTTGGCTGAGGTTTTCCCGACCGTTTGAATACTCGCGGAACACGGCGTGGCCAAGGGGAACACGGCGTGTTGGGTCAACATGGAATGTTGACCTTGATTGTTGACTTTGACCAAGTTGGACCTTGAGGGTATTTTGGGTATTTTGGGATCTTGATGGAATTAGTCACTTGGTTGATGTAGGTATTATGTAGAGATTTGAGATTCAGAGTCGGTCCTCATCAGTTATGTTCAGTTTGCGAGGTAAGTTTTCCTCACTGTAGTTATGGGTCGAAGGCACCAAAGCCGACCGATTGGTTTGATAACCTGATATTCATTGATATGTTGAGTATCAAATAGATATGCATGCTAGTTTTGATATGCTAGTCTGGTAGATCGGTAGGACTACCTGTGATACTGTATGTATGATTATTTGTATATGTTTGTTATCTGATATATGTCGACATATTATGTGGGTTGGGTTGAGGTTGTACTGCTCCATGCGGTAGCAAACAAACCCTGGAGCAATCCAGATTTGAGCTGAGGGTTGGGGAGGGCATGCCAAACTTATACTAAGGGCCCATGAGCATACCAGATACGAGCTGAGGACCAGGAAAGGCATGCCAGACTCGTACTGATGGCTTAGTGGTATTCAGTCTGAGGACTGATCTGGTCGGGGAGCAAGCCATACATAAGCTGTGGCCCGAGGGCAAGCCAGACTTATGATATGGACTCAGGGGTAATCCATTCTGTTAGTTGTGGACCCATTGCATGCTGTTATTATATATGTGTTATTTGTTGTGTTGGTATTTTGGGGGAACTCACTAAGCATTGTCTTACAATTTTGGGTTATGTTTCAGGTACCTCAGATGATCGCGGGAAGGAGAATGCGTGATCGTGCACCTCCTCATGTTTTGTTCTATGATTTTGGGAAAACTTTGAGATTAAACATGTTTTGAAAACTATTTTGTAAACAATGATGATTTATGGGTTGTTTTAAATGTTTAATTTTTTCATGAATCTTATGGATGTTACAAGGTTGTATCAGAGCCTTGGTTTGAGTGAATTAGAGGAACACTTGTGTGAATCCAGTCTCAAACTAGGGAAAAAGATTTAAAAAACGATTTTTTTTTTCAAATGGTTTTCAAAATAATCAAGGAGGATGTGATGTGTACGATCATCCGGAGTCAGTAAGTAGACGCCAAAATACCACACTTTTATTTGTTATTGTGATATGTTAGAAAAACATTTTAGTGATAGGCTAGGGATCTTCAGGATTTTACATGATATAATTCACTGATTATATGATTCCTGATTGCCTAGGGTTCTTCTTCAATGGATTTGACATCATTACTGTAGTTGCTTAGTGTATGCATCATGGTTATGAATAACTAAGATTCTATAGCCTGAGAATGTTTGGTTTGACCTTATTTCGTGTTCTTTTTTGATGAAAGGCTTAAGGTAGGATAAGGTATTCGACTGTCTATTGGGTCCAGTGTTATGTATGCCTAGCATACACGAGTGCTGCAGGGTTGGTGGAAGTTTCATGGATGAGTGGTGTGGATCAGCCGTGCAGTTTCGAAATGTTTAGCCTTTCCTCTAGGGAGTGAGGATTGAGTGTATGCATATGCTAGTGTGTATATTTAGGGTTGTTGTGATGATCTTCTGAGACAAATACGAGTAGGTGTGGAAGGTAGTATGGGCACATACTACTGAAAGCACAGGACCCGTACGCTCCCAAGGGCTTTGTTCGGAGTTGGTTCCCCTGATATGATATGTGTATTATTTGATATCCCTCTGGTTTATTTTCAATATGTTGACTACGAGGCGATTTGAGGCTGGGTCTGGATCGGGAGCGGGAGTAGGCAGTCAGGGCGGGTCAGCTGCGTTGGATGATATGATCAGGGAGATCCTGCAAGAGGAGGTTGTTGCTCACTTTCGAGCTCATTTTCCAGAGATGTTTGGGTCTATTAATATCGCCATGATTGAGTACTTTGATGAGCGTTATGCTGCTTTGTCTGAGGTTGCTGTTGTTGTTGCAGCCACCGCAGCCGTTGCGGCTGCAGGGGTTGGATCGAGTCGGGTTTTTCAGTATAAGGACTTCGACAATATGAAGCCCCCGACTTTCGATGGGGTATAGGACCCGATCATAGCCATGAGGTGGCTATATGATGTTGAGGGATGTTTCTTCACATGTTCTTTCCCAGCTGACCAGAAGGTCAGGGGCGCTCTGAACCTTCTGAGGACCGGAGAGAAGGATTGGTGCAGTGTAACGCCCGTGTTTCTAGGCTAGGCATTAATATTGACATAACGGTCTAGGTTAACCTTTGTGACTCATTTTGGAGAAATGAAAAGGAATTATGTGAATATTATGTGTTTTATGTGTTTTATGCTAATTATTAGGGTTTAAATAATTAAGAATAAAAATGAGCGTCAAAAATTAAATTTTAGATAAAGCCGATATCTATTAAGAAACTTGTAGTGGGCGTGACAAGGATTACGGATATATAAAGAATGCCGAAATCCGAGTTATAACGAAGAAGTTATGACCTGTCGGAGTTTCGCGATAAACCGGCACGGTGCCGAATGTCGTAAAAAGTGAGTTTTTGTTAAACTACTTTTTAGCCTTAGTAATCTAAACGAAACTCGTAGTATTCGTTAAACCGAGAAGTTCGATAAAAAGAACGCCCAAATGTGACTTCGTATGAGGAAGTTATGATTTTTCGAAGTTTCAGCTTAGCAGTAAACAGCTAAAAACTCGAATTTTAGATCGAGTGATTTTTAGCCGACACGACCTAAACAAGAATCGAAGGTCTTGTCATTAGTAGCACAACGGTAAAAAGTCTGACGAAAACGGACGTCGGATGAAGAAGTTATGAATTTTTAACGGATTTCCTGTCCCGGTCTGTTAAAAATAATAATACAAAAATTAAAGTCAAAATTAGCCGACGAAGTCTAAACAGAAGTTGTAGAGCGTAATTTTACCTACCCGTGCATATAAAAAACGTCAAAAACGGAGCTCGTATGCGAAAGTTATGGATTTTAGAAGTTTTGGCGCGAAAATCGAGAAAATTCGCATACTCACGTTTTTGCCACGTCACCTTCGCTGAAAGAGTGCCACGTGTCCGAAATTGGTGAGTCATGAGAAGCCACGTGTCGTCCTCCCTCGCATGAACAGTAGCTGCGTGTCGGATTCTAATTCGACCGAAGGGAGGCCCAATCCGAAGCTCACAGCTAGACCGAGCCTCGCACCGCCTTAGCCTCCGAGCCTCGCAGATGGACCACTAGACCTCGATCCAATCAGCAGCTGCCACCGAGGCCTTCGCACGTGCAGCCACCTGCAGACCCTCGCCTGCGGACCCCACCACCAAGCCGACTTCGGACCCCTATAAATACAAGGGGTATGCGAGCCTTCCCGGTTAGATTTGGAATTTTGCCATATTTAGCCCCTTTCTTCATATTTTCTTCATCTTAGCATCCCCCAAAGCCCTGGTATCGATTCTAACACCCGGAATACGCCACGAAGTGCCCGAGAAGCCCGGAAAATTTATCTTTTCGGTTTCGAAGCCCAACCCTTCGCAGAGCCCGGTTTCTCAATAAAACTCCCGGTTTTATTAGAAACGATCGGTTTAGGAAACGAATTGCTTCCCGATTTTCATTAAATCAGGTGAGTGTATAGTTACTTTCACCTTACACATACATATGAAGTATTTTACATAAAATACATGATGTGTGAATATATATTGTTTGTTTATTTGAGATGGGTGTTGAAGGAATGATTTATACAGGTTTTTAAATAATTTAAACTGTATATGTATTTTTATCTACGAAAAATGTTGGGTAAAACATGGGTAGATGAAATAGTGGGTGTGATGAAAGGTGAGTTGGATAAAGGAGATGATCAGTAATATTGATCATGAGTTGAGGGTGAGTGGTGAAATTTGAGAGAATCACTTACCCAAAATGTTGGCCCCCGTCATTCAGCAGAGTATGGATGACAACCATGGACTATTCTAGACAGTCTGTGGAACACTAGCAGGCCCGCAACCTGTAGGTGTAATGAACTATATGTTCATTTGCTGTACTCTAAAAACCCATTGACATGTATTGCAAGGGGGAATACCTGTAAATAATATTGTCGATAAATGAGAGCTATGAACTTAGCATATGTTGAATAAACCTTGGTAGCTATGGACTTAGTGCCCGTTGTATAAACCCCGGTGACGAGGTGACTTTCTGTCTATTCCTTAGGATGAATCCTTAGGAAGGAGTGATAGTTGATTCTTAGGGTAAACCCTTAAGAAATAAATAAGATAATGGGGTTGGGGTAATTCGGTTGATTGATTGATGTTTAAGCATATTAAATTATGTATTGTGGGTTGAAAGCCCTATATGCTCACCAGGCTTCCAAGACTGACCCACTCAGCTTTTTATGATTACAGGTAGTGGACCCCGAGCATAATCGGATGATGATGATGAGTGATTTTTGGATTATAGGCCAGTAGTTATAAATAACTGTTGTAAGGCTTATAATGTCTTGTTTATGCTTTTGATCTGTATCGGAATATGACATCCCGAGGTTTTGTTATAAAAGGAAATTTTATATTTCTTAAAGAAAGGTTTTGACAAACTTTTATCATGTTTTGTTTTGGGAACAAATTCCGCAACGTTTTTTAAAAAGATTTCTCTGATTATATTTTAAAAAGCATAAATTAAATCGGTCTTTTCTGGCCGAGAAATTAGGGGATGTCACATGCAGACTTGCTAGTAGCTCATTTTCTGCTGAGCAGAGAGCTGAATTGTCTTGGGAGCAGTTCTCGGAGATGTTCCGCTCTAGATATGTGTCGCTGGTGGAGCGTGAGAGGTTGGCCCAGGAGTACTTGGACTTGAGGCAGGGGACGGAGACGGTGACAGAGATCACCAAGATGTTCACGGAGAGGGCCATGTTTTGTCCTGAGTTTTCCGCTTCTGAGCAAGCTCAGATGAACCATTATTTGAGCATGCTCAATATGGATATCCGTCAGTTTGTATTGACCCAACGTTATGGTTCCTTGTTGGAGTTGCAAGAGGCCGCTAGGCGCCGTGAGATTCAGTTAGAGCTGCAGTCGAGAGAGCAGAGACCGGCCCCGGCGCAGTCACAGCCTGCGCCAAAGCAGTTCAAGGCTGCTGATGTCATATCTGGGGTTCGGAGGGTCCGCTCTTGTGGGAAGTGTGGGAAGGTTCATTAGGTGCTTGCCGATCATCTTTTGGGTGCCACAATTATGGCCGACAGGTCCATATGGCGAGGGATTGCCGCCAGCAGGCCCCATCACTCAGTTCCAAGATTTGTTATCATTGCGATCAGGTTGGCCATGTGAAGGCCAATTGTCCCTCGGTTGCTGCTAGGTCGACGCAGGCTCCAGCCCCGGATACATTGAGGATCACTGATAGGAGTCAGGGCAGGGTGGAGCCCCTGAGGGTTTGAGGTTGCGCTTTCTAGCTCACTGCCAAGGAGGCCAGAGGAGCTCCAGATGTTGTGACTGGTATGTTTCTATCCGGTTGTCAGAGAGTTCGTAGATGTGTTTCTGGAGGAGTTACCCGGTGTGCGTCCCAAGAGGTAGGTAGAGTTTAGGATTGACCTTGTGCCAGGTGCAACCCTTATTGCCAAGGCGTCGTACAACTTAGCACTGCCTGAGATGCGGGATTTGTCATCTCAGCTGTAGTAGCTACTAGGCAAGCAGTTCATCAGATTGAGCAGCTCTCCATGGGAAGCACCGATTTTGTTCGTCAAGAAGAATGATGGTTCACACCGGATGTGCATTGATTACCGGGAGTTGAACAAGTTAACGGTGAAGAACTGTTATCCCCTTCCGCAGATTGATGACCTCTTTGATCAGTTGCAGGGTGCATCTTGGTTTTCCATGAAAGATCTGAGGTTTGGGTATCATCAAGTTAGAGTAAGAGAGGAGGACGTGGAGAAGACTGCGTTCCGGAATCGTTATGGACATTACGAGTTCGTAGTGATGCCATTTGGGCTCACCAATGTGCGTTCAGTATTCATGGATTTGATGAATTGAGTGTGCAGTCCGATGCTCGATCGTTCCGTTATTATGTCCATGATGATATTCTGGTGTATTCCAAGACCAAAGAGCAGCCTGAGGAGCATCTTCGTTAGCTTCTGGGGGTTTTGAGGCGAGAACAACTTTATGCTAAGTTCTCGAAGTGTGAGTTTTGGTTTCGAGAGGTTCAGTTCCTTGGACACCTCGTTAACCAAGATGGGATATTGGTCGATCCGGCCAAGATCGAGGCCGTGATGTTGTGGGAGGTTCCGAAATCTCCATCGGATATCAGGAGTTTCTTGGGGTTGGCAGGGTACTATTGGAGATTCATTCAGGATTTTCTCCAAGATTGTAGTACCCCTCACTCGTCTGAAAAGGAAGGGGGTGGATTTCTGATGGGGACCTGAGCAGCAATCGACATTTGAGACCCTTAGGTAGAGATTATGTGAGGCCTCGGTATTGACCCTCCCGGAGGGAATTGAGGATTTTGTGGTATTTTGTGATGCATCCATCACTGGTTTTGGGGCGGTCCTCATGCAGAGTAGACGGGTTATAGCTTATGCTTCGCGGTAGTTGAAGCCGCACGAGACACGATATCCCACACATGATCTGGAGTTGGGGGCAGTGGTTTTTGCCCTCACGATTTAGAGGCACTATCTTTATGGGGTCCGTTGTACTATCTAAACGGATCACATAAGTGTGAGGCATATTATCAATCAGCCGAACCTGAACATGAGGCAGCGCAGGTGGCTGGATGTAGTCAAGGCTTATGACTGCGAGATTCTTTAACATCCGGGTAAAGCAAATGTAGTTGCTGATGCTTTAAGTCGGCTGGACCTTCAGATGGGGTATCGTGTATGATGATATTAGTGGATTCCCCACTTTTGAGATTGATGAGGGAGGATCGGGCCGAGGGTGTTCGGGAAGAAAATTAGAAGAAAGAGAGGATCAGGGGTGAGATCGTCATATTTGTCTCGGATAGTCGTGGGTTGTTGACCCGATGTGGTCGAGTCTGGGTTCTGGTGCCTTGCGAGGTCAGACAGATTGTGTTGGAGGAGGCTCATAATTCTCGTTTTTCTATTCATCCGAGGGCCACCAAGATGTACCAGGATTTGAGATTGAGCTATTGGTGGCCGTGTGTGAAGAGAGAGATAGCCTAGTATGTGGAGAGATGCATGACCTGCAGGATGGTCAAGCCTGAGCATCAGAGGCCGCATGGCAAGCTGTAACCTATGGAGGGTTCCATATGGAAAAGGGAGCAGATTTCGATGGACTTCATCACCAAGTTGCCGAAAACGACAAAGGGTTTTAAAGCTATTTGGGTCACCGTGGATCGATTGACCAATAGTAGCCACTTTCTGGAGATTCGGGAGAGTTATTTGGCCGAGAAGTTGCCGATGTGTATGCTTGCGAGATCATTTCTCGCCATGGGGTTCCGGTATCCATTGTATCAGATCGAGATATTCGGTTCAGTTCTCGCTTTTGGCAGAAGTTCCATGAGGAACTGGGCACAAGGTTGCACTTCAGCCTTACTTATCATCCGCAAATTGATGGCCAGAGTGAGCGGACGATAAAAACCCTTGAGGATATGTTGCGGGCCTGTGTTATGGATTTCGGTGGGAGTTAGGACTCCTACCTGCCTCTTGCGGAGTTCTCCTATAACAACAGTTATCACTTCAGCATTGGTGCTCCACCTTTCGAGCTCTTGTATGGGCGGAGATGTCGTACCCTAGTTTGTTGGGGCAAGGTTGGTCATAGGGTTATGGGGCAGACCGAAGTGGTCCTGCAGACCACAAAGCTGATTCAGCAGATCAAACAGATACTGCAGACCGCTCAAAGTCGGCATAAGAGTTATGTCGACCGGCACCGATCCAAGTTGGAGTTTTAGGTCGGCGACATGGTGTTAGTGAAGGTCTCACCTTGGAAAGGTGTGATATGCTTCAGGAAGAGGGGAAAATTGGGTCCCCAATATATTGGGCCATATTCGAGTGATTTCCAGAGTTGGCAAGGTTGCTTATAGATTGGATCTTACTTGGGAGCTCAGTCATTTTCACAGCACTTTCCATGTTTCGCAGCTGCGAAAGTGCGTATTGGATGAGGATGCAGTGGTTTCCTTAGATGATATTCAAGTCGATGAATGGATGAACTATGTTGAGAGGCCGGTAGCTATCCTGGATTGGAAGATGAAGATTTTGCGTTGCAAGGAAGTACTATTGGTAAAGGTACAATGGCAACACTGGAGGGGCTCCGAGTGGACCTGGGAGTCGGAGGCTGAGATGTGGGAGCATTATCCGGATTTGTTAACCGCAACAGAATTTGAGGACGAATTCTAGGTTAAGTGGGGGAGAATTATAACATCCTGATGTTCAGGTACTTCTCAAATCATCCCTATAATTCTATTTCATGTTAATTGGTCAGCCAGAGTTTTCTTTTCTAATACAATCGTATCAGCTTTTTTAGTTTTCATGAAGTCCATCTGATACAGATTGTTTAAGTTTACCTCCTGTTCTCCCCCTTGTTGCGAAGAAGCCTTGCTTCCCGTAATATTTTGGATTTCATTAATCTTCTCAAACACAGGCTTAAGCTTCTCACTGAGAATCTCAACAACATAGTCAGTGAGCGGAGCATCTCTTGACGACGATACACATCAATCTTTGGTTGATTTCAAAGTTGCGCTCTTGAACCAAAATCTTTTGTTCTTCAAGATTCGCAATATTGATCGATGTGTTCTTCAATTTTTCTTGTAGCACCTTTGTTTTCTAAGTTTGTTCAGCCAATGAATCCAGGATCTTGTTCTCAGTAGCCAAATCATTCTGTAATCGGAGAATTCTTTCGGAAAAAGATGTATAAAGATCAGCATTGTCATGTTGAATTCTGAATCGGAGGCTAGAGAGAGCTTCTTTTTAGCCGAAAACCTTCAATTACCTTGTGTAACATCCCGATGTTCAGGTACTTCTAAATTAATCCCAATAATTCTATTTCATGTTAATTGGTCAAGTGGTAGCAACCTTGGGTATAAGTAAGGATTTGACACAACGTGTTAGAGGCACCAACACGACGTGTGTAGATTTGAGAAGGTGCAGGTTTCATTTTGGGCAACACGACGTGTTTCCTCTTGGAACACTGCGTGTTGGCGGCTTGAATGAAACCCTAATATTCCGGGTTTTTCTCCCAATTGAAAGGAATGTGGAGGATAGGGTTTGTTCACCCTCAGCTCCCATCAGCCCCTCAATCCATGAAAGAAAACCCTAATCATTTTCCCTCCCATTTGTGAAGCTATTTTGGTGTTTTGAAGCTAAATAAGGAAGAAGGTGGAAGAAGGAAGAAGGAAGCAAAGATCCAGCAAGCAAGCTCCATTCTTCAGTTTGGCACTCTTCAGGACCTTTGTAAGTGTCCAAGACCCGATTTTTATCATTCAAAGTTGTTAGATCTTGAGTTTTGTACCTTTTGATCCTTGTTCTTGAATGTTTCAATGGTCGGATCTCATAAACTTTGCAACTTTATGAATATCCAGGTCAAGGTGACCTAGTAGTGTCTTGGATCTGGTCTATAATCAAGTTTTGATGCCATGCATAGAGATTAGGTCATAAATCCTCATTTTGACCTAATATGGGTTCAAGACATACATTGGACATGTATGTCTAAAAAGCACCAACCTTTGGGATGGTTTAGGTGTTAGAATCACTTCTGGAATGGATGGACTTCAGATCTTAAGGACTAAGGGTATTTTGGTTAAGCACTTGCATTATCAAGCTTGTGATTCGAGTTTTTGGACCTTGTTAGTAGTCCCAATGGATAAAGTTGGAAACTTTACCCTTCCTAATCACATTTTGATCTAGATCTGAGCTTTGGAGCTCTTGAAGTCAAAAAGGCAGCTAAATGCATTAAGCTGTTGGAACTCAGGCGAACATATCATGTTTGCAAGTCAACACGGCGTGTTGGCTGAGGTTTTCCCGACCGTTTGGATACTTACTGAACACGGCATGGCTAAGGGGAACATGCCGTATTGGGTTAACATGGATTGTTGACCTTGACCATTGACTTTGACCAAGTTGGACCTTGAGGGTATTTTGGGATCTTGATGGAATTAGTCACTTGGTTGATGTAGGTATTATGTAGAGAGCTGTGATTTGGAGTCGGGCCTCATTAGTTCTTTTCAGTTTCCGAGGTGAGTTTTCCTCGCTGTACTTACAGGTCGAAGGCACCAAAGCCGTCCCATTAGCTTGATAACCTGATATTCGTTGATTTGCTGAGTATGGAATAGATATGCATGCTAGTTTTGATATGCTAGTCTGGTAGATCGGTAGGAATATCTGTGACACTGTCTGTATGATTATCTGTATTTGTTATCTGTTATATGTCGACATATTGTGTGGGTTGGGTTGAGGTTGTACTGCTCCGTGCGGTAGCCAACAAACCTTGGAGTAATCCATATATGAGCTGAGGGGGAGGGCATGCCAAACTCATATTGAGGGCCCATGAGCATACTAGATACAAGCTGAGGGTCGGGAAAGGCATGCCAGACTCGTACTAAGGGCTTAGTGGTATTCAGTATGAGGATTGATCTGGTCGGGGAGCAAGCCATACAAAAGCTGTGGGCCGAGGGCAAGCTAGAATTATGATGTGGGCTCAAGGGTAATCCAGTCAGTTAGCTGTTGACCCATTGCATGTTGTTATTATATATGTGTTATTTGTTGTGTTGGTATTTTGAGGGAACTCACTAAGCATTGGCCTTATAGTTTTGGGTTATGTTTCAGGTACCTCAGATGATCGTGGGAAGGCGAAGGCGTGATCATGCACCTCCTCGTGTTTTGTTCTATGATTTTGGGAAAACTCTGATATTAAACATGTTTTGAAAACTATTTTGTAAACAATGATGATTTATGGGTTGTTATAAAAATTTATTTTTTTCATGAATTTTATGGATGTTACATCATGGGGGCGTCGTCATTTTCATTATCGATGGTAATAGTAAAGGGTTCGAAGACAAAGTCGTTAATGGGTTCTTGATTGTCCCCAAATAGTATATCAACATCCTCATTCAGAGGTGGAACAGAAGAAGAAGTTGGTTCCAATGACACACCAATTTTAGCATTTGGCCCCACATCAGATGTCTTACCAGGGATGCCTAAAGTCCTAGTCGCCTCCGAAACGGACTTGATAATAGGAACTTCTAGTGGATTTGTGATAGTTGAGGTTGAAGGAATGGTTGAGTCTGTGAAAATTGGAGTTGAAAATGGGATTGAAATTTGAGGTTTAGATGTTGCATCATAACTCATCTTTGGTAGTGGAGGAACGGATGATATCGGAATAGATGTAGTAAGAGGTGAGGTTGTCATGGATAATGTTGGTGGATTAAATGGAGGGGGAGGAGAATATACCTTGACAAATGTTTCGAAAGTGGGTGGTTCAGAAGTATGAGCTGTATCTTCTTCATTGTTTCGGAAAACATTATCCCCCGGAACTTCTATTTCAGTTCTCTCTTTTGAGTCATCTTCTATCACCAGAGATGGAAATCTTGACTTCTGAGTTGGTTTCTTGACTTTCTTAGAAACGTTTTCTCCTACGGAAGGAGCAGCCTTTTGTTTTCGCTTACCACCTCATTTAGGTAAGTCACATGTGTCAATAATCATGTTCAGTTCAGCAAGGCTCGGACGAACACCAGATGAGGGCAATTTCTAATAAGGCCTAATTATAGCATTATTCACAGGGATCTTTTCCAACATAACTTCCGGAATGGAGGCAACAAATTCAAAATTTCGAGGATCTGTCGTAACAAAAGTGGTGGTTGGGAGCTTCGAAATGTCAGCAATTAGAGAATCTGTCATTTGAGGAACCTTATAGTGAAGAAGAGCTCGTTTGACAACTATGGACCAAAACCACACACATGATATTTCTGTATGACGAGTGGTGGAGCTGGTACTTTGAACAAATTGAGCCCATAACACGTACCTAAAATCCATATTTACACCAGTGTATAACCCATATATCAACGTGTAAAAAATTTTGCCCGCACTATCAGAGCCCGAAACCCTCTCTGATAGACTCTTGAACAAAAGGGTAAATAAGCCATTCCAGATAGGAGGTAAGAAGGATTTCCAGAACTTTGACAATAAGGAAATGTCATTTTATAACCCATCTGATAAAAAATCTTTATCATGCTTGTTGCCAGAATAGATTCAGGATTAACACCTACGTCACACGAAACAAGCATTAGAAGCTTGCATGAATTGGCTTTCGAGATGGAAGTTTTGTGGCTTGAAACTTCAAAGTTAATTCTTTCCTCGGTCTTGTTGTTGATGGTCGTTGAATAAGCTTTGGACAAATGAATAAAAGGAATATCTTCATGCATTGTCATCGCTTTCATAAATGGCGAAAATCTCAGACACTCGATTAAAGGCTTAATCAGAGCGTTATATCATCACGTATCAAGGTCGACTATGATATTTTGATTGGGTTTGATGTTCAACATTATCACCGATACTGATTGATCCGCAAAAAAAAACATTCTCAGAGGAACCCATTGTAACTGTGAAGAGGAAGATATATAGTGGAGAACTTTTTTCATGAAGATCCTTGAAAAAATATTTGCAGTAAGAGATAATGAACCGGTTGAGATGATTTTATATCAAAGATGATGAGTTGAGAGAGAAACCACCATTTCACGTTCCAGTTACACCGAAAAATCAGCCAATAGGATTTTGCCAGCTCATTATTCCGCTGTCAGTGGCCGTTATAACAGTCATGCTGATGTCAAAGAAATTCAAATATGCGCCATGATTTGAATTTTCCATTGCCAATACAAGGTCTTTTCGGATTCACCACTTTCAGAATCATTGATCTACCCTCCATCTTTGCATAAGCTAGAATAGTATCCATTAGAATTACGATCAAGATGCATTCGTTAGAAATAAAATAACCAATCGGAACTGAAACCAGACTTTGTAAAATCACAAGGATTTTAGTGCAAGAGTGTGCCAAAGAAAAATAATTAATCAAATTCGAAGTGTGGAATTTCTGATATCAAATATGTTTGATATGAAAAGCAGTTTGATCCCCTGCAGCGATTTCTTCCTTCTGAGTCCAGAAAGACTCCAAAGTGCTAGTGTGGTTTCCCGTTGAATTACGATCATTATTTTGTTAAGAAACTATGAAAGGCTTCTTTTATAAGGCTTGATGGGTGGTTTCATCTTCAAACATATTTCGAAACTTAACATAAGTACGAAGATCTGAAAGAAGTACTTGTTTGACCAGTGTAGCCATAAACACAACTAAGCTTTGGATATTCTTTGAAGTAAGTTCGTGTGGAGAAATGTTCATTCGGAAATCTCAAGAAAAAAAAATTTAAAACCTGGATCTTATGGGAAGAAATGACTTGGGACAAGAACATTTCATTAAGACCACTCAAAGGAAAAATTGAGATTTTGAACATTCAAAGGTACAAACCAAAAAGGTTTTATATGTCAATTCAGTGGTTAAAATAACTAGAACAATAAATTGTTCACCGTCAATTCAATGGGTAAAATATCTAGAACAATAAATTGTTCACCGTAAATTCAGAAAAGGGAATCGGATTTTGGGTTTCACTCGAAATCATAGTAATAACGATTTCAAGATCATAAACACAGATTTTGTGTAACCTAAACCTTAGTGGTAAAACCTGAGAGTCTAAAGGGTTACGATTATGAACATGAAATAGATGGAGAATAATAGATTGGGTGTCGAATGGTTGGGAGTTTCACGAAAATCATATTAGCAATGATTTTGCGATCATTAACAAGAATGTTTGTAGCCCTATACCGAAACTGTTTTTGTTTCGATAGTCAAGGGAACTACATGGAAGTCGTGATAAGATATGGTGGAAAAAAGTTATGATGTCAACCGTCAATTCCTTGTTGCAGACTAAAATTCACGAATGAATTTACCATTAATCCCATGAAAATAAAATATTTTTGATGTTTTTGATTTTTCAGAATACTGAAATAAAGAAAATATTTTTGAGATTTTTGTATTTCTAAAAGAAATACAGAAACGAAGAAAATATATTTGGAATTTTGATTTTATGAAAAAAAAATACGAGAAAAATAAAGAAAAATATTTTTGGAATTTTGAATTTCTGAAATAAATGACAAATAGATAGTGAAATCTAAATGAACAGTTACTTCAGGCCTATTCCGAAGATCGGAACAAGTCGGAAGTGAACAAATGAATCTGACAGCTTTCGAAGATCGGAAAAATTCGCAAGTGTAAAGTAACATGGATGATTACGATGTTGATTTCGGAACAGAGTCAGCTTCAATCATTCTCAATCCTTGTAGAATCCGATTGAATGATACTTTTGGTAACGCTTTTGTGAATATATTTGCTAACTGATATGAGGATCGGACAAAGTGAACTTGCAAATTCCCATCTTCAACATCGTCCTTGATAAAGTGGTATCGAAGAACAATGTGTTTTGTTTTGGAATGTTGCACTGGATTGTGACAGATTCGAATTGCACTTTCGGAATCACAATATAAAGGAATTCATTTCATATTGATTCCGTACTCTATTAGTTGATTCTGAATCCATACCACTTGAGATGTGCATGATGTCGCTGCAATATATTCTGCTTCAATTGTGGATAAGGACACACATGTTTGCATCTTGGACTGCCAGTTGACAAGCTTTCCATCCAGAAATTGACATCCTCGTGATGTACGTTTTTTATCAAGGCCACAGCCACCTAAGTTAGCATCAGAACAGGCTTGCACAAAGAATTCTGAATTTGATGGATACCATAAACCTAGTGAAGTTGTCCATTTTAGATATCAGAATATGTTCTTTACAACCATCATGTGAGGTTTTCGAGGATTCACTTGAAACCTAGCACAGTAACAGACAACAAACATTATGTCTAGACGGCTAGATGTTAGATACGATAAAGATCTGATCATCTGATGAAACAATGTAATATCCATTGCTGGTTTGTTAAGTGAAGGAGTGAGTTTTGTTCCGAACGTCATTGGAACTTTGACTTTTGAATCACCCATCATTCCGAATTTGGCCAATAATGTATTTGTGAAAGCTTCTTGATTAATGAATATTCCCTCCGAACTCTGTCTTATATTTAAACCAAGGGAAAAGTTAATTGGACCCATAAAACTCATTTCAAATTTAGTCTCCATTAATTTTCGGAATTCAACAGTTAAGCTGAGATTAGTGGATCCGAAAATAATATCATCAGCGTAAATTTGAACTATCATTAAATGGTCACCATATTTCTTTCGAAAAAAGGTAGGATCAACAAACCCTTGTTTGAATTTACACTGTTTTAGAAAACAAGTTAGAGTTTCATACCATGTCGTTGGAGCTTTTTTAAGACCATATATAGCTTTGTCCAGAATATAACAGTGTTTCGGAAATTTCTCATTCACAAAACCTAGTGGTTGTTCAACGTAGACTGTTTCTTCAAGTTCTTTGTTCAGAAATGCACACTTCACATCCATTTGATTTACTTCAAAGTTTTTGTGAGAGGCATAAGCTAGAAATATGTGAACTGATTCAAGTCTAGCCACAGGAGAAAATGTCTCTTCGTAATCAATACATTCTTCTTGACAATAACCTTTGATGACTAGACGTGCTTTATTTCGAATAACATTCCCTTCTTTGTCCATCATGTTTTCTGAATACCCATTTCAGACCAACCACAGATGCATTTTCTGGAGTAGTAATCAATCTCCAAACTTTGTTCCGATCAAATTCATTAAGTTCTTCTTGCATTGCATGAACCCAATCTTCATGATCAAGAGCAATTTTAATCGTTTTAGGTTCTATTTTTGAAATAAAAGCATTAAACATGCAAAATTCCAATTTAGAAAATAAAGCAGTTTGCTTCTCTTTTTGTTGAGCACATGTGAGAACCCCTGGAAAAGTATATTCGATCACTTGAGATTGTGGATGATCTTTAGTCCATTTTTTCAGAGGTGGGAAATTTTGATCGTAAACCAGATCAATCTTAGCAACGATTTCTTCAAATTCCGATTGAGTATCTAATTCATTATTTTCATTATTCTCCCCCTGGAAATTTGCACTTGAACCATCATTCAGATTTGAATTCTCCCCTGGAGTTGAGCACCTGAATCGATATTTGGAGTTGAACTCACCCCCTGTATTGTAGTGTCATAAGGTTTCAATTGAGTTGGAAATTCAGTCGTATTTTGAACAGGTTGTTCGTTTCGAGTCTCTATTTCTTCAACAACGTCATCAACAATCTTTAGTAATTCATCCTCATGATTATCCTCTGCGTTTGATTCTGAAGAGATTGCCTTTTCAGGTTCATCAAACAAATTTAGAAAATCCTCATATAGATTTATAAGAGGAATAATTGTAGAATTTGTTGATGGAAAAATTTCTTCAGTTTGATAATCTTCCTTTTGATATTTCTTTGTGTAGTTGTCATCAAACGTAACATAATAGTTTTCTTCTATCTTCTTTGATTTCTTGTTCAGAACACGATACGCCTTTTATTTTAACGAGTTTCCCAAGAAGATCCTTCATCAGCTTTCACATCAAATTTGTTCCTATGTTCTTTGGAATTGAAAAAAAAGCACCTAGATCCAAACACATGAAATAATTTAACGTTAGGCTTTCGATTGTTAAGAATTTCATAAGGAGTAATCAGAAAATGTTTGTTAATGTATGAGCGATTCTGAGTAAAAAAAGTAGTGGCAATAGCATCGGCCTAAAAATATAAAGGAAGATTTACAAATGAGAGCATTGTCCTCGCAGCTTCACAGAGAGAACGATTTCGTCTTTCAACTACACCATTCTATTGTGGAGTGTAAGGCGAAGAGAAATTGTGAGAAATTCCTTTGTTTATCAAGAATTCTTCAAATGCATGATTTTTGAATTTCGAACTGTTACCACTTCGAATTTTCCGAACTGGCTTTCTTAATTTTAGCTCTACTTGCTTGATGAAATCAATTAGCTTCTGAGTCGCTTCAGATTTCTGTTTAAGAAAGAATACCCAAGTAAATCAAGAAAAATCATCAACAATAACTAAAATGTATTTGTTACCGCCAATGCTTTCAATAGCTGATGGACCACAGAGATCAATATGCATTAACTCCAGTGGTTCAATGATCTTGGTATTCATTGTGGAAGAATGAATCTATCTTCTTTGTTTTCCGAGTTCACATGCACCACATAAGTGTTCCTTTTTGAATTTTAGAAGAGGAAGTCCCCGAACTAGATCACCAATTACGAGCTTGTTGATATCCTTGAAGTTCAGGTTAGAAAGCCTCATGTGCCACAACCAACTGTCATCTGCAGACGCTATCGTAAGCAAACATACAGATGGTTTCCCTTGAATCAGATGTAGATTGAGAGGATACATTTCTCCTTTCATTTTTGACTTCAGAAGAACTGTTTTAGATTCCTTTTGTATGATTTCTGAGCCTTCTTTATCAAATGATACTTTGAGACCTATACCTACAATCAATTGAGAAACACTAATTAGATTGTGTTGTATACCTTCAACATAAGCTACCTTCCAAATTGTGAATTCCCCGTTAGTTATCATGCCATATCCCTTTATTTCTCTAGTAACATTATTTCCATATTTAACTTTTCCTCCATATTTCAAAGTCCGATACTCTCTTAATTCCGATTTCCTTCTTGTCATGTGACGAGTACAGTCGCTATCAATATACCATTCTGAATCATACTGCTCGTCACGCATAACCTGCAAAAATTAAACAGATTTAGGAACCCAAACTGACTTGGGTCCTTCTGAGAATTTAGTTTGAACAGGAAAAATCTTTGTTTTGTCAACCCAAAATGATTTTTCGATCAAAGTATTGTTTATCCCTTTCTTCATTTTGAAAACATCAATTTTGTTATCACAAAGATTTATTTCAACAAAATTAGATTTTCTGTGAATATTTTCTTTGTATTTTAAAGCCATTTTTCCATAAACTCATTTTCTTCCTTTTTCAACTTTGCTTTGTATTCTTCGAGAGTGACTTCTGGATTGGAAACAACTTTGTTTTTAACATTAAAATCTTTTGATTTAACAATCGGTTTTGAAAATTGTGACTTAGTTGAGTAACTCGATTTTGGTTTCTGAGTTTGAGATAAATCATTATTTTGATTAAAAGATCTTGGTGAATTGAAAAAACTCTTATTTGAATCCATTCCATTTTTCTTCCAAAATTGTTTTCTATTAGCCAAATTCTTTTTGTATCTTGCATTCATTTGTCTTTTCTTTGCAATAATTTCCTCAACAGATTTCTGAACATTAGCTTTCAGTTTTTCTTTTCTGTTAGGCATTTCATTCTTTTTCAATGAAGTTTCACTTGAAACTTCTTTTTTACCACTCGGTCCAGCCTCATCATAAAAATTGCTCACACGATTCAATGGTTCAGAAACGTATTTTCTTTTCATTTCCAGGAAGTCATTTCTGAGAGACCTTTCATTTCATCAGGATTGTCAATTGGCTTTGACCAAAAATACTCATCACACCCTTTTGTATTATCAAGAGCAACCATGGATGTTAATTTTGATGTGTAATTTTTGTTCGGCCCTTGTTTTACAAAAACTTGATTTGGAGTTTTTTGAATTCTTGGAAAAACTGTTGCTTCTTCTTTCAAAATTTATGAACCTTGATTTTCGATAATTTAAACAAATTCGATTAAGTTTTCAAAAAATAAATTTTATTTGGTTCATCAAGATTTTTCACAAAAGTGGAACAATCAATTTCGTCTTCTATAGAAATTTCACTCATTTCGCTTTCATCAAATTCAGAAATATTCTTAGAATTAAGATTATTATCTGAATTCAATTTCTTGCAAAATAAGTTATATTTCTGCATATCACTCATTTTGATTTCTTGTTTATCTTCTTCGGTTAAAATATCTTTCAACATGTTTTTATTTTCTTTGGACTTAATATATTCTTCAATTTTTTCTAGTCCAGTTCTATAATAGTTAGAAACATTATCTCATGAAGATACAATTGATTCACATTTATAACATTCAACATCAATCTCATCTTCTTTCAGTTCAAGAAAATGTAGAATCATCTTATGCAAACACTTACCTATTTCGCAATCTAAATGAAGTTGCGTTATATTGAAGTACAAACTTTTAGCAATCGTACAAAAAATATTTCGTTGTTTCAAAAGTACTCTACTATCCATCTTTAGCAAAATAACATCATCTCTAGATCTATTCAACTCGACCTCCAAGGCTTCCATTCTTATTCGTCTCTCCTCATTCTTAAATGTTATCCTATTAAGATTATCATTCAGATTAGAATTACTGATACGAGTCATTCTTAAGATATCACTAAAATCAGAAATCATATAACGTAAATCATTCAATTCGGAATCATAACGTGATATAGGAATATTAAGAAATTTAAGAATATAGTGTACCTTGTCGACAACCCTCTCGCATTCACTCACTTGCTCCTTGATTGATTTCATTGCAAAACAACTAGCTGAAGCTTTTCCACCATTAGCGACGTATCCTTTTCCATCCAAACTCTGAACCATCATACATTTTCCTGCATACCCTTGCTTTTCAGATTTCACCATGAGCAGGTTTCCTCACTTCATTATCTTCTGAGTCAGTGGACCACACTTCAACCTTTCCAACATCACTATCCTCTTGTACCATCAGCACTGGTTTCACAATTTTTGTAGTCAGAGTTCTTCGATTTTCTGAGTATAGTAAGTTTCATGGTTATCTTTCTCTTTCTTATCATGTTGTTTTCATAGCATGCACTCCTTTGCGAAATGATTCTTGCCATGACAATAGTTGCAATCATATCCGAAATCACCTAGAAGCTTTTTCTCTTTCTTCTCATCTTCATTCTGAAAGTTCTTATAGTTCTCCTCTCTTGGCTTCTCGTAATTAGAATTTCCTTGCTTTTACTTGCTTCAAAAACGAAAAAAAATTCTTCTTAAAGAATTTCTTTGAGTTAGACACCACCAATGCTTTATCTTCCTTAGAGAGATCATCAACAGAAATGTCAAATTCATAATCATCAGCAACTGACTTCTTATTCTTATCACCTATAGCAGCCAACGCCAACGAGCCAACACCAGAGATTAGATTCGCTTCTTTTGTGACTTCATTTTCATGTGATTTCAGAATTCCCACCAGTTTTTCCAGATAATAGTTTTTGAACTATTTATGATCCTAAACGGTTGAAACTATCGATTTCCATTCAGATCTGAGACCATTCATGAATGTTACCCTTTCTTCAATAACTTGTCGTTTAAGATTGTATTTAAGCATTCTGCTCAACAAGTGATTAAAGTGATTGGCAGTTTGATCTAGATTCTCTTCTGATTTCGGCACAAAGGATCCAAACTCTGACAAAGGTGTCGTTTACAGAGAATGTTCCAGGTCGTCATCACCAGAGTATAATTCCTTTAGTATGTCCAAGATTTTCTTTGCAGTGTTGTGTGAGTTGACAAGACAGAATGTGTCAGGAGGAAGAGCAAATCGAATGATTCTCATTGCCTTCAAATTACATATCAGCTTGTCCTTCTCATCATTCAAAATTTATGTATTTTCAGCAATGATTGCATCATAGTCCTTTTGAGTTTTGACTTCTTCTCTCGTACCAGAATACTTGTACGTTTCAACCGTCATTGCGTGCCAAATGCTAGACCCATGTGTTTAGATTCCCAGCACATAATCTTCAAAATGAAGAGCCCAAACTTCGTAATCTTCAGGATAAAGGATAGGACTCCTTGTTGTTGATCCAATACTGCTTGGGAGATTGAATGAGAGAGAGTGAAGATCATCGTTAGGCATTCTAGCGAGAATTCAATGAAACTGAATATAGAATCGGATGTGTAAGCTTGAATCGAGTCCAAGGGAAATTGAAGGATTTAGATTTGATATCTACAATCAATTTGCAACGAATAGATTGCAAAATGCAGAAATGATTGAGAGAACAAAATAATTCTAAGAAAATTGAAAAACCCTTAACTCGACAGAAGAATAGCAATTAGATTACACTATCTATTGCTCTGATACCAATTGTTAGAATAAAATGATCGATAGATTCTATATTATAAGATGAATTAATGATTTGGAACGATAATGATTGAAAAGAGATTGAACTTCATTCACTTAGCATTAGAACAATCCGTATACAAGATCAGAACTATTCTATCAATGCTAGGACGACGTGTGCAGAAAAAGACAATAACAGTACACTATTTATAGACGCAAAAGATAAAGATTCCGAAAACAGATATACCTATTTTGGAATTTGAATAAGACTAAATTCCGAAAACAACCACTTTGAAACAACACAAATAATGACTTAACAATGTTACTTGCTACATCAGGGTTGTGTTTTCCTACCTTCTGTGCTCAAGGGAGTAGAGATTGGATGTGGGTCATTCGATGGTTGAGATAGGAGATGGTGATCTCCTCATCAATTCTGTTGTAAGAAGGTAAAGTTTGGTTCACAGTAAATCATCTATGTGTCTCAACGAAAGGATATTAGAGACTCAATGGCTCTTATGGTTCGATGGCCAAGGTAAAGGCCATGTTGCAGGTGGAATATGTATTGCAGTTACTTGAGGGTCAGGTGTACCCGAGAGCGGGGCATTGATAGGTTTCTATTTTAGGACTCAAGAGATTTTTGTAGTTATGTTGGGTTAGTCGGAGCTATGTTTTGAGCGTCTATAGTGGTTTATTGAAGTTTCAAAAGAATTATGAGGTTGTGGATCAACTCTCCAAGTGTAAAGTTTTCTATGCGTAAGTTCAGTTCGGAAGATGCTTAGTCTGTCTAATGGTGTTTAGATCGATTTCGCTAAATTTAGTTGGCGATGTTGAGAGAAAGGCCTCTGAAGTCTCCATCTGAGATTTAGAGTTTTCTTGTTCGAAGGATCATCTTGTGTTGTTTCATACATTCTGAGAGTCAACTTGATCATGTTCATGGTTAAGCCGGTCTGAGGCTTGGGTGTCGTAGACGTCAGTCGATGATGATTCGAACCCTAAGTAAGTGAGAACTAGGTATTCTGCTTATAGGATCATTGGTTGGTTCGATTTTTATGGTTTCATCATGATGGGTCAGAGGAATCTGCAGTTCAGGTAAGCTAAATTTCAGTTTGGGGTTTATTCTTGCATGGGGAAATATAGTAGGCTATCATCCAAGTGTTCATGGCTAGAAAGTTCCTCGATACGTTCCTCTGGGGCCCGTCAGATTCTTCTGTGCTTGCGGAGCAGTTAAGGTATGGTCAGATCGTAGGTGCAAAGCAAGATACCATTAGGCGTGCGTGATGTTCTTGGAGTAGGAAGTTGATGAGTAAGGAACTTTTTGTGGTCATTAGTTCCTTATAGAAGTGTCGGGGGTCTTTGTAGGGTAGTGTTGAGCCGCACGAGTTGTGCATCGTATTTACTGTTGGGTTATGAGCATTCTAACACTCCTAAGTGTACATGCAACCCTAAATACCTTGGATCTATGTTTTCTCTATTATACATACAATTATGAACATCCAAGGTATTATCCTAATCTAGCATATAAAATAATAAATATAACAAGATAGAATACATACCTCTTTGATGTAGAATGTCTTCATGAAGCTTGAGTGCCTAGTGCCCCAAGTGTGACACCTCAAATGGTTCACACAACACCAAATACACTTGGAATAACTTGAGAGAAACTTGAACACTCCTTGAAATCGTCTAGCCCTCACACTCACACATTAGTGCACGATTTCTTGAGCCATGGGATTCTTTTATATGGTGGCTATTAGGGTTACACCATGTAACTCATAACTTTACCCATTCCTTATGCTCCATGGATTTTAATCTCCATGGAGTATCCATGGGTCACCCCATGGACTTAGTCCAACATAAGGAATCTTGGATCACAAGCCCACATATATAAGAATGAATGATTTACACAATCAACCCATATATTTAATTAGTCTCCTTTTGATCACTTAATTAATTCCAAATTAATTCTTGATCAATACTAATTAAATAACCTTATTAATATATTAGAACTTATAATATATTAACCAACCTTAAGTGTTATTTCTCTCATTATAGTCTATCCAAATGCATGATGCCATGCAACCCAAATGGACCATGTCGGGTCGGGTCAAGTCTTACCAATTATAGTTATGGACTTAGACATTAATCCAACAGTCTCCCACTTGGATAAGTCTAAAACTATTATTGCGTATGACTTCAGGAACCGATCAGCAATCGTAGCTCTCAAAAGCTTCTGTCGAACTCTGACCTTGTCGATGAACTTTGACCTTTGTCAATGACTTGTCCATTAGATAAGGGATCATATATTCCTCCATTCTAGATATCATATGGACTGAGACATGGATTATCAATCATTCTCTCTGTCCATTTGTTGTTTCCCGATTTCCGATTCATGATGACTGACTGATTGAACAAATCAAATCAGTCCTGGCTTGGCCAAGCACTCACATGTATCATCTTTAAATCATCGAGGGGCCCACAGATATCGCTTTTATCCCGAAGGTAAAAGGAATGGATAAACTTCGACTCATATGGCTTGTTCTACTACTTGTTGAATCATACACAAAGGCACGTTTTATAACATCGAGTTACCAATGCGTTTTCGTGCAATCAATGTATAACCAACTCATAGTAACAACTCATATCTCTAGGTTTGAAGAATATAAGATATTATCATCTCATGATCACTCGTGATAAAATTCATGAAGTGATTCAACTGAGCGCGGGTTGAATCCAAAACTCAGAACTTATGAGCACTCATGAGTGTTGTAGCACCACTTTTTCCACCAACTTGGACCTCTATAAACCAACCCATGACAGTCTTGATTCATATCTACTTCCAACATATGACCGAATGTGGATGGTTTGAATAACTTAATCATTCAGGAAGAGCGACTTAGTTATTCTGGAAGTCAAAACATGCAAAGTGAAACACAAGAATAAATGAATCAAATATGGTATCAAACCCTATGAATATAAATAAACACTTTTATTTATCACCATACTGATTACTCATTATTCATTGTTTCAGTTTTATCAACTTTATACTTGAATTAAAAACAATAGTTGTCCCATGCTCCAAGCATGTACACTATGTTTTCTAAACACTAGTCATGCCATACACCAAGTATGCATACTATGTTTGTCTATGATCTTTACTTTGTAAAATAGATCAATTGAACATCACTCCAATGATCCTCTTTTCACAGTCCCAAATCCTTACTGCAAATGCAAGAATTCTAAATTCATGCCATTTACTGAAATCTGTTAGATTCTAAACTTATATACATTGATCCTCTTAATGATTATGCACGAAGTCAGAAAGACTTGACAACAATCATTACAGAGCATTCCAAAGGAGATCAGCTCCTTGGAAACATCCTTCTTTCATTAAGTTTCCTAATCTTACACAGATTGAATAATTTCTAACTTTGAAACATTTCCATATTCCATTTTGACTATCACTTCTGAACAAGAGTTGCCTCCTTACAGATTATGTCAATATGGTCCTTCCAGAATTAACATTATACTTCCAACTGTCCTTGAGCAACCAATCTTTGGTAAACCTTAAATTGTCCTCGACAATTGCTTAATCATTTTAGTCATATCCAATTCTAGACCTTTTCCCTTCATAATGCCCCAGGCATTTGGAAAATTTTAGAAAGGATGAATATAGCACATGTAATCGATCCTATGTCCGAAGCATATGGGACACGATTCATGATGTCTCACATAAAGACTAAACCAGTCTTTTGCTATAATATTTCCATTTCAATTTGCCAAGTTCTCAAAATTCAGATTATGAAAAGGGATGCCGTAATCATAATCGAATTTTAGAACACAAATAATGGACCCATATATAGAATTTCCTTATGTTGAGCCATTCCAACATGAAATTCATATATATATCCTTGATTAAATACGATTAAAATCTCAATCTAAGCTTTTAGAATTGAAATGAAGTATAATTTCCTCTCCCTTAATTATAGCAAAACAACTTTTTCAACCCCTACAACCTCACGAATTGAAACTTTTGTTTTCTATAATTAACATTGCTAACTTGCAACCTTTGTCATAATTATCATGCTCCCACTAACATGATGATTATTAGCATAACACTTATGTTCCCACTAGCTTTGACATGTACTCAGAAATCAGCTGACTTTCTTACCAAAGTTCAGATTTCTGATACTAGATTGTTTTGATAAAACTTTATCAAAATCATACACCTCTCTTAGATAGCTCACATGTGTGTCTAAACAATTTTAGAACTATGAAAAGGGATGCCGTAATCATAGTCTCAATTGTTTAGACCTTTGCCACTTCTCACAAGTCCATGTTAGTGTGCCGGTAAACCACACACGCTCCACTAACGACTTTGAGAATGCAAATATCACAATTGCTATCTAGCTAAAATCTACTTAGTGAAAGTGTTTCCTCACCATCATTTTCATGAATCGGAGAGAAACCTTATGACACTTAGATTTAATAGTGTATGTGTTCTTATCCATGTGAATTTATCAAAACCATAATCACAAGACAAGGTTAGTGACAAATCCAAACTCATATTGATTAAACTTGTGCAATCTTAAATTCTTGCCATTTGGCAGCTCAGGTGCCTGCCATTGCTTCCAAGTAGTTGTGCAACCAATTGAGAACTCTCAGAACTCCTATGCAAAGCCAACTTGAATAGGCACAAAAATTTCAACACGATAGGTTATAAACCTCAAGTCGTGTGCTAGTGAAGGACTTTAGGTTTTATTCTTGATTAAGTCTTGAAACTTTCAAGAGCTTTAATACTCCCACTGTCCTCTTGACATATAAGACTCCCTTGTCAAATATTCAAGAGATAGTGCGGATTCTTTATCAAGACTAACACTTTACACAATTGTCCTAAGTTGGTCTCTGTTTTATCCAAAACATCACAACTTACCAATTTCAAATGTACAAGAGTAGATAACCTTTTACTCTTACATTTGACTAGTGTTAACAAACCCTCTTTAAGATATGTCACTCAAGTTACAATCTTGGAGTATGACTCTAAGAATTGTTTTGGAACGAAGTATGACTCATCTTTTTGATTTAACCATTTCAACAATACATGACTCCTCTTCTTAGTCATAAGAATGCACTAAGATGACTTTAGAGGACCAATTGTGATATGGTATCTTAATCATTAAGATGATCATAAACATGATACTAAAGTACTCTCCCATCTTTTCAGATTTGAGAAACTTTTATCTTTCTGCCATACTTTGATTCTTCTTATTCGTTCTGTCTCACATTGAAACTTCTCCAATGCTACAGACTTATACTTAAGCTTATAAGTATAACCATATTTACTGAACTTAAGTAAATCATGACGAATAGTCTTCTTGATCTTTTGTGGTGGACTTGACCAATGCACAAGAATGTGTACTCGATCCCTTAGTCCTTTCCTTATTCACATAAGGAATTAGTCTTAATTTTCCAAGCTGAAAGTTCTCATTCATCATACTATACAACTTGCATGATTCCAAGTTTCGGTCCAACTGAACCTTGGGTGATGAGAATCTTTCCTTATTTGGTAATATTAGACACTACCACAACCGAAAGAATCAAATCCATTTTTCCAATATTGCTATCAATGGAATCTTATAAGCAACAACTTTTCACAAATGCCATTGTAAGGATACTTAAAATAAATAAAATCAAAACCTTTTTCTTTTATTTTAAAACTTTGCGGAAAAATTTGATGGGTTTTAGGTACAACAAATAAACTAGAAAACAATTCCTAAGTTCACATGCAACCTACTTTGGATCTATGTTTTAACTATTGAACATACAACTTTGAATTGCAAAACAAGAACCCTAGAGGAGAGAGGCTAATTTCGAAATTAACAAACTAGGGTTTAGGGTTTACATACCTTTCAATTGTTATAGCAAACAATTGATATTCCCTTGATCTTGATCTTGATCTTCTTGGAAGCTTTAGCACCACAAGTGTAATGCCTCTAATGGAATCACACCCAAACTAGCAAGAAGGAAAGTAGAAGAGAGAGGGGAGAGGGAGTATGCAAAATCTCGGCCTTAGGGTTTCTTCAAAAGAAAGAGTGACCAAAAACATGAACTAGGAGGCTCCTTATATAGCTGAGGGATCTAGGGTTTAAGGGAAACCCTAGTTATCCTTTGCTTAGGGCCTAAGCTAACCCAAGGGCCTTATCCAAGCCCCTATGGACGAAATCATTAGGGTTTCCCCTAAAGATTTCGTCCACCCTCTTCCAAGGGGGTTCTAGAGCCTTCCACTCAACTATTAGATAATTGCAAACTAGTCCCTGCACCTTATAATTAATTCTTTTAACCCCAAAATCAATTCTAATTAATATATTAATCCATTAACATATTAATAAATCATTTATATATATATATATATATATATATATATATATATATATATATATATATATTAATTTATTAATCTTATAAATTAATATCTCTCCTTTCATAATTTCCTTGTCCAGTTGCTAGGTTGAGGGCAACCCAAAAGGACTGTGCTGCTATCAATTCAAGTACATACCAATTATAGTTATGGGCTTAGACACCTAATCCAACAGTCTCCCACTTGGATAAGTCTGTAACTATAATTGCTAGTATGCCTTCTAAATTTGACCAGCAAATTGTAGCTTCCAAAAAGCCGCTGCCGAACTCTGACCCAGTCAGTTACGTGTCCTAAGATAAGTGATCATATAACCCTTCATTCTGCTTGATATCCCCAGACAAAAGACATGGAATGTAATCAATCTCTTTGTCCAGAATCTATGTTTCCCGATTCCTAATTTGTGATGATGAAGGACTTCTAATCGAACACATCAATTTAGTCCTGGCTGGGCCCAGCACATAAGTCAACACCAAATCATCGAGGGGCCCACAGATATCGCTTTTCCTGTTAGGGCAAAAGGAACGAATAAACGTTGACTCATATGCTTGTATCTTTTACTCATCAAATTATGCATGACAATACGTTTTATAACACCAAGTTACTGATGCGTTTTCGTATCACCAATGCACAACCGACTTGTAAATTACAACTCATATATCTTCGTTTCAAGATTATAAGATATTATCGTCTCAGTATTACTCGTGATGAATTCCATGAAGTAATACTCTGAGCGAGGGTTTATCCAATACTCAAATCTCAATTTCTGAGTACTCATGAACGTTGCAGCAATTCTATTGCCATGTCTATCCTTAGACAATCTGCAATCCAATTCATGACAGTCTTAATTCACTACTTACTTCCAAGAGTACGAGCGACTGTGGAGTTTGAATAATCTCATTATTCAGGAAGTAAAACATGCAAAATATGAAACACAATAATAAACAATTGACAAAAGGTAGTAGCCAAACTTATAAATAATACTTTATTATTTAATCACCAAAAGTCAATTACATTTACTTTGTTACAAGTTTCAAAAACTAATCTAACTACTAAAACTAATATCATCTTTCAGTCCTATGCTCCGAGCATGCTGAATATGCTTAGCCCTACTCAGACCCTTTGTGAGGGGATCTGCTGGGTTATCTTCAGATGACACCCTCTTTACTATAAGATGGCCTTCTTCAACTCTATGTCTAATGAAATGGTACTTTCTGTCGATATGTCTGGTCTTACCATGATCTCTCGGTTCCTTTGTCAAGGCAACCGCTCCTTCATTATCGCAGAACAGTTCCATAGGCTCCTGGATGGTTGGAACAACTCCGAGATCCCCGATGAAGTTCCTCAACCAAGCTGCTTCTTTCGACACTTCACTTGCTGCAATGTACTCTAATTCACAAGTAGAATCAGCCACCGTATCTTGCTTGGAACTTTTCCAAGTAACTGCTCCTCCATTCAGTAAAAATACCCAGCCTGATTGAGAACGGAAGTTATCTCTATCCGTCTGAAAGCTGGCATCACTGTAACCATCTACTCTCAAAGTATCACTGCCACCAAGCACAAGAACCCAGTCCTTTGTCCTTCGCAAATACTTGAGTATATTCTTAACTGCTATCCAATGAGCTCTACCTGGGTTTCCCTGATAGCGACTGACCATGCTCAAAGCAAATGCCACATCAGGGCGAGTACATGTCATAGCGTACATGATCGATCCGACAGCGGAAGCATAAGGTACACGACTCATGTCATCTATTTCAACATCTGTACTCGGGCATTGAGTCTTACTCAATTTGGTATTGCTCTGGATAGGTAGCTCTCCCTTCTTGGAATTTTCCATACTAAACCTCTTTAGTACCTTATCCAAGTATGTGCTCTGACTAAGTCCAATTAGTCTCTTCTTTCTATCTCTCAATATTCTAATCCCAAGAATATAGGCAGCTTCTCCAAGGTCTTTCATGGCAAAACACTTTCCAAGCCAAGACTTAACTTCTTTCAAGGTTGGAACGTCGTTACCAATGAGTAATATGTCATCGACATACAACACCAGAAAAGTTACTATACTCCCACTAGCCTTGATATACACACAGAACTCATCTTCACTTCTAGAGAAACCAAACTCTTTGACTTTCTCATGGAAGCAAAGATTCCAACTGCGAGATGCTTGTTTCAATCCATAAATGGATTTCTCAAGCTTGCACACTCTATTGGGGAACTTTGCATCAACAAAACCCTCTGGCTGACTCATGTAAACATCTTCAGCCAACTTCCCATTAAGGAAAGCAGTTTTGACATCCATCTGCCAGATTTCATAATCATGAAAGGCAGCTATGGCGAGCAATATCCTAATAGATTTAATCTTAGCCACTGGCGAGAAGGTCTCATCATAGTCAACCCCTGGGGTTTGAGTGAAACCTTTTGCAACCAGTCGAGCCTTGAATGTGTGCACATTTCCATCCATGTCTGTTTTCTTCTTGAAGATCCATTTGCACCCAACTGTCTTACGACCTGGTGCACTATCAACCAAATTCCAAACTTGGTTGTCATACATGGACTTAATCTCGCTGTCCATTGCCTCTTTCCACTTGGAAGCCTCTGGGCCTTCCATTGCTTCCTTATAAGTGACTGGTTCATCTAAGTTTACCAGTGTTCTGTCACTTATGAATGTGTCACCATCTGAAGTAATATGAAAACCATACAACTCAGGTGGCACACTCACCCTAGTGGATCTTCTAAGAGGTAATGAGTTATCGATTGGTTCAACAGGAACTGTTTCCTCTGGTTGAGTGCTAGTGTCATCTAAGGTTCCTTCATTGGCTAAATCTTGAATTTCTTCAAGGTCAATAGTGCTCCCACTGTCCTCTTTGAATATGAGCTCTTTTTCAAGAAAGACTCCTCTTCGTGCTACAAAGACCACGTTTTCACTAGGCCTGTAGAACAAATATCCAAAAGACTGCTTTGGGTAACCAATGAAAACACATTTCTCACTTCTAGCTGCTAGCTTGTCGTGAGTCTCTCGTCTTACGAAAGCTTCACAACCCCAGACTTTAATATGTGCTAACGAGGGAACTTTCCCTGTCCACATTTCGTGAGGTGTTTTGGCAACCTTCTTTGTAGGGACAAGATTGAGGATGTGGGCGGCTGTCTCTAAGGCATACCCCCAGAAGTGAATGGGAAGCGAAGCCCGACTCATCATAGAACGAACCATGTCTAACAAGGTTCGATTGCGCCTCTCAGCTACACCATTTAACTGTGGTGTCCTAGGAGGAGTCAATTGTGAGACTATCCCACATTCTGTCAGATAGTCGTTAAACTCGATACTAAGATACTCCCCGCCTCTATCGGATCTAAGTATCTTTATCTTTCTGCCCAATTGATTTTCGACTTCATGCTTAAACTCTTTGAACTTTTCAAAAGTTTCTGACTTATGCTTGATCAAGTAGATATATCCATATCTGCTATAATCGCCAGTGAAAGTCACATAGAATCGATTAGCATCTCTTGTAGTTGATCTGAAGGGCCCACACACATCTGTGTATATGAGATCCAACAGACCTTCACCTCTTTCACAAGACCCTGTGAATGGTGATTTTGTCATCTTTCCCAAAAGACAAGATTCACACATATCATCTGACTTTAGGTCAAATGATTCCAACACTCCATCCTTTTGGAGTTGGGCTATGCGTTTCTTGTTAATGTGTCCAAGACGACAATGCCACAAGCATGCCTTGTCTACACTATTAGACAAGTCAATATTAAGTACACTATTTCCTAGGCTATCAACACAAGTCACTGTTTCATACACACCATTACAAGGCAAAGCTTCAAACATAAAAACACTATTCTTATAAACAGAAATTGAACCATTCAAATCATTAAAAGAATATGTAAAACCTTGTCTGAACAATGCATGAAATGAAATAATGTTTCTCGTCATCTCAGACGAATAGCAACAATTTATTAAATCTAATCTAACATCATTACTAAGCAGAAGCTGATAAACTCCGATCTTGGTTACTGGTGAAGACTTTCTGTTTCCCATGATCAGGTTTATCCTTCCTCGCTCTATCTCCTCACTTTCCTTTAGACCCTGCAAATCAGAACAGATATGAAAACCACATCCTGTATCAAGGACCCATGAACGAGAAGATAATGAGTTATTAGCAGAAATAGTGTAAATACCTGCCGAAGATGGCTTCACTTTGCCATCCTTGATATCTTGCAGATATTGTGGGCAAGATCTCTTCCAATGCCCCTTTTGGTTGCAGTAAAAGCAAACTGCCTCTTTTGGATCAGAAACATGGGGAGTGGAACCATTGGGCTTAGCCTTTGGGCCATTACTAGATGACCCAGCTTGAGCCTTGCTCTTCCAGTTTTGCTTGGGAGGACCTTTCCTCTTTTTCCCCTTTCCCTGTCCAATAGCCAAAACAGGGGCACTCGTAGGTGTGGAGGGTATACTTTTACCCTTCATCCCTGCCTCAGCTGTCTGCAACAAGTTGTGCAATTGGGCCAAGGTCTGCTCAGTATTGTTCAAATGGTAAGTTAGAATAAACTGACCATAACATTCAGGAAGTGAGTTCAAGACCATGTCAATGGCCAATTCCTCATCAAAGTGAATATTGAGCTTGACCAAACGCTCTATGTAGCGTTGCATTCTTTGCACATGTGACACAACTAACTCCCCATCTTTCATCTTGCAAGCCATGAGTGACTTGACTACTTCGAACTTTTCTTGATGAGCTCGCTTATGGTACTTTTCCATAAGGTCCTTGTTCATCTCGAAAGGCCAGTAGTCCTCATAGTACCTCTGCAGTTCTGGGGACATAGTTGCCACCATGATGCATGCCACTTTGGTAGCATCATCGTAATGTTTCTTGTAGGCAGCAAGATCTTCAGGAGTAGCTTCATTCTCATCAAGCTCTTTGAGCTCCTTTTCAAGAACATATTCTTTGTTCTCGAAACGAAGAGCCATCTTGATGTTGCGCATCCAATCGTTATAGTTTGAGCCATCCATAACGACTTTGGAGCAAATATTGAGCAAAGAGAAGTTTTGGTTGGAGGAGGACGAAGCAGAAGTGTTTCCAGGAGTAGACATCTGAAAAGAAAGAAAGTTTTAGTTAGATTTCAAGATACCTTAATAAAATAACCCAAAGATATAATATCAAGGTTAGGATCCAACTATGAAGATTCACAACTCAGAAATGGGATGCCGAGATCCAAGTGCAAATTTCATAAAGGTAGGTGAATGACGATTCACCAATTCCACCATTAGACGAAACAAACGAAGTGAAATTCCTAATTCTTTTGAGATACATTGAAACTATTCAATGGCATGTTTTAATCTCAGATTATGCTCTTCTATTTGTGACTGGGATGCCGAGGATCACAAACAAGATGTGAATAACCATGCAAATGTGCTTGGTAACCTCATTATCTTTATCATTAACTATTGATGTGCTGGTAAACCACACACGCTCCATCAAAATGACAATTATGAGATACCCATTACTACTCTTTATTAGTGCCTTTTAGTGTGCTGGTTAACCACACACGCTCCACTAACGACCAATAAAGCATAATGTGCAATTTCATGGATTAGCATACTTTTCACATTTTTCCTAAAGTAACTAGAGTTGGGATTTTTGAAAATAATGTTCTAGTACTTTTAATATCATTATACTTTTAATGAGAAGTAGTTGTCCTATCAAATCCGTTCTGCTAACGACCCTCCACTAATCAAGGAAGCGGTGGGTGAGAGTGGACACCCATTCAACTACCATTTTATAGGCAGTTTCCTTATACCCCCCTTATAGATTAGCTTCGTGAATGAGGCATACTAGCGATTTGACTGACCATATTCTTATACATATAATATTAAACCTTTAATTATAATATATATATATAAGGTGTGTTTTAAAACTTTTTAAAACTTCAAGGGTTTATATAAATTTCGAAATTTAAGCTATTAAATTCAAATTTAAATAAACCAATTAACTAGATTTAATATTTATCTATTAATTAACTATTAATCAAATTATTAAATCTTGTAAGGATTATCTAATTAAATTAATCAATTAATTTAATCCTAATCCTTATCCCTCTAATTTCGAAAAATAGGGTAAGGATAATTATCCAATTAATCTAATTAAGTAACAATTATCCAAAACAAGAAACCCTAAAACTTCTAAGCAAATTTCGAAATTTACAAGGGAGGAGGCTAGGGTTTTCAAAACCCTAACCCTAATTTCGATTAGGGTTCTTTGGAGGCTAGGGTTTTCGAAAAAACCCTTTGATCCAAAACCCTAGAAATCGAAAAATTGGCCTTTAGGGTTTAATAGCTATAAACCCTAATTTGCAATTCAACAATTGTAGCAATTCAATTTAAAACAACAATGGCTCTGATACCACTGATGGGTTTTAGGTACAACAAATAAACTAGAAAACAATTCCTAAGTTCACATGCAACCTACTTTGGATCTATGTTTTAACTATTGAACATACAACTTTGAATTGCAAAACAAGAACCCTAGAGGAGAGAGGCTAATTTCGAAATTAACAAACTAGGGTTTAGGGTTTACATACCTTTCAATTGTTATAGCAAACAATTGATATTCCCTTGATCTTGATCTTGATCTTCTTGGAAGCTTTAGCACCACAAGTGTAATGCCTCTAATGGAATCACACCCAAACTAGCAAGAAGGAAAGTAGAAGAGAGAGGGGAGAGGGAGTATGCAAAATCTCGGCCTTAGGGTTTCTTCAAAAGAAAGAGTGACCAAAAACATGAACCAGGAGGCTCCTTATATAGCTGAGGGATCTAGGGTTTAAGGGAAACCCTAGTTATCCTTTGCTTAGGGCCTAAGCAAACCCAAGGGCCTTATCCAAGCCCCTATGGACGAAATCATTAGGGTTTCCCCTAAAGATTTCGTCCACCCTCTTCCAAGGGGGTTCTAGAGCCTTCCACTCAACTATTAGATAATTGCAAACTAGTCCCTGCACCTTATAATTAATTCTTTTAACCCCAAAATCAATTCTGATTAATTTCTGGCTAACAATTAATTAAACATAATGATTTCTAATTAATATATTAATCCATTAACATATTAATAAATCATTTATATATATATATATATATATATATATATATATATATATATATATATTAATCTATTAATCTTATAAATTAATATCTCTCCTTTCATAATTTCCTTGTCCAGTTGCTAGGTTGAGGGCAACCCAAAAGGACTGTGCTGCTATCAATTCAAGTACATACCAATTATAGTTATGGGCTTAGACACCTAATCCAACAAAATTTATCCTTACAATCCATATGAAAACCTTGTTGTTATCTATTCCTAAGCAATATAAATATCATAACTCTTAAGTAATAGCCCAAAATTCTGATCACCGAACCATGCGATTGAAATCCATCTTCGCGATCAGAATCAGCATGTACTTAATAGAGTTAGACAATGGACTTTACCTGAAGTAGAGCCAAACTTATTGACTTTAACATCCTTAGGTAAATTTGGCAGCTTCGTAACCAATGCCCCTTTGTTTGGCAATAGTTACCTATGGACCCTTGATAATGGGACTATCTCAGACTTCGCCTCTCTCTTTACCATTGGGTCAACCGAGTTGACTATGGCCGATCCCTTTCCATTGGGAAGAGAGAGCTTTACTGGATATCCAATGTCATCATTGTCAATGTCCATAGCGTTTTAGGAAGTTGATCTTAGCAAATAGATAAGATCATTAAGGGTCTTGTCTTAGTCTGTTTCATAGGATTCCCAAAAGAACTCACTATGTGACTTAGAAAGTAGTTGAGCCACCAACTTTCTCAAGACTTTGACACCCAACTCTCCCGGCTTGTCAATATGTGACTACATCTCCAAGATGTGATCACACCTAGACCTTGCCTTGCCAATAGGGCTTGAGTGACCTTAAACTTTTTAGGAACTTGTGGGTTAGGGAGAATAATTGGAGGAGGTGAAAGAAGTATGATATCCATGGGACATCATCTTCATTTAGGAAAGTTTGTTTCAAGAGATTTGGGAAGATCATAAATGTCTAGACCAGACATCTTTTTGGGAGATATTCAAGATAGTTGATTTAAAGTCCTTAATATGACACCCAATATGAAATATTAAGGCTAGGACCCAACAAACTATTTTATAACTTAGAAGAGGGATCGTAATCCAAGCTATAAAATATTTGAAGGTAGGTGAATGACGATTCACCAATTTCCACCATGAAAAACGAAATAATTTATTAGGTTTTAATTGGATTTGAAAGTCCTAAATCTTTGAGATTCATTGAACTGTTCAAAGGCATGTTTCAATCTCGAGTGTGCCCTTCAGGTTTTGTGACTGGGATGCCGAGGATCACAAAACAAGGTGTGAAGTAACCATGCAAATATACTTGGTACCCTTAATATTTACCCCTCAATCGATGTGCCGGTTAACCACACGAGCTCCACCGATACTATGATAAATATTAAGTTACCCTTTGCCTACTTTGTTAAATCCAGGTTAGTGTGCCGGTTAACCACACACGCTCCACTAACGGTTTAAACAAAGTGCAAAGTGTAATTTCATGGATTAGCACCTTATTCACATTTTCCTAAGTAACTAAGATTGGGAATTTATAAGTGTTTAGTTACTTAGTATTTATCATTAATACTTTTAATGAAGGGAGAATTATAGTCCTTGTCCTACCCATTCGGCTAACGACCCTCCACCAGTCAAGGAAGCGGTGGGTGAGAGTGGACACCCATTAAACTGTCATTTTATAGGCAGTAACCTTATACCCCCCTTATAGACCGGCTTCGTGAATGAGGCCTACTAACGGTAAGACTGACTTTACTCTTATACATATATATATATATATATATATATATATATATATATATATATATATATATATATATATATATATATATATATATATTATTAACTTATAATATTATAAAGTATAAGGGTTGAATTTTAACTTTTAAAATTCTAAGGGCTAACTTGGAATTAAAGTATTCATAAGTGAAAACTTTTCAAATTCCAAAACTTGAGGGCAAGTCTTGAAACTATTCAAAACTAATTAATTCCATAACTTATGAGTTTAAAGTAGTTTTAATTAAAAAAAACTCTTCAAGTTCCATAACTTGAGGACAAGTTATGGAAGACTTTAAACTAATTAATAAAAAAAATAACTTTTTTTTTATTGTAACTTATGAAACTAATTAAGGTTACACTTTTTTTTAATTTAATGAAGAGACTCTTGAACCTCCATAACTTGAGGACAAGTTATGGAGTCATAAAACCATTTAATTAGAACTAGACTCTTCATTTTGTAACCTTTGCCAACTTTTATGAGTTTTATGATTCTTAAATGTGACTTTTCATATAACTTGAGGACAAGTTACAAAAACATACTTTGGAATCAACTCTTAGATTAAAATGGATTGAAAACAACTATTTCACACAACTTTTCTATTAATCTAAGAACCTCATAAGAACAAGATAATTCAAATCATCAATCTTCAAGAAATTAGCATGAACATACAAACTAATACAAATCTTGAAATTATGACAATTATCTTAGAAATTGGATTAGCATGAACATTACCACATCAAAAACAAGTTTATAAGTCCAAAAACATCTTAGGGTAATGTTCCTAGTCCAATTCCAGCCAAAACAATCGAATATATGTATCCAACTCGATTTTTCAGCTACTTTTGCAAGTATAACAAGAAAACAAGCCTAGGCTCTGATACCACTGTTGGGTTATGAGCATTCTAACACTCCTAAGTGTACATGCAACCCTAAATACCTTGGATCTATGTTTTCTCTATTATACATACAATTATGAACATCCAAGGTATTATCCTAATCTAGCATATAAAATAATAAATATAACAAGATAGAATACATACCTCTTTGATGTAGAATGTCTTCATGAAGCTTGAGTGCCTAGTGCCCCAAGTGTGACACCTCAAATGGTTCACACAACACCAAATACACTTGGAATAACTTGAGAGAAACTTGAACACTCCTTGAAATCGTCTAGCCCTCACACTCACACATTAGTGCACGATTTCTTGAGCCATGGGATTCTTTTATATGGTGGCTATTAGGGTTACACCATGTAACTCATAACTTTACCCATTCCTTATGCTCCATGGATTTTAATCTCCATGGAGTATCCATGGGTCACCCCATGGACTTAGTCCAACATAAGGAATCTTGGATCACAAGCCCACGTATATAAGAATGAATGATTTACACAATCAACCCATATATTTAATTAGTCTCCTTTTGATCACTTAATTAATTCCAAATTAATTCTTGATCAATACTAATTAAATAACCTTATTAATATATTAGAACTTATAATATATTAACCAACCTTAAGTGTTATTTCTCTCATTATAGTCTATCCAAATGCATGATGCCATGCAACCCAAATGGACCATGTCGGGTCGGGTCAAGTCTTACCAATTATAGTTATGGACTTAGACATTAATCCAACATTTACATATCATCGTTAGCTCTCAGTATGGGTGTATTATTTATGGCCAAGAATGGGCAGTCTTTGATGTGTCAGGCAGCTTCATAGTTCGATAAGAGTGTTTTCACGGGCGTTCTGTTCAGCATGTCTATGTCATCGGGTTTAGTTCCTTACCATTTTCGATCGTTGGTTGTTTTGTTATCATTAGCAGTTGAGGTTATTTGAAGGATTCAAGCAGTATCATCTAAGGGTGCAACTGATGAGTCAACCCTTAGTCAAGTTCAGTAAGGTTTGTATCTTGGTCCCTATGAAGGTGTTCTCACGATTTCTTTGTTATGGAATTGTTGTTCCTGGTGGGTTTGAGATGGTAGCTGGCCTTAGTTATTGGAAGATCGGATATCAAAGCAATGTTGTTCAATTTTTCAGGTATCACCGTGCTTACGCAAAGGGCGGTCTTGGTATCTTGTGTAGGCTGGGTTGGTATTCAGATTGTTTCAACCATAATTTTTGGTTGTTTTTCTGGATAATTGAGGAGTTCTCCTCCAGGGTTGGAAGATTTATTTTCTATTTGTGCATTGGCGGGATCTTCTCATCTTCATCAAGGTGTGGGATCTTGTTGTGGTTGATAGAAGAATGTGTCTGATAGTGGTAAAGTTTCATCATTTCATTCGATTCACTAGTATGTCACCTTCTGGGTAAGGTCAAGATTAAGAAGAAACATAGTTAGTTTGAGGAGCATTGTGTTCTCTCCTGGGATGTATTTCATGTCAGGTTAACAAGTTGATGTAAGAGCTGGGCGATCTATTTTGTTCTATGAGTGTGTGCGGTTATGTATCGTCTAATGATGTGTCAACGACAGTTGGACTGTGGAAAAGTGCGTGTTTCAGGATGGTACGACTCCTATAGTCGGGCGAGTGCAGAGTGGGATGTTGACTGGGTTCCTACCAGTCAGTAAGATGATAGCAGTATGCCCCTAGACTCATTGGGTGTGGGTCAGTAATCTTCATGCTTGTGGTAGGATGATAGCAGGAAAGGTGAGGATTCGTGAGCATCTCGTTCCAATGGTTGGATGGTGTCACCACATGCTGTGAGCTATCGTGGATTTCACATTCATGAATGAGATCGAAGGTTGTGTAGCTGAGGCATGTGTTGATTGGTTAAACAGGTGTCAGTGGCGGATGTTTGAAGCAGTATGGTGTTGTCATTGGTGTCTCAGTGACCGGAAGATTAAGTTAGACGGTTGCAAAGTGTTGACTTGTTGGGAGAGTCATGGTAGTAAGTTGGAAGCCTTCCTATCAGACTCGCGTTCGTTTTATGATGACGCATCATGTGAATTCTCTCCCTATATTACCTATTTCATAGTAGGCTACCTGCTAGACTAGTCGAGTCTTAGTAGTTGAAGGTTGTTATGATTATTTTCGGAGTTGTTGAAAACTTCATGACTGTTGATAGTCCTTGGGATTGCTGATAGTCCCCGGGTTGTTGATAACCCATAGTTATTAGATTGGTATAGGGGTAATGGTATGTTGGTTAGATTACCAACATGTCGGTGATGCAGGTGGTTATAAGCCTCTGGGGAGTTTTAGCAGATGATGGTGCGCCTATGCTGACCTAGGAGTACTACTAGAAAAACAGCCTTTTACGACACACAATGCATGTCGTAAAACGCTCAGACGACATGCAAATGCATGTCAAGGAAGGCCCTGTCATAACAAAAGACGACACGCTTTTGCACGTCGTCTATTTACGACACACATTTACGACGCGCAGTTACGACACACATTTACGACGTGTAGTTACAACATGCAATGCATATCAAGGACGTCCCAATCATAAAGTAAAACGACACGCATTTGCATGTCGTAACCATACGACGCACGTTTAGGACACGCATTGTTTATCATTAAAGCCCCTGTCATAAATGAAGATGACACGCATTTGCGTGTAAACTTCAACAACCATTTACGATATGCATATACGACGTGCCTTTACGATACTCTTTTACGCAGTATAAAAAATATAGAAACAAATATATACTAAAACAATCAATTTCATCCAATAACATCATGTCAAAAAATTGTAATACATTGATATTAAAGGGATCTAATTGTACATTGTTATTAACAGGTTTTCCCTGACTATATAACCTAATACTACATTGCTATAAAGGGACACATTCTTGTTTAAGTAACTCATCATTAAGATGTCTTAAGAAGCTCTGAAACCCTTCATGTATCCAACCAATCATCATGTCTCTTAGCTTCACTATCAATCCCAACTCTTGATCAGGAACAACATGGAAATCCTACACAATAATCATGTCAGTTGTACAATATCAATATCAACTAATTAATAATACACATGGTATGTATGTATGTATGAGAGTGGAATCAAAATGATCTACCAATAAGAGTTTTGTACTGCCTTGAATCAAAGTATTTTTGGTGGCATCAAGGGCAGCTCCCAAAGGATACTCCTTGCCTGTGCCATCTTCCTTTTGAATTTGCAGGAGAGTGTCTGGCAGTTCAAATCAGAAAAGAAAATCAACCAAACCATTACACTTTGATCCTTGTTCATATTAAAAAATTCATTTCTATACTTACGAAAGAAAAAATATATTTAATTTACCTGGAAGCAGGGCAGGCTCTTAATGTCGTCTTCAGTGACGAAAAGCCACCTAGAAAAAAAATACATACATGGGTCAATATGTTATTAAATGGAATAGACATGTTGAAAAATCTCTTTCCAATTGAGATAATGTATGAGAGAGTTGTGTTTCTTTTTTTTCTCATCAATTGAGAAAGTATATGAGAAAATAGAAAGAAATAAATAAATAAAATCCACTCTTTAGGGACTTGGGTATTGTTGATGTTGATGAAAGGAAAAAGATTAACGTGGGAAGACTTGTAATAAAGTAAGAACTTAATGGGAAAAACCTCTTGTATCAAGCCCTTCTTTTTACATTAAGTCAAAAAGAAAACACTAGCTTAAGGGATTGTTTCCTTTTTTTTTCCTTGTTAAGTCCTACTCCTGAATGGATAAATTGACTGAACTAGTAATGAAATCGAGTCTGTTTCCTTTTTTTTATCTGAATTCAAAAAAATGTCTATATTATCCTTCGTTTATTTAACGTAAATATGATACATATACCATTAAATATTTACCAATGAAGAAAAAAACATAATTTGTTGTTTGCAACAAAACAAAAAGTCAAGATTAACCAATTGCAATAATCAACTATAAATTACTTATTCATTCTATCTGTAACGTCTCCAACTGCCCAAATCGACGGAACTGATGTATGAGAGTATTCATCCACCTGGCTCCAAAATTTCCTCATATATTACTTATTATGATCCATAAACACAAACACAAGCAGACTATGAGATGAATATTATTAGTTACCTCTATTGCTCCATTCTTGTCCAGTTTCACACCCACTGACTCCAATCCCAAATTCTGCCAATCAATTCAAACATTTTTAGCACAAACAATACCTGCCTACCATATTTCAATCTTAAACACAACACAATAAGCTGTGTTGGACTGATTTGTTGACTTTTCAATACATGGACTATGACTGAACATTTAACATTTCATTTACAGTTTTTATTATTTCTTTTACTTTTTTTATAGTTTTTATTGATATGGAGATGAAAACTTTTTACCTTTTCTTTGCAGATACATATAGTCCTCATAAACTAGAATTAATTCTAAGGCTTTTTTTATATCTTTAGTGAAAGTTAAAGCATATAGTTAAACTATATATAGTAAAATGAAACATACCAACTGCATAAATTCTCCTAAATCTCTTTCTAATTCTACCTCTCACATCTTGGTACCCCAAGAAATTAGAATATCTCCATAAGCAACTCTCTGTTCCACCCTTATGAAACAACGGGTCGCCATAATTGTATGCATGTTTCATAATTTATAAATATTACATATATATATTTAAAAATATATAATTTAAAAAAAAGTATATATGATTAGGAAGAAAATTAAAATACCACAAGTCTAAAAAATAAACCAGCAGCCGCTTTCATGTTCAATCCCAATGCAAGCTGGTTAAGTGATTCCGTTTGAGGAGACCAGGGTGCATCAAAATGCATCTTCAGTTTCCTATATACACATATAAAAAACATAAATATTTTCATTTAATCTATATATTAAAAAAAAAACATAATATATATAGTGTTCATTACATTCGGATAGAATCAGTTAACTGCTCCACTTGTTGATCAGATATCAGGTCTTTTTGTGTTTGTGTTGGTCCTGTTCCAGAGAATAAAAGTCAACATAACCCTAAATTAGCAATTTGTATGTGTTTTGAAGCAATTTGTCAAAATTAAGTACTATTCAGATAATAAAACATGAAAGGGAGAATCACCAAATCAAAGGCAAAATCGACATAACCAAGGAAAAATTCGAACAGTAGAAAAGAGAATTTAATACCATGTAGGGTTATATAGTGAATAATGTCGATTTGAGAGAGACGTTGAAGATAAGCTGATGGAGAACTTGATCTGACCAAACATCGCCCATACATCGCTGCTCCAGCTTCCGAGTGGAGCCCTCAAGTCGATCAAACCCCTCAAGTCGATCAAACCGCTCGGTGGTCTCGAATCTCATGTGATGCACGTCAGGGAGGACGTGAGCCTGAAGCGGGCCCTGTAAGAATGGAACACCTACCAAAACATCTCGCGGCTTGTATAATTGTTTGTATTCCACCCTGTAAAACATATCATTATTTAGAAATTCTAATAGGAGGCATAAAAACAAGAAGAACACTTCTATTAACAGATCAATACACACACATGAATGTATGATAATTATCTAAGATTAAGTAATATATAGAAACCAACCGAAAATCATGGCCCCACTCCGAGATACAGTGGGCTTCATCAACCGCCACTAGAAATATTCATGTGTTAAGCAACCTAGACCAGAAGCTGCATTGGGGTAAAAACAGCTCAAATCATCATATCACTTATTTTCATAAGGTAAAGTATAGAAATTGATAAGCAACACAGAAAGTAAAAGTATATGATATATCCTCCTTTTATTAAAATACCTACTTGTGACATTCCATCGTGCCCTGAGCCAGGCGTAGCTGTACTTATCTTGTCCTCACTGCCACCACCCAATTCACTAGTAATTGGTAAAAGTAATGGAGGTTGGTGATCAGGCCTACAGGATCTAAGGAACTTTGCCCTTCCACACTCACACTGTACATGGAAAAAAAATATTCTATCACTTTCATTATTTCATATACAAACACCTTATATATAGGAGAAAAGGGTGTAAGAAACAAACACCTTGTTTATTTATTTATAGTTGTTAAAAAGGAAAAGCTGGTAGCAACATACCTTACAGTTCTATAAGTATCTTTAACAGTCTCAACCAAGTAACCTGTGCATCAAATTGCATAATTGGATTAAGAACTTCTTCTCATAGTAAGGACCAAATGCAAGAAAGAGAAAGTCTTACCTTCCCCTGATGGCGATTTCTCTACTTCATTCCATAGCATACGTCCAACAAGATACAGATGAACCTGATGAAATTAAAATTTTGGGGAAAAGAAAAAAGTAAAGATAAAAGACATTAAAGTTTGATTCAAGTTAATTATGTTCCATTAAAAAGATTCTAATAACCTAATACTGAATTCTTGAAGATCGATACCTTTGTAAAAGAGTGATTAGAAGATCTGACAACCTGAAGAATCTATTTGTTCCGACTTGATGAAAAATACATGAGGAATTTAGGGTTTCCTTGGTTACTCCCTTCACATCCTCGACAATCTTCATCTGGTTGACTAGGGGTGGTCGAACTGGTAGCTCTGATTCACGAAGAGATCTCATTCATCATGGTGTGGTGGAGGAGTAGTAGTTTCCGATCGACACTGCAATCGAGGGGAGTTGCAATCGCCGATCAACTCAGCGTGAGGATGCCAATGACATGCATCTTGTTGCCTTTATGGATGCCGACAACAGGAAAGAGAAGGCGGTGGTGGTCGGAGTACGAGGGAAAGAAGCAGCGGTAGTCGATGTGGGTAGAAAAAGATGATTGCATCAAGAAACAATAGAACGTGCTCACTCTTATTGCAGGACATTTCATTAATCGCTTCCAATATCCAGATTTATAAAGTCAAAGTTACAGCTTCTCCTATTCCAGCATGATATACTCGATAAAATCCTATAAGATCAAAAACAAAATCCTCAACAATCAAACATTCTGAAACGATTGCCTTACATCTAACAAAAATCGAGTAAAATAAGCATCAAATTCAAAAGAATGACACAAAAATACTAATTTTCATAACTCGTAACAACGATAGGTGCATTCTTCATGTTTCTTCTCTTTTCGTCTGTCTCAGAGGGCGACTAGGGCTTGAAATTTCTTGATCATCAGAGTGACACTAGAGCAGAGATCCGATGAGACGATTAACAAGTAAGGTCAGGAGTAGCGGAGAAGCGGATCGGAGAAGAGGGAGAGGGGAGAATCGATTGCGAAGATGAAAGATAGAAAGAAGGTAGAAAAGAACAAGGCGACACTTATAGAGGATGCGCATTTAAGATACAGCGCCCTCCATGTTTTTAATTTTTTTCTCTTATGACACTAATTTAAGGGCACGCAATAATGCGTGACCTAAATCCTTAAATTTTTTGAAGAGATGACACTATTTTAAGGTCACTCTCTTTTGCGTAACATAAATCAGTGTGTGTCGTGGTTTGCGTGTCATTAAAGGCATATATTCTAGTAGTGGAGCCTAGGCGTCACGCAAGTCTTAATATCACCCATGGTTGCGCTCAGAGAGCAGTTGGTTGGTTACGATTTGTTAGGAAGTTGGGTGTGTATTTGTTGGATTAGGTGTCTAAGCCCCATAACTATAATTGGTATGTATTTGACCCGATGGTAGCATGGTCCATTTAGGTTGCCTTCACCAGAGCAATTTGATAGGATGGACTTTTGAGAAGAGGTTATTTATGATTTATTAATATATTATAAGTTCTAATCAGTGTTGTAAATATCGGCCTAGGCGGAACCTAGGCGCTAGGCGGTCAGCAACTGATAACGATCAGGGGTGTTTGCGGAAATTGGTCAATATCGGTCAAACTCGGGCTAGGCAGTCATCGGCGGTCCTTGCGGTCCTCGGCGATCCTTGGCGGGAAGATTTTAAAAAATTCAAAATTTCAAATTTTCAAATATTACACCAAAATTTACAAAACTTCAAAATTTTAAATTTTTAAATATTCAAATATCCAAATATTATACCAAATATTTCATAATTTCAAAATTTAAAAATTTTAAATTTTCAAATACTATTTTTTCTTAGGATATATTAAGTTTTAAAATAGTTTTATTAGTAATTTATAGTCCCCGATTAATCCTCCGATTAATCCCCGTCAAACCGTATAATCGCTTGACCCCAGTCGAACGCCGAGCTACCGCCGAGCGATTTTTACAACCTTGATTCTAATATATTAATATGAAATCATGTTATTTAATTAGTATTGATCAAGAATTGATTTGGAATTAATTTAGTGATCAAAAGAGACTAATTAAATTAATGGGGACTAATTGTGTAAATTAGTATATATATATATATATATATATATATATATATATATATATATATATATATATATATATGTATATATATTATTTGGGCTTATGATACATGATGGACTAATTTATGAAAGAATGCATAAAGAGTTAGTCCATATGGATCATGGATCATGGATAATAAGCTTAAGGGTATGGATTAGGGTTTAACCATGACTCTTAGAATCCTACAATATATATATATATATATATATATATATATATATATATATATATATGTCACCCTATAGCTAAAATCGGTTACAAGATATGTTCTAAGAGTTTATTTGAGCCGATTTTACGCAAGGATATTCTCTCTCAAAATCCTCCATTGGTTCATGGTGTTTGTGAACTATTTGAGGCATCACATTTGAGGTGCTAAGTTCTTAAAGGCCAAAACTACAAACTATAACAAAGAGGTAATTCTACAAATCAGTTTTATATTGCTTATATCAATTGTATGCTAGTTGTAGGCTTCATGCTTTGGAAACAATATTGCATGTATAATTAGAGAAAACATAGATCCAAAGCATTTAGGGTTGTATGTGAACCATAGGGTGTTGTAGTATGCTAAAACCCAACAGTGGTATCAGATCCTAGGATTGTTTTCTATTATATTTGATGCATGGCTTATTTTTCCAAAGCTGAAAAACTGTTCTGACAGCACCTACACGACAAGTACATGCTTGGACTCGATGAGTAAGATGAATTTTGCCTTGAACTCGACGAGTCCATAGTTGGACTCGACGAGTTGAATGATCAGACAGCAGTTTTTCGGGTGTTTTGGCTTGTTTTGGATTAGGATCTTTACCACAAAATGTTTTAGTTCATAAAATTTGATTTTGTTGGTATGGTGATGATTATACTCATCCAATGAAGAGATAATTGTCAAAATTTTAAGATTTATATTAGTTTATATGAAATGCTAATTTCTTGTAAATTGTTGATATGAGTTGTCTTGACTTATGAGTTTAACTAGATCATAGATAAATTATATGATAATTTTTATTTGTTAAAATATTGATCTAAATGTTCTTTAAAGTCCTCCATAACTTGTCCTCAAGTTATGGAACATGAAAAGTTTTTCCATAAAAACCACAATAAACTCATAAGTTATGGAAATCAAAGGTTTTTCAAGAGTTACAAAACTTGCCCTCAAAAAGTTTTGGTATTTGAAAAGTCTCAAATTAAGAAACTCTTGTAATTAAAAGGTGTAACTCTTGGGTTCATAAATTAAAAAATTAATTAAATAGTTTTTAATTTTGAATTTTTTTTATTTAGAACCTTGAAGTATTTGAATAATTCAATTACACCTTATGGGCTTTATTAAATTAATTAAAGTGTTTAATAAAAGAGAATTAATAATTCGATAATGACATGGTTTAAGTTTAATTAAATTAAGAGTATAATTTATTAATGGATTAAACCATCTAGTATTTTAAAAGTTTAAAATACACCTTTATACTATATAAAATTAAAAGTTTAATAATTATATATGTATAAGTTAAAGAGTCAGTCTTACCGTTAGTAGGCGTCATTCACGAAGCCGGTCTATAAGGGGGGTATAAGGTTACTGCCTATAAAATGGTAGTTTAATGGGTGTCCACTCTCACCCACCGCTTCCTTGACTGGTGGAGGATCGTTAGCCGAACGGGTAGGATAGGACATTAATTCTCATTAAAAGTATAATGAAAATACCAAGTAACTAAACACTTATAAATTGCCAATCTTAGTTACTTAGGGAAAATGTGAATTTGGTGCTAACCCATGAAATTGCACTTTGCACCTTGTTAAGTCATTAGTGGAGCGTGTGTGGTTAACCAGCACACTAATCTGGGACTGACAGTATGTGGCAAAGGATAGCTCGATGTTTGTCATAGATCAATGGAGTGTGTGTGGTTAACCGGCACATTGATTAGGTGATAAATGACATCGAGAGTACCAAGCTAATTTGCATGGTTATTCACACCTTGTTTGTGATCCTCGGCATCCCAGTCACAAACTTGAAGGGCACAATCGAGATTAAAGCATGCCATTGAAAAGTTCAATGAATCTCAAAGAATATAGGAATTTCAATTCATTTAAAACTTAATATTCAATTTCCTTTTTCATGGTGGAAATTGGTAACTCGTCATTTACCTACCTTCAAATATTTTGCAATTAGATTACGGCATCCCTCTTCCAAATTGTAAAACATTGTGTTGGGTCCTAGCCTTAATATTTCATTTGGGTGTTATATTAAGGACTTAAATCAACTAAACTTGAATTTCTCCCTTGTAGATGTCTAGTTCAGACTACTATGGTCTTCCCGAATCCTTTCTTTATAAAGATGATATTCCACAAGACGATTAAGGTGAAAGATTAATCCCTTCTTCGTGATGTAGTGGAACTTCTCTTCCTCCACCTCCTCCAATAATTCTCCCTACCCCACAAGTTCAAAAGACTTGAAAAGTTCAAGGTCACTCAAGCTCAAGCCCTGTTGGCTAGCAAACACCAAGATGGAAGGTATGTGTGTGCACATGTCTTGGAGATGAATTCACACATTGACAAGCTGGGAATGTTGGGTGTCGTTGTTTCAAGGAAGTTGGCTATTGACTTGGTTCTTCAATCACTTCCTAAGTCATATAGCGGGTTCTTTAAGGACTACTATATGGGAGATCACAACATAACCCTTATTGATCTAACATATTTGCTTGTTGCTGCTGAATCAGCAATGATTTGGCGCACTGGTAAAGCAAATTTGATTGGAATATCTACTTCCTAAACTTCCATGGACATTGACAATGGTAACATTGGAAGTCCAGAAAAGCTTTCTCTTCCCAATGGAAATGGATCGGCCATGGTCAAGTCATTTGACCAAATGGTAAAGAGAAAGGCTAAATCTGAGATAGTCCCATGCACCATTCCTAAAGAGTCCATATGTTTCTACTACCAAAAGAAGGGGCATTGGTTGAAAAGTTGTTGATACTACCTGAAGGATCATAAGGATGGTAAAGTCAGAGTGTATGACTCTGCTTCAGGTAAGTCCACTATCTAACTCTATTAAGTTCCTATTTGGAGATTCTTAATACATGATGTAATGTAATTACATTTTGATGTTTTGTAGGATCAAAGAAAAGAAAGTAAGCTTCTGATCGCGAAGATAAGGATTTCGATGATCAGAATTTTGAGCTGTTGCTTAAGAGTTATGATAGATTGCTTAGGAATAGATAACAACATAATTTTCATATGTATTTGCATTGTAAGGAAAAGTTTTCCGTAATTTTAATAAATAAAAGATAAATTTTGATTTTATTTTATTTTAAGTTTCCTTACAATGGCATTTGTGAAAATTGTTGTTTATATGTTTACATTGATAGCAATATTGGAAAATAGATTTGATTCTTTCGTTTGTGGTAGTGTCAAGATTTACCAAATAAAGAAAGATTCTCATCAACCAAGTTTCAGTTGGATAGAAACTTGGAATCATGCAACTTGTGTTGTGTGATGAATGAGAACCTTCGTCTTTGGGAAATTAAGACTAATTCCTTGTTCACATGTATATGTGAGTCAAGTGAAGGACTAGGGGATCAGGTACACTTGGTTGTGCACTGGTCAGGTCCACCACAAAGAACGATAAGACTATTCGTTATGATTTACTAAAGTTTAGTAAATATGGTTATGCTTACAAGATTAAGTGTAATTCTGAATCATTGGAAAAGTTTCAATGTATGGCAGAGCAAATAAGAAGAATCAAATTAGGCAGAAAGCTAAAAGTTTCTCCAATCTGAGAAGAAGGGAGAGTACTTGAGTATCGTGTTTTATGATTATCTTAGTGATTATTAAACCATATCATAAATGATCCTCTAAGGACATCTTAGTGCATTTGTATGGCTAAGAAGAGGAATCGTGAATTGTTAAAATGGTTAAATCAAGAAGATAAATCATACTTCACTCCAAAATCAGGTCTTAGAGTCATACTCCAAGATTGTAACTTGAGTGACATGGTCTTAAGAAAGGTTTATAACACTCATCAAATGTAGAGTAAAATGTTTCTTACTCTTGTACATTTGAAATTGGAAAGTTGTGATGTTTTGGATAAGACAAAGACCAACTAAGACCAATTGTGTGAAGTGTTTGTCTTGATAAGAAACCGCACTAACCCTTGAATATTTGTTTGTCAAGTAATGTTCCTTGACAAAGTGAATCTTATATGTCAAGAGGTCAGTGGGAGTCTTAAGGATCTTGAATAGCTTCAAGAACTAATCAAGAGTAAACCTATTGTTAATCACTAGCACACGACATGAGGTTTGTAACCTGTCGTGTTGACATATTCTTGTTTCTGTGCCCATTCCAGTTAAAGTTGACTATGCATGTGAGTTCTATGAGTGCTAAATTGTTTGCACAACAACTTAAAAGCAATTGTAGGCACTTGTGCTGCCAGGTGGTAAGAAATTAAGATTGAACAAGTTCAGTCCATATGAGTTTGGATTTGTCACTAACCTTGTCTTGTGATTATGGTTATGACAAATTCACATGGATAGGAACACATACACCATAAATCTAAGTATCATAAGGTTTCTATCTAATTCATGAAAATGATTGTGAGGAAACGCTTTCACTAAGTAGATTTTAAATAGTTAGCAATTGTGATATTTGCATTCTCAAATTTGATTATGATTACGGAATCCATCTTCATAGTTCGAATTGTGAGAAATAGAAAAAGGTCTAAACATTTGAGACTTATTGCAGTAAGTTCTAAAATTGTTTAGACACACATGTGAGCTATCTAAGGAAAGGTGTATAAGTTTTGAGGAGCCTAGATAAAGTCTTAACTAATCATCTTGTATCAGAAATCTAAACTTTGGTAAGAAAGTCAACAAGTATTGATTTCTAGAAGTCCAGCTGATTTCTGGTTACATGTCAAAGCTAGCGGGAGCATAAGTGTTATGCTAGTAAGATAATAATTATTATGCTAGTGGGAGCATAATTATTATGGTAAGTGTTGCAAGTTAGCAATGTTAATTATAGAAAAAAAAAGTTTCAATTCACAAAGTTGCAGGGTTTGAAAATTTGTTTTGCTATAATTAAGGGAGAGGAATTAATACTTCATTTCGAATCTAAAAGCTTAGATTAAGATCTTAATCGAATTTAGTCATGGACATATGTGAATGTTATGTTGAAATGATTCAACATAAGAAAATTATATATGTGGAAATATTATAGCGAAAGACTGGTAAAGTATCATGTCTTTATGTGAGACATTATGAATCGTATTCCATATGCTTCGGATATAGGATCGATTGCATATGTTGTAATATTAATATGTTCTAATTTTCCAAATGCCTAGGGCATTAAGAGGGAAAAGGGACTAGAACGAAATATGAATAAAATGGTTAAGCAATTGTCGAGGACAATCTGAGGTTTACCAAAGATTGGTTGCTCATGGACAGTTGGAAGTATAGTGTAAATTTTGGAAGGACCATATTGACATACTCTGAGAAGAGGTAACTCTAGTTCAGAAGTGATAGTCAAAATGAGAATATGGAAATGTTACCATAAGTGGAAGTTAATAATAAAATATATGTAAGATTAGAAAACTTAATGCAAGAAGGATGTTCAAAGGAATGTACTTTGAATATGAGACTTCGCTTCCATGGAATTGGTCCAGTAACCAATGTCCAAAGGAAATACTTTGTAATATCATTGGCATAGTCTTTGTGACCTTTGTGCATTGAAATTACAAAAGGATTATTGAATTTAAGCTTAGAATCTAACAGATTTTAGCAAATGGCAAGAATTTGGTATCCTTACATTTACGATAAGGATTTGGAATTGTGAAATGAGCATCATTGAAATCTTGTCCATTGATCTATTTCACAAAGAGAGGACCATAGGTAAACATAGTGTGCATGCTTGGAGCATGGCATATCTATTGTTTTAATTCAATTAATAAGTTGATTAATCGAAACATTATACAATAAATAATGTGTAATCAATATGGTGATTAAATAAAAGGTGTTTTATTTATCTTCATAAGTTCTGAGACCATATTGGATTCGATTATTCTTGTGTTTCACTTTGCATGTTTTGACTTCCCGAATATCTAGGTTATTCAAACTATCCACAGTCGATCATACTTTGGAAGTTGGTATTAAGGCAAGACTGTCATGAATCTGACTGTAGATTGTCTAGGTGTTTTAAACATAGCACAAGTTTGCTGTAGTGTTCATGAGTACTCCTGGAATAAGATTCGAGTATTGGATTAAACTCACGCTCATCTGAATCACTTCATGGATTTTATCACGAGTGATTGTGAGACGATAATATCTTATATTCTTGAAACCAAGACATGTGAGTTGTAGTTTACAATTCGGTTGCACATTGACATATGTAAACGCACCAGTAACTTGGTGTTATAAAACATATTGTTGTGTGTGATTTGATGAGTAAGTAGAAGCAAGCATTTGAGTTGAAGTTTATCCGTTCCTTTTACCCAATGTGGATAAAAGCGATATATGTGGGGCCCTCGATGATTTAGTGATGACACCCTAAGCGCTTGGCCAAGCCTGGACTGATTTGATTTGTTCAATTAGTCAGTTGTCATAAATCAGAAATCGGGAAACAAAAGATGGACAGAGAGAATGATTATAATCCATGTCTCAGTCCATATGATATCTTGTAGAATGTAGGAATATATGATCCCTTATCAAATGGACGTGTCATTGACTAGGTCAGAGTTCGACAGCGGTTTTTAAGAGCTATGATTGCTAGTCGGGATTTTGGAGTCGTACTTGCAATTATAGTTATTAGACTTATCCAAGTGGGAGACTGTTGGATTAGGTGTCTAAGCCCATAACTATAATTGGTATGTACTTGACCCGAGGGTAGCATGGTCCATTTGGGTTGCCTTCATCAGATCAATTTGATAGGATGGACTTTTGAGAAGAGGTTATTTATGATTTATTAATATATTATAAGTTCTAATATATTAATATGAAATCATGTTATTTAATTAGTATGGATCAAGAATTAATTTGGAATTAATTTAGTGATCAAAAGAGACTAATTAAATTAATGGGGACTAATTGTGTAAATTAGTTATATATATATATATATATATATATATATATATATATATATATATATATATATATATGTATGTATATATATATATATATATATATATATATATATATATATATATATATTGTTTGGGCTTATGATACATGATGGACTAAGTTTATGAAAGAATCCATAAAGAGTTAGTCGATATGGATCATGGATCATGGATAATAAGCCCAAGGGTATGGATTAGGGTTTAACCACGACTCTTAGAATCCTACTATATATATATATATATATATATATATATATATATATATATATATATATATATATATGTCACCCTATAGCTAAAATCGGTTACAAGATATGTTCTACGAGTTCATTTTAGCCGATTTTATGCAAGGATATTCTCTCTCAACAACCTCCATTTGTTCATGGTGTTTGTGAACCATTTGAGGCATCACATTTGAGGTGCTAAGTTCTTAAAGGCCAAAACTACAAACTACAACAAAGAGGTAATTCTACAAATCAGTTTTATATTGCTTATATCAATTGTATGCTAGTTGTAGGCTTCATGCTTTGGAAACAATATTGCATGTATAATTAGAGAAAACATAGATCCAAAGCATTTAGGGTTGTATGTGAACCATAGGGTGTTGTAGTATATTAAAACCCAACAGTGGTATCAGATCCTAGGATTGTTTTCTATTATATTTTATGCATGGCTTATTTTTCCAAAGCTGAAAAACTGTTCTGACAGCACCTACACGACAAGTACATGCTTGGACTCGATGAGTAGGATGAATTTTGCCTTGAACTTGATGAGTCCATAGTTGGGCTCGACGAGTTGAATGATCAAACAGCAGTTTTTTGGGTTTTTTGGCCTGTTTTGGATTAGGATCATTACCACAAAATGTTTTAGTTTATAAAATTTGATTTTGTTGGTATGGTAATGATTATACTCATCCAATCAAGAGATAATTGTCAAAATTTCAAGATTTGTATTAGTTTATATGAAATGCTAATTTCTTGTAAATTGTTGATATGAATTGTCTTGACTTATGAGTTTAACTAGATCATAGATAAATTATATGATAATTTTTATTTGTTAAAATATTGATCTAAATGTTCTTTAAATTCCTCCATAACTTGTCCTCAAGTTATGGAACATGAAAAGTTTTTCCATAAAAACTACATTAAACTCATAAGTTATGGAAATCAAAGGTTTTTCAAGAGTTACAAAACTTGCCCTCAAGTTTTGGTATATGAAAAGTCTCAAATTAAGAAACTCTTGTAATTAAAAGGTGTAACTCTTGGGTTCATAAATTGAAAAATTAATTAAATAGTTTTTAATTTTGAATTTTTTTTTATTTAGAAAATAGATCCAAAGCATTTAGGGTTGTATGTGCACTATAGGATGTTGTAGTATACTAAAACCCAACAGTATTCGAGGACCTACTTCATGTTTTCTGATTATGGGGCGGGATGATCAAAACCGTTGTTGTTTCGTTGGCTTTATCTACGTCTAGATGTAGGGATTTTGAACCAAGGGGAAGTATAGGCTAGTTTAGCTCTCACTCGTTTTGTTTCGCTCAGATCTCAGGAAGCGAGGGTGTCAGTTTCTGCAGTTGGTAGCGTTTCCTGTCTTCTGCTGTCAGACCCTTGAGTGTTGGTCAACATGGTTGATGTTGAGGGAGGCTTAGCCTGGCGGGGAGACAGACATATTCGTAGAGTTTTAAGGGTAGGGAATCCAGTTTTTCCTTTTTCGATTGGTTGTGAGGTATTGATCTTCATTCTCTATCGAGGGACGTGATTTTGACTTTGGGAAGTCTCCGCTCAGGTTTGGCATACGCGCCGGGTTTTGGAAATTTTTGGTTTTTTGTCATTGATTCAGACATCCGGGGTGGCGATGGCTCGTGTAAGAAGTAACTGGTTTAGGAAGATCCCTCGAGGGGATTTATGTGGGTGCGGTGACAGAATGATTGATAAGGGCATATTTCGATGGTGAAATCTAATCTAATTGGGTGAGAGTTGTAACAATTTTTTTCCAGGATGGATCGATTTAGCATTTTAAGGAGTCAAAAGCTTGATTTTTGTAGAAAGTCGAGTGTCACAACGTGAGCATAGGGTAGTCACGATGTGACAAACCAGATGAGGAACACGCTTTAGAAATGATATCATGACGTAACACATAAGCGGTCATGACATGAAACCTACTGCAGCCCAAGCCCATGATATTTTAGGTTTTCCTTCGTATTTAAACCCCTCTAAGTCCATTTTAGGGTTCATTATCAGCCTCCATCACCCTCAAACCTCAAAAAAAAAACCCTAACCCTAATTCCCTTGATGATTCCTGGCCTCTTGGTGCATTTGGTAGTTTGAAGAAAAAGAAGAAGAAGGTGTTCTAGTTGTGGATCTAGCAAGGAAACTTCAGCATCTTCATCTTTTGCTCATTCTGGACTTTTGTAAGTGTCCAAGAACCAAAATTTATGGCTTAATGTTGTTAGATCTAGGTTTTGTCCCATTTTCTTCATGTTTAAGCGGGCTTGAATGGAATAAAGCCACAAAGTTGGCAACTTTATGGGTTCTAAGGGTCCCTTGAGTAGTATAAGGTTTAGATCTAGAAGTTTGTTGATTATTGGATTCTTGCATGTGATTTTTGGTATAATATCTTCAATTTTGGCGTAGGATGGATTGAGGACTTGCATGAAGCATGCATGTCCATAAAGTAATCATTTTTATGGACCTTTGGAGTCCCATTGAGCTTCTGGAAAAGTAGGAGTTAAAGACTTAATGGATTAAGGACTCAAATGTTTGGATTTATGCTTCAGACTTAGTCATGACGTAACACTAAGGGTTTCACGATGTGGCCATCGAAGGAACCCGTATCTGTTGTGTCTTTTGGTACTCACGACGTGACAGAGAAATGTTCACGTCATGAGGATTGTTAAATGGGTTGTCTGTGGCTGAGTTGGATAAGTTGGAGCGAGTTGAGTTGGAATCGGGTCGAGTGTGTTCTCACGACATGGCCAAGGGCTGGTCACAACGTGAGGCTCGATGGTTGACATTGATGGTTGTTGACTTTGTCTTTGACTGTTGACTTTTAGCAAGGGTTGACTTTTGGTCAACCTTCCATTTTTAGAAGGTAAACTTAGGGTTTACTGTAACGTTGCAAAATTGAAGGCCAAAAATTTCATTTTTATAATAATAAAACCATCATCCAAAACGTGTTCATAAAACCATAACAGAGAATCGGAGTATGCAAATAATCATCCAAATACATCAAGTCAACAAAATGCGGAACAACATGGTGTGTGTGATGCGATCATTCCGAGCCCTTTCCCTGCGTACGGGAAGTATGCCCTACGTACTCCCAGATTTCCGAAAATGGCAAAACTGCCCCCTACGGACCAAATCTAAAAAAATATTTTCATACCAAGGGTCAAAATGAAAAGTACCTTAGATCGGGTGTTACATTTACCTTGTGTGGATTATTAGGAGGTATTTAGCACCCATTCTTTGCCTGGGGAAATTATTTAGTTGTGGACGGTGTAGCATTGAGTTGAGGTTGTGAGTCAGGTGAGTCTTCTTACTATATTTGCATGTGTGGTAGTATATACATGTCGACCAGGTGGATCTTATTGATTGATTTATGTTACATGTGAAATGATTTACTGATAACTTTTGGACTGCTATAAGTCCATGGTACTGCTGACAGTCCCCAGGGTTGCTGATAACCCGAAATGTGTGTTGTAAATCTACAGGACGTGTTGTTAGCCCACTGGGGACCGTTGATATCCTCCAGAGTTTGCTAATAACCTTAGTTGATTATTATGTTGTGTTGTATGTGGTATTTTGGGGAACTCACTAAGCTTTGTGCTTAGAATTGTGGATTAAATATTTTACAGGTACTTATTGGGTTGCGAAGGTGTGACTGTACACTCATATCAGCACCTTTATGATTTGTGATTCCGCACTGTCTTTATTATAACTTTATTTCTGAATAATGGTTTATGTACAAATGATTTATCTTGAATGTAACTTTATTAAAAATGAATGTTATATTATGTTACAAACGAAAAATTTAGCCTCAGTTTTTGAGATGTTACACAAATATTCATAATATATTATTCATGCCATATACCAACTCCTAACAAACTTTTTGATTATTTTGGTCTTTTTTTTGTTAACAGTTTGTAAAACGACAACAAATAATATATCTTTCAAATTAAATTAACAAACAAAATCATAAATTCTAATAATATAATCAATATGAAACATACAAAAAGAAGTTTGATGTCAAGAGAAAACAAAGAGAAAACTATAATAATAATATCTATCACAAAAAAACTAAATTGTTGATTACGTTCTAACCTCTAAAGTAGAGTTTTATAAAGAAATACATAAATTATAATAATAGAAACAATATGAAAATACAAAAAAAATGTCTAATATGAATAGAAACAAAGAGAAAACCGTAATAATAGTTTATTTGACCAACATGTTTATTATAAAAATCAAACTATTGTTTATATTCTAAACTCTAAAATTGAGTATATGTCTTCTTTTAAAATCTTCAATCTACAACGCAATCATTCATAATTCTCCAAACCCTGCCAACGTAAGTTACCAATATGAACTATGAACTATATATATATATATATATATATATATATATATAATCAATTAAGGGTCATAAGTACCATTAAATAGTAATATATGTTAAAAAATTATTCCATGGTTCTTATTAATTAGGTGCAATAGAAGAGTTTACAGGAGTTTCAAATCAATATGGTGCAACAAAAAATGTTTCTTTTATAAGATATACTAGGCGAATGTCTGCGTGTTGCGTCGAAAGACCTATATAGTTGAAATCTTTACAAATATATGTTTTTTTTTAAATATAACAATAACGTTGTTGTTAAATTTGATATAATAATTCATATACTAAATTGATATAATATATTGATTATTTTGAATTATATGATAATATATACATCTATTATAACTGCATAATCTCAATCGTTAATTTTAAACCATTTATTATTATTAATAAGTGAAAGAAAACTTTTAAAAATCACTTATTATTATACTTAAAATGTTAAACATATACTAAAAGATATAGTGATAAGATAGACGATTTGCATTTTAAAAGAGACTTACATGGATAATATGACATATCCATGATTTTTAATTAATTATGGCTTTGAAGCAACACAAACATATATACAATATTTAATTAAATATTATCTATATCACATTTCGTAACATATGATCGATAACATAAATCTAATCTAATTTACATTAAAATTTCAACCACTACATACAATGATTGTCTTAAAAGAATATTTAAACCAAGAAAAATAAAATAAAATAAAGAATTAGTATATAACGAACTTACAAATTAAAAACTTTAACATAATACCATGGCTCGAAAAATGGTCCAAAGCCCTCAAACAAACACAAAAAAAACCTTTAGACTTGTTTTCATTGTGAATTTTGTATGTGATTGGTATTTGTGTGTCTACTCAAAGAGATTGGCCTTTTATAGTAGACTATCCATTAATTACTTATTAAACATATTATATAAGTTATTCAACCTTTGAATGGTTAATCATTATTAATAGACTTTTGAGTGGTATTCATTCAAATAAGAGGTTTCAAATGAATATGGTTTGAGAAAAAATGTCTCATGGGAGTTTCAAATGAATGTGGTGAAAGGAAAAAATGCTTCCTTTATAAGTATACTAGATGAATTCCCGCGCGTTGCGCGGCGAAGATTAAAAATATATTGTTAAAATATTGAAAAATATATGTTGAAAATGGTTATGTTGTTGACATTAACTTTGAGATAATATTTTTACACTAATTATATATATATATATATATATATATATATATATATATATATATATATATATATATATATATATATATATATATATATATATATAATCTCAATTATTTTGAACAATAATATTCATTGACATCAACCCACATTACTCATTAATAGAATCAAATATAATTATCTATTTAGTATTATTTTTAACAATTATTATTATTGATTAATTATATTTTTACTTATGTGATCATTTTCTAATTTCAATAAAGATGTTCAATTAAAATACAATTTATTTATAGCTAAATGTAATTTATAATTTGATGTTATTATCATTTAAAATTGTTATTCATTAATTTTAAACCACTTATTATTAATAATAAGTTAAAGAAGACTTTTAATGAAACACTTAATATTATTATTAAAATGTGAAACATACACTAAATAATAAAGTGATAAGATAGACAATTTGCATTTCAAAAGAGACTTGCATGGATAATATGACATATCCATGTAATTTGATTTTATTATTTATAATTATTGCTTATTAATTTTAAAACCACTTGTTATTATTAATAAGTGAAAGAAACTTTTAAAAAGCACTTATTATTATAATTATAATGTTAAACATATACTAAAATATAAAGTGATAAGACATACAATTTTCATTTTAAAAAAGGCTTACATGGATAATATGGATAATATGACATATCCATGATTTTTAATTAATTATTTTTTTGAAGCAACATGAACATACAAACATGTATACAATAGTTAATTTAATATTATATATATCACCTTCCATAACATATGATCGATAGCATGAATCTAATATAATTTACATTAAAATTTCAACCACAACATACAATGATATTCTTAAAAGAATACTTAAATCAATAAATACAAAAAAGAATTAGTATATAACAAACTTACAAATTAAAAATTTCAACATAAGAACATGGCTCGAAAAATTGTTCAAAGCCCTCAAACCAACACAAAAAACTTTAAACTTGTTTTCTTTGTGAATTTTGTATGTGATTTGTATTTGTGTGTCTACTAAAAAAGATTGACCTTTTTATAGTAGAGTATCTATTAATTGTTTATTAAAAATATTATATAAGTTATAAAACCTTTGAATTGTTAATCATTATTAAGAGACTTTTGAGTGGTATTCATTAAAATAGGAGGTTTCAAATGCATGAGGTGTTTGCAAATTTTTATGGGGGTTTCAAATGCATGAGGTTCAAGGAAAAATGCTAGCTTTATAAGTATGTATGACTCGGCGAATTACCGCGCGTTGCGCAAAAACACCTATATAGTTGAAATCTTTACAAATATGAGTTTTCTGAAATATAAAAATAACGTTCTTGTTAAATTTGATATACTAATTCGTATACTAAGTTGATATAATATATTGATTATTTTGAATTATATGATAATATATACATCTATTAAAACTGCATAATCTCAATCGTTTGATTGACCTTTACCCGCGGGTTACTCATGAAAAAAAAATATAACATATGGTTTAATGTTAGTTATAGTTGTTATTGTTAATTAATTTTTTAAATTTTATTTTCTTAACGTTTTAATTTTTATCATTGAAATTATTTAAAAATCAAACATTGTTTTTCGTATTTAAAGGTAACAATATAATCATTTATATAGAGTTATTTTTAACTATTGTTATTGTAAATTATTTTAAGCTACTTATTTGAAAACTTTTAATGATTATAAAAATATCATTAGGAAATATTTTAGTTAAATTGAGATTACAATTTAGTTTTTGCATTTAGCACTATAATTTATCACTTTTAATTATTCACAAAATATTATTTGGGTTTGTAAGTGGCACTGAAATTTATATTTAAGTTGATCATGTAATGTTTTAAATTAACAATTTAAGTATTTTATCCAAACTGTTCAAAAGTTGTAGCTTTAAACCGATAATGGTTTACATACAACAACATATTAAATCTAATAAATTAAGTATAATATGTTAAAAGTTAAAAACATAACTTTGTAAATAGAAGTAGATATATTATTTTAATATTGAAATTTACTTTATTTATGATTACACTTTAGGTTTGATATTTATTTAACCATATTAACCAACTTATAATCATTATTAGAAAGACACTATGATTTATCACTTTTAACTATTTACAAACTATTCTTTAGGTTGTTTAAGTCGAATTAAAATTTATATTTAAGTTGACCCTATACTTAAATTAACAATTTAAGTATCTGTCAAAACTGATCAAAAGTTGTAGCTTTAAAATGATAATGGTTTACATATAACAACATATTAAAACTAATAAATTATGTATATAATTTGTTAAAAGTTAAAGACATAACTTTATAAGTAAAAGTAAAGATACTATTTTAACCAACTTATAATCATTATTAGAAAGAAATTGAAAAGTCATGGGAGTTTTAAATGAATGTGGTGAAAGGAAGAATGCATGGGAGTTTGAAACGAATATGATGAAAGGAAAAATGCAAAGGAGTTTCAAATGAATGTGGTGAAAGGAAAAATGCTTCCTTTTTAAGTATACTAGACGAATTCCCGCGCGTTGCGCGGCGCAGGTTAAAAATATATTGTTAGAATATTGAAAATATATGCTTATAACGGTTATGTTATTGACATTAACTTTGACATAATATTTTTACACTATATATATATATATATATATATATATATATATATATATATATATATATATATATATATATATAGTATTTATTCAACTGTTATCAAAATTATACACTGTGTGAGTACATCAATTATCAAATTGTGTTAGTATTTATTCAACTGTTATCAAAATTATACACTGTGTGAGTACATCAATTATCAAAATTATTATCAAATCCTCTGCAGAGATAAGATGTTAAATTATTACAAGAAAACAAACAACTTTTACAAAGATGAAAGAAGATGCTCCATTATCGCAAAAGAAGATTTTCCATTATCAAAAAATGACAAAATATGATGCCAATTTGTCAAAAGCTTTACAGTTTTGTCTGCCACATCTACACTCCGACAAATGCAAGTTGATTCAATAATTCTCAAGATTGATCCGGTAATCCTTCGGTTTTCCGTTTCAAGATATTTCAAGACTCCAAGACTCCTATATATTGAGGAGATATGTTTTAATTAGAATCATCTCTAGGTTCTCTAAAAATTTCTCTCATTAAATTTCTCTCTAATGTTTAGTTCATGTCTAAGAAAAGTGTTCTCCTATCTACTTCTAGATGTTCAAAATCTTTAGATTTTCAAATCATACTTGCTCCAGACGGATGCTCTGATTGTAATTTAAAAGAAGGTAATATATAAAGAATTTTATTCAATTGTTGTATTATCTCTATGGCAATCTCATTTCTAGTTATTCTAACTATTAATTCTACAAAGTTTGAAATTTTTGTTAAAATAATACTCGCATTTAATAATAATCAAGTTAATCAAATTCATGCTTGAAATATTTAAATAACTTTTGTTCTTTTATTATTCATCATGTCTGATTCAAAGATACAAGCTAATCGTCATTATTATTGTAATCAGTTAAAAGCTTTACAAGTTCTAATCAGTAATCATAAGTTTATAAGCAAAGATAGAAAACAGTTTTATAAACTAATGTATGATTTTTATCATCAAAAAATATCTGAAACTACTTGTTAATTTGTTCCGCAGTTAATGGTATCAGAGCCTAGGTTCTATTTTTGATAGTTATGTATGATATTTCTGTTTCAGATAATACAAAAAATTTTAATTTAAAGGACATATATGAAAGATTTTCTGAAACAAAACCCATTTCCATGCAAGAACTTCAAGAAGAATTAAAATCAGTTAAACAAGACATAAAAGAAATTAAAGGCAAAATTATAACTCTTGAAAAGGGAAAAAATATTATTAATTCACAAAATAATGATAATAAAGATGAAAAGGTTATCGAAAGAATTATAAATGATCAAATTTCTCAAAAATGGAATACTCAAATAACTTTAGTAAAGGATAATTTTAAAATGGATATTACTGCTCTAATTGATAGTGGTGCTGATATGAACTGTATACAAGAAGGTATATTTCCCACTCAATTTTATGAAAAAACTTCTTCTAGGCTTACTGGAGCTGAAGGAACCAGTTTAAAAATAAATTATAAAGTTTCCGATGTTCATATTTGTAACAATCAAGATTATTGTTATAAAACTCATTTAATTTTAGTAAAAAATCTTACTTCTCCTTTAATTTTAGGAACACCTTTTATTACTAAATTATATCCTTTTATGGTTCAAGATGATGGAATTATTACTAAAGTTTTTGGAAAAGAAATTATGTTTAAATTTTGTGAACCTCCGTCTTATTCAACTATTAATATTCTTAATTATAAAACAAAACAAGCAAATTACCTTATCAATGAAATTAATGATTTTCGTATACATAATCAATTACAAGATAAGTATATTCAAGACAAAATTATAGCTTTAAAACAAAAGTTTGAAAATAATGTTTGCTCAAATATTCCAAACGCCTTTTGGAACAGAAAACAACATATTGTCAAATTACCTTATATTAAAACTTTTAATGAAAAAGATATTCCTTCAAAATCAAGAGCTATTCATATGAATAATGAATTAGAAGCTCATTGTAAAAAAGAAATTCAAGATTTATTGGACAAAAAATTAATTAGACCTTCTAAATCTCCTTGGTCTTGTTCAGCTTTCTATGTTATGAATGCTGCTGAATTAGAAAGAGGATCACCAAGATTAGTTATCAATTATAAACCTTTAAATAAAGTTTTAGATTGGATTAGATATCCTATTCCTAATAAAAGAGATTTATTGAAAAAACTTTATGATTCAAAAATATTTTCAAAATTCGATATGAAATCTGGTTTTTGGCAAATTCAAATTCATGAAGAAGATAAATACAAAACAGGTTTTAATGTTCCTTTTGGACATTATGAGTGGAACGTTATGCCCTTTGGTTTAAAGAATGCTCCTTCTGAATTTCAAAACGTTATGAATGATATTATCATTCCTATAAATAGTTTTTCAATTGTTTATATTGATGATGTTCTTATTTTTTCAAAATCTATTGATCAACATTTCAAACATTTAAATCAGTTTTATGATTTAATTTATAAAAATGGCTTAGCTGTTTCAGCCAAGAAAATGCATTTATTTCAAAATGAAATTAGATTTTTAGGACATAACATTGTTAATAATACTATTAAACCTATTATAAGAAGTTTAGAATTTTCTAATAAATTTCCTGATGAAATTATAGATAAAAAACAACTTCAACGGTTTCTAGGATGTTTAAATTATATTCATGATTTTTTCAAAGATTTAGGAACTCTTTGCAAACCTCTTTATAATAGATTAAAAAACAATCCAGAACCTTGGACTCAAGAACATACTAATATTGTTAAACTTATAAAACAAAAAATTCCTTCTTTACCTTGTTTAAATTTACCACATCCTCATGCTAATATCATAGTCGAAACTGATGCTAGTGATATTGGATTTGGAGGTATTTTAAAACAAAAATTATCAAATTCCTCTGAAGAACAATTGGTTCGTTTTTATTCAGGTGCTTGGAATAATACTCAAAAGAATTATTCAACTGTTAAAAAGGAGATTTTAAGTATTGTTTTATGTATTACTAAATTTGAAGATGATTTATTTATGAAAAAGTTTTTATTAAGAATTGATTGTCAATCTGCAAAATCAATTTTAGAAAAAGATGTCCTTTAAATTAAAAATTTTTGTATTATCTGAAACTACTTGTTAATTTGTTCCGCAGTTAATGGTATCAGAGCCTAGGTTCTATTTTTGATAGTTATGTATGATATTTCTGTTTGTTATTTGGTTAATTTTTGTTTAAAGAATTTTAAGAAAATTATGAGTTTTGTTAAGAATGATACAGAGACCAGACCAGTGATTGGTTGGATTAGCGTAAGACGTGCAAGTATGGTAAGTCGCGGAGCCGGACCACAATCATCGTTGGGCCGATGCCCTCTCTGTTCATCCTAAATAGAACAAGTAAGTTTTCTTATAAAATCTTTAAACTAAAATTAATCAAATATGAGTAGATTTTCACGCATATTATCTAAAAAATATGATACTGGTAAAAATATCATGAATAAAGAACAAGATTATGATGATAACCATATAAACTCTATTGAAGAAACTATTGATAATATAGAACAAAATTTAAATGATTGGACTATACCTAAAACAAATATAAATACAATTTATAGAATAGGGACTTTTGATTATTTTCAAAGTTACTCAATTAAAATGACTGAACAAACCCTATCCATTGGTCAAGACCAACAAAATATAAATTTGTTATCATCAAGATCTATTTTTGAACATAGACAAAAATATAAATTTCTTCATTTAGGTCTTGTTCAAATTGCTATCAAACCTCTTTTTAGAATTGGCGTTGATGCTCCTGTTCTCTTAATATTAAGAGATAAAAGACATACAGATTTTCAAAATTCTATTTTAGCTATGGCAGAAACAAATATCGCAAATGGACCAATTTATTTTAATTGTTATCCAAATTTTTCTGTAGGATTATTTGACAAAAATATTTTAGACACTTTGGTTTTAACTGTTGAAACAAAGAATTTAGAATTTAAAAATAACTCTAAACCTTTAGCAATCATTTATCGTGTTTGTTATAAAACCATGACAACTACTTTAGAACCAAAAACCCGTTTGTCAAGTCCAAGAAATGAAACAATTATTTACGAAGCAAATACTAATCATACAAAAGTTCATATGCCTAAACGACTTAAATGGTCAGAAATTACTCAATCATGTAATTGGAATTTACAAAATGTTATTGAACCAAAATCTTTAGATTCTTCAAAACAAATTTCAAATATAATTGAGCATAATGATGGCTCAGTTGATATAATTTTTTCTTCTATAAATTTTTCATCATCTAGATTTTCTACTAATTCTATTCCTGAAATTGGTACTTCTAAATCTTCGTTTTCAAAATCAAAGTCTTTAAATTTAAAAACTGTTGACTATTCTAGTTCTATTCCTAAACCTCTTTATCAAGAAGATCAAACTAGTGATACAAGTTTACCAAGTCCTACTAAATCTGATTTTATTAATGAACTTCAAAATTATAGACAACAATTATGAGTAATAAAGTTCAAATAAATTGTAATTCTTTAAACAGAAATAGAGTTACTGCTATTAAAAGATTAAGAAATTCAATAAAAATATTTAAAAAACTCTTACAAGAAAAGGTATTAGAATTAAAAAATATAAATTTAATAATTAATGATAAGGAACTATTAGAATTAGAACAAGAAATTAATAACATAAAAGCAGTATTAAAAACCTTTAATATACATCTTGATAATTATTTAACAAATTTATCTAAATATACGTGTTAATGAGTTCTAAAAGACAGATTAGTTGTTGTAATAATAATACTTTTTGGAATAATTTATTAAAGACTGGATGGCAAATTATTGCAAGCGTTTCTAAAGAAATAAATAGAATTAAACAACTTAAAGAAGACGAAGAAATTAAATTATCTAATATTGAAAAGGACACATATAATTATAATATTCAAAAGGAAATAATATATTGTTTATCAAAAATGATTAAAAATAAATATATTGTTATTAGTGCTCAACTTAGTATTATTAAAAATATATCTTTCAGAATAAATCAATCAACTTGTTAAAATGAATATTAATATAGATATTTCTAAAATACCTTCATATGTTAATTTTGATTATTTAAAAGAAGAAGAATATTATAAAGATTATAATAATACAAAAAGAATTTGGCATGAAGAAAACTTTTCATATTATATATGATTTTTACATTTTGGTCTTTGGGAAGATTATGTTTTATCAAATCAAATTCACTCTCCGTTTTTTCAATGGTTCGAATTGATTTATGTTCCTAAACATAATATAGATTATCCTTTTAAAATGCAAACTGTTTTTCCTGTTTCTTCAAAAACATACAAGGATGTTATTACTAATCAAGAAATTATTTCTGAATATCCGCCAAAAAAGGAAATCATTATTGATAATAATTTTATTGCAACTCCTTTAGTTAAAGTTCCGAGTCAGATAACAAATGAAAAATGTTTTCAAAATATTATTTATCAAAATAATTATTCGAATGAAACTCTTTTAACTATTTCAGATCAACTAAATAGGATTGAAGAAAATACTATAAATTTACAGTTATCAAAAGAAAATAAAATTGAAACAAAAAAATTTTATAATAATATAGCAAGCTCTAGTAATGTCAGCTTTATTCCTCATCAAATAAATGGAAATTTTAATCTTGGAAATAAAGATTTAATTGATGAATTAGAAAAAAGACTTACTAATTTTCGTATTTCAAAAAACGTATCTATAAATATGTTAAAAACAAATAATAACTCTTTTGACGAATCTGACGAAAGTAATAATGAAAGTGAATTAAATTTAGACAATCTTACTCAACAATTCATAAATGATAATGATGATATAAATCAGCTTACAAATGATTTTTCAAGATTAAATAAGATTAATTCTTTTGGTAATAATCCAAAACCAACTATTAAAAATTATTGGAATAGACATTCTCTTCCTGATGTTCAAATTGAAGAAAGAGCTTTTCAATATGATCGTTCAGCTTACGATGGTACCTCTGTTTACGAATGGAATATCGATGGTAACTTTGAACATCAAATTCTTAATATTGTTCAAGAAATGACCATGGCAGCTAATGCTTACAAGTCTCACAATAATACTCAACTTCAAATTGTTAATATTATTATTTCTGGGTTTACTGGTACTCTTAAAGGTTGGTGGGATTTCTATATTACACCAGAACAAAAGAATTTTATAATGACTGCCAAGAAAACCGTTATAAAACAAGAAAATAATTTACCTATTCAAACTCAAGAAGATGATATGGTTAATACTTTAATTTTTGCTATAATCAAAAACTTTGTAGGAGATCCTACTACTTTTCAAGAAAGAACTTCTAAAATTCTAATGAACTTACATTGTAGAAAATTAACTGATTTCAGATGGTACAAAGATAATTATCTCGTTAAAGTTTTTTCAAGACCTGATTGTAAAGAATCTTATTGGAAAGAACGTTTTATTGCTGGACTTCCAAAACTTTTTGCCGAAAGAATTAGACAAAAATTAAGAGAAAATTTTAATAATACAATTCCTTATCAAAACCTAACTTATGGAGATTTAATTAATTATATTAATAAAGAATGATTAGCTATTTGTGATGACCTTAGATTTAAAGAAAAACTTAAAAAGGATAGAATTAATAGTAAAAATGAATTAGGAAATTTTTGTCAACAATATGGTTATCAACCATTAACAGGTCCGTCTACTTCAAAAACCAAAAAATATAATAAAAAGTATTCAAAATATTTCAAGAAAAAGAAATATAATAAAACAGAAAATTATAAGAATTATAAGAAAAATAAATTTTCAACATCAAAAAACCCTTATAAACAATCTAATAAAAAATCTAAAAGAAAATCAAAAGACATTATTATTTGCCATAAATGTGGTCGTAATGGTCATAATGCTAATAATTGTTATGCAAAAACAAAAATTAATGAATTAAATATTTCGGAAGAATTAAAAGAACAAATTAGAAAAATTATGTTAAATTCTGATTCCAATTCTGATTCTAGTTTTTCCGATTTTCAAGAAAAATGATTTAAACATTTTAGAGCAAAATAGTTCAAGTTCGGAAGATTCTGATACATGCGAATGTGTTGGAAAATGTAATTGTAATTATTCAATTAATGTCCTTACAAACAATGACAAAGATCTTTTAAAAAATTTAGATTCCATTAAAGATAAAAATATCCAAGAACTGTTAATAAAACAAATGCTTAATAAGAATGAAAATTCTGTTTCAGATAATACAAAAATTTTTAATTTAAAGGACATATATGAAAGATTTTCTGAAACAAAACCCATTTCCATGCAAGAACTTCAAGAAGAATTAAAATCAGTTAAACAAGACATAAAAGAAATTAAAGGCAAAATTATAACTCTTGAAAAGGGAAAAAATATTATTAATTCACAAAATAATGATAATAAAGATGAAAAGGTTATCGAAAGAATTATAAATGATCAAATTTCTCAAAAATGGAATACTCAAATAACTTTAGTAAATGATAATTTTAAAATGGATATTACTGCTCTAATTGATAGTGGTGCTGATATAAACTGTATACAAGAAGGTATATTTCCCACTCAATTTTATGAAAAAACTTCTTCTAGGCTTACTGGAGCTGAAGGAACCAGTTTAAAAATAAATTATAAAGTTTCCGATGTTCATATTTGTAACAATCAAGATTATTGTTATAAAACTCATTTAATTTTAGTAAAAAATCTTACTTCTCCTTTAATTTTAGGAACACCTTTTATTACTAAATTATATCCTTTTATGGTTCAAGATGATGGAATTATTACTAAAGTTTTTGGAAAAGAAATTATGTTTAAATTTTGTGAACCTCCGTCTTATTCAACTATTAATATTCTTAATTATAAAACAAAACAAGCAAATTACCTTATCAATGAAATTAATGATTTTCGTATACATAATCAATTACAAGATAAGTATATTCAAGACAAAATTATAGCTTTAAAACAAAAGTTTGAAAATAATGTTTGCTCAAATATTCCAAACGCCTTTTGGAACAGAAAACAACATATTGTCAAATTACATTATATTAAAACTTTTAATGAAAAAGATATTCCTTCAAAATCAAGAGCTATTCATATGAATAATGAATTAGAAGCTCATTGTAAAAAAGAAATTCAAGATTTATTGGACAAAAAATTAATTAGACCTTCTAAATCTCCTTGGTCTTGTTCAGCTTTCTATGTTATGAATGCTGCTGAATTAGAAAGAGGATCACCAAGATTAGTTATCAATTATAAACCTTTAAATAAAGTTTTAGATTGGATTAGATATCCTATTCCTAATAAAAGAGATTTATTGAAAAAACTTTATGATTCAAAAATATTTTCAAAATTCGATATGAAATCTGGTTTTTGGCAAATTCAAATTCATGAAGAAGATAAATACAAAACAGGTTTTAATGTTCCTTTTGGACATTATGAGTGGAACGTTATGCCCTTTGGTTTAAAGAATGCTCCTGCTGAATTTCAAAACGTTATGAATGATATTATCATTCCTATAAATAGTTTTTCAATTGTTTATATTGATGATGTTCTTATTTTTTCAAAATCTATTGATCAACATTTCAAACATTTAAATCAGTTTTATGATTTAATTTATAAAAATGGCTTAGCTGTTTCAGCCAAGAAAATGCATTTATTTCAAAATGAAATTAGATTTTTAGGACATAACATTGTTAATAATACTATTAAACCTATTATAAGAAGTTTAGAATTTTCTAATAAATTTCCTGATGAAATTATAGATAAAAAACAACTTCAACGGTTTCTAGGATGTTTAAATTATATTCATGATTTTTTCAAAGATTTAGGAACTCTTTGCAAACCTCTTTATAATAGATTAAAAAACAATCCAGAACCTTGGACTCAAGAACATACTAATATTGTTAAACTTATAAAACAAAAAATTCCTTCTTTACCTTGTTTAAATTTACCACATCCTCATGCTAATATCATAGTCGAAACTGATGCTAGTGATATTGGATTTGGAGGTATTTTAAAACAAAAATTATCAAATTCCTCTGAAGAACAATTGGTTCGTTTTTATTCAGGTGCTTGGAATAATACTCAAAAGAATTATTCAACTGTTAAAAAGGAGATTTTAAGTATTGTTTTATGTATTACTAAATTTGAAGATGATTTATTTATGAAAAAGTTTTTATTAAGAATTGATTGTCAATCTGCAAAATCAATTTTAGAAAAAGATGTTAAAAATATTATTTCTAAACAAATTTTTGCTAGATGGCAAGCATTGTTGGGCAATTTTGATTTCGATATTGAATTTATAAAAGGAGAAAGCAATTCATTACCAGATTTTCTTTCTCGTGAATTTTTGCAGGAAAAATGAGTTCATCGTCTTCCTCCAAGATTGAAGACAAGAAACCAGTTAATCAAAAGCTTGTTCCTTTCTCAAGTCAAAATCGTTTTTCCCCATTAACTCCAATTGCAAAAAATTCTCAACTTTATTCAAACATGCTACAATCAAAACTAGCTACTCCAAACATTTCTCCAGTTCAATCAATTAGCCCTTTTTCAAAACCTATTCCTTCTGAAACACAAATTTCAACAAATCCTAAACCTACAAATAAAGCCCCTTATGTTCTCAATCCAAATCTCTTGAAAATCCAAATACTTGAAGATTCTCAAATTCTTAAGCTTAATCAAGGTTTTCATGTTCTTACTGAACACCTCTTTGGTCGAGGAAAAACCTTTCATGAAAACTCTTACAAATCTCGAGAATATTATCAAACCATTCTACAAGAATCTGGATCTGTTCAGATTGATCACCGTTCTAATAATAAGGAAGGATCTATTGATTTTAGCAAAGCCCGAATTCTTAAAATCATTTCTCCAGAAAATTGGTCATCCAATCTTTCCTTCGAAAAACCCCTTTATCAATTCCCTGCTTATCCAAGATATTCATATTATGATTACCAAGAAGCTTGGACTAAAGCATTTTTTCTTCGAAACTATTCTCATTCATGGTTCATTTTCTTTGATAAAAATTTCAACTGTGAATACCCCAGATGGTTTGTCAATTGGTATCGTTATATGGGACTTTTTCCTATTTGTTTACCCACTGAAATTCTCAAAGGATTTTCTAAATTCAAAGAACTATTTATTCAACAAATCCCAGAATTTGAATATTTGTTACAGTTCACCATGTTATTCAAAGTTCCATAGATCATGTCCTGGACATTCTCTTATCAAGAAGCAACAGACTTAAATCCCCCTTGGCTCAATAGACAATTTCGTCTAAAATGGTGGGATAAAGTCACAATTTCTCAAGCAAACGAGCAGGCTGTTTTCAATCATTATCAATCAATGTATAATCAAAAGCCAGAAATTGAAGCGAATCTTATCAAGAGTCTATCTTCTCCAGATGCTAATCTTATTAGCAAAATTCGTGCCGTTGCAAATTCTTCCCCTGAAGATCTACAACAATTACTTCAAGAAATTCGCAATTCTCCAACTAATTCAGAAAATTCTCCCACATCTGTCAAAAATAATTTTCAAGATGCTCAAGATCCTTTTGATGATCCATTTGCAGATTAATTAAATTTTTAATTTTGGTGTTATACCTTCAATGTAAGGTATTCTTTCATTTCGTATTTCACCCTCCACCCTTGGTGTCATACCTTTTTAGGTATTTTGCAAAAGTGTTTGTTATTCAAGGGGGGGGGGGGGTAGTACTACGTGTTATCAAATTGTGTTAGTATTTATTCAACTGTTATCAAAATTATACACTGTGTGAGTACATCAATTATCAAAATTATTATCAAATCCTCTGCAGAGATAAGATGTTAAATTATTACAAGAAAACAAACAACTTTTACAAAGATGAAAGAAGATGCTCCATTATCGCAAAAGAAGATTTTCCATTATCAAAAAAATGACAAAATATGATGCCAATTTGTCAAAAGCTTTACAGTTTTGTCTGCCACATCTACACTCCGACAAATGCAAGTTGATTCAATAATTCTCAAGATTGATCCGGTAATCCTTCGGTTTCCCGTTTCAAGATATTTCAAGACTCCAAGACTCCTATATATTGAGGAGATATGTTTTAATTAGAATCATCTCTAGGTTCTCTAAAAATTTCTCTCATTAAATTTCTCTCTAATGTTTAGTTCATGTCTAAGAAAAGTGTTCTCCTATCTACTTCTAGATGTTCAAAATCTTTAGATTTTCAAATCATACTTGCTCCAGACGGATGCTCTGATTGTAATTTAAAAGAAGGTAATATATAAAGAATTTTATTCAATTGTTGTATTATCTCTATGGCAATCTCATTTCGAGTTATTCTAACTATTAATTCTACAAAGTTTGAAATTTTTGTTAAAATAATACTCGCATTTAATAATAATCAAGTTAATCAAATTCATGCTTGAAATATTTAAATAACTTTTGTTCTTTTATTATTCATCATGTCTGATTCAAAGATACAAGCTAATCGTCATTATTATTGTAATCAGTTAAAAGCTTTACAAGTTCTAATAAGTAATCATAAGTTTATAAGCAAAGATAGAAAACAGTTTTATAAACTAATGTATGATTTTTATCATCAAAAAATATCTGAAACTACTTGTTAATTTGTTCCGCAGTTAATGGTATCAGAGCCTTCTTGGAAATGTGTATTTATTATTATTATTATTATTATTATTATTATTATTATTATTATTATTATTATTATTATATTCGTCTAAATAATTGGTTTTGATGCATCATTTTAATCCCGTCAATTATTAAACATAAAGATACTTAATTATAAATTTATAACATACATAGGTGCATATATATGTTAAACAAATCACATATAATATATAATTTCGTAAATGTCATATGTAATTCTTGTCGTAGTAATATGGATAAATTATTTTCATATGAAAAACATATAATGATAAGTCAATCATAATTAAATATCAAATGTTAAAAATTATGTTATCTTTTAAATATTGTCTTGTAAGTATGTTGTGTAGGATGACCCAATAAAAAAATAATAGAAAACAAACATAATCAAAATAGAAAAACTACAACCAAATAAATAAGAACATCGGGTGGTTGAATATATAAAAAAAATGTTACATAAATATACATTTAAATCAAAAGAAAAAAGTAACATTCGTCTACTTTGCTCAAACAAAAAAACCTATATCAGTTTTCTGAATCTTCTTTCTTCATTTAACATCATTCAACCATAGAAACTTGATGACAATTCTTCACTAACCTGCAATCAAAATGTTTTTCTTGAAAAAGAAGAATTAGAAAGATATTCCAATCAAAACATTGATGTTTGGAGAGTCACATTCAAGATTAAGTAATACACACAAATCACATATAAAGGTCAAATGTGAAACTGAATATAAAGAAAGAATAGAAAAGTTTCATTTGTTTTGGTTGAAAAAAATCATATTATAATTACCATCGATGCGACATAACTCATTTCTTCGAATCATCATATTTGGATCGTGAATGCTTCAACTATATGAAAACTTTTGAATCACAATATCTTCAACCAAATGACGACTTTTTGTAAGAAAAAATGTACTAATATAACTACATATATAATAAGAGAATCCAAAAAATTATTGGAAATTTATAAATATTATAAATACATATCCTTGATTTTTAATTAATTATTGCTTTGAAGAAACACAAACATACAAACATGTATACAATATTTAATTAAATATTATCTATATCATTTTCCATAACATATGATCGATAACATGAATCTAATCTAAATTACATGAAAGTTTCAACCACAACATACAATGATTGTCTTAAAAGAATACTTAAACCAAGAAAAATATAAAAAAAGAATTAGTATATAATAAACTTACAAATTAAAAAATTTAACATATCTAATAAAATATTATCCACATCACGGTATATAACATATAATCGATAACATCTATATGATCTAATATATATATATATATATATATATATATATATATATATATATGTGTGTGGGTGTGTGTGTGTGTGTGTGTGTGTGTTAACGAATAAAGCACAACATACAACAATTGTATTAAAAGAATCCAAAACCAAGAAAAACATAAAAATAATTAGTATATAACAAACTTACAAATTAAAAGCTATAACATAATAATATATCTCGAAAAGTAGTCATAAGACCTCAAACCAACTCAAAAACCTGTAAGCTTGTTTTGTTTATGAAGTTTATATGTGACTTGTATGCATCTCTAACCAAAAGATTGATCTTTTTATAGTAAACATTTCATTAAGTGCTTATTAAATATAATATAAGTTATAAAACCTTTGAGTGTTAAATCATTATTAAGAAGACTTTTGAGTTGTATTAGTTAAAAAATGGGAGTTTCAAATGGATGTGGTTTGAGCAAAAATGCTTTTATATAGTCTTGGGAGTTTCAAATGTATGAGGTTCAAGAAAAAATTCTAGCTTTATAAGATATATAAGATAACATATATATATATATATATATATATATATATATATATATATATATATATATATATATATATATATATATATATATATATATGAGTGATTCAAATGAGAATCACAAAAGATTAAGAACCGTAAGAACCCCATTTTATAAGTAAATATGTACACAATACTTATTAAACATGTTAAAATCCGGATTTTTTTTTGTATTTTTGGTACGAAAAGGGAAAAATTGTAATTTTTGCAGTTTAATATTTTAATTCATACATCGATTCATTTTTTACACAAAAATTATACAAAATATAAAATTTAATACAATCCATTCATAGTTTAGTATACAAAATTAACAATTTAATACAATCATAATATCACTAATTCACTAATTTAGGAAAGCCAAACCCAAACTCTACCACCACCACCAACTACCACATATTAGCACCATCCATCTATGTCAACGTCGTAACCATCATTCATTTCAATCCAAATTTGTATATAAAATCATACATTTTTAGCTTAATACTATATTCACAGCTTAATAAACATCTTTATTCACTAATTTAGAGTTTAATGCAACAATTATAAAAACTAATACATTCTTACATATTTACTTCACAAAAAAAATACTCACAAGAAATTAATAAAAATATTTATATTTTAACATAAAATTCATAAAAAAATCACAATTTAATACAATCAATTCAGAGCTTAATACAGTCAATACATAAAATTAACAACTTAATATATTAAATTCACAGTTTCATAGACAAAAACTATATATTCACATCCATATTTTGTACTTAGTAGTTATATTTATACCTTTCAGATATGTGGGCTAGTTTTTCTTTCAAATTTTAATTTATATAATATTCATAATTTAAATTTTACATGTTATTTAAAATTAGAGAAAATAATATATATATATATATATATATATATATATATATATATATATATATATATATATATATATATATATATATATAATATGCTTCTTTCATCTTATATTTTAGAAGAAAAAATAAAATTCGTAAAAATACTAACAGTTTCATATACTCATTTCACAACTTAATACATTTAATTCATAATTTAATCCACAAATTCACAGTTTAATAAAATATATTTACAGGTTAAAAATCACATCTGATGATGTTTGGAGCTTGGAGGTTATATTAGATTATAGTTCACACATTCATCACAATTCACAACTTAAAAAACCTAAATTCACATTATTTGAGAAAACATTAATATAATAAAAACACGTTTAAATTCACATTAAAACTTATAAAAATTCATACATATACTGCTTAAAACTTATAAAAAATTCATTTAATCACAACTAAAACTTATGAAAAAAAATCATATATTCACAAAGTAATACTTATAAAAAATCATGTATTCACAACTTAATACTTATAAAAAATCATGCATTTATACCTTAAATTTTTTTCTAATTGAAACAATCAGATATGTATAAATTCCATGCATTAACAACTTAATAATTATGAAAACGCTTATTCACAGCTTAAGAAACTACTTTAGAGCAAAGTGTGACGTTTTTTGTTGTTCCAACGAAGCACAATAGCGGATGTTAGGTGGTGGTCAGTGGTAATAAGATCGACTATCAGCTCAAACCAAATTGCACCAGATCTGATATGTTTTGTGTTTTAGAGGGAGAAAGTGAAGCTGAAACAACTTCTTGACTTCAGATCTGAAACCAAATGGCGATCGACGGTGATGGAGGAAGGTGGTGGTTATCACTGCTCGCCGGTGCTCACAATCCGGAGGAGAAAATCGAAGATCTGAAGTCGAAAATAGTAGATCTGAAGACGAAAATTGTAGATCTGAAGACGAAAATTGTAGATCTGAAGAGTGGAATCATAGATCTGAAGCTGAAATTGTAGATCTGAAGAGGAAAATCATAGATCTGAAGCTGAAATTGTAGATCTGGAGCCAACCGGAACTTGTGGATCTGATGGCTGTGGTTCGTCGGTGGCAGTCAAGGGTGGTGGTTGGTGGCTAACTGGTGGTAATGTTTGTGTGTTTATCAAGTTTGAGATGAGAGAGAAAATAATCATGTAAGAATGTATGTAGTGTGTGTAGATCTGGTCATAAAATTGGGTTCTTACGGTTCTTAATTTTTAGTGGTTATCATTTAAACATTTACCTATATATATATATATATATATATATATATATATATATATATATATATAGGTAGAGGTTCATTTGAGACCACTTATATTTTGTGAGACATAGAGACCGAATCTTAGCCTTTGATCAAATTTGATCTTGTGGTTCAAGAAAAACCCTAACTAAGGCGCTTAATTAAACACTCAAGGGTAGATTAGTCAGATTTTAATCATATAATGGAATCCCCTGATTTACATGATCTTTCATTAATCAACGTAACAAAATCAGATTCGCTCTTTCATCAGGTGATTTCCTCGGATGGTTTTCTCAATCGCAACAATATTCAGATTGAATGAAAATCTAAAAACTTGAGCTTTGTACGTTAATTGTCACTCACGCTGCGATGATTTGTGATTTTACAGGGTTATTGAAAGAGATTTCAACAATTGATCATTAGTTCACATCGATTTCAAGCTTTCACGAGCGACTGGTCATGAATTGATATCTTCGGTTGAGTTCGTTTTCAGCAGTTGGAAGTTTCATCGGAATCAGGTCTTATCCCCTTCACGTGATGATTTTCAACTACACAACTAGATTACAATCGATTTTCACCAAAATACGTTTTCATCAAGTTACATAAATCGATGTTAGCAATTGATCATAAGATTCATATCGCTTTCAGCACTTTCAAGCTTCGATTTGGCTTCCAGGTAAACGTATTCAACTATTTATCATCACTATCATCAGATTGAGATCGATTTTGAGCCCCTTCAGCTTTGATTTTTACTCCCAGATCTTAAATCTCAACAATTGATCATTATCTAAGATCAATTATCAGTTGGAAGCTTTGATTTCAGGATTCAGTTATCTATTTCAAGTTTTGATTTTCATTTTTCATTCAATCAATTTGGTTTTTAGCAATAGAACACCATAATAATGTATATAATTTTATTTGACATTATATTTAGCAATTGTAATCTTTGATTTTTATTATTCATTAAGTAATTTGTTTTTTATGAATACAAGTTCATGTTTATGAGATTATATATCACATCATATTATATATCAGATTAATTTTTTTTAACTTGTCTAATATGTGAAAGATATTACTAAAATTACACATCAAATAGATAATATTATTCTAATAGAATACTATACATACATAAATTAACATCAACTTATGATAATAGGTAATGTATAACATTAACTTATTTTAAGCAATCTCAACAATTATCATCATCATCAATCGATCATGAGATTAGGATCAAACTCTTTGCACCTTCAAGGTTTGATTTTTACTCTCACAGTCTTCATTCGATAATTCATCATAATATAATCTCAGTAATCGATTGGGGTTTTGATATCAACAATCAGTCATTATTTCAAGGTTTGGTTTTCATTTTTCATTCAAACAATATGTTTTTTAGCAATAGAACATCATATTAATCATTTTTCTATTTGATATTATATTTTACAACATGATATCTTTTATGTTCACGTTGCAGACCATACAGATTAAGATATAGATTCAACATATGGCTCTTGTGATTCTAAAAAACTCGGTAATGCAGATCATAATCAACATAGCCATGTTATACTTGATTACCAAAGACAAATGTTTTTTAGTGATCAAGAGAAATTAAAGAGGGATTCATCAAATCTGAATGAACAAGCTGAGGAATCTGCTCAACATAATGCTCATAGGGATCTTTTTGAAATACTATCGTTCTGTACAACCAATTCTTTATCAAATGTAATACCGGATTTATTATCTCCAAATCTTATAAAATTAGCTAGCCATGAAATGTTATTTTCAAATTATTAGGATTTTGTATGGTATAAAAAATCCTTATGATAGATTTTTTATGGTACAAACATGATGTTCAAACCATCATGATTTTAGCATACGTAGAATTACAGAAAAAGGAACATACTTTAACTTTCATACCAATATAAAAAATGTATTATAACTTTATGCGATTTTCTAACCAATCAACTTTGTTATGTAGTATATAAAATTTATAATAAAGTTCAAACTATTACAACATTCTAAAACATGTAAAATCATAATACCTATAATATCATCTATGAACCATAAGTCTGTCATATCATAATACCTAGAATTATGGAAAAGTAGCAACATGATTTACTCCAACTACTAATATGGAAATTGCTTTACTTTTCACTCATTATAACAACCTACTTTTACTCATTAACCAATATGTAACTCGAACCTTTGTGAATTGATCACATGTGTTCGATTAATGTTAATACAAACAATTACATAATATTAATATTATAAACTGTAAAGAAATGATAAACATATAGAGTTCAATGTTACAAAAGCCTAAACCATCAAAATAAAATCAATGAAAATCAAGTTATGTAGTAACATATGATTTATCTTATTAGAATACCTACAATAACAATTATGTAACCATAAGCTTGTCATATCAAAATACTTAGAATTACATAAAATAACAACATACTTACTCTTGCTACCAAAATTCTGTTTTCTATAAATTACTTTGGTTTCCTATAAATTATTCTAATTTTAATTAAGAAAGATTCTATTAGAATATTGTACATATAACTTTGAGTATCCTAGAACATTATTCTATAAGAGTATAAAAACCTAATTTTACTTACGAAATATTCTATTAGAATATTCTACATATAACTTAAAATATCCGAGAACCTTATTTTATCATAATATTCTACATATAACTTTTGAAAAGAGGTCATATACAATATTATTATATTAGAATATTTTATATATACACATTATTTACATGTAGTAAATCAACTTATTCAGTTGAAAACGTAGAACATTATTCTATTAGAATATTCTACATATAACTTAGAATATCCTAGAATATTATTCTGTAAGAGTATAAAAACGCCTAATTTTAATTAAGAAATATTCTATTAGAATATTCTACATATAACTTAAAATATCCGAGAACATTATTCTGTCGTAATATTGTACATATAACTTTTGAAAAGAGGTCATATACAATATTATTATATAGAATATTTATATAAACACATTATTTACATGTAGTAAATCAACTTATTCAATTAAAAACCTAGAACATTATTCTTTTAGAATATTTTACATATAACTTAGAATATCCTAGAACATTATTCTATAAGAGTATAAAAAAACCTAATTGTAATTAAGAAATATTCTATTAGAATAGTCTACATATAACTTCAAATATTCGATAACATTATTCTATCATAATATTCTACATATAACTTTTGAAAAGAGGTAATATACAATATTATTATATTAGAATATTCTATATATACATATTATTTACATGTAGTAAATCAACTTATTCAATTGAAAACATAAACATTATTCTATTAGAATATTATACATATAACTTAAAATATTCTAGAATATTATTCTATAAGAGTATAAAAAGCCTAATTTTAACAGAATGTTATACATAGATACTTTAATATAAACTCATGTAATATGAGAAATATGTTACTGACATTACATGATATAAACTAAAACATTACAAGTACTATTCTTCTCGATACATAACCGAATATCAACATTATACATCTTATATTCTAAAATTACAACTATAATGTCATATATACTTGTTCATATTCTGTTGACGTGTCTTGATCAGATGATGAGCTATCAGACGAGGTATCATGAAGGATGACTTTTTTTTGCCTTTATCTATTTCCGATGATAGAAATTGTTCAACATTCTTTCTTTTAGGATCAAAAACTCATTTTTCCCTTAATTTGGTAGTTTTTTCGTTTCAACTGTATCAAAACATAAACCATACTTTTATTAAATCAATAAAACTAGGATATAAACAAACAATTTATTATACTAGAATATTCGAACATTCTGACAATACTTAACAACATGAAAATTGTTTAATAAATAATTTAAAATTATAGAATTTTATTTTATTTTCACATTTAATTTTACACAAATCTTATATGATCAAGGTATTATTAACAATACACAAAGTAGAATCTATGAGATAAAATAACAAAAAAAACACAACTGTCCACATGGTACTAACTCCAAAGAAAGTTTATATTCGTTTAATTTCGATTAGTAATATCTAGTATAATTCAAACAAGAGATTTAATATTATATAAAATACAAAAGATCAGATAACCTAATCACCTAATCAGACATTTATGTTAACATACACCACCAACCTAAACCAACAATTTCATTAGCTTTCAATGTGTATCAACAGGGCCGGTCCAAAGGTTTTCTATACCATGGGCGGAAAGACTAATTTATGCCCTATCATTGTAGCAAACAATGTCACACCCCCAAACCGGAACGGCGGAAAAGTTCGGGGGCGGAGGACGTCATGTGTAGTATCACAACAATTGAATAATAGTAATCAAAGCAACAACAACCATTGTATTAGTAGTATAAATGTTTACATTCTATTTGAATCATATATAACTGACTTCAAAAGTATATAGCAAGTAAATACTTGAAGATACTATGCTCCATCTTCTAGAATCCGGTGCGTGTACCTGTCTACTAGTGTCCTGAGAATACAAGTAGATTTTGAAAGAGTGTCAGCATTAGAGCTGGAGATTTCATAAGCGTTTATTTTAGAAAACGGGTTCTTTGTTCTTTGTATAACGTGATGTGTTTCTCTAGAAAATCCTATATTTCCTGATGTGATAAATGATAAGTAAAATGGTTCGTACCAGTTCCTTCTACGAGTACTTAGTGTATACAAGTCATATAAAATCCAGATCGAACAAACAATCGATTGTGTGGTTCTGCCCCAAGCCCACAACCAAACAAGGAACAGGAAATGAGGCGGAGGCCACACATCCCACTGGCTGTCGGATCCTCATGTTTATAACACTGACATATTCACTAGGTCCTTACAGAGCTAACTGTATTAGTCCTTTGAAATCTGTTCAAAGTGTTCCTTAAGAAAATCCTAAATTTCCTTAATATGAATTATGATAATACGAGTTCCTTCTATGACTACTTCGTTTTAACAATGATTTCTCGTTAGTTGAATGATAAACCGTTTGCTTGTAAAACACTGGAGTTTGCCCTGGAAAATTCTATATTTTCTGCAAAGGTGTTTTTGTATATCAAAATAGTATGATGCACATGTATATGGATAAAGACTCTGTTATTTGTAATTCCCTAGTAACACCAGTTGTTTGTAAAAATACATTGTTATAGTTTATTACATTGTTGTAGTTTTATTTATAATAAAACTAAGTGAAGTTGTTTACCATTCATACATTAATCGTTTTATTTAGTACCAAATTTATGAGTTGTTATAACCATACCTGACCATTGAATTGCCTGAACGACGTTCTTCAGGCGTCGGAATCGAGATGACTTTGTCACCCCGATGACTGTAGCTAAGAGTCAGGGTGCGGGATTGTCGGTCCCGTATAGATCTATACACAAACTCATGTTCTCCCTCCAGGAGACTCTGGTTATAATCTCAGGACTTTTGTTAGTACTTAGATAAGTACGCGAAGAATGCTCACTCATAAAATGCTATACCGACGATTAAGTGTAGAATAAAATGAATCCTTTGAATTTAAACGACTATTTGTTTACATGATCCATAAACTATACCTATTATGGTTTATATGTTTATTCGCATTGTATCTATGTTTCGTGCATTGATAATGTAATTGTTCCATCAACTATACCTATTATAGTTTATAAAAATGATCCATTGGAAATGTGATTATTCTAAAACGTTTTCCTTTGCTCAGCATATTACAAAGGATTAAAATATTGAACTCGTGTTTATATAAATAACAATATATATATATATATATATATATATATATATATATATATATATATATATATATATATATATATATATATATATATATAAGTATGTTATTGTAAGAATGATGGTTGCAACTGTTTAAAATAGTTTATCGTCATTTGAAATTGTTTGTAACCGTTGAAATCGTTGAAAACGTTTGAAATCATTTGAATGTTTACACAAATTTAATTGTGTTGTACTTGTATTTCCCCCCCCCCCCCCCTAAAAACATTGAAAAATATTGAAAACGTAGGGGTATGAACTCACCTTAAATGTGCGTTTGTGTTGGAATTTAACGAGCTGTAGAAACGATCCTCGGTAAGCGTACGCGCGAATAACGTTACCCTAAAAATAATTATGGTTGACGCCGTATTTAAATTAATAAGAATATTAATTTAAATAAAGGTTAAATAATTCATTAATTAATTATAAGAAGACTTACAAATAAATTGAAATTAACTGGAAATGTTGGAAATGAGTTTTTGGTTGGAAAATTGGGTTTACGGTTGGGAATAAATGGGTTCACGGTTGGATCATATGAACTTATGAAGATTTAAAGATTTGTTTGAAGAATTGAATGAGGGTTGAATGTTCTTGATTGGAAATATGAAGATTTGAAGATTTGAAGGCATAAACACTTGAAGATTTGAAGTTTACGGATGAAGACTGAGAGAATTTTGGAGTGGTTCACGGTTGAGAAATGAGGAAATGATTTGTTTCAGGGTGTAAATATATATATATATATATATATATATATATATATATATATATATATATATAGAAGGTGTTTACGGTTGAAATGTTATTGGGCCTTAGGTGTTTACGGTTCATTAATGGACTTGATTTGGGTTTTCAGCACAATAAGAGGGTGTTCACGGTCAAGCTTGACCGCATGTTTCCTTTACACTTTGGCCGTGAACACTCTTAATTGCACAAAAATGGACCGTGAACTCCAATTTGGAGTGGCTTTTGGCCGTGAACTACATTTTACATTAATTCTAGCCTTTAATGCATTGATTTCTTGGTGAAAACTCAATTAATGGGGTCATTTATGTTTTAAACCCTTAGTCTTTCAACATATTTTCATTTATAACACCCTAATTTAGCTTAAGTTTTCACTTCATACCTTTTTGTTAACTTTTTAAACAAGCCTTTAGGCTATAGATGATAAAATGCAACAAGGATTGCACTAAGGTTTCGCTTGTACTAGGTTAGGGTTTAGGCTTTGCTGGGTCTAAAATTTCGAGTTGTGACATCATCCCCCCGTTAGAGGGAATTTCATCCCGAAATTCGAGTTCTGAGTGGTTACTTATGGATAGAGGAAGACGTGGGTACTTTTGTTCCATATGATCTTCTTGTTCCCAAGTGAATTCTGATCCGTGCATGGCACTTTGGTGGATCTTCACTATTGACTATGCTGTCTTTATCAGTTGGGAGTGCACGTGTTCGGTTTACTTGTCTAGTTTCATTCGTATGGTAGAATGTTCACTCGTAGTCCTTGGTAGCTTGTCCTGAAGTTCATGGTAAGACTCATACATGGTTCATCTATCATCACCTCGTGTATACAAGTCGTATATAATTAAGTTTGGTAAGATGGTCGAAGGGGTGACTCTGCCCCAAGTCCACAACCAGACAAGGAACAGGAGATAGGGCGGAAACACACATCCTAAGTCCATAAAATCTTAATTATATACCACCCTCAAGTATACACTTGGTAGTGATAGGTTAACCGTATTTGTCGCTAGCCTCTGTGCTTGAACTTGACTCGCTGCACGAGTGGTATTTCCAAAAGGTCTGCTGGGAATACTTCGGGAAGGTTACTGAAGATAAAGCACTCCTTGCATGAGTGCTTCGGAATTTGGAAACGAGAAACGATTCTGAGGTTGGTGTTGGGTTTGTCGTTATGAGTGACAAGGGTTTCGTTAGTCGGTCAGTTAAAGCGAAGGGTCGTTCGGTAGTACGTGTGATTGGTATGGTGAGGACCAAGCCAATCTAGGTCAGATGACGTCGTCGGAGCTTCTTATTGACACACGTGGTAAGTTGATTCGGAAGAGTGTTGGTCTAAGCGATAGTGCATCTTAGGTGTACGTTTCTAGTGTTTTCAGTTCTATCCCTATTATTACTACTGCAAGCATTTTGTACTGCATTATGCGGGTATTAACAGCAGAAGTGTTCTGATGGATGATATTGATATTTAATATTATGATCCCCACCAGGTCCATCTATAATCGCTTGTTGTCTACAAGTATAATTAAGGCTGAGAAGACAGTAGACTGAGTGACTCTGCCCTAAATCCACAACCAGACAAGGAACAGGAAATAAGGCGGAATCACGCACTCCAAGTCTATATGTTCTTAATTATATATGACCATATTGTTTACACTAAGCCATTATAGCTTACCTGTAAGGATACTAAATTTTATATGAATGATGTGCTTTGTTTGGACGAGGAAGCAATTTACGGTTAAGATTTAGTTGGTAACGATTTTCGTAAAAATTTAATGTTTTAAACCTATTTTCATTCGGAAAACGTACTGCTGTTCTCAGGTGGTTCCGGGATAGACTCTCCTGCGGTGATCATCAACACTCTTCCCTCTTCGTCGGAGTTTTTTTTTCCATGGGACAGTCTCTCCTGAAATGTCCCGTTGCACCGCATGCATGGCACTCCTGACTTGTACCATCGTTGGTAGTGGAAGTGATGTGTCGGACCAGGGTTCTACAGGTACGGGCAGTGTGTCCCTTCTTATTGCACCTATTACAACGCAACTCCCTGCAGACTCCCCTGTATGGTAGTTACACTTGTCACACTTCGGGAGTGTTCCAGCATATACCCTGGCAGGTGTTGGGGTGGTTGTTATCGTGCCTGGTGTGGGGGCAGGTGTTGTGGCTATAGGGGTGACAGATGTTGTGGTCGTAGGGGCTGCCACAGGTTGATGTCTCTTGGCAAGTCTTTAGGATAACTGACACTCCTTGTTGTTCCAGAATTTAAGCTTTTGTTTCTTAGGGTTGGGAGTTGAGGTATCCCCGTGGGTAGACACTCATTGAGTTCCCTGATTGTTACTACGATTTGGATTGTCGACACTGTTTCTATTTTTGTTTGAGTTGCTAGCGTTGAATTGCGTCATGACAGTTGTTACGGCGGCTTGAAATGTATCAGAGTCTACATGTAGAATCGGGGTTTCATCGGTTGATTGTTTATTTCCAAGTGAAGGCATGATGTTGTTGTATGATGTGCAATGAGTTCGTAAGTGACTATGGTCGTTTCTAGTTGTATTTTATCTCTTTATATATATATATATATATATATATATATATATATATATATATATATATATATATACATATATATATATATACATATATATATATATATATATATATATATATATATATATATATATATATATATATATAATTTCTCATTTTTTTTATACATTTCTAAATGTTTCGACCTACGTCCTATGATGTACTCATGGTAGTGGGTAGCAATAGGTATCGGACGAGTGTTAAGTTTACTTATCCTGGTACTACTTTTGCTCTAGCGCACTTAACCACGGAGTTCTGATGAGATCCGGTGCATTAGTGTTGGTATGATCGCACTCGATGGGCCTACGGGGAGGTATCTTTCTGTTATACGGTTTAAAAGACGAAACGAGGGTAAGTCCTTAGGGATGGTTATAAATCGAGTGTCATTTGAATCGAAGTTGTCTTTGTTCCTAGTGTATCATGTTCTAACTTTTACAATGTTCTGAAAGCAATTCATAACAGAGGTATATGCCAAATAGACTTATGAATTTAGATAGTGACTACTTTCTTAGTGGAGTTCTGCGACCTGGTTTACTGTTACTAGTTGTTATGAACGAGGTGGTAAGCCTAACACATAGTGTGAGTAGTGTAATCACTAACTCACTAGATTGTATTAGTTGGTTAATTATTAGTGTGACGTATAGGGTACTCTGATCTAGTTCTGATTGCCCTGGTTTCAGCTGTGGGGATTTGTTATCTCTGGACTTTCCTATGGTTTTCCCTATTCTCAATAGTTCATGCTTCGGGTTCTATCACTGATCTCCATCACTTCATGATGGAGGATCTGACTCCTCATACGATTCCTTCTCGGAATTCACTTTATGAATCCTCTCTTGTTCTTCCTCGTCTATTCTGTTGGATGTTGTAGTGGAGTGGCTATATCTATCTAAGTGGTTTGTGCGAGAATGAGAATGTCTAAAGAATCTTATGAGATAAGTAAAACATTTTATCTTATGGAGTGATCCAAACTGGGTCCTCCTATAACCACGCAGTGCATGCAAGTTGTATATAATCAAGATCAAATAGACCTTCGAATAAGTGATCCTACTCTAAAACCACAACCAAACAAGGAACAGGTAGTAGAGCGAAGATCACAAATTCTAAGTCTATAAGATCTCAATTATATATAACCCTGGAAGCATACACTTCGCAATCATAGACCTACCAGTGAAGGTCTTTTAGTTTTCATATAATGTTAGTTATAGTGCCTAAAATACTCCTATAGTATTTTAACATTATGTTTTGTTCTAGAGATCCTTTGTATATAGAGTTAGGTAAGTTTTAGGCTTGTTGCAACACCACTATCACTCCCAAACACATGTTGGTCGTATCTCAAATAAATATAGTTGATCAAGTTATATTTATTCCAGATATGATTACATAACTGCCTAGGTTTGACTGAAGTGTCCAACATCTAAATACTTTTGTTTTGTTCTTCTTGTGATACTTGTTCTTAGTATGTATATATACATGTATTTATACTTATATAAGATTACTTATATTTTAAAAGTATACTGTTATTCAGAGCACTACGGCCCCATTGTATTTATAGTTGTATATCTATTATAGGTTGATATACTAATTTCACTATAAACAATGCTCTGATACCAATCTGTCACACCCCCAAACCGGAACGGCGGAAACGTTCGGGGGCGGAGGACGTCATGTATAGTATCACAACAATTGAATAATAGTAATCAAAGCAACAACAACCATTGTATTAGTAGTATAAATGTTTACATTCTATTTGAATAATATATAACTGACTTCAAAAGTAAATAGCAAGTAAAGACTTGAAGATACTATGCTCCATCTTCTAGAATCCGGTGCGTGTACCTGTCTACTAGTGTTGAAAGAGTATCAGCATTAAAGCTGGTGATTTCATAAGCGTTTATTTTAGAAAACGGGTTCTTTGTTCTTTGTATAACGTGATGTGTTTCTCTAGAAAATCCTATATTTCCTGATGTGATAAATGATAAGTAAAATGGTTCGTACCAGTTCCTTCTACGAGTACTTAGTGTATACAAGTCATATAAAATCCAGATCGAACAAACAATCGATTGTGTGGTTCTGCCCCAAGCCCACAACCAAACAAGGAACAGGAAATGAGGCGGAGGCCACACATCCCACTGGCTGTCGGATCCTCATGTTTATAACACTAACATATTCACTAGGTTCTTACAGAGCTAAATGTATTAGTCCTTTGAAATCTGTTCAAAGTGTTCCTTAAGAAAATCCTAAATTTCCTTAATATGAATTATGATAATACGAGTTCCTTCTATGACTACTTCGTTTTAACAATGATTTCTCGTTAGTTGAATGATAAACCGTTTGCTTGTAAAACACTGGAGTTTGCCCTGGAAAATTCTATATGTTCTGCAAAGGTGTTTTTGTATATCAAAATAGTATGATGCACATGTATATGGATAAAGACTCTGTTATTTGTAATTCCCTAGTAACACCAGTTGTTTGTAAAAATACATTGTTATAGTTTATTACATTGTTGTAGTTTTATTTATAATAAAACTAAGTGAAGTTGTTTACCATTCATACATTAATCGTTTTATTTAGTACCAAATTTATGAGTTGTTATAACCATACCTGACCATTGAATTGCCTGAACAACGTTCTTCAGGCGTCGGAATCGAGATGACTTTGTCACCCCGATGACTGTAGCTAAGAGTCAGGGTGCGAGATTGTCGGTCCCGTATAGATCTATACACAAACTCACGTTCTCCCTCCAGGAGACTCTGGTTATAATCTCAGGACTTTTGTTAGTACTTAGATAAGTACGCGAAGAATGCTCACTCATAAAATGCTATACCGACGATTGAGTGTAGAATAAAATGAATCCTTTGAATTTAAACGACTATTTGTTTACATGATCCATAAACTATACCTATTATGGTTTATATGTTTATTCGCATTGTATCTATGTTTCGTGCATTGATAATGTAACTGTTCCATAAACTATACCTATTATAATTTATAAAAATGATCCATTGGAAATGTGATTATTCTAAAACGTTTTCCTTTGCTCAGCATATTACAAAGGATTAAAATATTGAACTCGTGTTTATATATATATATATATATATATATATATATATATATGTTATTGTAAGAATGATGGTTGCAACTGTTTAAAATAGTTTATCGTCATCTGAAATTGTTTGTAACCGTTGAAATCGTTGAAAACGTTTGAAATCATTTGAATGTTTAAACAAATTTAATTGTGTTGTACTTGTATTTCCCCCCTAAAAACATTGAAAAATATTGAAAACGTAGGGGTATGAACTCACCTTAAATGTGTGTTTGTGTTGGAATTTAACGAGCTGTAAAAACGATCCTCGGTAAACGTACGCGCGAATAACGTTACCCTAAAAATAATTATGTTTGACATCGTATTTAAATTAATAAGAATATTAATTTAAATAAAGGTTAAATAATTAATTAGTTATAAGAAGACTTACAAATAAATTGGAATTAATTGGAAATGTTGGAAATGAGTTTTTGGTTGGAAAATAGGGTTTACGGTTGGGAATAAATGGGTTCACGGTTGGATCATATGAACTTATGAAGATTTGAAGATTTGTTTGAAGATTTGAATGAGGGTTGAATGTTCTTGATAGGAAATATAAAGATTTGAAGATTTGAAGGCGTAAACACTTGAAGATTTGAAGTTTACGGATGAAGATTGAGAGAATTTTGGAGTGGTTCACGGTTGAGAAATGAGGAAATGAATTGTTTCAGGGTGTAAATATATATATATATATATATATATATATATATATATATATATATATATATATAAGGTGTTTACGGTTGAAATGGTATTGGGCCTTAGGTGTTTACGATTCATTAATGGACTTGATTTGGGTTTTCAACCCAATAAGAGGGTGTTCACGGTCAAGCTTGACCGTAAACTACATGTTTCCTTTATACTTTCGCCGTGAACACTCTTAATTGCACAAAGTTGGACCGTGAACTCCAATTTGGAGTGGCTTTTGGCCGTGAACTACATGTGACATTAATTCTAGCCTTTAATGCATTGATTTCTTGGTGAAAAGTCAATTAATGGGGACATTTATGTTTTAAACCCTTAGTCTTTCAACCTATTTTCATTTATAACACCCTTAATTTAGCTTAATTTTTCACTTCATACCTTTTTGTTAACTTTTTAAACAAGCCCTTAGGCTATAGATGATAAAATGCAACAAGGATTGCAGTGAGGTTTCGCTTGTACTAGGTTAGGGTTTAGGCTTTGCTGGGTCTAAAATTTCGAGTTGTGACATACAAGAAGCTATTTTAGTCAAGTACCATACAATTTTCTGAAGCAAAACCATCAAGAATTATAATGCTCGAAATTTCAACAACATTGCCCTCATTACTCAAAATTGAAAATATCACAACAAAGTTACTAAATAGGGTTTCACATGTCATAAATAGGTAGAATTACAACCAAAATTGATAGATATTTAAAATAAATTACATCACTAAGTGCACACAAAGAATTTCCTAGTTGTAAGAAAACTACTAAGCTTTTTATTGTGGTGATTTCCTGCAGATATTTCAAATCATGGATCTTCAAGATGATGTGATTTTCAAAGATCCCAAATTATCAAAACACATATAACAAAAAGTTACCAAAATAATAATCCAAACAAATATATGAACTTATAAATTTTGACTTTTTGGTGACTTTTATATTTTAAACAAATCAAGTGATTTAAAACAAAATTTTAATGATTATTATGATGTCTAAAAAATTAAAATCAATCAGAAATTTGTAATGAAAAATACATAGCATGCAAGACCAATTCAATACAGTACCAACTCAAGACAATGAAAAATAATTTTCATTATTAACTCCTTTGGGAAATACTTATTACTTATGAAGCACACTAAATGCAATTCAAATCAAGAATTATATGTTCAAAATCAAAACCAATCTGAATTTATAATATTAATAACATGTAAACAATTAAATAATAAAGATCATAAAAGAATCAAAACCAATATGCAAATTCACAAATTGAACTGTAGATGAAAAATCAAATAGTAAAAATCATAAACTTAACAAACTAATAAATAAGAACTAATCACATTCACATTCGAGAAACGTCATAAAAAATATTAGATACATAAATAAACAATCGGATATTAAATAAAAAATTACCTCAACAACCAAAGACTAAAGGTTTCAAAACATAGATTTAGGGCAATTTCTGATTTATTGCTACAAACCAATCTTGTTACCTATATATGGGCATATCACTATATCACAAAGCTTCCATCAGCAGCTTTTCAGGTTTATGGAAAGTTTGAGAGGTCGGTTTTGATGTTTACGTCCAGTATCCCTTTTACATCCTTCATAGTAGGTTGGAAAACAATTTCTTCCCGGTTCCCATGAGTTCAATGAAGCCAGTTGCCCTTTTATTAAAGAAACTAAGAAAAAAATCAAGATGCAGAAAGAAAGAATCAGACGACCATATAATTCGAAAAAATCTCAAAGGTTGTCTCGTAGTTCTCCTGAATCACAGACTCCTCATCTTCTTCAATAATCAGCAAGGCGTGCGGGTTTTTTAGCCGATCGAAAATTGCATCTATCGCTTCTTTCACTTCCAGCTGAACTATTTTTATGGATCACGTTCTTGGCCCAAATGAGAGGTATACATATAAGATTTGGATAAAACATGATGCCCCATGATATGTTGTTGCCCTAGGCTGTGGCCCATCTCGCCCAGCCCTCGGGCCGGACTTGTGTATCAAACACTAATCCTAGCTACAGTAAAAAATTTCAAAAATATTTAACCAAAAATACAATAAAGAAGTTCGTTTCTAGCCCCAATTATAGTGAATCCGGATCAAACACTAACCATAACTACAATATAAATTTCAGAAAAATAATTCATAAATTTGAATAAACAGAATAATAACTTCCTGAAGCCTATTACAAGAGATGATTTAGAATCTACATTATCTAGAATCCAAATTTGAATCAGATATTATTGAATTAAAACATAAAGAGATGAATTCGATTATGTCAAGCTAGAATAACAAATTCTCAAAACATATTATAGTTTTGACTTATCAAAGTAAGCAGTAACATTTGGTTAATCAATAAAATAACATCTGAAATCAAATTTATAAAGTAACACCTAACTTAACAAATCAGAATACATAGAATATTAAGTTATCAAATATTATTTTACTAATATTTTTACAGGATCATCTAACTAATCAAACAAAGTAACATCTTAATCAAATTAAGAAGTACTATATGACTTATCAAACTAGAATACTCATAATATCAAGTTATCAAACAATATTTCACTAAAGTTTTACTAGATAATCCAATTAATTAAACAAAATAACATCTAAAATCAATTTCGGAAGTAAGTTATGACTTATTAAATTAGAATTAGTACAATATCAAGTTATCAAACATTTATTTACTAGATTTTTAGTAGATAATAAGATAAATCAAACAAAATAAGATCTTGAATCAAATTATATTTCAAATGCCAGGAATATCTCTACATATTTTGTGAATAACTTCATTTATGCATAATAACATAACATAGATTGTAGATTTATTAACATTGAAATTGTTAACAGCCAAAGATTAGTCAGCGGAATCCTTTATTACCTGATGAAAAGAATCCTTCCTCAACTGAGAATCATGAGAAGAAGTGTCAACTGAAGGATTGACGGAAATTTGTATGTGCTAAGAAATTTTTATTGTTTATTAAAACAAACTAACGAGATGATGATACTGGAGATTCAAAATCGAAATCAGAAGCACGAGATTCAAAATCACAAAATAAGGTTTTGGGGAGTTTTAATGTAGAATTAATATCATATTGTATCGAAGGATCCATTCTTGATGATCAATTAGAATAAAAAGGGTAGAAAACGATGTAACTGAGCTTAATTCGAGGTAGATCCAATTGCAATTTTGTTTCTATGGTTTCGAATCCATAAATCTGGATCGCAATTGAATTTGAGATCGTATGTGAAGAGGGGATTTTGGATGAAGAAAGACCTGTAGGGATATTGAACAATGTTTGAATACAGATAGAACGTAAATTGTCATAATTACCCCTATGTGTCCTTTTCTAAACATGAATGTTTAACAATTCATGATCATTTTCTCTATTACATATATCAATAAGGAATTTCTAGATTTCAACATTTATTTTCAGCAATTCATCATCAATTCTATATTATCAAAGGATTATCGTAAATGATCGATTTCAGCAATTATTCATCAATTTAGCTATTATAAAATAAGTATTAGCAAGAATCAATGAAAAGCTCATCAACAATTTCAATTTTTAGCAATTCATCATCAAAATTAGAATGGATAGAATACTAACTCTAGCATACAAAACTCAGAATTACTATAAAAGTATACTAGAAGCTCATATACAAAACAAAACATAATGATTAGATATAGTACTATGCGAAATCAGAAGTAGTAGAATATTGTTTTGAAAGCTAAAGATTGAGTTTTTGTTGGAAAATAGCTTTCTGTCCTTTCTTTTTGAATCAGTTACTTCTCTTTGGTTCTTTAGACTAGACTTCAGTACATGCTATTTTAATCACTCTATCTACTTCATCTGATGACATTGATGATTCATCTTTTATATTGAGAAGAGGAATTGGAATATGATTCTCTCGAACAAGACATTGTTGAAATATGAAATCAAAGCCTTTGATGGGTATGAGTTCTAAAGTTGATTCTTAAAACTAGAATGAAAGAATCTGAATAACGTAATTAAGGTTTATGATTTTGAATGGTCGTTGAATCCTTATATTTATATGTATAGGGTTTATGTGAATTTAAGGGATGATAGATTAAGGAAAGAAAGAACTTGTATATATTATTTTGATTCCTTAGCGATCTTCTAGATTTGATCTTCGGTTTTTATAAACATGAAACCGAAATTATCTCTCTCTGAGAAACTTTGCTTCATTTTGCTTCAATTGGGAGAATGGTTAACAGCGATGATATGATCTGTGGTTTTGATTTGATATACTAGTGTTATTCGACTCAGAATTTGTTCAACCCGAATTATTGAGCGGTTCAATTACACAATCCGAAATTTGAATAACTTGAATTAATACCTGTTTTGTGAAGGATTGGCTGATAATTGAGATTGAATAAGAAGGTTGAAATTACGAATTAGAAGGAATAAGAATTTTTTTGATAATCGAGATTGATCGAGGGTTTTCCGTTCGTTTTTGGCTACGTGAATCAATTAGGATTTATTTTTGAGTATGAATCAGAGGATGAATTCGAGCTAGAATCAGAATAAAGAGCTCCACTTTTCAATTTGGATTTAGGGTTAATCTGAAACATTGTGATGGAAGGGTTTTCGATCGATGAAAGGGTTTTGGAAAATGAAAAACATATGAATGCGTTTGTGAATGTCCCAAGTTACGTTTCTACCCCTCCGTGTATTCTACTTAATTACAAAGTTTGTGTTATTTACAAAAACTGCCACCGCCAAAAAAAAATTATTAAATCTGAACCACATATCAATATTTTGATTAAGGGTTAAGATTTGGTCCTCATGTCTCACAAAATATAGGTGGTTTTAAACGAACCCAAGCCTATATATATATATATATATATATATATATATATATATATATATATATATATATATATAGGGTTAGATTATTTTGTTTCTTACATTTATTGTATGCTAGAATGCACCAATAGGAATTTAGTAAATTAAATAATTATTTAATTAACTAAATATAGATATTAAATGATTTCCATAATTATATGTATATTAAATGATATCCATAATTATAATTCTCTTTTTATGGAAACTAATTAAATCCGTCATTAATGTCAGCAATAACATCCTTTCAGAATGAATTCGCATCTAGGTTTTTATATATGAGTTCGTATTTTGTTTCAGGACTCACTCACTTAAAATACAATAAAGTTGCATTGAATATATAGAACGAGAGTGTATTCTACTAGAATACACTCTCATTCTTCTAGATATGAATTCATTCTGAAAGAATATTATTGTTGACATTAATGACGAATTTAATTAGTTTCCATAAAAATGAGTTATAAGTATGGATAACATTTAATATACGTATAATTAATACTAAATTCCTATTGGTGCATTGTAGCACATAATAGATGTGAGAAACATTTGAACCTACCCCTCTCTCTCTCTCTCTCTCTCTATATATATATATATATATATATATATATATATATATATATATATATATATATATATATATATATATAATTTCAAATTTAACAGCCCATTATTTGAAGTATGAAATAAGCTTTTTATGTCTTAAAATCTCAATTGGGATTGAGGACTCAATGATGGACCCTCTGTACAGCCCACTTGATCTTAAATTTTGGATCATGGTTATACCTATTGCCATAAGACCTTAATACAAACAAGAGTGTTAATACACGAGGGATTTTAAATACACCGTCTTAAAATCGAAAACCACTAAAATAAAAGTCGAAATAAAAATATATTAATCATTATTCTAATAAAAAAATAGTTTTAATCTTCTTTTGACATGTGTCACTCAAATACAACTCCTTATTAATATTAAGCCACATATCAAGGAGATATATTAGGCAACACTTCAAAATTCAAATTTACTTTTTCTAATTATATGTTAAATTTGAAATTATAATAACTTTAAATTTTTGATATATCTCTTAATTAATAATTTATTTAAAATAATTGATTAATAATTATGAATTTTTACTATAGAAGTTGAATTAGTTATATAACTCGTGGTTCACACGGGTTATAAACTAGTAACGTAATAATCATGAAGGGTGAAACAGGAATATGAATGACAAGTTTATGATTGCATCGACAACTGTTAAAATCATTTTCCCTTTTTTTATTAAATATAATTAATTTTTATATTAACATTTATAATTATATAATTTCGGTTTTTAATGTCATAATACAAGTTCATAAAACGTAATTGTTAATTTAATACACCATATTATTGTATATATTTTATTTTTTATATATTTATATTATATATTTAAATAAAGTTTCTTATAATAAAAATAGATTTGTAATAAACTATAATTGTTGTCTCTACAGGGGAGTTGAAGGGGTAAAGTAGACAGCTGCACATAGTCTAATTTTTTTTACGCCAAATTATTATTATTATTATTATTATTATTATTATTATTATTTATTTAAAAAAAACTCATAATAGCAATAAGGTTTTTTTTGCTCGTTTAAGGCATTTGAGGATATTTAAATCCGCAATGTTTCTTTATTTATCTTTGATTAGTTTCATATTGCTATTTTGTTTTATTTTATATATTGATTAAGCTCGTATTAATCATCAATTATTTCTCAGGCGGGCAATAGGTGGTCGTCTTGGCCTCACCTAGTTGATTAATCTCTACATAAAAATTAATAAAATTATGATATTCGTTATATCGACGATGCCTAGTCTTTTTTCCTTTATTATTATTAACGTCGTCTTGCAAACCATGCTAAAGCGGAAAACAAGTCGACGAACATTGCTTGTCTAAAAAACAGACGATTACACCATATGTGTTAGCAATGATGAAACCAATATTCGACATAATCATCCAATATTCATTTTACACAAAACCCAATTCATTGAAACTCAACGATTGATGTATGTTGTTTATATAATCCTTCAAAATTATTACATAGAGTCCCCAATTTGTTTATAACTCACATAATTCTAAGCGAATTTGAGGCGAATAACATTGATTATACCCGAGAGAGACACCTACTGCACGAAATTTATAATTTTCATCTCCCAAAGTTATACCAATTAGTTATGATATTTGACACCTATTTCCAGCACATATATAAATCCACCACCTCCTCTTTCCTTCACCATCTCCCCACTGCCACTTCCACCACCGCTGCCACCACCACTACTGTCACCGCCTCGGCCACCACTGCCACTACCTCCGCCACCCCTTTCACCACCTCCGCCACTGCTGACACCACCAACCCCGCCATCGCAACCGCCACCACCACTATCACGACTGTCACTGCCACCACTATCTCTGCCACTACCACCACCTCCACCACCAACCATCATATTCATACATAAATAATCACTTGTAACAGACACATACTTGTTCATTTATGAATAAACTTATTCATATATATATATATATATATATATATATATATATATATATATATATATATATATATATATATATATTTTGATATATGAATATACATATTCATATATGAATAAGTATATACTTATTAATATATTAATATGTATTCATATATGAATAAAATATGTTTCGTCCTTCCGGTACGTTGAAGCGTTTAAGCGGAAAATTCAAAAATGAGTGGTCTATATTCAATTTCTCATTCTCAACCTTTTTTTCTCAATTAAACCCTCATATATATATATATATATATATATATATATATATATATATATATATATATATATATATATATATATATATATTATAATTGTGGAAGAAAGGAATAGTTAACTTGGGATACTTTGTCCATGTTTGGTCCCTTGATTTACATATCCGGTCCCTGTACTTCTTTAATTAATTTATTCATGTCCTTTTGTTTGTGTTCCATTCAACTTCCCATTTTTTTGGCAGATTTGGTCCCTGTATTATTGTTGGGTTTGTGTTCCATTCAACTTCCCATTTTTTTGGCAGAATTAGTCCCTGTATTATTGTTGGAAGTTAGGAATACTAAATTTGGATATTTTTTTTAGCAACTTTGGTCATTATTCTTTACCCATTTTGACACTTTTGGTCCTTGCAATCAATCTTTTTACACTTTTTTGGAACCTTTTAATATTTAAAGTTTGGCCACAAAACTTTAACGGTTTGACAACTTTGATCCCTTTTCTAAAAAGTTGTTAATTCCTACCCTTTTAATTCTTTAGCCATTTTCACACTTCTGGTCCTTGCAGTCAAAACTTTTACATTTTTTTTCCGGGGCAAAGCCCAGACTTTTCATCCTTGCACTTTCTATGTCTGTCATATTTATCAATTCGGAAACAACATTGAAAGCTTCTGGCCCCCGCGTAGCGGAGGTAACCTTTCTAGTATATATATATATATATATATATATATATATATATATATATAAAGTTCATATAATGTGGGATTATATATAACATTGATTAGATTTAAAAAGAAAAAAAAGGAAAATCTTAAATATTATGTAAAATAAAGTTAGGTAGACAATAATAATTATAAAACTTATCTCAATTTGGGTTTAAGAAGTCAAAGTGGTTTTCACATTATCCGGAATATGGTTTTGACCTTCAAATTCGGGTGTAAATAGCAACACCCTTTAAGGTATAATGGATTAGTCAAGGATCATGAATCCAAATGATGAATCGACCATGTGAAGTTACAATGAGATTCGGCTCCAGTGACGCTTGAGAATGTCGATCAACATATACCTTTTTTTGACTTAGTTCTTCTTTTGACTAGCCGGTAAACCAGACGCACTTACGTCAATAAGAACATATCACAAGGCGTAATTGTAACACTCGAATCCGGGTATTTTCCTTTTTAGTTCTTGAAATAAATATATAATTGCAAAAGAGGTCCCTCCGTACGTTGGGCGTACTTGAATGTACGCTTAGCGTACACGGGCATGCTGAATCAGGAATCTAAGCCACGTATGCGGGGCGTACGTAGCCAAAAGTTAAAACCCTAATTTTAGGGCATGAGCCCTATTTAAACACATTTGTCACCTTTGAACCCTCACCCTTATCAGCATCCACTGCTATTAACGTCCCTTAAACCCTAGTTGGCCATTGAAAGTGATTTTTGAGCTTGGAAGTAACTTTGGGGGCCTTTTTGGTGTTTTTGCAAGAATAAGAACTTCGTGTTCAAGCTTTGGACGTGGTTGAGCTTCAAGATCCTGAATCTACATCATCTTAGGAAGATTTTGAAGGTAAAAAGCTCATTCCTTCTTGATCCTTTTGATAGTTAGAGTTAGGGTTTGTTTATAAGCTCTTTTTGGGTCCATGGGTTCTCTTTTGGGAGTTTGGGCAACTCCAGAAGTTAGAAATGCTAGATCTTAGTCCCTTTGGCGTGTTAGAAGCATAAAAAATTTATCTTGGTGGTTGATATGAAACCATGCATGAATCTAGGTCCTTTATGTGAGCCTTGATGAAAAAAATGGATGTTGGACCCCCATAAGACATGTTAAGGCATAAAGTTGCCAACTTTATTCCCGAAGACCCCCTTAATGATCGAGATCTGGAAGTTAGATTAAGTGGCTGCATTGATTAAGCACCAAATGGCTTAAGGTGCTAAGCAGTTCAGTATGCTAAGCGTACCAAGGTGTACGCAGTGCGTATTGCATGGCAAACATGTACGCCGAACATACTGAGATTACGTCTCGCGTACGCTCCCAGTGGGCTTTTGGCTCATTGGGCCTTAGTTTGTTTTGGGCCTTGACCTGTTTAGAGTAGGTGGGCCTTTGACTTATCCTAATGGGCCTTAAGTGGTGTAGTCGGGCCTTTATGGGCTTAGGAGCTTGTTATTTCGTTTGAGCCAAGAATGGTTAGGCTCATTGTGGGAAAGGCAATTAGGCCCTTATCTTAGGAGTTTGGACTTAGGGTTTAGGCCCATGATTTGAAATTATGACCTAATTCTAATTAGGGCTATTTGTTTGTGATAGTGTGGGACTTTTCTGTTCAACAACCAAGCGTCTTGTGTTTCCAGCAGACTGATGTGAGTTTTCTCACTGTATCAATGGGTCGAAGGCACCAAGGTCGGCCCATTATTTGTATTATAGGATACGGATTACTTGTGTGATATGTGTATGAAAGACCAGCGTTTGGCCCTTAACACTTGTATGAAAGACAAGGATCTCGCCCCTGGCAGTTGCATGAAAGACCCGGATTTGGCCCCTGACGATTGTATGGAAGTCTGGGATTTGGCCCTCGGCAAGAATTATATGTAAGACTGTGGTTTGGCCTATAGAATTAATTTGTATGTTGGTACGTGGTACTTTGGGGAAAACATACTAAGCGTTTGCTTACAGATTGTGTTTATGGTTTCAGGTACTTCCGGTACTAATGGGAAGGGCCCGACGTGATGGCACAACATTCTCTCCCATTATTTCCGCATTTTTGATATTGTACTCTGATGATGTGACATTTATACATTGTGATGGTTTTGGAACAATTTTTAAACTTATAGGACTTGTTTTAAAAATGAACAATTTTATTTTGTTTTGGGCTGTTACAGTAATTTCCATGGGAAGCATAAGATTCACATTATATATATAACATGATTTTGTTTTATTACTTATAGAGTTAATACTTTTAACTTTTCACAATTGTCATATCAAACCCTTTTGGTAACTCCACTTCAAACGCAAGAATGTTGTGAGGGTGGCGAGCAATGAATGTCACTTAAAAGTTGAGCTCATTAGGAATCAAAGAGACCTACCTTAAACCTCCCTTATAACAATAAAGTGGATGAGCCTAATCGTGGTAAGACTAACAATGCATATTAAGAAACATGCGAGAACGCAATGTTTATTTTGAATGTTATACACAAAAATCCTCTTTTAATATATATATATATATATATATATATATATATATATAACAATTAAATTAAGAGTTCTAATCTTTTGTATTTTAATTAATTTTATGATTAAATCAAATATAACTTTATCTTTTAGTATAAAGGCTAGTTTATATGTGATTAAGATTGAAAAAGATGAGCAACCAAAAATAAAAAAAGAATTTGGAAGAATCTGTAACTTCAGGTTCCACGACATGGGGAAAGATTTGCCACGTCGTGGGACACAGAAAACACATGATTTAATTAAATTATTATTTTAGGTTCCCAGCTGCAAACCATGACGTGGTCAAGAGGTGACCACAACGTGGCAACGAAGACAGTCATGATCCATGTAGATACCATGACGTGGTGGAGGACCAACAACGTCGTGGCAAATAGGTAGAATGACAAAAATCGTTGATTTTAAGCATAAACAGATTCAATACCAATCAAGGCAAATTTCTAGGCTTTTAAAATGATTTAAAACAGAAACCCTGCACATACAAACCCTAACATACTCAAAAGACAAAGTCTAAGTGCAATAGACTTGAGTTAACCATGGATCTGATACGACTGATGGGTTTCGAGCCTCATTAGAACAAACAAAATGGCAGTGAAAACAACAAAGAATTTGATCTAATTCTCGAAACATATGGATCTAAACTCAACTAATCTATGTAACTCATTAGAGCTCAATAGAATGAAAAACATACCTTTGATTTCTTTGTGGGTTTCTTCTTTGGACGAGCCAATTGACTAGACTAGAGAACCCAAAGGAGAGTTTCTTTTTTGAAATCGCACCTAAGAGACAAATAAGAAACATACCCAGGTAACCCTCGAACTATGAGCTTCTAAGAGAACCAAAATCCCAGTTATGTTCTTTGACGACTACATGGAGATCAATAGGCCACGAGGTGGGAACGACAATTCGAGATTCTTTAGGGTTTTGAGGATTCCGAACTTTAACAGCTGGGAGGTATACGTCACACGTATGAAAACTGGATTTCGAGCTCTCTATTTACAGGGTGATGATTTGAAACCCTAAAGATAATTACCAATTGTAATAATAATTATCTAATGAATTCAAATCATTTTGATATATTCCATATTCCATTTATTTAATATTAATTAATTAAAATATTAAGTAGTTAACAAAACAAGTCCCTCAAATAAACATCTTTTCAGATCTCCTTTATTTTGTTCTTGTATGTAACCCAAAAGGACACTGCTATTTATAGTAACATTACTGGGCTTGTTATGGCTATGAGCACTAATATCCATCACTTCAGATAAAAAAAATTAATTTAGTTTGCTCATTTTCCCATAATGACGATCAGGCCACGTAAAAGAATAACCTCCTAATAGAATATCAATCAAACCTGTCGTTGCTTTAAAATTATTGAAACCTAAGGACCTCTTGCATGAAAAACATACCTAAATCTTTCGTTAGGAACATATACTTCATTAAATTCACCCATAACCAGAATATCACCATCCCATCTATTAATCACCGTAGACAAATAATCCCACATTAATCTTTTTTCCAATAACTCCTTAGGAGAATAAATCGAAATTAAAAGAAGTTTAGACCCCATAGGCTTCCAAACCCCCTCTACCACTAAGAATTAATCAGAAATAATGACATGGTGTTTAATGAACAAAACTAGATTCCAAACAAAAAGAATGCCTCCCAATCTCCTAACAGCTTAACTACATGCATCATCAAACCAAGAATTACCCCAAACCGATCTAACTGAGAATAAATATAAAACTTCGTTTTAGTCTCTTGTAACGAGTTAAAATCTACATGGAACTTCAAATATAGCCCCCGCACACAAAGCCTTGAACATTTAAAGAGATGACATTCATTTGGAACCATCTGACACTTCATGAGAGTTAATAATGTAACGGACCAAAAATACAGATAAAATTTTGTTTTTTAATTCATTCAATTCATACGGTACTAATATCAAAATAGTCAACAAAGTGTCATAATCAAATGTTATCAGAGTACAAATTCCCAAAATCTCTAAAAGCGGAAATCATAGGGTGATGCGGAGCGATCAGGCCGGACCCTTCCCTTTCGAACTGGAAGTACCTGAAACATAAACTGAAAACTGTAAGCATAAAGCTTTGTGAGTTCCCCCAGAATACCACATACTAAATAAACATACTGCCAAGCATATCTGCGTACTTGCATACCCCTTCGGTCTATATCAACCGGATACTATCAAGCATATCTGGGTGTTTGCCTACCCCTGCGGTCTATTTCAACCGGATACTACCAATCATATTTGGGTGCCTGCAATCCCCTTGGGTCCATCTCAACCAGATACCGGGTCTATTTCACCCCTACTACTACCACATAATATCATAACTAGAATCACATAGTCATCAAGCAAATACAGGCATAACTGACAATTGTCACAAAGACAATTATCACACTACATCATAAACTAGTGGGCCGACATTGGTGCCTTCGACCCATGGATATTGCGAAGGAAGACTCACCTCAGACTAAAGATATCGAATCGCACTCGACGAATGACTCACGAAATCCTAATTAGGAATTAGGCCACACTCTAACTCGAAAGCCGAAAACCATAATTCTTGACTTAAGGTAAAAGGGCTCCTTTACCCTTGACCCATTAGGCCTCCATCCTTCCAAGGCCCAAATGTATACAAAGTCCAAAAAGACATCTAAGCCCAACTATAAGGCCTCTAACGACCAATATGGACCAAGAACCCCCAACATGGCCTAAGGCCCAAATGTGATCTGCTACAATCAGTTGGGCCCGAGGCCCAACTTAAACAATTCCAAAGCCCAACACCAAACGAGCCCAAAAATTAGTTAAGTCGACATACCGTATATGTACGCCCAGCATACGCAGGTGTTGATCCGGAGTCGGGATGCTGGCCCAGTACGCGCAGCGTACACTGGAGTACCATGGCGTACTGATTTGCCAACCCAAAAACACTTGCATGACTTAATCCATTAAGCCCTAATGTACAAAACTTAGATCCAAGTTCATATTAACGTCTTAAGCCATAAAGTTGAAAACTTTATGCTTTTGCATGCATGGATGGGGCTCAAACCATGAATTAAATCCATAAGCACACTTGGATGGTTACTAACACTTGCATGGTTGAGGCTTAACCATCAAGATACGATTTTTATGACACAAAACACTTCCAAGAGTCCGAAAGGACAGCTCATATGGCTTGGAGTTGCTCATACTCCAAGAACCCAAACTATGGGACGAAAAGAAACCATTTTCTACCCTAAACCTAAATCTAAGCTTGTAATGATCAAGGTTCAAACTTTATACCTTCAATGGGCTAGAAATGGTGCAAAAGTTCTAGATCTACAAGCTCTTTCTTCTCCTTTACTTCTTCCCAAACCTTCTTCTTCTTCAAAACGAAGAAAGATCACCAAAATACCCAAGGTAAGCTCAAAGATGCACTCAAGAAAGCTAGGGTTCGAGATTTTCACTAAAAGAGAAATAGAGGCAGAAAGGGTAAAGATCTTGAGGGACTTAAGGACTTTAAATAGGGTGAAAACCCTAAAAATTAGGTTTTACCTCTGGCTTAATTACGCCCATCGTACGCTTGCGCCCAACGTACGCTGAGGATCCCCCGATGGCGCACATGCAGCGAGTATGCCGTGCGTACATAATATATGCCCACCGTACTCACAAACCTTCCACCGCCTTTAGATTGAATTTAAGCAAATTAAATTATTAACTTCATACCTGGCGGCTCGGGTGCTATAATTCTCTCCCCTTGATTCAGACTTCGTCCTCGAAGTCCGCTGCTAGAAATAACTCGGGATAATTCTACCTCATTTCGTCCTCCGACCCACACGTCCATTCCGAACCCTTGCGGTCTTACCACTGCACCTTAACCAACTCAACCAACTTGTTCCTAAAGGTCTTTGTCTTCCGGTCGAGGATCACTACTGGTCTCTCAATGTAGTTTAAGCGGTCGTCCACTTGTATGTCCTCCAATGGAACCAATACAGAATCATCATCCAAACATTTATGCAAATGCGAGACATGAAAAGTACTGTGAATCTGACTGAGCTCCTCCGGAAGATCCAATCGATATGGTACCCTGCCCACCCAGGCTATAACCCTAAAAGGACCGATATACCTGGGGCCTAACTTGCCCCGCTTCTTGAATCGGATGACACCTTTCCAAGGTGACACCTTTAGGAGAACCATATCCCCAATCTGAAACTCCAAGTCTAATCGGCGCTTTTCGGTATAGCTCTTCAGCCGACTCTGAGCTGTCTAAAGCCTTTTACGAACCTGTCAAATCAACTCGGTGGTCTTGAGTACCACCTTGGTACTCCCCATGACTCGTTGACCGACCTCACCCAGCATATCGGGGTCCTGCACTTCCTCCCATAGAGCATCTCAGAAGGAGGCTGAACGATGCTGGCGTGGTAGCTATTGTTATACGAAAACTCCGCTAACAGAAGATACGTATCCCAGCTACCTCCGAAATCCAGGAGACATGCCCGCAACATATCCTCCAATGTCTAGATGGTCCGCTCGTTCTAACCATCCGGCTACGGGTGAAAGGCAGTACTGAAATGTGCACTCTTGTTCAATCGATCCACAATGACGCAAATCGAATCCACTCCATGCGTAGTACGAGGCAACCTTGTAATGAAGTCCATGGTAATCTACTCCCATTTCTAAACTGGATTATCCAACGGCTACATCTTGTCGTGAGGTCGCCGATGCTCTGCCTTGACATTCCTACAAGTCAAGCACCTCTCCACATACCATGCTACATCCCGCTTGATGCAGGGCCACCAATAATCAGGTCGAATATCCCTATACATCTTCGTCGCCCCGGGATGCATGAAGAGTCTCGATTTATGTTCCTCTTCCAACAGGACTTGACGCACGTCACCCCAATATAGAACCCACACTCTCTGATGGAGAGTTAATAAACCCCGACTATCATAATTATGTTGGATAAGGTGTCTAAGTCCATAACTTATTTGGTATATACTTGACCCGACCCGGCATGGTCCATTTGGGTTGCACTTCACCCGAACTATTTATATGGATAACATTATGAGAAGAGTATATTTGCGGCTTATTAATATATTATAAGTTATAATATATTAATATGAAATTGTATTATTTAATTAGTATTGGTCTTAAATTAATTATGAATTAATTTTCGTGATCAAATGGTGACTAATTAAACATGGGCTATTATATTTATATAGTGTGGGCTAACACTCATTATGGTAATGGGCTAAGCTTATATGGGAGTCCATGGATGATCCATGGAGCTCTTAACCCATGGATCCTTGGAAAGGAAAAGACATGAGTTATTAGGGTTTACCCTAATCATGTACACTATATAAACAAGCTTGTGATGCATGAAATGACACCCTAGTGTGTGTGAAGAAAGGTGGCTGATTTCTAGAGCATAGACATACTCTCTCATAAGTTTTCTAAGTTTGTTGTGACTTGTGATTTCCACTTGAGGCATTCACATTATTGGTGCTTGGCTCTCAAACTCCTAAGGAATCAATTCACAAACAAAGGTATGTAATTCATATAGTTCTTTTATGTTTAAAAGTTCCCCATGCCATGCTAGATAAGTTATAAACCTTGGAAAATAAATTTTGCATGTATTTTAGACAAACATAGATCCAAGGTTTATTAGGGTTGCATGTACACTTAGGAAGTGTTAGAATGCTCAAAACCCAACAGTGGTATCAGAGCCTAGGCTTGTTTGTTGATAGTTGATGCAAAATTATGTTAAAAATCGAAATTGTTTGCTGTCTGAACAGTGGACTCGCCGAGTCCATGGGGGGACTCGACGAGTCCAAGTGAAAATTCATCCTACTCGTCGAGTAGGTTCGTGCACTCGACGAGTAGAATGAACTGACAACAGATTTTCGACTTTTGTTGCTGGAAATGGACTACAAACATTACCCTAAAGTGTTTTGGTGTTTTAAAACCTGTTTTAGATGGTGTAATGTTTATGCTAATCCATTTACAATGGCTTATATCAAAATTCCATGATTTTATGTGCTCATATAATTCTTGAAATCTTGATGATCATGTTCATGTTCTTATGAGTTTAGAAAAATGATAGGAATTATTTGTTGAATGGTTTATCATTAATTCTTGATCATTTATGTGTTTTAATGGAGTCCATAATTTGTCCTCAAGTTATGGATATCCAAAGGTCACTTTCTTTTAAACGCACATTTAAACACATAAGTTACATAAAAATGAAGAGTCTTCATTTTTATGAACCATTAACTCATAAGTTATGAAATGAAAAGTTTTAAAAAGTTTCAAAACTTTCCCTCAAGTTTTGGAATTTGTAAAGTTACACACACTTTAATATACTTTAATTCCAACCCTTAGAGTTTTAAAAGTTAAAATTCAACCCTCATACTATTTATAACATTAATGGTTAATTATTATATATATGTATAAGATCAAGTCGTTTTACCGTTAGTAGGCCTCATTCACGAAGCCGGTCTATAAGGGGGGTATAAGGTTGTTGCCTATAAAATGGCAACTTAATGGGTGTCCATTCTCATCCACCGCTTCCTTGATCGGTGGATGGTCGTTAGCCGAACGGGTAGGACAATGACTTTAATTATCATTAAAAGTATAAGGATTATTATAAAGTAACTAAATATTTTTATGATTCCCAATCTTAGTTACTTTAGGATAATGTGAATTTGGTGCTAACCCATGAAATTCACACTTTGTACCTTACCAAGTCGTTGGTGGAGCGTGTGTGGTTAACCGGCACACTAACTTGGACTAGTAAGGATCACGAAGGGTGACTTAATGTTTATCATAGATCGGTGGAGCGTGTGTGGTTAACCGGCACATCGATTAGGTGATAATATTAAGGGTACCAAGTGAGTTTGCATGGTTATTCACACCTTGTTTTGTGATCCTTGGCATCCCAGTCACAAAACATGAAGGGCACAATCGAGATTGAAACATGTCATTGAAAGTTCAATGAATCTCAAAAGATCTAGGAGTTTCAAATCCAATTAAAACTTAATAATTTATTTCGTTTTTCATGGTGGAAATTGGTGAATCGTCATTCACCTACCTTCAAATATTTTATAGCTTGGATTACAACATCCCTCTTCCAAGTTATAAAATATTGTGTTGGGTCCTAGCCTTAATATTTCATATTGGGTGTTATATTAAGGACTTAAAATCAACTAACTTGAATATCCTCTATTGTAGATGTCTGGTTTAGACAACTGTGGTCTTCCCAAATCTCATGGAAATCATACTTCTCTACCTCCACCTCCTCCAATTATTCTCCCTGACCCACAAGCTCGAAGACTTGAAAAATTCAAGGTCACTCAAGCCCTACTAGCAATGAAACATAAAGATGGAAGACCTGTGTGCACTCATGTCTTAGGAATGAAGTCACACTTTGACATGTTGAGAATGTTGGGTTTCTTTGTCCCAAGGAAGTTGGCTATTTACTGGGTTCTTCAGTCACTTTCAGAGTCATATAGTGAGTTCATTCAGAACTACTATGTGATAAATCACGAGATGACCCTAATAGATCTATCTTATTTGCTTGTTGCTGCTGAGTCAGAAATGATGTGGCGCAATGGTCAAGCAAATATGGGTGGAAGGTCTATTTCTCAAACTTCCATGGACATGGACATTGGTAACATTGGAAGTCCAGAAAAGCCTTTTCTTCCTAATGGAAAGGGATCGGCCTTGGTCAACCCGGTTGACCAAAAGGCAAAGGGAAAGGCTAAGTCTGTGATAATCTCATGTACCATTCCCAAAGAGTCTATATGTTTTTATTGTCATGAGAAGGGTCATTGGAAGCGAAGCTGCCCTGAATACCTAAAAGATCTGAAAGCAAGTAGAAACAAAAGGTTTGACTATGCTTCAGGTAAGTCCACTATCTAACTCTGTTAAGTTCCTTATTGATGATTCTTAATACAAAATGTGACTCGGTTACATTTTGGTGTCTGGCAGGATCAAGCAAAGGGAAGGACACTTAATAAAAGGAGTATGCTGAATCTGATAGTGAATATGGATGGTTCGAAGATCGGATTCTTGAGCTGCTACATAAGAGTTATGATAGATTGCTAGAAGATATGTAATAGCATAGTTTTCATTTAAAGTTGCATTGTAAGGAAAAAGTTTTTCCGCATTTATAAATAAATAAAATTTTGTTTCATTTTATTATATCTCCTTGCAATGGCATTTTATGAAAAATTGATGTTTGTATGGTTCTAGCAATAATGGAAATGTGCATTTGATTCTTTCATTAGTGGTAGTGTCTGAATTTATCAGATAAGGAAAGATTCTCATCACCCAAGGTTTCAATTGGACTGAAACTTGGAATCATGCAGGTTGTATTGCATGATGAATGAGAATTTTCATTTTTGGAAAGTTAAGACTAATTCCCTGACCACATGTATATGTGAGACAAGTGAAAGACTAAAGGATCGGGTACACTGGGTGTGTGCAGGTCAAAGTCCACCACAAAGATCGATAAGACTATTCGTCATGATTTACTAAAGTTTAGTAAATATGGTTGTACCTACAAGTTGAAGTACAATTCTGAAACATTGGAAAAGTTTCATTGTATGGCAGGACGAATGGGAAGAATCAAATTGGGCAGAAAAATACAAGTTTCTCAAATCTGAAAAGATGGGAGAGTACTTTAGTATCTTGTTTTATGATCATCTTAATGATTAAGAAACCATGTCACAATTCATCCTCTAAGGACATCTTAGTGAATTTTATGGCTAAGAAGAGGATTCATGAATTGTTGGAATGGTTAAAATCAAGAAGATGAATCATACTTCGTTCCAAAAACAAGTCTTAGAGTCATACTCCAAGATTGTAACTTGAGTGACACATCTTAAAGAAGGTTTATAACACTTCTCAAATGTAAGAGTAAAATGTTTTCTACTCTTGTACATTTGAAATTGGTAAGTTGTGATGTTTTGGATAAAACAAAGACCAACTGACATCAATTGTGTGAAGTGTTTATCTTGATAAGAATTCGCACGGACTCTTGAATGTTTGTTTGGTTGTCAAGCAATGATTCTTGACAAAGAGAAACTTGCATGTCAAGAGGACAGTGGGAGTCTTAAAGGTCTTCAGAGTTTCAAGAGCTAATCAAGGATAAAACCTATAGTTTATCGCTAGCATACGACTTGAGGTTTGTAACCTATCGTGTTGACATAATTCTTGTTCCTGTGCCTATTCTGGTAAAGTTGACTATGTATGTGAGTTCTGTGAGTTCTCAATTGTGTGCATAACAACTTAGAAGCAATGGTGGGCCCTTGGGCTACCAAGAGGCAAGAAATCAAGATTGAACAAGTTCAATCCATATGTTTTGAGTTTGTCACTAACCTTGTCTTTTGATTACGGTTTTAACAAATTCATATGGATAGGAACACATACATCATAAAATCTAAGTGTCATAAGGTTTTTTCCGATTCATAAAAATGATGGTGAGGAAACGCTTTCACTAAGTAGATTTTAAGTAGATAGCAATTGTGTTGTTTGCATTATCAAAGTTGTTAGTGGAGCGTGTGTGGTTAACCGGCACACTAACATGGACTTGTGAGAAATGGCAAACAGGTCTAAACATTATGATTACGACATCCCTCTTCATAATTGTTTAGACACACATGTGAGCTATCTAAAGAAAGATGTATGAGTCTGAGAAGCTTAGATAAAGTTTTTTCGAAGCATCTCGTATCAGAAGTCTGAACTTTTGTGATGAAAGTCAATAAAGTATTGATTTCTAGAAGTCGATTTCTGAGTACATGTCAAAGCTAGTGGGAGCATAATTGTTGTGCTAAATAATTATTATGTTAGTGGGAGCATAATCAATTATGATGAGTATTGTTAATTATAGAAAACAAGAATTTCACTTGGAAAAGGTTGTTTTACTATAATTAAGGGAGAGAAGATTATACTTCATTTCAATCCTAAAAGTTTAGATTGAGATTTCAATCATCTTTAGTCAAGGATATATATATGAATTTTATGTTGGAATGGTCCAGCATAAGGAAATTCTGTATATATTGCGTTCTCAAATTCGATTATGATTACGACATCCCTCTTCATAGTCGATTTTTGAAAACATGGAAAATAAAAAAATATTGTAGCAAAAGACTGATCTAGTATCAGGTCTTTATGTGAGACATCGTGAATCGTGTCCCATATGCTTCGGGTATAGGATCGGTCACATGTGCTATAATATTCATCCTTTCTAAATTTTCCAAATGCTCAGAGCATTAAGAAGGGAAAAGTCTAGAATTGGATCAGACTAAAATGATTAAGCAATTGTCGAGGACAATCTAAGGTTCACCAAAGATTGGTTGCTCAGGGACAGTTGGAAGTATAGTGTTAAATTTTGGAAGGACCATATGGATATATTCTGAAAAGAGGTAGCTCTTGTTCAGATATGATAATCAAAATGGGAATATGGAAATTTTCCATATTGGGAGTTGGATATTAAGAATCTATGAGAAAGTTAGAAACTTTTATGCAAGAAGGATGTTCAAAGCAATGTACTTTGAATATGAGACTTCGTTTCCATAGAAGTGATCTCCTTTGGAATACTCTGTAATGACTGTTGACAAGTTTTGTGACTTTTGTGCATAGTCATTGCAAGAGGATCAATGCATATAAGTTTGGAATCTAACAGATTATAGTAAATGACAAGAATTTGGTATTCTTTCATTTACGGTAAGGATTTGGGACTGTGAAATGAGTATCATTGGAATCATGTTCAATCGATCTACTTCACAAAGTAAAGATCATAGACAAACATAGTGTGCATACTTGGTGTATGGCATGACTATTGTTTAGAAAACATAGTGTACATGCTTGGAGCATGGGACAATTATTATTTTAATTCAAGTGTTAAGTTGATAAATTGAAACAGAATAATGTGGAATCAATATGGTGATGAATAAAAGGTGTTTTATTTATATTCATAAGGGCTGAGACCATATTGGATTCAATTATTCTTGTGTTTCACTTTGCATGTTTTGACTTCCATAATAACTAGGTTATTCTTTCCGAATGATTAAGTTATTCAAACCATCCACAGTCGGTCATATGTTGGAAGTAGATGTGAATCAAGACTGTCATGAGTTGGTTGTAGAGGTCTAAGATGTTGGACATGGCTACAAAACTCATGAGTGCTCATAAGTTATGAGTATTGGATTCAACCCACGCTCACTTGCATCACTTCATGGAATTCATCTCGAGTGATCGTGAGACGGTAATATCATATAAGTCTTCAAACCTAGAGATATGAGTTGTTACCTATGAGTTGGTTGTGCATTGATTGCACGTAAACGCATCAGTAATTTGATGTTATAAAACATGCTTTTGTGTATAATTCAACAAGTAGTAGAAACAAGTATATGAGTCGAAGTTTATCTGTTCCTTCTAGTCCTTGGAGGATTATAAGCGATATCTGGGCCCCTCGATCATTTTGTTTTGACCTATGTACCGGGCCCGGTCAGAACTAAATTGATGTGTTCGATTAAGTTCTTTGTCAAACAAATCGGAAATCGGGAAACAAACTGCTGGACAATAAGTAAGACATTGTTCCATGTATTTGTCCGGCTGATATCATGAAAGCAGAGGATTATATGATCACTTATCTAAAATGGCGCTTCATAGTTCAACAGAGTTTTCGAGAGCTACGATTGTCGGTTGGTTCCTGAAGTCATATAGGTAAATATAGTTATTAGACTTATCCAAGTGGGAGACTGTTGGATAAGGTGTCTAAGTCCATAACTTATTTGGTATATACTTGACCCGACCCGGCATGGTCCATTTGGGTTGCACTTCACCCGAACTATTTATATGGATAACATTATGAGAAGAGTATATTTGCGGCTTATTAATATATTATAAGTTATAATATATTAATATGAAATTGTATTATTTAATTAGTATTGGTCTTAAATTAATTATGAATTAATTTAGTGATCAAATGGTGACTAATTAAACATGGTCTATTATATTTATATAGTGTGGGCTAACACTCATTATGGTAATGGGCTAAGCTTATATGGGAGTCCATGGATGATCCATGGAGCTCTTAACCCATGGATCCTTGGAAAGGAAAAGACATGGGTTATTAGGGTTTACCCTAATCATGTGCACTATATAAACAAGCTTGTGATGCATGAAATGACACCCTAGTGTGTGTGAAGAAAGGTGGCCGATTTCTAGAGCATAAATATACTCTCTCATAAGTTTTCCAAGTTTGTGGTGATTTATGATTTCCACTTGAGGCATTCACATTATTGGTGCTTGGCTCTCAAACTCCTAAGGAATCAATTCACAAACAAAGGTATGCAATTCATCTAGTTCTTTTATCTTTAAAAGTTCCCCATGCCATGCTAGATAAGTTATAAACCTTGGAAAATAAATTTTGCATGTATTTTAGACAAACATAGATCCAAGGTTTATTAGGGTTGCATGTACACTTAGGAAGTGTTAGAATGCTCAAAACCCAACAAATTAAAGGAAACCACCTGACCCACAATACGCTCATTCCTTCGGTGCTCTTCCTTCATAGCCTCGATATGTGCCTCTCAAATCGCTCCAGAAGCGAAGTAATCATTGTCATCCTCAGAAAAATATCCCTGATCGAAGACGCGACTGCCTTGCAGCTAAGAGCATCGGCCACCACATTGGACTTCCCCGGATGGTAAAGGATCTCATAATCATAATCCTTCACCACATCCAACCACCGACATTGCCTCATATTCATATTCGGCTAATCCATCAAGTACCTCGGGCTCTTGTGATCTGTGTAAATAGTACAACATAACCCATAGAGGTAATGTCGCCAAATCTTGAGGGTGAAAACCACATCCCCCAGCTCCAAGTCATGCGTCAGATAGTTCGCCTTATGAGGCTTCAGCTGCCTCGAAGCATAAGCAATAACACGACCCCTCTGCATCAACACTGCGCCCAATCTTGTGATAGACGCGTCACAATAAACCACGAAATCCTCAACACCCTTTGCAGTGTCAGAATCGGTGCCTCGCATAATCCTATCTCAAGGTCTCAAACACTGTGTAACATCCATAAAATTCATGAAAAATTTAAACTTTTGAAACTAATCCATAAATCATTATTGTTTACAAATTATTTTTCAAAACATGTTTAATATAAGAGTTTTCCCAAAATCATAAAGCAAAACCCGAGGAGGTGCACGGTCACGCCTTTGCCTTCCCGCCATCATCTGACGTACCTGAAACATAACCCAAAATTGTAAGCCCAAATCTTAGTGAGTTCCTCCAAAATACCGACACATCACATAATCATAATAATAACAACAAACAACATGCATACAGAGCCTTCAGTCTGACTGGAACGCCCCATCGGCCTACTGTCTACCTGGTATGCTCACAGAACCTGCAACATGACTGGTACGCCACACCGGTCCTTCAGCCTGTCTGGACTGTTCTCCAGGCCTTCGGCCTGACTGGTATGCCCTACTGGCCTTTAGTCTATCTGGGACGCCCTGGGTCTGTTGGCCTTCAGCACAAAGCAGGACCGCCTCAACCCGGCCACACGTACATTGTGTCAACACACATATATAACATACAAGCATACAAATAACACGCCAATAACAAACAAATAGATCTTACATATCACTTAGCATAGCATCATACTATCTACTAGGATACAGATCTAACAGATCACTACAATACACAATCATACGATAAACCAGGATAACAATCCAAAAGGTCGGCCTTGGTGCCTTCGACCCGAAAGTATAGTGAGGAAACTCACCTTGCAAACTGAACAGAACTGATGAGGCCCGACTCCGAATCTCAGCTCTCTAAATGATACCTAGTTTCACCAAATGACCGATTCCATTAAAATCCCAAAATACCCTCATGGTCAAACTTGGTGAAAGTCAACTGGTCAAACCCACTAAGTCAACCGAGTCAACTCAACAAGGCTGACCCATGCGATTACGCGGGGCGTACTCCGGAGGTACGCTTAGCGTACACGAAGCCTCACAGAAGACCACCATCGGGGTGGTTAACCGAGTACGAAGGGCATACTCCTACTTACGCGGGGCGTAACCAAGCAACCCCAAAAACTTCATTAAGTGCTTAATGGTTTAAGCACTCAAGCCCATACTTCAGATCTACGGTCCAAATGCACCCTATAGTCATAAAGTTTCCAACTTTATGACTTTACAGGTCCATAAAGTGCTTAATACAAGGTCTTAATCCATTAAGAGCTTCTACAAGATGCATGAAACAATTCTAGCAATTGGGACCTCATTTTTATGCCTTAGGACCCCTCCTAGGGTCTGGAAGGAAAGCTCAAAACGAAAATAACCAACCATGCACAATATGGGACCTTTGGGACAAGAAAAGCAAAATAAAACACCCAAAAATGGGATCTAACAACCAATACATCAAGGTATAGACTTTATACCTTCTGGAGCTTCTCAAGAAGGAAAAGATCCCAGATCCACAAGCTTGCTTCCACTTCAAGGCTCCTTGATGCAACTTCTTCTTCCTTTATCACACCTAAAACACACTCTTGAGCTCAAAATACACACTAAGGGGGCCAGGGTTTGCAAAAACGTCTCAAAGGATGTGGAGGCTGAAAAGGTGGGGAGAAATGAGACATAATGTTGCTTAAATACCCCTCAAACCATAAAAATAAGGGTTTCCTCCTGACATTAGTACGCCCCACGTACATAAGTGTACACCAAGCTTACTAGGGCGCGCCCTAGTGCACTCAGCGTACACACATGTATGCTTGGCATACTCCTTCTGCCCAAACTACGAAATTGCCACTAGGGATTCAAAGCATAATTCTTGGACTTAGGGACCAATTTGACATGAAATAGAATTATAGGGATGAACTTAGAACTACCTAAACAGCGGGATGTTACACGTTTCCTGCTGCTCAGGCCCCCAACGAAAAGTGGCAGTCTTTTTCGTCAGTCGGGTTAGGGAAACCTCTATCTCGGAGAAGACGTGGATGAATCTCCGGTAATATCCTGCCAACCCAAGGAAACTCCGAATCTCAGATGGAGACCTCGGAACCTCCCACCTCATCATGGCCTCCACCTTTGTCGGATCGACCAGAATACCATTCTGGATGACAAGGCGTCCCAGAAACTACACCTCGCGCAACCAGAGCTCGCACTTGGAGAACTTCACATACATTCTCTCCCTCCTCAGGGTCTCCAACACCTCTCGCAAGTGCCCCTCATACTGTTCCTAGGTCTTGGAATAGACCAGGAAGTCATCGATGAATACAATGACAGACCAATCCAACATCAGTCTGCACACGCGGTTCATGAGGTCCATGAATGTGGTTGGACCATTGGTGAGCCAGAAAGGCATCACCACGAACTCGTAATGACCATATCGAGTCCTGGAGACCGTCTTCTACACGTCGTCCTCTCTGACCCTCATCTGATGATAACCCTAATGCAGATCAATCTAGGAAAACCAAGACGCACCCTGAAGTTGCTCAAACAAATCGTCAATCCTTGAGAGTGGATAACGGTTCTTCACCGTAAGCTCATTCAGCTCCCGGTAGTCAATACACATCTGATTCGATCCATCCTTCTTCTTCACAAACATGATCGGTGCACCCCACGGTGAGCTACTCGGTCGGATGAATCTCTTGTCTAACAACTCCAGCAGCTGTGTAGACAACTCATGTATCTCTTGTGGAGCTAACCGATATGGTGCTTTGGCTATCGAAGTCGCATCAGGAACCAAATCATCCCTGAACTCCACCTGCCTCTTCAGAGGCACCCCATGCAAATCCTCTGGAAACACATACGCACAATCGACACATCATCAACCGACACCTTACCCTTCTCCCGGGTATCCATAACATAGGCGGTGAAACCATAACAACCCTGACGAAGATAACATCTGACCCTAGTGGTTGAGCATAGGACCGGCCCACGCTGAGCGTCCTCTCCATAGACCACCAACTTACCCCCACTTGGGTTCCGAACACGTACCATCTGGCGCTCACAATCAATCACCTCCCCATAGGGGCTCAACTAATCGATCCCCACTATAACCTTGTTCCCTCGCAAAGGAATGGGAACCAAGTCGATCGGATACCGCTCGCTAAACATCTCTATAACACAATCTCGATGAACCCTCAATACCTGGACAGATCGATCATCCGCAATCTCGACCTCTAATGGACGATCCAGCTCGATCAGAACTCCAACAAAACTCTTCCTGAGTGCAAGAGACACAAAAGATTGAGTAGCCCTCGAATCAAATAATATCAATGCATAGATACCGTTCACAAGGAACAACCCTAAAACAAAACACACAAAATATAAGCAGCGAAATCAACATAAATAAAGAGTTAAGGAGAAGAGACATACCCGTCACCACATCTGGTGTAGCACGCGCCTCCTCGGCGATTAGCTGAAAGGCCCTGCTCCTCACCACAGGAGCACCCGACTTGCCTTGGCGGCCATCTGTAATCCGCAGGGTCGCTGGAGCTGGTGCAACCACTGGCCCCCCTGATGCTAGACTCGGGTAGTTGGCCTTCTTGTGGCCCCTCTGATTGAAATGAAAGCAAATCAGGTATGATGTATGTGTGGTGGTGATAGTAGCAGTACAATCCTTTCTAAAGTGCCCCGACTTGCCACACTTGTAGCATCCCGAACCACCCGCTCTGCAAACCCCATCATGCGACCTGCCGCATTTGGCACAACGGCTCCAGCCCTGCTGGACCTTTGACCTAGAGTCGAAACCCTTGGGTTTCTTTGCTGAAACCCCAACTATATGCCCAGGCTCTGCCTTCCTCTTCCCTATGTGCTCCAGATCAATCTCTCGCTCCCGCGCCCTGGATATCATATCATCCAGAGTCGGGTAGGCAGAAAAACTAACGAACTCCCTAATGTCAGATCTCAACATATCATGGTATCGGGTCTTCCTCATCTCCTCATCAGCTGCATACTGGGGTACCAACAATTCCCTCTCTCTGAACTTGGCAGTGATCTCCGCCACAGTCTCAGTCGTCTGCCTCATTTCAAGAAACTCCCTGGCTAAATGCTGCACCTCAACAGCCGATGTAAACTCCACTCGAAACTAAGTCACAAAATCTGGCCAGGTCATGGCCTTAATGGTCGAGATTACGGATGATCGATCTGTCCGGGTATTGAGGGTTCATTGTACCATTTACACGAATCACAAGAGTTTGAGGTACCTCATGGATCAGCCGAATCTGAACATGAGGCAACATCGGTGGCTAGATGTGGTGAAGGATTACGACTGTGAGATCCTCTACCACCCGGGGAAGGCCAATGTTGTGGCCGATGCGCTTAGCCGCAAGGCAGCCCCAATCAGAGATATTTGCTTGAGGATGATGGTAGTGACTCCGCTTTTGGAGCAGATCCGAGAGGCCCAGCAGAAGGCTATGAAGGAGGAACATCGGAAGAGTGAGCGTATTACGGTTCAGGTTTCCTACTTCGACTATGATAGTTGTGGGTTGTTGACACTACACTGTAGAGTGTGGGTTCCATATCAGTATGGTGATAAATAAAAGTGTTTATTTATATTCATAGGGTTTGATACCATATTTGATTCATTTATTCTTGTGTTTCACTTTGCATGTTTTTACTTCCAGAATAACTAAGTCGCTCTTCCTGAATGATTAAGTTATTCAAACCATCCACAGTCGGTCATATGTTGGAAGTAGATATGAATCAAGACTGTCATGGGTTGGTTTGTAGAGGTCCAAGTTGGTGGACAAAGTGGTGCTACAACACTCATGAGTGCTCATAAGTTCTGAGTATGGGATTCAACCCGCGCTCATTTGAATCACTTCATGGATTTTATCACGAGTGATCATGAGACGATAATATCTTATATTCTTCAAACCTAGAGATATGAGTTGTTACTATGAGTTGGTTATACATTGATTGCACGAAAACGCATTTGGTAAATCGATGTTATAAAACGTGCCTTTGTGTATGATTCAACAAGTAGTAGAACAAGCCATATGAGTCGAAGTTTATCCATTCCTTTTACCTTCGGGATAAAAGCGATATATGTGGGCCCCTCGATGATTTAGCGATGACACATGTGAGTGCTTGGCCAAGCCAGGACTGATTTGATTTGTTCAATCAGTCAGTCATCATAAATCGAAAATCGGGAAACAACAAATGGACAGAGAGAATGATTATAATCCATGTCTCAATCCATATGATATCTAGAATGGAGCAATATATGATCCCTTATCTAATGGACAAGTCATTGACCAGGTCAGAGTTCGACAGCGGCTTTAAGAGCTACGATTGCCAGTTAGGTTTTGAAATCATACTCAATAATAGTTTTAGACTTATCCAAGTGGGAGACTGTTGGATTAATGTCTAAGTCCATAATTATATTTGGTATGTACTTGACCCGACCCGGCATGGTCCATTTGGGTTGCACTTCACCGACACAATTTATATGGATAGTCTTTTGAGAATAGTATATTTATGATTTATATTAATATATTATAAGTTCTAATATATTAATATGGAATCATATTATTTAATTAGTATTGATCAAGAATTAATTTAGAATTAATTAAGTGATCAAAAAGAACTAATTAAATATGGACTCTTATATATATGGAATGGGCCAAGTTCATTTAGGTTGGGCTAAGCTTTCATGGATGGTCCATGGAGCTTTTAACCCATGGATCCTATGTAAATGAAAGGTCATGGGTATTAGGGTTTACATGGATGTAACCCTAATCCTCCATAATATATAAAGGGGTCATTGGCTTACAAAATTGGCACAAGTGTGTGAAAATAAGAGTGAGCCGATTTTAGTGTGCATGCATATTCTCTCAAGTTCTTCCAAGGTGTTTTGGTGATTTGTGATTCCATTTGAGGCTTCCACACTATTGGGGCTAAGCTCTTAAAGCTTGAAGACATCAAGCTACATCAAAAGGTATGTCATCTAACTAGAACTTTGTAGTATAGGTGCTTCATAATATGCTAGTTAGGATGAAACCTTGGAATAATTAATATTTGCATGTATAATAGAGAAAACAGAGATCCAAGGTTTATAGGGTTGCATGTACACCATAAGAGTGTTAGAATGCTCAAAACCCAACAGTGGTATCAGAGACATAGGTTGTTTTCTGTTATATTGATGCAAATGCTTTATTTTCAAGTTGGAAAAAAAAGGAAAAAAAACATGACGTGTGTCAAATTTTAAGATAATTACTTGTTTTGTGAAAAACGAATTATTTGTAAAATTTGAATCATTTGTTATATGAGTTGAATTAGGTCAAATTTAGTAAAAGATAAAATGATATGATTATTTTATTAGTTTTAAAAGTTTGATCTAAATGTTTTAAGGAGTTACATATTTTGTCATAAAATTTTGGAGCTCAAAAGTTTCTTTTTTAAAGTTGTGATCTTAAGGGTTTTTGAAACTTCCATAAGTTATGGATATGAAAGTTTTTTTTAAAAAAAAAATTGATTCAAAGTTTTTATGGAGTTACAAAATTTGGTGTTAATGTTTTAAAGAATTCCATAACTTGTTCTTAAGTTATGGAACATGGAAAGTTTCATCATAAAACACCATTAATTCCATAAGTTATGGAATCCAAAGGTTTTCAAGAATTACAAAACTTGCCCTCAAGTTTTGGAATTTGAGAAAAGTTTTTTATGAAAAAAAAGAATTGAATTCTAAAACTCTTGGGTTCATAACTTAAACAATTAATTAAATGGTTTTAATTTTGAGTTTAATAATTGGAATTATGATGTTTTGTTGAATAGTTCAAATTAACTCTTATGGACTTTATTAATAGTTAATTAAAGCGTTTAATTAAAAGAGTATTATTAATCCATAAATATATGGTTTGAGTTTAATTAAATTAAAAGTCTAGTTTAATTAATAGATTAAACCACCAAGTATTTTAAATGTCTAAAATACACCCTTATACTATTATAATATTAAAAGTTTAATATATTATATGTATAAGAGCAAGTCGTCTTACCATTAGTAGGCCTCATTCACGAAGCCGGTCTATAAGGGGGGTATAAGGTTACTGCCTATAAAATGGCAGTTTAATGGGTGTCCACTCTCACTCACCGCTTCCTTGACCGGTGGAGGGTCGTTAGCCGAACAGGTAGGACAAGGACTATAATTCTCCCTTCATTATAAGTATAATGATAAATACTAAGTAACTAAACACTTATAAATTCCCAATCTTAGTTACTTAGGAAAATGTGAATAAGGTGCTAATCCATGAAATTACACTTTGCACTTTGTTTAAGTTGTTAGTGGAGCGTGTGTGGTTAACCGGCACACTAACCTGGACTTAACAAGGTAGGCAAAGGGTAACTTAATGTTTATCATAGTATCGTTGGAGCGTGTGTGGTTAACCGACACATCGATTGAGGGGTAAATATTAAGGGTACCAAGTATATTTGCATGGTTACTTCACACCTTGTTTTGTGATCCTCGGCATCCCAGTCACAAAACCTGAAGGGCACACTCGAGATTGAAACATGCCATTGAAAAGTTCAATGAATCTCAAAAGAATCTAGGAGTTTCAAAACCAATTAAAACCTAATAATACATTTTGTTTATCTTGGTGGAAATTGGTGAATCGTCATTCACCTACCTTCAAATATTTTATAGCTTGGATTGCGGCATCCCTCTTCCAAGTTATAAAATAGTTTGTTGGGTCCTAGCCTTAATATATCATATTGGGTGTTATATTAAGGACTTAAATCAACTTTACGTGAATTTCTCCCATTGTTGATGTCTGGTTTAGACAACAATGATCTTCCCAAACCAAGCTTTCCTAATGAATATGACTTCCCGAGTTTGGCTCATGGAAGTCATACTTCTCTTCCTCCACCTCCTCCAATTATTCTCCCTAACCCACAAGTTCAAGGTCACTCAAGCCCTAATGGCAAGCAAGGTCTATGTGTGATCACATCTTAGAGATGAAGTCACATATTGACAAGCCGGGAGAGTTGGGTGTCAAAGTCTTGAGAAAGTTGGATATTCAATCACTTTCTAAGTCACATAGTGAGTTTCTTTGGGACTACTATGAAACAGACTATGACATGAACCTTAATGATCATATCTATTTGCTTGGTGCTGCTGAATCAGCAATGATTTGGAACGATAGTAAAGCAAATTTGATTAGAATATCAACTTCCCAAAAACTTTATGGACAGTGACAATGGTGACACTAGAAATCCAGAAAAAGCATTCTCTTCCCAATGGAAAGGGATTGGCCATAGTCAACCCGGTTGACCAAATGGTAAAGAGAAAGGCTAAGTCTGAGATAGTCCCATTACCAAAGGGTCTATATGTTTATTTTGCCAAAGGAAGGGGCGTTGATTGCAAAGCTGCCAAATTTACCTAAGGATGTTAAAGTCAATAAGTTTGACTCTACATCAGGTAGAGCCCATTATCTAACTCTGTTAAGTTCTATTCTGAGATCCTCATTACATGATGTGACTGGGTCACATGTTGATGTTTTAGGAATCAAAGAATAGAGAGAAATTTTAAAGGAAGTATATGCTGATTCTGATCGCGAAGGTGGATTTCGATCGCATCAGAATTTTGAGCAGTTGCTTAAGAAGTTATGATATATTGCTAAGGAATAGATAACAACAATTTTCCATGTGGATTGTAAGGATAAGTTTTTCCGTAAAGTTTTAAAATAAAAGAAAATTGTTTAATTTTATTTATTTGAAGTATCCTTACAATGGCATTTGTGGAAAATTGTTGCTTATATGATTCCACTGACATCAATATTGGAAAATGGATTTGATTCTTTCATTTGTGGTAGTGTCTAAATTTACCAAATCAGGAAAGTTCCTCATCACCCAAGTTTCAATTGGACCGAAACTTGGAATCATGCAAGTTGAATAGTATGATGAATGAGAACTTTCAAGCATTGGAAAATCAAGACTAATTACTTGTTCACATGGATGTGTGAGTTAAGTGAAGGACTAAAGGGATCGAGTACACATTCTTGTGCACTGGTCATGTCCACCACAAAGCTCGTTAAGACTATTTGATTTACTAAAGTTTAGTAAATATGGTTATACTTACAAGTTTAAGTATAATTCTAAAACATTGGAAAAGTCTCAATGTATGGCAGAACGAATGGGAAGAATCAAATTAGGCAGAAAGATAAAAGTTTCTCAAATCTGAAAAGATGGGAGAGTACTTTAGTATCATGTTTGTGATCATCTTAATGATTTAGAAATCATATCACAATTAGTCCTCTAAAGGTCATCTTAGTGCATTCTTATGACTAAGAAGAGGAGTCATGAATTGTTGAAATGGTTAGATCAGGAAGATGAGTCATACTTCGTTCCAAAACAATCTTAAATAAAGGTTTAAAACACTTGTCAAATGTAAGAGTAAAAGTGTCATACTCTTGTACATTTGAAATTGGTAAGTTGTGATGTTTTGGATAAAATAAAGACCAACTAAGGCCAATTGTGTGAAGTGTTTATCTTGATAAAGAATCCGCACTATCTCTTGAATATTTGGCAAGATAGTCTTATATGTCAAGAGGATAGTGGGAGTCTTAAAGATCCTAAAAAGAATTTCAAGAACTAATCAAGAATAAAACCTGAGGTTCTTCACTAGCACACGACTTGAGGTTTATAACCTATCGTGTTGACATATTCTGTGCCCATTCCAATTAAAGTTGGCTTTGCATAGGAGTTCTGAAAGTTCTCAATTGGTTGCATAACAACTTGGAAGCAATGGCAGGCCCTGTACTGCCAGGTGGCAAGAAGTTAAGATTGCATAAGTTTAGTCCATATGAGTTTGGATTTGTCATTATCCTTGTCTTATGACTATGGTTTTGACGATTCACATGGATAGGAACACATACACCATAAAATCTAAGGGTCATAAGGTTTCTCTCCGATTCATGAAAATGATGGTGAGGAAACACTTCCACCAAGTAAATTTGAAGCATATGGCAAAAGGTCTAAACAATTGAGACTATGATTACGACATCCCTTTTCATAGTTCTGAAATTGTTTAGACACGCATGCATGCTATCTAAGGAAAGGTGTATGATTTTGATAAAGTTTTATCAAAGCATCTCGTATCAGAAATCTGAACTTTGGTAAGAAAGTCAATAAAGTATTGATTTCTAGAAGTCCAGCTGATTTCTGAGTACATGTCAAAGCTAGTGGGAGTATAAGTGTTATGCTAATAATCATCATGTAAGTGGGAGCATGATAATTTTTGTTAGTGTTTCAAGTTAGCAATGTTAATTATAGAAAACAAAAGTTTCAATTCGTGAGGCTGCAGGGATTGAAAAAGTTGTTTTGCTATAATTAAGGGAGTGGATATACTTCATTTCAGTTCTAAAGGCTTAGATTGAGACCTTAATCATCTTTAGTCAAGAATATATATATGAATTTCATGTTGGATTGGTTCAACTTAAGGAAATTCTATATATTGCGTTCTCAAAATTCGATTATGATTACGGCATCACTCTTCATAGTCAAATTTTGAAAACATGGCAAATAAAAATATTGTAGCAAAAGACTGGTCTAGAATCATGTCTTTATGTGAGACATCATGAATCGTGTACCATTTGCTTTGGGTACAGGATCGATTGCATGTGCTATAATATTTGTCATTTCTAAATTTTTCCAAATGCCCAGAGGCATTAAGAAGGGAAAAGGTCTAGAATTGGATATGACTAAAATGATTAAGCAATTGTCGAGGACAATCTAAGGTTTACCAAAGATTGGTTGCTCAGGGACAGTTGGAAGTATAGTGCTAATTTTGGAAGGACCATATTGACATATTCTGAAAAGAGGCATCTCTTATTCATAAGTGATAGTCAAAATGAGAATATGGAGTTGTCTCCATAGGTGGAAGTTATCTGTGTAAGATTAGAAAACTTAATGCAAGAAGCATGTCCAAAGCAATGTACTTTGAATATGAGACTTAGTTTCCATGGAGTTGATCTCCATTGGAATACCTTATAATGACTGTTGACAAGTCTTTGTGACTTTGTACATATTCATTACAGGAGAGTCAGTGCATATAAGTTTAAAATCTAAAAAGATTTCGATAAATGATAGGAATTTGAAATTCTCACATTTTTCGATAAGGATTTGGGAGTGTGAAATTAGAATCATTGAAATTATGTTCAATTGGTTTATTTCACAAAGTAAGGATCATAGACAAACATAGAGTGCATACTTGGTGTATGGCAAAGCTATTGTTTAAGAAAAACATAGTGTACATGCTTGGAGCATGGGACAACTAGTGTTTTTAACTCAAGTATAAAGTTGATAAAACCGAAACAATGAATAATGAGTAATCAGTATGGTGATAAATAAAAGTGTTTATTTATATTCATAGGGTTTGATACCATATTTGATTCATTTATTCTTGTGTTTCACTTTGCATGTTTTTACTTCTAGAATAACTAAGTCGCTCTTCCTGAATGATTAAGTTATTCAAACCATCCACAGTCGGTCATATGTTGGAAGTAGATATGAATCAAGACTGTCATGGGTTGGTTTGTAGAGGTCCAAGTTGGTGGACAAAGTGGTGCTACAACACTCATGAGTGCTCATAAGTTCTGAGTATTGGATTCAACCCACACTCATTTGAATCACTTCATGGATTTTATCACGAGTGATCATGAGACGATAATATCTTATATTCTTCAAACCTAGAGATATGAGTTGTTACTATGAGTTGGTTATACATTGATTGCATGAAAACGCATTTGGTAACTCGATGTTATAAAACGTGCCTTTGTGTATGATTCAACAAGTAGTAGAACAAGCCATACGAGTCGAAGTTTATCCATTCCTTTTACCTTCGGGATAAAAGCGATATATGTGGGCCCCTCGATGATTTAGCGATGACACATGTGAGTGCTTGGCCAAGCCAGGACTGATTTGATTTGTTCAATCAGTCAGTCATCATAAATCGAAAATCGGGAAACAACAAATGGACAGAGAGAATGATTATAATCCATGTCTCAATCCATATGATATCTAGAATGGAGCAATATATGATCCCTTATCTAATGGACAAGTCATTGACCAGGTCAGAGTTCGACAGCGGCTTTAAGAGCTACGATTGCCAGTTAGGTTTTGAAGTCATACTCAATAATAGTTTTAGACTTATCCAAGTGGGAGACTGTTGGATTAATGTCTAAGTCCATAACTATATTTGGTATGTACTTGACCCGACCCGGCATGGTCCATTTGGGTTGCACTTCACCGACACAATTTATATGGATAGTCTTTTGAGAATAGTATATTTATGATTTATATTAATATATTATAAGTTCTAATATATTAATATGGAATCATATTATTTAATTAGTATTGATCAAGAATTAATTTAGAATTAATTAAGTGATCAAAAAGAACTAATTAAATATGGACTCTTATATATATGGAATGGGCCAAGTTCATTTAGGTTGGGCTAAGCTTTCATGGATGGTCCATGGAGCTTTTAACCCATGGATCCTATGTAAATGAAAGGTCATGGGTATTAGGGTTTACATGGATGTAACCCTAATCCTCCATAATATATAAAGGGGTCCTTGGCTCACAAAATTGGCACAAGTGTGTGAAAATAAGAGTGGGCCGATTTTAGTGTGCATGCATATTCTCTCAAGTTCTTCCAAGGTGTTTTGGTGATTTGTGATTCCATTTGAGGCTTCCACACTATTGGAGCTAAGCTCTTAAAGCTTGAAGACATCAAGCTACATCAAAAGGTATGTCATCTAACTAGAACTTTGTAGTATAGGTACTTCATAATATGCTAGTTAGGATGAAACCTTGGAATAGTTAATATTTGCATGTATAATAGAGAAAACAGAGATCCAAGGTTTATAGGGTTACATGTACACCATAAGAGTGTTAGAATTCTCAAAACCCAACAGGTACATCGATAGATGCCTGACCTGCAGGAAGGTCAAGGCCGAACACCACATGACTCACGGCAATACACAGCCGTTGGATATCCCTATGTGGAAATGGGAAGATATTACTATGGATTTCATCACGAAGCTTCCCAGGACCGCACAGGGAGTGGATTCGATCTGGTTCATCGTGGATCAGTTGACCAAGAGTGCCCATTTCATACCGATCCAGGAGAGCATCTCGGCTGAGAAGTTGGCCGACATTTACATCAGAGAGGTAGTATCTCGACACGGAGTGCCAGTTTCCGTGATTTCTGACCAAGACGTGCGATTCACTTCCATATTCTTGAAGAAATTTCATGACGAGTTGGGTACTCATCTGCACTTTAGCACGGCCTTTCACCCTCATACGGATGGTCAGATTTAGCGTACCATCTAGACCTTAGAGGACATGTTGCGAGCATGCGTATTAGACTTCAGTGGTAGCTGGGATACCTACCTTCCCTTGGCAGATTTTTCGTATAATAATAGCTACCATGCGAGTATCGGCCGTCCTCCCTTTGTGATGTTGTATGGGAGGAAGTGCGAGACCCCAAATATGCTAGGGAGAGGTGCTCAAGACGACGGAGAGGATACAGCAGGTCAGGAGCAGGCTTCAGACTGCTCAGATTCGGCAAAAGTGCTACGCCGACAGACGGCGATCGGACGTGGAGTTCCATGTCGGGGATAGGGTCCTCCTGAAGGTGTCACCTTGGAAAGGTGTCATCCGGTTCAGGAAGCGGGGCAAGTTGGGCCCTAGGTACATTGGTCATTTCAGGTTTACAGCCCGGGTGGGCAAGGTGACGTATAGGATGTATCTGCCAGCCGAGCTTAGTCAGATCCACGGTACCTTTCATGTCTCCCAGGTGCAGAAGTGTCTGGTAGACGACTCTGCTGTGGTGCCTCTAGAGGATATTCAGGTGGATGACAGCCTGAACTACATTGAGCGACCAGTATCCATCCTTGATAGGAAAACTAAGGATCTGAGGAACAAGAAGGTCGAGTTGGTGAAGGTGCAATGGCAGCACCGCAAGGGCTCAGAATGGACTTGGGAGTCGGAGGACGAGATGAGGGAGCACTACCCCGAGCTTTTTCCGAATGCAGCAGCAGACTTCAAGGACGAAGTAAGTGGGGGAGATTTGTAACGCCCGGTTCCTGGTATGCATTTTAAATAATAAATGTTCACTTTTGCAAAGGGACTCGACGAGTTGGAGGCCCCAAACTCGTCAAGTAGGAATGGGAGAAGTTTGGACACGGGACTTGAAGTCTACTCGACGTGTCGAGGAGCCTTGACTCGACGAGTAGGACTGCCAGAGTGAAACCCTAATTTTAGGGTTTACACCCTATTTAAAGACCTTAACACCCCATTTTGGCCTCCCTCATCGCCTCCCTTAGTCCAGAAAACCCTAATTCGAAACCTTAACCCATTTTGAGTGTTCTTGAGCCATTGTTGTGTGCTTTTTGTGACTTTGAAGCTAGAGAAGGAAGAAGAAGCTTGGGGGATCAAGAGGAATCAAGTAGATCCAGAGTTTGTGCTCCATTTCTAGCTCATTTGAGGTATGAAGTCTATACCTTTTCCATTCATCTATTAGATCTCTTCTTGGAGTAGTTTAGGGCTTTAAGGAGCCATTTTTGGAACCATTCATGGATGCAAACATGTTTTGGGGTATTGACTTCAGATCTGGAACCTTTGAGGGACTCCATGGCATAAAGATGCCAACTTTAGGGCCATGAGAGTTCCATGCAACTTGCGAACCGCATTTTAAGGCCTTTTGAGCTAGATAACCCATACATGAACGTAAAGTTTGTAACTTTACGTGTTATATCAACCCTAGGAGGCCAGATCTAGGTTTTGGATGCATTAATCCCGACTAAAATCGATTGTATGGATTTAGACTTTGGGGAACTCGACGATTCGTTCTTAGGACTCGGCGAGTTAGGTCGTGGTTCCCCAACCTTTACTGTTACTGAGCAAGCTTGTTGAGTCTAGAAGATGACTCAGCAAGTTGGACGTGTTTAAGGACTGGAAGATCAAAGAACTCGACGAGTCCAAGGATGGACTCGGCAAGTTGATGAGAAAATGTCCCGACCTGTATGAAGGAGAACTCAACGAGTCCAAGGAAGGACTCAACGAGTTCAAACGGAAAGTCCCGATTCTGTCATAAGGAGAGACTCGGCGAGTTAGAGGGTAACTCGACGAGTTAGATCGCGAGTTCGAGATTCTCTGAATTATGGGACTCGACGAGTTGACGGACCAACTCGGCGAGTCGAGTCAACCAGAATATTGACTTAGACCAGAAGGTTTACTTTGACCAGGATGTTGACCTTTGACTTGACCATTGACTAGAGTTGACCCTTAAAGGGGTTACAAGTTTGAAAGAGTAATTAAAAGAGATGTTATGTGTAGGAGTTTGAGGAGAGTTGATACCAACACCGAGGACAGTTTAGTTACTGCACGACATTGAGGCGAGTTACCTTCCAGTAGAAGTGGGTCTAAGGCCACAATGTCGGCCCACTAGTAGGAGTTGTTTGTTAGATGATTGTCTTTGTGATAATTGTCTGGTATGCCACTATCTGTTATGTTTAATGTGCTAGTATGGTATGATGTCATGTGATAGTGGTAGTAGGGGGAATAGTCCCCGTATCAGGTAGAAAGGACCAAAGGGGTAGGTTGGGCACCCCGGTATTCCTGACAGTATGATTATGTTATGTCGTTATGTGGTAGTAGTAGGGGTGAAATAGTCCCCGTAACCGGTTGAGATAAACCGGAGGGGTAGGCTAGGCACCCCCGGTATGCCTAGCAGGGGTAGGTTAAGCACCCCAGTATGATCAGCAGGGTAGGTCGGGCACCCAGATAGGCCTGACAATATGTTTATACTATGGTATGTGGTATAATGGGGGAACTCACTAAGCTTTGTGCTTACGGTTTACAGTTTTTGTTTCAGGTCCTTCTTCTTCGAAGGGAAAGGAACCGGCACGGTAGTAGCGCATCACACCACTATTTTCCGCACTATGATGTTCTTGGGATTGTACTCTGACATTTTTACTATACTATGACATGCTTTTGACACATATGATCTTTGGCTTTGATAAAAAGAAAAAACTTGATGATGTTTTCTTAAAATTGTTTTATGATTTGTTATATCAAAAATTAAATTTTTGGTCATGATTTTTGGGATGTTACAGTGGTCTTCCCGGTCTTGGGTATAAATCCTATGATTTCAGTAGTACGGGCCCAATACTACCTTTCATACCTATTTATACCCTCCTCAAGGACTACCCCGACTTCTCCAAGTTACTCTTCCCAACTGATACATTCCTCAAACTATAAGGCGTCCTATGCACCAAATCATCTCAAAGGGACTCCCTAAGACTCCCTTCCTCACCCCTATCTGCTATAAGCTACAGAAGGAACTTCTACAAATACTACCTAACTACTGCATGAACACAATTACATACTACTATTAGTAGATAATTCATCGAATGACAGGTCCCACACTACCACGGTTGGACTCAAACAAGAGTTACGCAATAGAGTTAAACCTATCCTTCTAAAATTATCCAGTCATAATAATATGTAACCCAACGCATTCATCCACTAGTTAGCTAGTACCAACAAAATTACCTAAGCACAAAGCATGCATCATTCAATCATCAGGCAATTCAACTTAAAACATACCCTATACATGCCACTCTACCAAGTAGCTGATCTGATACTAGCATGTAAATCTAAAATCTCATACACATAGGCACATAAAGGCATCTTTCCTAGCATTTTGTCATGCAATTCTGAACAAACCCTTAGCCCCTAATCTAGCACGTAATTGTCACATCATAGCATAAAGCATATAACTTGTATGGGTATTTTGGGAAGAATTACTTGAGCTCGGTTGATTGCACGCATCACACCCATTGTCTTTGATTAAAAATCCATAGATTAAAATGTTTCTTTTTATGAGAAACCTACCAAACCCTCGATTTGAGTCCAGGCACACCCGATAGTATGCTCGAATCTCTCAAACCAAGGCTCTGATACCAACTTCTAACGGCCCAAAAATACAGATAAAATTTTGTTTTTAAATTCATTCAATTCATACGGTATTAATATCAAAATAGTCAACAAAGTGTCATAATCAAATGTTATCAGAGTACAAATTCTCAAAATCTCTAAAAGCAGAAATCATAGGGTGATGCGGTGCGATCAGGTCGGGCCCTTCCCCTTCGAACTGGAAGTACCTGAAACATAAACTGAAAATTGTAAGCACAAATCTTAGTGAGTTCCCCTAAAATACCACATACTAAATAAACATACTGCCCAACATATCTGGGTGCTTGCCTACCCCTTTGGTCTATTTCAACCGGATACTATCAAGCATATTTGGGTGCTTGCCAACCCTTTTGGTCTTTTTCAATCGGATACTACTAAGCATATCTGGGTTCTGCAATCCCCTTCGGTCTCTCTCAACCGGATACTGGTTCTATTTCACCCCTACTACTACCACATAATATCATAACAAGAATCACATAGTCATCAAGCAAATACAGGCATAACTGACAATTGTCACAAAGACAATCATCACACTACATCATAAACTAGTGGGCCGGCATTGGTGCCTTCAACCCACGGATACAGCGAAGGAAGACTCATCTCAAACTGAAGATATCAAATCTCACTCGGCGGATGACTCGTGAAATCCTCTTCCTAACACACAAACATAAAATCCTAATTAGGAATTAGGCCACACTCTAACACGAAAGCCCAAAACCCTAATTCTTGACATAAGGTAAAAGGGCTCCTTTACCCTTTCCCCATTGGGCCTCCCTCCTTCCAAGGCCCAAATCTATACAAAGTCCAAAAAGATATCCAAGCCCAACTATAAGGCCTCTAAGGCCCAATATGGCCCAAGAACCCCCAACATGGCCTAAGGCCCAAATGTGACCTGCTACAAGCAGTTGGGCCCGAGGCACAACTTAAAAAAAACCAAAGCCCAACACCAAACGAGCCCAAAAATCAATTAAGACCACAAACCATGTATGCGCAACGTACTTGGCTTGTACGCCCAACGTACACTGGTGTTGATCCGGAGTCGGGATGCTGGCCCAATACGTGCAGCATTCACTGGAGTACGCATGGCGTACTAGTCTGCCAACCCAAAAACACTTCCATGACTTAATCCATTAAGGCATAACGTCCAAAACTTAGATCCAAGTTCATATTAACGTCTTATCCCATAAAGTTGCAAGCTTTATGCTTTTGCATGCATGGATGGGGCTCAAACCATGAATTAAGTTCATAAGCACACTTGGATGGTTACTAACACTTGCATGGTTGATGCTTAACCATCAAGATACGATTTTTATGACTCAAAACACTTCCAAGAGTCCAAAAGGACATCTCATATGGCCTAGAGTTGCTCATACTCCAAGAACCAAGACTATGGGACCAAAAGATAGCATTTTCTATCTTGAACCTAGATCTAAGTTTGTAATGATCAAGGTTCAAACATTATACCTTCAGTGGGGTAGAAATGGTGCAAAACTTCTGAATCTTCAAGCTCCTTCTTCTCCTTTGTTTCTTCCCAAACCTTCTTCTTCTTCAAAACCAACAAAGATCACCAAAATATCCAAGGTAAGCTCAAAGATGCACTCAAGAAAGCTAGGGTTCGAGATTTGCACTAAAAGAGAAATGGAGGTTGAAAGGGAAAAGATCTTGAGGGACTTAAGGACTGTAAATAGGGTGCAAACCCTAAAAATTAGGGTTTGCCCCTGGCTTGATTACGCCCAGCGTACGCATGGGTACACCCAACATACACTGAGGATCCCCTGATGGCGCGCATGCAGCGAGTGCGCCGTGCGTACATAGTGTACACCCAAAGTACTCACAAACCTTCCACCACCATTTCTATTGAATTTAAGTAGATTAAATTATTAACTTCATACCTGGCGACTCGGGTGCTACAAATAATCTGATAGTTTCATTTTATTTACTTCTTTTTATAGTTTATTTTAGCTTATTTTATTTTATTTTTAGTTAATCTTCATGCATATTTTTCCTTTTCGTTTTTTATATCTATACTAGGTACTTTTAAGTTTCTTTTAGCTTTATTGCAGATATTTGGAGAAATGGAGTGGAGCGTAAAGGGAGATTCGGAAGACTAACGAAGTTCGAGCGGATGTTCGGGATTGCGGGATTTAATTGGATTTAAGTGATGAAGAATTATGGGCTTGATGACTTTTATGGAGATGATGCTAAAGTGTGATTTAGTTTAAATGAAGATGGAAGAAATATTTGAGCTTGCGGAATTGATTGATTGATTGAGTATACGAGCTTTGGAGGATTTGGAGAAGACAATTGAGCTTAAATTGAAGAAATAATGAAGAATCATGGGCTATCATCTAAGGTAGAAGAAGTGGACCAATGGGATAAGGCAGTGCAGACCCAATAAATCAAAAATGCCCCTTTCTCAACCAGTTCACACGGCCTGCACATGAATTAAGCCAAAAGTCATGCGACCCGCATGACTTCCCGCAGGGGCAGTTTCAGGATTTTATTTTGAGTGCTATTTGAGGAAGGTTTGTGTGCATCTTTTGCACACTTCTTCACATTCGAAAGTTGATAAATTCTCTGGAGTTTTGGGAGCTTTTGGATCACTTGAAGAACATCAAAAACATCATCTCTTGATCTTGAATCTTACTACATGTTGGGTACTTTTAACTTTTCTTTTGTTATCACTAGTTTAGCCATGCTAGGCTAAACTAATATTGGTTAATTGTAGTGAAATCCATGGATGCTTAGTTATTTGAAGACTATTATGAATTTGTGGTGATTTTTATGAAAGTGTTTTGCATTTGAACATCTTACCACCTACATGTCTTTATTCATGTGTTTAGATGTATGTTTGGTAATTAGTTGGCTAATTTCTTAATTAAGTAATAGATCCTCAAATTAGCAAGCATCTAATGATTCTTGTATTAGTTTTCACTTCACACAATCATAAAAACACTTTCTCCAACATGGTAGTGAAAGAATTTGACTCCTCTTTGATTTGGTGACTTTTTAGTTCTTAATGCTCATTAATTTTCACTAATTACATGCATAGTAGAAATTGTGACTTTAACTAAGGAAATAGGTTATAAGCTTCTCTAGCTATTTTACTAACTAAGAAAAGTCTAGGTGACCTCAAGCTTCTTGGGTTTCTATAGCCAAGTTAAAATGAAATCACAAGTCTTCCACCATGTTGTCTAATGAAAATTAACTAATTGTCCATGTAATGAAAACCAAATTCAACCATCTTTCCCTCATTGGTTTTACATCCAACTCTTGCTTTTGTTGAATTGTCTATGTAAATCTTAGTTTAACTCTAGTTTTCTTTCAAGTATTTCAAAAGATCAAAAACCCCCCATTATTATTTTTTAATTTAGTTTCACAAGTATTTGTATAACAAGATTTGTGTGCAATACTAAGGGTATTTATTTTGTTGGCCTCGACAACCACCATAATCTCTTCCATATTTTTCAAGCAACCTTCCATGTTATAACCCATAGCTTGACCAACACATATAAATTCTTCCAAAGTATCAAGCAAAGAAATATATGAGTGACGCTTTAATGGGGGGTCCCGTACTGTGAGCATCCCCATCATAAACAACACTCATCGAATTGGAAGATCGAACCACCTCATGCATTAAATCTACTTCCTTATGAATCACAAGAGACTTCAACTTAGGTGGAGCAATGTCACCAACCTCCTTATCACCCAACATATAGGCACAAGTTCCCTTACCAGAATCACAAGGAACAACAACACCATAGAAATACATATCACGGGATCGACGAGATCCCATTCGTGGAGTAAAAATCGAGAGGGAGAAGGAGTGGGAATCCGATTCACTAACATTTTTTTTTATCATTCACTTGTTTTTCAACTTTATTTTATAGGTCGTTTTCTTATGCATTTCTTATAACTGGTCTCATGTATGAGGCCTACTCTTGATTCGACTAACGAACATTTTAATCTTTTAGTTTTACATGTAATACATATAAACTATTATAACTATATGTAAGATGTATTTTAAAAAATTTAAGAATACGTGATTTAAACATATTATCTTTAATTAACTTTTAATTAATTAATTTTAAATCAATAATCTATAATTTTAAATTACTTAGGTATATTTATCCTCTTAGTTTAATTATCCAATTTTAACAAATTAAAACAATATTTAAATCCAAAATAAAAACCCTAAAATTCTAAACTATAACAACTAATTTGAAACCTTAAAAATCAGTCAGGACACGTTGCCCGTCGCGTCCTGCAATAAATAGGTTTCTTCTGTTTTTCTCAGTTTTTTAAGTAGTGTTCATAACTAAAACCTAATGTCTCTGATACAACTGAAGGATTTTCTATGCATCTATACACAAATTTTAGGCAACAGAAGCATTAAATAATAACCCTAAGTGTACATGCACCCCTTGTAACGTCCCAAAATTTAATGCCAAAAGTTTCATTTTTATAATAATAAAACCATCATCCAAAACGTGTTCATAAACCATAAAAGAAAATCAGAGTATGCTAATAATCATCCAAATACATCAAGCCAACAAAATATGGAACAACATCGTGTGTGCGATGCGATCATCCCAAGCCCTTCCCCTTCGATCCGGAAGTACCTGAAACATAAGTGGAAAAACGTAAGCACAAAGCTTAGTGAGCTCTCCAAAATACCTCACACCATACATATCAAACATACAATGGGCCATGCCCAACAACCATCGCGCCCCGCTCGGAATAAATCTGAGGCCAACACTCAGGGCAAAAGACCATTTTATGCTTTCCTCACTTGGCCCAATATCCGAGGCCCAACTCAATGACACCTACAATCCCAATACGGACCAAATCCCTAAATGATACCCAAAGCCCATCATGGGCCCAAAGTCCAGAAATGATCCAATACCATAGAGGTTTAAAGTCGAAGCCCCAACAAAACTAAGCCCAACTAAGACCAAGCCCAAAATTCCAATGGCCTACTGATTAGCGTACGCTCGATGTACCTGGCTTGTATGCCATGTGTACATGACTGATCCGGAATCGAGGCTCGCACCCAGTACGCCTTGCGTACTGAGGAGTACGCGCAGCGTACTGTCCTGAATTCAAGTTCTTGCCCAAAAGTCTTAACCACTTAAGAACTTAACGACCAATCCTCAACTCGACATCATATCAAGGCCTTAACCCATAAAGTCAAAGACTTTAAGCCTTTGAATGGCTCAAAAGAACCCAAATTTTACTTTTAGCATTCTACTTTCACCAAATGGACCTAAACACATGCAAGGTTGATCCACAACCATCAAGATGCTAACTTTCTAGACTATGGACCTCAGAAACGTCAAGAGAAGCAACTCCTGACTTCTGGAGTGGAAGAAAACCACTATATCTCATCATAGGACCAAAAATGGACCAAAACTTCATAAAGACTAGATCTAAGCATACAAGGAGCAAGTTCCAAGCTTTATACCTCAATGAAGTTGGAAATGGTGTGTGAAGTCTGGATCTACAAGTTCTCCTTTGATCAAGGCTCCTTCTTCCAAGATCTTCATCCTCAAAGCTCACCAACACACATAAGAGGGTCAAATCTCCTCAAGAGGGGCTAGGGTTTCGAAATGGGACTCAAAGGGCAATGGAGGCTGAGAAATGAGAGGATCAGGGGTCATCATGTTTTTTAAATAGGGTCCAAACCCTATAAATTTAGGGTTTGTACCCTGGGTGCGTATGCCTTGCGTACGAGAAGTTCGACCCGCGTACTCTTGGATTTCTAAAAATGGCAAAACAGCTCCCTAGGTACCAAATCTACAAAAATATATACATACCAAGGGTCAAAATATAAAGTACCTTGAATCGGGTGTTAAAATTCTCCCCCGCTTGAATCAGACTTTGTCCTCAAAGTCCGTTGCCGCAAATAACTCTCGGTAATGCTCCCTCATCTCGTATTCAGTACCGCCACTGCACCTTCACCAACTCCACAACCTTCTTCCTCAAGGTTTTCGTCTTCTTGTCAAGGATGGAAATCGGTCTCTCAATATAATTCAGACAATCATCCACTTGAATATCCTCCAATGGAACCACAGTGGAATCATTAACCAAACATTTTTGTAGCTGAGAGACGTGAAACGTGCTATGGATATGACTAAGCTCCTCGGAAAGATCAAACCGATAAGCAACCCGGCCCACCCCGGCCAAAACCCTAAAGGGACCGATGTACCTGGGGCCCAACTTGCCCTTCTTCCTGAATCGAAAGACACCTTTCCAAGGTGATGCCTCAGGGGAACCATATCCTTAACCTGGAACTCTAGATCTGATCGGCGCTTGTCGACATAGCTCTTTTTCCGACTCTATGTTGTCTGAAGCCTACCCCGAACCTGCTGAATCAACTCGGTAGTATTGAGTACCACTTCAGTACTCCCCATGACTCGCTGACCGACCTACATATCAGGGTCCTACATTTCCTCCCATAGAGCATCTCAAAAAGTGGTCGATCAATGCTGGCGTGATAACTGTTTTTATACGAAAACGCCGGCAAAGGGAGATATGTATCCCAACTCCCACCAAAGTCCAATACACATGCACAAAGCATATCTTCCAGGGTCAGGATAGTCCACTCACTATGGCCACCAGTCTGCGGGTGGATAGCCGTGTTGAAATGCAGTCGAGTACCCAGCTCCACGTGAAACCTCTTCCAAAACCTGGAAGTAAACCGGACATCCATGTATGAAACCACTGAAACCGACACCCCATTCCGTGCCACAACCTCCCTGATGTAGATGTCGACCAACTTCTCCGTAGAGATACTCTCCCGAATCAGAATGAAATGCGTGCTCTTGGTCAATCGATCCATGATTACCCATATCGAGTCAACTCTACGCGCTGTCCGAGGCAACTTCGTGATGAAATCCATGGTAATCTCTTCCCATTTCCAAACGGGAATGTCTAACGGCTACATATTTCCGTGAGGACGCTGATGTTTAGCCTTGACTTTCCTGCAAGTCAAGCACCTCTCCACATACCATGCCACATCCCGCTTCATACATGGCCACCAATAATCGGGACAGAGATCTCTATACATCTTTGTCGCTCTGTGATGAATAGAGAATCTCGACTTGTGTGCCTCTTCCATCAAAACTTGCCGCACACCCAAGTATGGAACCCACACCCTCTGATGAAGGGTCATTAACCCCCGACTATCATAATCGAAGGAAGCCACCTGACCCATAATGTGCTCACTCTTTCAGTGCTCTTCCTTCATAGCCTCAACTTGGGCATCTCGGATATGCTCCAAGAGTGGAGTAATCACCGTCATCCTCAAATACATATCCCTGATCGGAGCCGCGATCGCCTTGCGGCTGAGAGCATCAGCCACCACGTTGGCCTTCCCCGGACGGTATAGGATCTCACAATCATAATTCTTCACCACATCCAACCACCTACGCTGCCTCATGTTCGGATTCAGCTGATCCATCAAATACCTCGGGCTCTTGTGATCCGTGTAGATAGTACAACGGACACCATAGAGGTAATGCCGCCAAATCTTGTCACACCCCCAAACCAAGGATGGCGGAAACGTCTGGGGTGTAGGACTTCATGTATAGTATCATAACAACAATTGCAATAGTGATCGAAGTAAACACAACCAACATACATATAATTGAAAAAGTTACACCATAGTAAGTTTACATGTTTCCAAATCAATTACATTATGTTGACAAAAATGAAATGTTTGACGCCTTAACGTCCCATCCTCAAAAGCGCTTGCTTACCTGTTTATTTATTCCCTGAGAATACAAGTAGTTTGAAAGAGTGTCGACAATTAAGTTGGTGAGTTCATAAGCTTTTGAATGTAGTGATGAAAACCTTTTCCTTTGTAAAAGTAATGTTTGTTCCAGAAAAATCCAATATTTTCCTTAGAGTGTGAATTGCAGCCTTAAATCCAAAGACCAAAATGTACAAGTAATTTCCATACTTATAGTAAAACAATGCAAGTTTAAATTGACATAAACTCGTTTGATTTAATGAAACTCTCGTAATTCCTATGAGTTGTTAATACTTTATGTGAGTTAATATAACCATACTATGACCTAGATGGCCTGAAACGACGTTCTTCAGGCGTTGGAACTGTTATGACATTTGTCACCTGTAGACCTCGAGGTCCTACTGTAGCTAACATCAAGGTGTGGGGTGTCAATCCCAATATAGATCTACACACAACTATCACGCTCTCCCTCGAAGAGACTCTGGTTACAATACAGGACTTATGGTGCATTACTTGAAAAGTAACATGAAGCGAATGTCTCACAATTTAGTCATTAATGGATTTACGTGTGGTGAATGAAAACCCTTTTTGTGTAAATGAAACCTCTAGTAATTGAACTTGTTGTGTAGTGCATCATAAACTATACCTATTATAGTTTATCAAATGATAGTAGTAGTAGTGAACATAAACTATACTTACAATAGTTTATCAAAATGTTTGAATGCAATGCATATAAACTTTGTTTATTTTAAATAAATTACGATATTTATGGAGGTAAAAATCCATTTGTTTTCTGTTGTATGTCTATCTACCAAGACAAAATGACATATAATATAACACATATATGCACATAATGATACACACCTTGCTCAACAAGTTACAAGGCGTAAGTGAAATAGATAACATTTTTCTAGTGTTAACATTTCTATTCCTGTTCTTAGAAGATTTATAGAAAAATCATCAAAAGTCCAAATCAGAATCTGTAAATTCTGAGAGTTTGGAAAATGTGTCTAGTTTGTTCATAAATTTTATTATGATTTTTAGTGGCTTCTCACTTGTGTGAAAAAGTCCATATTCACAGACTGGTCCGGATTTGTCCTTGAAATGATAGGCAGTTTTGTAAAAATCACCATAAATTGTAGAAACATCATATGGTGATGTACAAGTAGTCATTTTAAAGGTATGAAGCTGAACTATTTGCACCTAATACAGTTTTGAAATCTAAAATAATTAAGTTGACCAAAACAGTCTGTGAATGGAGTTAAACTTTTCTAATGAAAGCTGTTGGGTGAGTTTAGTTGTGTTCTTGGTGTTTTAACTTGTATTCCCCCCCTTAAAACTTAAGAAAAACATGAAAAGACAGGGGTATGAACTCACCAACTTAATTGTTGACACTCTTTCAAACTACTTGTATTCTCAGGGAATAAATAAACTGTCACACCCCGAAACCGATGGCGGAAACGTTCCGGGGCGGAGGACGTCATGTGTAGCATCACAACCAATGAATAATAGCAATCATAGCAACACAACCAGTACAGTGAATACTAAAATAAAAATGTTTACATCAGTTTGAAACTTTGTCTGAAACTTTGTTTGAATTACATTCAATAGCTTTGTATAGTATAAACTTAAAACTCTTATTTCTCCAGTTCCTCGAAAATCCAGCAAGTACCTGTCTACTGATTTCCTGAGAATACAAGCAGTTTGAAAGAGTATCAGCATAAAGCTGGTGAGTTCATAAGCGGTGGTTTGTAGTGAAAATCGTTGATGAGTTCTTAAAGTGTTTGTATAGTTCCAAGAAAATCCGATATTTTCTTTAGTGAGGATGTAGTGTTTTCAATTCTGTATAAAACCATGAATGCTTGTCACTGAAAACTGTAGTGATATGCGAAATTATTACTTCATGTGACTAGCTAATGCTAATCATGATGTAATAGTATTTCGTGCTTGAAACCATTGTATGCTCGTTTCTGTTTGAAAACCCTGAAAGTTCTCCAGTTGTAGTGTGTATTAGTTCTATTTAATGTAAATAAAACTGTTGAAGAGTGTTAAGTTGTAAACTAAAGGTGATTTATACATATTGTGAGTCGTATAACCATGCTTGATATGACTAGAGACCTTTCCAATGTTCTTCAGGCGTCGAGTTAAATGACATTTGTACATCTCAGGCGTGCCCGCCTAACTGTAGCTAGCAGTCCAGATGTGGGATTGTCAGTCCCGAATAGATCTATTCACAAATCTCACGCTCTCCCCCCAGGAGACTATGGTTATACTATGGTAGAATTTATCCCTGTACACCTAAGGGTACAGTAGTGAAGTAGCGCCTCACAGTATCGTACAATCTAGTTTACATGTAGTGTAGTAGCGTTCTACCGTAGTGAAAATCCGTATGTATACACTTTGTAGTGATAATTTTAGTTATGAATACCATGAATAAGTAGCGATGAAATTTGTAAACTGTTTCTGTCTTAGTGCACATGTTCAGTAGTGAAAGTTTCTATGCTTGTTATGTTTAGAAAATCCCAAACTATACCAATTATAGTTTGTATGTAAAACGTAGCGAATAGCGTGTCCGGAAAAACTATGCAATTTTAGTGAAAACGTCCCTTATGCTCAGCATAGTACAAAAGAGATTTAAAGTATGAGATTTGCATAAGTTTTATGTATATTCTTGAAAACATTTATGTTTAGCTTGTATTCCCCCCTGAAAACATTAAAAATACAGAAAATGTAGGGGTATGAACTCACAGTTGTTGTGTGAAAGCGTTGACTGAAATGAAGATCCTCGAGTTGTTGCACGTGACACATAACGAAATCCTATTATCAAATAAATACATATATGTATCTAAATTAGTGATTTCGTTAGTTAAAGGGTTAGAGGAACACTTGTATTCGGTTGAGGAATGTTACCAGGACTTGATCGAATCGATGAGAGTGGGTTTTCAGCCAAAAGCACCACTTAAAAGGTGTTTACGGCCGTGAACAAGGGTTTACGGTCGACAGACAGCTTACGGCCGTGAACAGGGTTTACGGCCGTGAACTGGGGTTTACGGTTTCTGAAGGCTCGGTGAGTTTACGGTTTCTGAAGGCTTGATGAGTTTACGGTTTCTGAAGGCATGATGAGTTTACGGCCGTAAACTCAAGAACAGAGTTTACGGTCTTTGAAGGCTTAGACCGTAAACTCAAGAACAGGGTTTACGGTCTTTGAAGATGGACCGTAAACTCAAGAACACTGGTGCTGACTTAGAAGAGATAAGCATTTCCAGGCGTTCCGAAGTGACTCCAACCGGTGTTTCTCGATGTTTCCCGAAGTTTGAAGGTGTTTTTAGGTGTTTACGGTCAAGGTTCTTAGAGAGAGAAGGAGAGAGTTTTTGGCCAGAAATGTTCAAATGAAGGTGGAGGTCTCGTATTTATAGGGGTCTTGTGGTCGGTGGGGGGTCCACTCTTTACTGGCCGTAAACGGGTTTACGGCCGTAACCTCACTTAGGACGGAATTGTTTGGTTTTTCGATATAATCGGGTTCCCGCGTGATTTTTGGTTCCGACTTGTAAATAATTTAATTATATATAACTAGATTATTTTCTAAACCAAGAAGTTTGACGGAAAAGTTAATGAATTTGAAATTTTATTAACGGAAATCGCGTAACGGAAACGAACAAAGCTTCGGGTTGTCACATCATCCCCCCGTTAGAGGGAATTTCGTCACGAAATTCGAACATAGAATACAAATCATGGATTAGGAAAGAGATGCGGATATTTCTGTTTCATCTGATCTTCGCGCTCCCAAGTGAATTCAGGTCCCTGCTTGGCATTCCAGTGAACCTTCACTATCGGGATGCGACTTTGTTTCGTTCGTTTGATCTCTCTGTCCATGATTTCGACCGGTTCTTCCACGAAGTTGAGGTTCTCGTTGATTTCAATCTCATCGAGAGGAATCTAAAGTGTCTCATCGGACAGACACTTCTTTAGGTTCGATACGTGGAAAACAGGGTGGGTGTTGCTGAGCTATCGCGGTAATTGGAGTTTGTATGCTACGGGACCGATCCTAGCAAGGATCTCAAACGGTCCAATGTACCTTGGGTTTAGCTTTCCACGCTTCCCAAAGCGTATCATGCCTTTCCAGGGTGAGACCTTCAGAAGGACGCGGTCACCAACCTGGAACTCCAAGGGTTTTCGTCTCTTATCGGCGTAGCTCTTTTGTCTATCTTGTGAGGCTTTCAGTCGTTCTCGGATTTGCATAATCTTTTTAGTTGTCTCTCGGATGATCTCAGGACCAGTGAGAGTACTGTCGGGAACTTGACCCCTGGCTAGCTGCATGTCACCCACCTCAACCCAGCACAGAGGGGATCTGCACTTACGGCCATAGAGGGCTTCAAACGGCGCAACCTTGATGCTGGTATGGTAGCTGTTGTTGTAGGAAAATTCAACCAATGGAAGATGAGTGTCCCATGACGCGCCGAAGTTGATGACGCAGGCTCTCAACATGTCTTCCAATGTCTGAATTGTTCTCTCACTCTGTCCATCAGTCTGCGGATGATAAGTCGTGCTCATATCCAATTTAGTTCCAAGAGCTTTCTGTATTGACTGCCAGAACCTCGATGTAAACCTGCTATCTCGATCGGAGATAATGGATGCAGGTACACCATGAAGGCGAACTATCTCTTGAAGGTAGATCCGTGTGAGTCTCTCCATCTTGAAGCTTTCTTTGATTGGCAGGAAGTGGGCGGACTTCGTCAACCGATCGACAATTACCCAGATGGCATCGTGCCCACTCGGAGATCTGGGTAACTTGGTGATAAAATCCATGGTTATCCTTTCCCACTTCCACTCAGGTATTTCCGGCTGCTGAAGTAGACCTGAGGGCTTCTGATATTCGACCTTCACCTTGGCGCAAGTCAGACACTTGCCCACGAAGGTAGCAATCTCTGCTTTCATGTTTGGCCACCAATAGAGCTGTTTGAGATCCAAATACATCTTTTCCGACCCTGGGTGAACGGAGTATTTCGTCCTGTGAGCTTCGTTCATTACAACCTCTCTGTAACCACCGAACTTTGGGGTCCAGATCCGGTCCATGAAATAATAGACTCCATCTCCCTTGATCTCTAGGTTCTTTTCCATTCCTATCAATGTTTCACCCGGCATGTTCTCTGGTTTTAAGGCTTCCAGCTGAGCCTCCTTGATTTGCACGGATAAATGGGAATGGATAGTCATGGTCAGTGCCTTCACCTTACGCCCTGAATACTCCTTTCGACTGAGGGCATCCGCTACCACATTGGCCTTGCCGGGATGATAGCGAATTTCGCACTCGTATTCACTGAGTAGCTCTACCCATCGCCGTTGTCTCATGTTTAACTCCTTTTGATCAAGAATATGCTGCAAGCTCTTATGGTCGGTGAAGATAGTGCACTTGGTTCCATAGAGATAGTGTCTCCAGATCTTTAACGCAAAGACCACTGCTCCCAATTCTAAATCGTGAGTTGTGTAATTTATCTCGTGTGTTTTCAACTGTCTCGAGGCATAGGCAATGACCTTTCCTCTCTGCATGAGCACACACCCTAGGCCCTGATTGGATGCATCACAATAGACCACGAAGTCTTCCGTCCCTTCGGGCAGGGACAAGATAGGTGCGCTGCATAGAGCCTGTTTCAAGGTTTGAAACGCAGTGTCTTGCTTAACTCCCCAACTAAAGGTTACACCCTTTTGTGTTAGGGTAGTTAAAGGCTTTGCGATTCTGGAGAAGTTCTGGATGAACCTGCGATAATAGCCCGCGAGACCCAAGAATTGTCGGATTTCTGTGGGTGTCTTTGGTGCAGACCAATTCTCAATCGCTTTGATCTTGGAAGGGTCCACGTGTATTCCTTCCTTGCTAATCATGTGTCCTAGGAAATTTACCTTCCTGATCCAGAATTCGCATTTCGAGAATTTCGCGTATAGTTTTTCTGCCCTTAAAGTTTCCAACACCTGCCTTAAGTGCTGTTTATGATTGTTCTCACTCCGCGAATAGACAAGTATATCGTCGATGAACACAATCACAAACTTGTCTAAGAAAGAGCGGCACACCCGATTCATCAGGTCCATGAATATTGTCGGTGCGTTGGTTAGACCAAAGGGCATTACTACAAACTCGTAGTGTCCATAGCGAGTTCGGAATGCTGTTTTGGGTACATCATTCTCATCAACTCGCAACTGATGGTACCCTGATCTTAGATCGATCTTTGAGAAATAACTGGCTCCCTGAAGTTGGTCGAAGAGATCGTCGATTCTGGGTAAGGGATATCGGTTCTTGATGGTCAGCTTATTCAGCTCTCGGTAGTCAATGCACATCCGAAAGGATCCATCTTTCTTTTTCACGAATAAGATCGGAGCTCCCCAGGGTGAGGAACTCGGCCTTATGAATCCTTTGCTGATCAGCTCATTAAGCTGGCTGGATAACTCCTGCATTTCCGCTGGCGCTAGGCGGTAAGGAGATTTAGCTACAGGAGTAGCTCCGGGGATTAAGTCGATACGAAACTCGACTTGGCGCTCGGGAGGGATTCCTGGGAGATCTTCGGGGAAAACCTCAGGAAAGTTACAGACTTCGGGGATGCTCTCGAGGTCTCTAACTTTTTGCGTCCCATCGACAACATGAGCTAGGAATGCATGGCACTCCTTCCGCAGATACTTCTGAGCTTTGATGCGAGAAATGATACGGAGGTTCGAACTGAGTTTGGCTCTAGCGAAAATACTCCTATAGTATTTTATGTGAGATGATTTTGGTAAGTTTTAGGCCTGCTGTAACACCACAGTCACTCCCAAGCACATGTTGGTCATGTCTCGACTGAATATAGTTGATCAGGCTATATTCACCCTAGACAAGATTACATAACTGCCCAGGTTTAACCGCATCGTTCCAGCATCCAAATACTTTTGTTCTGTTCTACTTGTGACACGAATTTTGTTATGTATGAATGCTCGTATACTTTTTATAAAAAATACTTTATATTTTGAAAGTATACTTTTAACGTAGAGCACTTAGGCCCCTTAGTGTTAATAGTTGTATACCATGTAAGGTTCGTTATACTAGTTCGCTATAAACAAGGGCTCTGATACCAATCTGTCACACCCCGAAACCGATGGCGGAAACGTTCCGGGGCGGAGGACGTCATGTGTAGCATCACAACCAATGAATAATAGCAATCATAGCAACACAACCAGTACAGTGAATACTAAAATAAAAATGTTTACATTAGTTTGAAACTTTGTCTGAAACTTTGTTTGAATTACATTCAATAGATTTGTATAGTATAAACTTAAAACTCTTATTTCTCCAGTTCCTCGAAAATCCAGCAAGTACCTGTCTACTAATTTCCTGAGAATACAAGCAGTTTGAAAGAGTATCAGCATAAAGCTGGTGAGTTCATAAGCGGTGGTTTGTAGTGAAAATCGTTGATGAGTTCTTAAAGTGTTTGTATAGTTCCAAGAAAATCCGATATTTTCTTTAGTGAGGATGTAGTGTTTTCAATTCTGTATAAAACCATGAATGCTTGTCACTGAAAACTGTAGTGATGTGCAAAATTATTACTTCATGTGACTAGCTAATGCTAATCATGATGTAATAGTATTTCGTGCGTGAAACCATTATATGCTCATTTCTGTTTGAAAACCCTAAAAGTTCTCCAGTTGTAGTGTGTATTAGTTCTATTTAATGTAAATAAAAGTGTTGAAGAGTGTTAGTTGTAAACTAAAGGTGATTTATACATATTGTGAGTCGTATAACCATGTTTGATATGACTAGAGACCTTTCCAACGTTCTTCAGGCGTCGAGTTAAATGACATTTGTACATCTCAGGCGTGCCCGCCTAACTGTAGCTAGCAGTCCAGATGTGGGATTGTCAGTCCCGAATAGATCTATTCACAAATCTCACGCTCTCCCTCCAGGAGACTCTGGTTATACTATGGTAGGATTTATCCCTGTACACCTAAGGGTACAGTAGTGAAGTAGTGCCTCACAGTATCGTACAATCTAGTTTACATGTAGTGTAGTAGCGTTCTACCATAGTGAAAATCTGTATGTATACCGTTTGTAGTGATAATTTTAGTTATGAATACCATGAATAAGTAGCGATGAAATTTGTAAACTGTTTCTCTCTTAGTGCACATGTTCAGTAGTGAAAGTTTCTGTGCTTGTTATGTTTAGAAAATCCCAAACTATACCAAGTATAGTTTGTATGTAAAACGTAGCGAATAGCGTGTCCGGAAAAAACTATGCAATTTTAGTGAAAACGTCCCTTATGCTCAGCATAGTACAAAAGGGATTTAAAGTATGAGATTTGCATAAGTTTTATGTATATTCTTGAAAACATTTATGTTTAGCTTGTATTCCCCCCCTGAAAACATTAAAAATACAGAAAATATAGGGGTATGAACTCACAGTTGTTGTGTGAAAGCGTTGACTGAAATGAAGATCCTCGAGTTGTTGCACGTGACACTTAACGAAATCCTATTATCAAATAAATACATATATGTAGCTAAATTAGTGATTTCGTTAGATAAAGGGTTAGAGGAACACTTGTATTCGGTTGAGGAATGTTACCGGGACTTGATCGAATCGATGAGAGTGGGTTTTCAGCCAAAAGCACCACTTAAAAGGTGTTTACGGCCGTGAACAAGGGTTTACGGTCGACAGACAGTTTACGGCCGTGAACAGGGTTTACGGCCGTGAACTGGGGTTTACGGTTTCTGAAGGCTCGGTGAGTTTACGGTTTCTGAAGGCTTGATGAGTTTACGGTTTCTGAAGGCTTGATGAGTTTACGGCCGTAAACTCAAGAATAGAGTTTACGGTCTTTGAAGGCTTGGACCGTAAACTCAAGAACAGGGTTTACGGTCTTTAAAGATGGACCGTAAACTCAAGAACACTGGTGTTGACTTCGAAGAGATAAGCGTTTCCAGGCGTTCCGAAGTGACTCCAACCGATGTTTCTCGATGTTTCCCGAAGTTTGAAGGTGTTTTTAGGTGTTTACGGTCAAGGTTCTTAGAGAGAGAAGGAGAGAGTTTTTGGCCAGAAATGTTCAAATGAAGGTGGAGGTCTCGTATTTATAGGGGTCTTGTGGTCGGTGGGGGTCCACTCTTTACTGGCCGTAAACGGGTTTACGGCCGTAAACGAGTTTACGGTCGTAAACTAGTTTACGGTCGTAACCTCACTTAGGACGGAATTGTTTGGTTTTTCGAGATATTTGGGTTCCCGCGCGATTTTTGGTTCCGACTTGTAAATAATTTAATTATATATAACTAGATTATTTTCTAAACCAAGAAGTTTGACGGAAAAGTTAATGAATTTGAAATTTTATTAACGGAAATCGCGTAACGGAAACGAACAAAGTTTCGGGTTGTCACATAAACAGGTAAGCAAGCGTTTTTGAGGATGGGACGTTAAGGCGTCAAACATTTCATTTTTGTCAACATAATGTAATTGATTTGGAAACATGTAAACTTACTATGGTGTAACTTTTTCAATTATATGTATGTTGGTTGTGTTTACTTTGATCACTATTGCAATTGTTGTTATGATACTATACATGAAGTCCTCCACCCCCGGACGTTTCCGCCATCCTTGGTTTGGGGGTGTGACAAATCTTGAGGGCGAACACCACAACCCCCAACTCCAATTCATGCGTAGGATAGTTCGCTTCATGAGGCTTCATCTGCCTCGAAGCGTAAGCAATAACGTGACCCCTCTGCATCATAACTGGACCCAAACTTGTGATCGACGCATCACAATAAACCACAAAATCCTCAACACCCTCTGGCAGGGTCAGAATCGGCGCCTCACACAATTGCTGCCTCAAGGTCTCAAAAGTTGTCTGTTGCTCAGACCCCCAACGAAACGTGATAGTCTTCTTCGTCAACCGAGTCAAAGGAACCGTTATCTTGGAAACTCCTGAATAAATCCCTGATAGTAACCTGCCAAACCAAGGAAATTCCGAATCTCAGATGGAGACTTTGGAACCTCCCATCTCATCACTGCCTCGACCTTTGCCAGATCAACTAGAATACCGTTCTATTTGACAAGGTGCCCCAGAAACTGCACCTCGCGCAACCAAAACTCACACTTGGAGAACTCTACATACAATCTCTCCCTCCTCAAGGTCTCCAATACCTCCCTCAGATGTTCCTCATGCAGATCCTGGGTCTTAGAATAGACCAGGATGTCATAGATAAACACAATCACATGTCGATCCAACATGGGTCTGCATATGCGATTCAAGAGGTCCATGAATGTAGCTGGAGCATTGGTGAGCCTGAAGGGCATCACCTCAAACTCGTAAGGACCATAACGAGTCCAGAAGGCTGTTTATGCTTATCCTCCTCTCTGACCCTCATCTGATGATAACACGAATGCAGATCAATATTGAAAAACTAAGATGCACCCTGAAGCTGGTCAAATAAATCGCCAATCCTCAGTTGTGGATAATGGTTCTTCACCGTTAGCTTATTTAGCTCCCGGTAGTCGATACAAATTAGATCGGCTCTCAAATTAGTCGATACAAATTAGTCGATACACATCCGATGTAACCCATCATTCTTCTTCACAAATTAGATCGGCGCTCCCCATGGTGAACTACTCGACCGAATGAACCCTTTGTCTAACAGCTCCTATAACTGTGTAGACAACTCCTGTATCTCTAGAGGTGCTAACCGATAGGGTGCTTTTGCTATCGGAGCCGCACCGGGAACCAAGTCAATCCGAAACTCCACTTGCCTCTCCGCAGGCACTCCAGGAAAGTCATCATGGAACACATCTGGATATTCCCGAACAATCGGCACATCATCCACAGTCACCTTACCCTTCTCCCGGGTATCCATAACATAGTCGACAAATCCGGAACAACCCTGCTGAAGATATCGCCTGGCACTAGTTGTTGAAGGTCTTGAAACTCCCTCGCAACCTGCCAGACCTCAATCATAGGTGCGAACTCAGCCAGAAATCTTGTCACAAAATCCTCACAAGTCATCGACTCAATCGCCTCGCCTCCCAAGGCGTACCCAACCTCCTCCCACCAGTCTCGAGCTCTGTCCTTTAGAAGACAGGATGCAAGTCAGAACTTTGCCTCCTCAGGACAAAGGCTAGATCAGAAGGCATTCTCGACGTTTGCCAACCAACATCTGCTTGCAATCAGGTCCTTCTTCCTAAAGAACTATGGGTCTCCACATGCCTGGAACTCACGGTATGTCAAATTGCGAGCTCCCATCATCGCTGCTATCTCATAACGAAAAGCACCCAAGCGCTCATCCAAAATCTCCAGGATACCCTCCTTGACCGTGTCGAATATCACATGAGTCTGCTCAAGAATACTGTAGGTAATCTCTATTGAAATGAACTCCCACATCTAATCATCCAAATGTCCGGCCCCAGAGCCCGAACCCTCACCGACACCAGAACCACTACCAAATCCTCCTCGAGTGACCACCATACTGAAAATAGACCATTCAAACCATCATAACACAAATATATATATATATATATATATATATATATATATATATATACACACATCGAGGTATCCCATACTCTACAAGCTTCCTGGTGTCATCATAGCTTTACTTGACTCGAGTACGGATCCTTTGCTTCCAGTAGTACGAGCTCATACTACCTTCCACATCTATCCATACTGTCCTCAAGGATCGCTCCGAATCCTCCAAGTTACTCCCTTATCTATACATACAACCCTCAACAAGGCAATGTTGCCAGCACCGAATCTATTCCTATGGCAACCCCTACACTAATCTCTGTCATCAGCTGCAGAAGGAACTCCCCTTAACACACTCTAACTAGCTGACGAATACAATTACATATCACCGACACCAGATAGTTCTTCGAATGAAAGGTCTCACACTAGAACAGTTGGACTCATACAAGAGCTGGGTAATAGAGTTAAACCCTAACCTTCTAAAATTATCTAGTCTCAATAATATTTAACTTATCATATTTGGTTACTAGTTAGCTGAAGTTAATGGGGACTCCTAAAAGCACTAAGCAAGCAGCATTCGAGCATCGAGTAATTGGAATCAAGGATAACCTAAACATGCCATCCTATCACTAATTGATCAGTACTAGCATGCAAGTCTAAAAGCTCATATAACAGGCATACAAAGGCATCTCTCCTATATCCTAAGCCCTAATGCAGCATACGATTCACAGATTCACAATTCAAAGCATAATAATAAAACATGTATGGGTATTTTGGGAAAACTTACTTGAGCTCGGTCGATTGCATGCACCACACCCCTTTCTTTTATTAGAAAAACTCTTTTCATAAAACATTTCCTTTTTTATGAAAAATCTACCAACTTGTAACGTCCCAAAATTTAAGGCCAAAAATTTCATTTTTATAATAATAAAACCATCATCCAAAACGTGTTCATAAATCAAAAAAGAAAATTAGAGTATTCCGATAATCATCCAAATACATCAAGTCAACAAAACGCAAAACAACATGGTGTGTGCAATGCGATCATCCCGATCCCTTCCCCTTCGACCGGAAATACTTGACATAAACTGAAAACCATAAGAACGAAGCTTAGTTAGTTCCCCAAAATACCTCATATCATACATATCAAGCATACAATGGGCCATGCCCAACAACCATCGGGCCCCACCCGACATCGAGCCCCACTCAGAACAGATCTGTCAGAACATGAAATGGGCCCTGCCTGTCACATTCTTTAGGCTCCGCCTGGCATTGGGCCCCAACTGACATTTATACAGACACATAAACACATGCAAGAATCACTAAGATAAATAGCATACAATACACCCATCAGGCCTCGCCTGGTATCGGACCCCGCCCGGTATACAGATCACATACTCCACATGCAAAAGTCACACTGACAACTAGCATCCTAATCATAATAAATCATGGGCTGACATTGGTTCCTTCGACCCTTCAAGTACAATGAGGAGATTCACCTCAAACTGCTGAAAATCGGATAAATGCTCGGACTGTTAATCCAAAAAATCCCCGCGCTAATCAATCACATAAACCCCAATTAATATTTCGGCCATGAACCATAAATATGAATCTAGTTCATTTGACCAAAACACAGGGTAAAAGGCCATTTTACCCTTTCCTCACTTGGCCCAATATCCAAGGCCCAACTCCATAGCACCTACAAGCCTAATACGACCCAAATCCCTAAATGATACCCAAAGCCCATCATGGGCCCAAAGTCCAGAAATGATCTGATACCCTAGAAGTTTAAGGTCCAAGCCCCAACAAAACTAAGCCCAACTAAGACCAAGCCCACAACTCCAACAACCCACTGATTTAGCATACGTTCGGCGTACCTGGCTCGTACGCCCTACGTACGTGACTGATCTGGAATCGAGGCTTGCACCCAGTACGCCTTGCCTACTCAGGAATACGCCCAACGTACTGGCCTGAATTCAAGTTCTTGCCTAAAAGTCTTAAGTACTTAAGAACTTAACGACCAATCCTCAAATCGACATCATATCAAGGCCTTAACCCATAAAGACGAAGACTTTAAGCCTTTGCATGGCTCAAAAGAACCTAAACCTTACTTTTGGCATTCTAATTTCACAAAATGGACCTAAACACATGCATGGTTGATCCACAACTATAAAGATGCTAACTTTCTGGACTAAGGACCTCAGAAACATCAAGAGAAGCAACTTCTAACTTCTAGAGTGGAAGAAAACCACTAGATCTCATCATAGGACCAAAAAGGGACAAATACTTCATCAAGACTAGATCTAAGCATACATGGAGCAAGTTCCAAGCTTTATACCTCAATGAAGTTGCAAATGGTGTGTGAAGTCTGGATCTACAAGTTCTCCTTTGATCAAGGCTCTTTCTTCCAAGCTTTTCTTCCTCAAATCTCACCAATACACACTAAAAACACACACACAAGAGGGTCAAATCTCCTCAAGAGGGGCTAGGGTTTCGAAATGGGACTTAAAGGGCAATGAAGGATGAGAAATGAGAGGATCATGGGTCATCATGTTGTTTAAATAGGCTCTAAACTCTAAAATTTAGGGTTTGTCCCCTGGATGCGTATGCCCTGCGTAAGAGAAGTACGCCCCGCGTGTTCCTGGATTTCTAAAAATGGCAAAACTTCCCCTTAGGGACCAAATTTACAAAAAAATATTTACATACCAAGGGTCAAAATGAAAAGTACCTTGAATCGGGTGTTACACCCCTACATCTAAGTTTTACTATTATAGCAACCTACTTTGAAAACTATGAATATAAACTACCAAAAGGGATAGGATTACTAACCTTTCAAGTATAATTGTATATACTTATGATTCCTTGAAGATCTTGAACCCTTAGTTTCTTGTAGAAGGATCTAGCACTCAAAGTAGGAATGCCTCTAAAGGCTCATGCCCAAAAGTCAAAAACACTAGAAATTAAGGAGAGAGGGGAGAGGCTATGAGAACCAAATTCTTCAACCTTACAAGAGGTAGAATCATATTTTATAAAGGCCAGATGGGTCTTTATATAGGTAAGGTAACTTGCAGATAAATGTGATTTAAAGCAATTAAATATCATATTTAATACTTATTCAAATCCTTTCCTTATCTGTTATCTGGATCGATTCCAGAAGCTCCTAGAGCTCCTCAAAACCGTCCACCCTCTTTAGGGTTTCCAGAATGTTCTTATTGCTCAACTATTAAACAATCAACAATCAGTTTGTGTACCTTTAAATAAATCCTGATTAATTCTAATTAATTCCAAATTATATCTAACTAGTTTCTAAGTAATTTATTAACATGTAATATATTAATAAACTATTTATCTCACTTTCTTAAATCCTTTTCTAACAATTTAGGTCTTGAGGACAACTCTAAAAGGACTTTGTTATTATTTCCAAAGTTACACCAATTAGTTATGACATTGGACACCTATTTCCAACAACATATAGGCACGAGTTTCCTTAACAGAATAGCAAGGAACAACAACACTATAAAAAGACATCTTACATGAACGATGAGATCCCATTGGCGGAGTAAAACTCGGGGGGGGGGGGGGGGAGGATCTGATTCACAAACATTTGTTTTGCCATTCACTTGTTTTTCCAACACTTCATATATACCAAAAGTATCCTCCGAGTGTTGTTTAGAAACTTCATTCACCTTCGAATCAGCAGGATTCTCATAAAAAACAGATTCATATACTCATTCACTTTCATCTTCATGCGTTTCAACCTTAGCCCGATCCATCAAAGGCATGACAGGAGCAGTAGGAACCTCTTGATGATCGTAAACTTCTTCTGCTTCAATAACATCATCATCATCATCATCATCAATGAAATATGGATTCCATCCTATGATTTGTCATGCTCTTACAATAGAGACATTTCCTTGAATAATCACCTTAAAATACTAAAAAAATAAGAACTGAAATAGTGGTCTTTATACATAACCATTAGATTGTTATCATTCAGATCTTCAGAGTGCAAAAGTACACCCAATCGATTATCAATGTTTTTAAAAGAATTTGGGGTCCAAGCAATCGAAGGAAGACTTTCCACATCAACCCAAATAATTCGTTCATCAACCAGAAAAGACGCATACCATGGCATACGAGTAGAGAACCAAGATGCTACTACTCCAATATGATTCAAGAACTTCTCCTTAGATTACACATATAAGAATTTCAGAGACACCCAAAAATCCCCCTTGTAACGCAATATTGTATCTTGGAAGCCTTCATTAGAACAAATAACCCTAAAATTTGGTAGAAAACCAAATTCTTTACCCTTTCCTACTAGAGTTAAAGAGTAATCCTTATTGATCAAACAATTGTTATCAAGACAGATCTCTAGCTAATCACTAGCAATTGTGTGACCCTTAGAATTCGAAGGATTACCTATCACCTCCTTAACATACGAGCCAACATGGAGACAAGAAACACCAACATGAGGAATGGAGCCAAGAGGTTTTGCCATCGGCTTAGTGCCCAACCTAGGACAATGTTGGAATTTAGGCATATTTGCATGAAGACATAAACTTCTAATCAATATGGTATAAAGATTTCCAGTTAGCATTTCACATTTATTCACCTTAATGAATCTAAGAAACGTAAATACCTTACGCTCTTTCAATCTCCTTGACGAAATATACACATCAATAATCGACCATATTATTCACAAGTTTTACAAAGTTCCTGAGAAAAAATCGCTTCGGAAAGTTTGTAACAAAGACAGAGTGGGATACATGGTGCACAAGATTTCTCCTTAGATCTACTAGAGACTTTTCTCTAATCACCCATTGCTAACTGATCGAACCTCTCACAACATTTGAGCCCACCAGAAAAGGAAGGTCAGAATCGCCTCCGAATAGTTTTAAATAATGTTTTTCAAAAAGTACAATTTAGACAAAAAGAGTACAGTAAGAAAACATCAAGGCATAAAGATCATTTAATGAATTTAAGCAATACTCTAATTTTGAGAGAAACGATATACATGATTAGTGTACTCAAAGCGCCCTCAGGGTGGCTGAATGAGGATTAACTAAAGGCAGGGTTGTGCTAGCTAGAAAGAGAGTTGCAACAAGAATGTTTGAGATAGTCCCAACGTCAGAAGGAGAGAAAGAAGAAAAATGTATCCTCCGGAGGAACTACATGATGGGGGGAAGGAGAAGAAGGCACTCCTTCTCTTTCAAGAGCATGCATATCATTTATGCGATATAAGCAGGACCTACTGAAGGCATACCGAGCACCCTTAATTTCGTTCTAATTTTACCTTTTTATTATTTAGCATGTAGTTTGTCTTTTAATACTCAAGTTGATTTTACTTTTACATTTACGTGTCTTTTATATATAGGGTTGTGGTAAAAGGTAGAAGAGTGATTATTTTTAAAAAAATAATAGTATGAAAGGTTGATGAAGCAACTGATATAGTGGTGATATAGCCTGAAATGTTGAAATGTTGAAATGGATGTTACTATATGTAATTTCCTCACTCATATAAATTGTCAAATAAAGGGGGTAAACACACATTATACCACTCACAAGGGGTACACAAAGCAATTTAAGGGGAGGCCCAACCCTGGCATTTTAGAGGCCTTGTGCGAAAATCAAAGTGGGGCCCCAGAAAAATTTTCTTGTAAAATATTATTAAGTAAATTTGTTGCCACAAAATTCAAAACTTAAAGTTGCTGACAAACATCTTTTAAATTCACTACCACAACATCATGTCTTTGTTCATTAGATGTTCCGGTTTATAGGATAATAAATGTTCGCTAAAATATTTTCTCTATCATCACCATTACCATTCAAGGTGGTTATGTCTTCATCTACACAAGGCTTATCTTCTTGCACTTGTAGTTCAATTTCTTCTTTTCTATATTCTTTCATAACATCATAAAATTCTTCTCTAGGTTCTTCAACAACTTCATGAACTTCATCCATATTTACTAGCACATGCAATTCAGCTTCTATGTTCTTCCACAATCGATTCTTCATTAAGATTATATTTCGGCATTTGTTTGACGATAAATCAATTGATATATCCTATTTGACCATGAATAAATTGTTTTTTTTTTCTTTTATGTTTAGAACAACCCTATTTAAATTTTATAGTTGCAGACATCTTTTTGTAACTAAAAGAAATCAATGTTAATAAATTAACAATATATATTTGTAATATTTGTTAAAAAGTTAATGTTTATAACAATTAAGACATCAAACATAATTTGATTTGTTTTCTAATCTTTCTTAGTATTAAACTATATTAATACTAGAAACCAAAAAATGGAAAGGCCATTGTCCCCTTCCCCCATCCCACCCTAAATCCTCCGATGCCCTAAATGTCCTACTGTGATTGTTTATACCAAACATTAAAAAACTAAAACAATAAAACATAGTGATAAATCACAAATACATCACAAATAAATGCCCTACTGTGACCGTTTAACTTCATTATGAATGCACATATAAATCATTCATGACAACAATTTCCGACGAGAGAGACGAGCAACACCGTTGCTGATGATCTACCGACACCGTTATTAGCATTCTTAGGGTTTGATCTTTTTTGTAAGTTTTATAATTTTTTAAATAGATATTTCCTTAAACTTTTGATAAATTATAGAATTTATGATAAGATTTTGATTTTTGATGATTTTTTTCGCAATTAAAATTACTTCAAGGTTACAACCAAATATCACATTATTTTTATAGTTAAATGACATTACTAGTTTTCTTTAATAATAACATATTAAAACGTATTTAATGAAAATACCAACACCATAACTATATATTTGTCCATGAATTTGGAGGTCCCTTAAAATTGGAACCTCCGTATGACCGCATCACTCGCACACCCTAGGGGGCCGCCATTGTTTAAGGGGTATGTATAGAATTTCCGTTGAAATACACTTAATGCTTTATAGCCTAACTGCACAATGCTCGAACATTTGGTGGCGTTAATTATGATGCTTGATGTAGACATTACACTGGACTTCTAACAACTCAATGGAACATGATGAATGCCTTTGAAAAACCTTGAATGGATGTCAAATAAATCATCTTATGTATCCAACTGAAACCAATTTACGTGACATCATTTTGTTTATGTGAAATTTACAGTAGAACTTCAAGTTGAAGACATGAAGTTCTAGATTTTGGAGATAAGTTAGAACTTCAAGTTGTAAATTAATCTTGAGTTGTTAATTGGCATAGAGTTTGGAGTTGATTGCGGTGATCAAGTTTAAAACTAAAAGTCAATTGTTGTAGACCACCATTAATAATGGTCTCTACCCTATGTTAAAGGACTTGAATGATACTGTTTTAATTCGATGCATTACACAAATCAATATGAACTCGAAAAAAAAATGATATTTGAACGATTTTGATAAATTTGTCAAAAACTGGCTGATTTATGGATGACTTATTTTTTTGATAGAAAGTGTGTATTTGATTTTAAATGAGAAGTAGATATTCACGTGTCAAGAAAAAACAATATTCTAAAGTATAATTGTTAAAATAGTTGACAACTAAAAGTTGAAAGTTATAGTTTTTATTTATATCGAAATGTTTGACAAAAATAATTATGAACTTTTAAAACGTGTAAAAGCTGTCCTTACTCTCTAACATACATTTTTTCGTTAATTTTTTTTAAAATTAAAATCAAAAATCACACAAAACTCTTAAAAGCTTGTAACCAAACACAAACTAAGTATGATAATATTCAAAAGCATAACGACTCGAATACATGACGAAAAAACAAACTTTGATTAGTTAGTTTGTGATTTTAAACCCTAAAACAAAATAAACTAAACAATACAAATATTTAGACATATATTTATATTTAACAAAAAATCAACATGAACAAACCAACACCCTCATGCATGTTACGCATGATATATTTATATTCAACTTAATCCACCTATTATCCATATTATCCAATGATTCTAGTACAATAGCTTATAAATTTATTATGGATTAGTATATATATATATATATATATATATATATATATATATATATATATATATATATATATATATATATATATATATATATATATATATATATATATATATATAAAATTACCTTGCCTAATTGGACAAAATAACGTTAACCCTTCCCATGATAGGATAAAAGCTTGAAAATGTTGGAATGTGTTTGCTTCACTAAATCCATGTAAACATGGCAATGCAATTGAAGCCAAAAGGAAATGCCCCTACCATTACCATTACCATTACCATTACCACATCTATATATTAATGTATTGAAAACAGGACCTACCCACGATTAGAGTCACATGCACATGCTGATCATGGCCCAGACCTCACATGACCCTTAAACCTAAATCCTCTCCTTCTTTCATTCAAGGATCTCTTTTGGATTTTGTATAATGACATCTAAATATCCAATGGAAATAGAAAATTAGAAAAATACCCAAATATGATATTATAATTTATAAATCCACCTTTTGCTTCCTTATTCTAAGTTAGAAATACCCAAATATGATATTATAATTTATAAATCCACCTTTTGCTTCCTTATTCTAAATTAGAAATACCCAAATATGATAATATACTTTATAAATCAACCTTTTGCTTCCTAATTCTAAATTAGAAATACCCAAATATGATATAATAATTTATAAATCCACCTTTTGCTTCCTTATTCTCTAAGTGTCAATCATTTTTTAAACTTTAAATTGTGACAAATAATAACTAATTTTATTAATTTATTAATATAGACATATTGTTTGTGGCTCAAAATAGAACCCAATACATATTTTTCGGCCAATGTAGACATGACCATGAGTGTGACACAAGTTTTTAAACATTAAAAACAAACACGATTACATGGACTATTTTTGAAAATTTTATTTGAAATTGTTTTTTTTTTTTTTTGAAAAATATCGTTTACTTTAATTATACAGTTTTTTAGGTTACACCTCCCTATCCATCTGACCCACCGATGCAATCAAATTCCCTTTCTTCTTCGACACCACCTCAACCGTCTCATGTATGACGAAACGAGTCATTGTCATTCAGAGATATCACATGAGCCGGTTTTTAAGAATCAAGATCTTGGTCCACATGTGGCAACCAAGTCAAAAGAAAAAAATGTCACGTCACCATTGTCATTAGCCAACAATATTTTTAACCGGTAATCAGTTAAAAATATTATATATCTCCTTAATCGAGAGAAATATACAACCACAATGTAGGCAAAGATTATACATTATCTATTTTGATAAAGAACGTGAAGTGCATGTCTATTAACTTACATTTTTCAATTTTATGCTTTAGGTTTATTTATTACTTTGACAAATATCAAAAACACTAGAGAACTAACAAAATTACAAGGCAATGACCATGAAAGGGTTTTTTTAGCCAACTAAACCACTTGACTTTAAGCCTACGGGGTTAATTTGATACAGAAGGTAAGTACATTTTTAATTTTCTATAACTTATATTTTTCAATTTTATGTTTTATTTTGGTGTCATGTGTTTTTGAAAACTTTTAACCTATAAAAAACTTGAATAAAGAAAAAAAAAACACCATTTGAGTTAACCGAATTAAAAAAATTTACATTAGAATAAAAAGCTAATAATCCAAAAATTATTTCAAATAACTTTTAAAAGCTTTTATTAGTTTTTGTTTTATAGTTTATATATTTCTGTAATTTTAAATCTTATAAAAGCTTACATATATTTTTACAAAATATTTATACATAATAAAATCTGACTTTTAATTCTCATATACCAACTCTTTTTACTAAATACACTTTACATGCTCTAAAAAGAATACCCGATTTGCTTCGAATTTAAGCTTCAAATTCCAGCATTTAGTTACTTTATGCGAGAAGGAAAAAGGGGTTATAAAAATTGCCCAACTTCGATAAAGAATCATATACGATTGATCATACTTTCGACACACGATCATTACAAAGGGTTGACACAAAAACATAATGTCCTCAAACCTTTTCAATATCAAAAGAGTAAAAGGATTGCACCACGTGTCACCAATCCAAAAAAGAAAAAAGATTCTTGCTTCCATTCGCAAGAAAAAGTAAAGAGATCCAACAATATATCCAATCCAATGACCCATACACCATAACAACAAATAATTTCCCCTTTCTATTTTTTCCTTTTTCAATACTCATAGTTTTTGACATTCACATATGAGAAAAACTACCATTACCAAAATAAATAAAATTAACACATTCGGATCCTGTAATCCAATAAACCCGGGTCGGGTAGGTAGGTAGAAGGGGATAAATGGATAATGGGTTTTGGTAGAATGAAGAAGGAAAGATAATCATAAACAACGCTACGGATCTGCTCTTTGGCAGTTGGTTGAACTTCGAAAATGATGAATGAAAAAGAAAAATAAAAATAAAAAGTAGTGTATATAAGGTGATGATAGTGGAAGCTGTAAAAGAAAAAAGAAAAAAGAAAAAAAAGAAAAAGAGAATTGACGGAAGGATAACGGCGGTTAGCACTGGCGGCCTCTACGGCAGTTTAGGACGCCGGCGCCGGAGGTGATGGTGGCGACCATGGAAGATGACTTGGCACCTAAACTTGAAGCCCTAGCGTAACTGCCGGAGGCGCCGGCGCCGGATGGAGTGAAATAAGCGCCGTTAAGGAGTAAATCGCCTTCTGATCTCCAGTTCCATCCGTGCCATTGGCTTGCAGCTGTATCCACTCTTTTTGTGACCTGTAAATTGTTTTTTTTTTTTTTAATTAAAATTTATTAATGGTTAGTTTGACTTTGAGTCAACGAGAACCGAAAGGTCAAAAATGTAATAATCACTAGCTTTGAATGCAAAATAATGATAATAATAATAACAATAAGTTAAAAAATTAAATATTCTTTTAATTTTTGGTATGAGTTTAAAGTGAACAATAACAAAAAAGGAAAAAAAAAACAAAAAAAAAGTAATTATGAGAAGTACAGGAAGTTAAAAGTAGTAGTACCTCTTTGGCAAAGGGATTAACAGGAGCAAGGTATCGGTTGCCTTGACTATTGATTGTGGGGTTTGCACTTCCACCAATTGCGTACATTTCCCAGTGGGTGTAGTCGTTGTTTACCACATGGAAATATCCATGTCTGCATCTGTCAATTTTTTTAAAAAAATTTACCAAATTTTAGTTTTGCATTTTTGTCTAATTTTAGTATTATGTATTTTTTTTAAGTTATTAATAAATTAATACCTTGGCATTCTTTGAATAAGACCTTCTCCGAAATGGTTATAGGCAATTGTGACTTGCATAAGTTTGTCCCTTGTGTATGAGTCGCTATGCCCCAACAACATCACCTGTTTTGTTATTTTCATCAAATAACATTTCACATTTAAGTTATAGAGAAAATGACTATGTTTATCAAAATTTAAACACATTTTTATTTTCTTTTTCTTACTAAAAATTGGACTTTAAAAATATATTCAATTATAGCATTGGTTTTGAATTCTTTTTTACTAATATATATCTAATACATTACAAAATCTACCCAATTATAGAATTGAAAAATTACTTTGTATTTTGATAACATTGCTAAAATGCATAGATATTTTCAAAGTATAATGGTTTAATAGTAAAATACAACAATATAGATCTCTTTATTGTTGACATTTTTCTTTTGCATTTAACAATAGAAAAAATGGTCTAATTACAAGAAATAACAATGTACTTCTATTTATTACTTTATTACAGCATTCTATTTCTATTTCTTTCTACGACAATATAGTTATTTTTTTTTTCTTTTGTACCTACAAAAATCTAGCCATTTATGACGTCATAATTTTATTTTTTCCTTTTTATGACATTATTACTTTTAAAAATCAACTCAATTATTTGAATAACAATCAGGTAAATTAGTAATATCAAAAGATGAAAAATAGAAATAGTGAAGTAATTGTTTTTTTACCTCATTGTGATGAGTGAAGTAATTATTAGAAATAGTGATAGCAGTCGAGCCCATAACAGCATCCACAAGCCCATCAGCACAATTCGACAACGAATTATGATCCACCCAAATATGACTCGACCCGAATATCGAAATCGCATCACCATCCGCCATCGTCCGCCACCCAAAATGCTCCGGCGAGCTTCTCACCAAAGCATTTCCGGTAGGTTTACAATCATGAATATGTAACCCATGAATAATAACATTAGTAACAAATTGAACAGTAATACAAGCTCCATTCGCGATATGAACATTGACTCCACGAGCATCGATGGTTTTAAAACTGTTCATAATAAGTTCTTGTTTCAATTGAATCACCATGTCGCGTTTGAACACGATCCAAAGAGGGGTATCTTGAATGACGGCGTGGCGGAGGGTGCCCGGTCGTGGGTTTACCGGATCGTCGTCGCCGGAATCTGTGACCATGTAATAACGGCCGTCGCGACCTCCGATTGCATTCCGGCCAAATCCGATGCCGCAGTCGGCGAGACGTTTCCGGTTTTTTTGCCAGTTTGGGTCGCAACGCCAGCAATCGTCGATTGGGTTTCCGGTTCCACATGAGAAGTATCCGAGTTTTCTTCTTTCGGTGTTGTTTTTAATTACCCTGTTTCATATCATTAAATATAAATTACTACTTTGTTAAAAGATAAAAAAGAGTAAATTACTAAGTTACATTTTTTGTTCGATTTATGTAATTTTAGTTTAAAAATATTTTTCTTATGTAGTTTTTGTTTTTGTTTTTGATTGAGGCTTTATGTTATAAAAAAATGAGTTTTGCGACAAAATTTAAATATAATCAATAATCATAAATTATCATTTGAGGACTAAAATTGCCAAAAAAATTCTTTTAGGACCAAAACTGAAAAAATGAGAACAACAAAAGTAAAGTATATGTTTTTCATCTTAGTATAAACTGATTTTTACTACGGATAACCAACCAACATCTTACCAACCGAACCAATAAAATCGGTAGCCAACATGTTTGGTAGCCAATATGTTTGGCTGGTAATATTATATCAATTAAGTAGTCTTGGTACGGTAATGATACAAAATTTTGAATACCACGGTTGTACCATACCAACCAATATATATATATATATATATATATATATATATATATATATATATATATATATATATATATATATATATATATATATATCAATTCTTACATTTTCAAGTTTTAATTAGGAGTAACAACTAAGAAGTAATAGTCGTAGTTACTAATATAATTCTATTGATATTGATTCTTTTTTGAACGAAACTTTATAGTAAAAGAAATTACTAACACAAGGTTAAGGAAGATACATGACACTAAAAATATTTACTAAAACAAGCGACGACAACAACTTCAACTCACGTTCATATTTGGAAAACTTTCTAACCATTCAGTGATGATTATAATGTGAAGTCTTATATAGATTATAGTCTCAAACTCTTCAAGTATAAATATTATTTAAATATTTTGGTATATACCAATACCAATATGTACCAACCAAATTTGTTAGTAACCAACTAAATTGGTACCAAGTATCATTGGTACGGTATTGGTAGGTAAAACTTTATGTCAATTATAATTGGTACGATACACGGTTTGGAGGAAAAAAACTTGGTACCGTACCAATTCCACCCCTAATTTTTACAATGTTTGTCTTAAAGTGTTCTTTTGTATCTTTGGACATAATTTGATGTTTTTTAATGTTTTTACTAGACGTTTTAATGAAAATGACTATATTTGTAAACCTCAAACGAGGACTAAATTTGTAAAAGAAAAGCTTTGAAGACCAAAATTACAAAAATCAACAATATTAAGGGACTAAAGATGTAATTTTCTAAAAAGAAAGAGAAAAAGAAGATTTGTTTGGTACGTTTACTTGAGTGTGAAAAAAGGAAGTTAGCAGCAGTGTTTTAACTATTATTAATAATTGTGCTCATGTGCTCTTGTTGGGCTTTTACCAAAATTGAAGGATGTTTGCTACTAAATTTGGGTTTTCATTTATTTCAATATATATATATATATATATATATATATATATATATATATATATATATATATATATATATAAAGTGAAATCCTTTTACATTTTTTAGCACTGGATTAAATTCCTGTCATTTTATAACCAAAACATGTAAAAGAAAATCTCGAATTCCAATTTCATCAAAATCCAAAATTATGTATAATAATTTAAAGGTATCTAACTTCCCGGCAAAACAATGTGCACCATTTGAAATTAAAATCAATGAGTTTAATGATTATGAATAAACATCCCATGTGAGTTGAGAATGATGTTAAGTGTAACTAGACAAAAAAAAAAAAAAAAAAGTTTCTTACATAACTCACCTATGTGAAAGGAGATTATAAATGTGAAGTTATATTAATTATTAAGCGGATACGTAGAATTAAGAGTCAAAAAAAGTGAGTTGAGTTTTAGGTACGCCTATACCCACATGAACAATACCCCCTCAAGGTCTCTCAACTACCATTTTTAAACCCAATTAATGCTATTATAAACAGTTTCTCAATTTTATTTTTACTCTTCCAAATTTAGTATAGATTCAGAGAATTTACAGAGAGAGAGTTTTACATTTCAACCATGGAGACCACTTCCTCAGGATCTTGAACAGCATTTTCGTTCAAAGCTTCAGACGCCTTTGCTCTGTATTTAAAATATCAAGCTAAAATTAGGAAATCAGAAAGCAAAGAATATAAAAAGTAAAAAACAAAAACAGTTGTTGTCAGTCATCAATGCAAGCTATATTAAAAAGAAAAAAAAATGTCTGATGTATCGGAATTTCATTATCATTCAGAAAAAAACACACACACAATTTCGGAATGTGAGTGAGAGAGAATGGAAAGTGATGCACAACATATACACAAACATAAAATGGAATGCCATTAAAGTGATCTTGAGCCAAGGGCAATTCTGTAAAAGTACCGACATGCATCATATAATTGCACGTAGGAAGCGGTGCGAAAAAAAGTAGACGAAGGAAAAAGTACACTCTGCAACCAGTCGTTACTGTATTTTGATTTGTGTCTGCAGTGTGTTTTTAGTGCGTGAAAGAGAAAATAACATTGTAACTGAAAACGGCCTCGAATCTGTTTGAAATGACCAATCTGCCCAGAAGATGCTGTTTCGGATTTTGTTTCAGAGGATCGGTTGAACGAAGACGACGACTCGAATGTTAAATAACAGTAGTAACAGTTTCAGATCTCAAATTTTGTTACTGTTTTTCAACGATTTCGATTTTGTCATTGTAACTTCCATTCAATCGATTAAGCATTTTTAAAAGAAATTAAAAGTCGAGAGAGGTGATTTTCATTGTATACCTTTCTGCCATTGATGAGACGTTCAAGCTCTGAAACTGCTCTGTTTCAACAGCCCTGCGTCATACACATATTTCACATATCACATTCCAATTTCAATATTTCTAATAAACTCATTTCAACATTCTAAAAACTCATTTGAAAACGATTAATGCAGATTACGACAAACGGAAATACACATTGTTATGAATCAGAATCAAGCTTCAACTTCGTCGTAACCAAAACAAACACCGATTGGAATGAGGGAAAGAGAAACGCACCTAACATCCGATTTATCACCGGCGGCGGCGGCGGAGACGACCATAAGCGACGCAATAAGCAACAGAATTGAACAACGAAACACCGATTCCTTAACCACCGCCATTGCCATTTCAAAAACTCTAGCTTCTTCCTCTCTCCTTCAAGCTTTCTGACACTCTCACACACAGTGAGTGTGTGTAATTTTAGTATGTTTCGATCTGAATTCCCAATAAGGTGAGGGATGGTATATATGTGTGCAGGGAGAGGGAAAGAGACGAAGTGAGGAGTCAAATCAGCAGTCCCAACTAACGGCCTCATTTATAGAGAAGAATACATGAAAATGGCTAAAAGTTAACGGCGTTTGATTTCGACATGTTAAAAAGACAAATTAACTATGGTTAAGTTAATTCAATCACCGACGCTTAACTAATTAGTTAGATCCGGAATAACTAACCTTAACGCTATTCAACCAAAGATAACGGTTCAGTTATTGTGCCATGTCAGCATTATCTTGTAGGAGGTTTTGGGTTTGGGTTCGGGTCGGATTCAGTATCCTGATTATCCGTACAAACATTCCAAAATAGAATCGTATTTTCCTTTTTTAAATTTTCTTTTATTGGTGGATATTATCTGGATAAGTTTTTATTTTATTTATTATTTTTTAATTAGTTGCGTACAGAATGATTTCAATTGCAGTCCGAAATTCTCGGCGGAGGTCATTGAATCGAGAATTGCTTAGTTTGGAATTTTCTTTTAATTATTTTTTTATTAAATAAAAAGTATTTTATATTTTTAAGACTAAACAAGTCTGAATTGAGTTTACAACATGCATTTGCGTTCTAGATCTGCCAATTTAAGGTTCCTGAAAATAATGCCGAATATATTTTGCTTAAAAAGTAAAAAACTCACCAAAATTCATTTGTGGTTCATTTGATTAGTGAGCAAATGATGAACCTACAACTTGCTTTTGTGTTCGAACTATGAAGAGGATACAGAAGCAGGATGAATCCTTCTACAAGAAACAAGCATTCATTTTGTTGTAGGAATGTGTCTAGAGAGTAAAATAGATGTATATGTATAGAATTTTAATATCTAGACAGTGGTGGAACACACATTACTAAAACTTCTAAACAAAGCCATACAAACACATTTATGTTTGTTCGAAATCATGATATATCAAATATAAACAAAAAAACTAGTAGAGTACCACCCAACATGTCTGTAAGACGGACAACGACCCGGTTGAATTATAGTGGACCAAGCAATGACACCCTAGGAACTAGGATATAGGTCGAGTCCGATTGCGATACAACCGAACCTAAAAGAAGGCGTGAGAATCAAAATCATCTCACCAAATTCTTGCAAAGAATTGTGCGTCACCCACAATCACCTGCAAAATCATACATGACAGTGCCTCATAAATCATATAATGAAACAAACATTGTCCGCTCACCAAAACTATAAATACCTCCTTTATAGGAGGTATCAACAAATAACAATTTACTTCCTAATTCTCTTTATCGTTCTCAGACAGTCTCTTGAGTATACACCCTTAACTTTGGCGTAGAAACTTAATCTCGAAAAACACCCCCGGATTACAGCCAACCCTAGTCTTTTCTTTATGATCAATGTGTCTTTGAACAATCAACTCAAGCAAGAAGGCTCTATACTCTATACCCATCTATCTAAACCCTCTCCCTCCGGGATTTGGTTGCATCATTAGCATAATCCGTTATGAAAACTACTATGATCATGAAACATAGGTACTACTATGATCATGAAACTGTTGGATTAGTGTCTAAGTCCATAACTATTTTGGTATGTACTTGACCCGATTATGAGCATGGTCCTTTTGGGTTGCCTTCACCATAGCAATATGTAGGATGAATTAAGGAGAGAGAAAGGTTTAATTATGATTTATTAATATATTATAAGAATAATATATTAAAGGAGAAATCATATAGTTTAATTAATATTAGTCAAGAATTAATTAAGAATTAATTTTGTGACTAAAAGAGATTAATTAAATTAAGGGGACTGATATTGTAATTATAAGATAGTTACAAAGTTGGGCTTAGGATCCATTAGATGGCAATGGACGAATTCTATATGGAGGCCATAAAGAAATCGTCCAAGGGCCTTCTGGAATGGTCCATTGGACTGCTTAGGGCTTAAGCAGTCAGATTAGGGTTTCCTAGTTGTAAACCCTAATAGCCTACATGTATATATAGGACCCCTATGCCCCAAAAACGTGTACAAGTGTTCCTCTAGGGTTTCCAGCCATTTTTGGTGCCTCCACTCTCCTCCCTCTTCATCCAAGTTGCTTAGTGGTGTTTGTGACTCCATTAGAGGTGCAACACTTGAGGCACTAAGCTTTCTGAAGCCAATCAAAGCAAGGATTGATTGTTATTGCTATATAACAATCAAAGGTAATTACTAAACCCTTATTTCAGTTCTTATTTGATAGATCTAGGGTTTGTAAGTCTTGGATTCATTGCATGTACAATAGAGAAACCTAGATCCAAGCATTAGGGTTTGTATGAGCACATAGGATTGTTCTTATGTTTAAAACCCATCAGTGGTATCAGAGCCTTGATTGGTTTCTGTTGTATGTGATGCAATTGTCGTTTTTCTGCTGAAAATCAATTTTTTTTGCCTTTGTCCGACTCAACTCGGCGAGTCAGTATCTGGACTCGGCGAGTTGGCCCTACTCGGCGAGTTTAGGACTGACTCGGCGAGTCCGGGAGTCTGACAGAGTATATTTCAGGATTTACTTGCTGTTTTGTTGTAGGATTGATGCCAAAATCGTTTTTTGATAATAAAATCCGAATTTTATTGTATGTAAATGATTATCCTTACCAAAACAAAAGATAATTTCAAATCTTTTAAATAATAGTTTCTTTATATGATAAATATAGATTATTCAAATTATTTGGTAATTATCTTGTGACTAAAATTGGATTAGGTCAAATATAGATAATCACTAAATTAATTGTTTGATTTATATTATTTGTTATTTGATCCCTAGTAAGTTTGAATAGTTTCAAATTACTCCCTTTAGGTTTTATAGTTTAAATTTGAACTTAAAAGTTTTGTTTTTGAAATTTAAATGGTTAAACCCTAATGTTTTGAAAAGTTTCAGAACTTGCCCTCAAGTTTTGGAATTTAAAATTTTGATTAAAAGTTTAATGTTGAAATATTTAAATTCTAAAATCTAATGTTTTGAAATGTTTCAAAACTTGCCCTCAAGTTTTGGAATTTAAAATTTTGATTAATAGTTTAATTATGTAATATTTAAATTCTAAAACTCTAGTATTTTGAAAAGTTCAAATTACACCCTCATGATTTTGTTAAGTTAATTAAAGTTTAATTAAAATAGAAAGTTAATAAAACCACCTAGTATTTTAAAAGTGTAAAATACACCCTATACTATATATATGTAACATTAAAAGTCTAATATTATATATATATATATATATATATATATATATATATATATATATATATATATGAGTAAAGAGTCAGTCTTACCGTTAGTAGGCCTCATTCACGAAGCTGATCTATAAGGGGTGTTTAAGGAAATTGCCTATAAAATGGCGATTGAATGGGTATCCACTCTTACCCACCGCACTCTTGACTAGTGGAGGGGCGTTAGCCGAACGGGTAGGATAGGACGAAACCTTCCATTATAAGTATAATGAAGTACAAAGTAACTAAATGCTTTTACAAATTCCCAATCTTAGTTACTTTAGTGCAAAATGTGAATTTGTATGCTAATCCATGGAATTACACTTTGTACCCTTGTCAAACGTTAGTGGAGCGTGTGTGGCTAACTGGCACACTAATTTGGGATTGACATTGGTGGCGAAGGGTGGCTCGATGTTTATCATAGATCAATGGAGCGTGTGTGGCTAACCGGCACATTGATTAGGTGATAGTAGCAATTGGATGCACCATGTGATTCGTATGGTTATTCACACCTTGTTTGTGATCCTCGGCATCCCAGTCACAAATAGAAGGGCATAATCGAGATTAAACATGCCATTGAAAAGTTCAATGAATCTCAAAAGATCTAGGAGTTTCAATTCATTTAAAACTTAAAAGTCTTTTTGTTTTTCATGGTGGAATTGGTAAATCGTCATTTACCTACCTTCAAATATTCTGCAACTAGATTACGGCATCCCTCTTCTAGGTTGTAGAGTATTGTGTTGGATCCTAGCCTTGATGTTTCATTTGGATGTTACATCAAGGATTCTTATCAACTAACTTGAATTTTCTCCCATTTTGAAGATGTCTAAATCTTACAACGGTCTTCCCAAGTCCCTTAGAACAAGCTTTCCAAATGAAGATGACGTTCCACGATACGATCAAGGAAATGAGAGTCATGCTTCACTTCCTCCACCTCCTCCAATTATTCTCCCTAAAGGCTTGAAAAGTTCAAGCTCACTCAAGCCCTATTGGCAAGTAAACACGAAGATGGGAAACCTGTGTGTGCACACATCTTAGAGATGAAGTCACACATTGATAGGTTAAGGATGATGGGTGTCGATATCTCAGAAATGTTGGCTGTTGACTGGGTTCTTCAGTTACTTCCTGAATCATATAGTGAGTTCGTTAGAGAGTACTATATGATGGACAATGACGTGACCCTCATTGATTTGACCTATTTGCTTATAGCTGTTGAATCAGAAATGATTTGGCGTGCTGATCGAGCAAATTTGTCTGGCAAATCAAACTCCCAAACTTCAATGGACATTGAAAACGGTGACATTGGAAATCCAGAAAAGGTAAATTCTGAGATAGTTCCTTGTGCCATTCCAAAAGAGTCCATCTGCTTCTACTGCCAAGAGAATGGGCATTGGAGACGAAGCTGTCCTGTTTACCTGAGAGATCTAAGAGATGGGAGAGTCAAGACGTATGGCTCTACTTCAGGTAAAATCCAATAACTAACTCTATAAGTTTCTATTCTTTGATTTTCAATACATGATGTGATAAGATTACATTTTGATGTTTTGTAGGATCGAAGAAAAGAGAGGAAGCTTAAGGGAAGAAGTAAGCTGAATCTGATCGTGAAGAAATGGATTTCGATCGCATTGCTTGAAGATTGGATTTTTGAGCTACTACTTTAGAGTTAGAATAGATTGCTTAGAAATTGAAATAGCATAGTTTTCATTTGAATTGCATTGTAAGGACAAGTTTTTCCGCAATAAAATGAATTTTGATTTCGTCCTATTTATTTATCCTTGCAATGGCATATGTGAAAATGGATGTTTATGTATTTCTAATTTTAGCAATGTTGAATTGGATGTGGTTCTTGATTATGTAATTTGTGAAATGTCGAGGATTTGCCAAATAAAGGAAGATTCTCATCACCCAAGTTTCAATTGGACAGAAACTTGGAATCATACAACTTGGTTGCGTGATGAATGAGAAACTTCATATTTTGGAAATTAGACTAATTCTTTGGCAAAGTGTCAAGAGAAGGACCAGGAGATCGAGTACACTAGGTTGTGCGTTGATCAAGTCCACCACAAGAGTGATAAAGATATTCGTCATGATTTACTAAAGTTTAGTAAATATGATTATACTTATAAGATTAAGTATAATTCTGAGTTGATTGAAAGAGTTTCAATCAATAGCAGAACGAATAAGAAGAATCAGGTAGGCAGAAAGATAAAAGTTTCTCTATTCTAAGAAGAAGGGAGAGTACCTTTTATTGTGTTTTATGATAAGTCTTAATGATTAAGAACCATATCTCAATTGATCCTCTAAGTGAGTCTTAGTGCAGTTGCATGTCTAAGAAGAGGAACCGAGAATTGTAGAAATAGTTAAATCAAGAAGTCAATCATACTTCGTTCCAATATCAAGTCTTAGAGTCAAGATTCTGACATGAGTGACAAGTCTTAAGTAGGTTTATAACACTCGATACATGTGGAATTTGGAAAAGTTTTCTTATTCTTGCACATTTGAAATTGGTAAGTTGTGATGTCTTGGATAAGACAAAGACCAACCAGGACCAACTGTGTGAAGTGTTAAACTTGACAAAAGGCTACACTAACTCTTGAATATTTGTTTGTCAAGAAATGTTTCTTGACAAGAGAATTTTATATGTCAAGGAGTCAGTGGGAGTCTTAATGGTCTTGAAAAGTTTCAAGAACAAATCAAGAGTAAACCTAGTTGATCATCACTAGCACACGACTTGAGGTTTAAAGCCTATCGTCGATGACATACTCTTTTTCTGTGCCATTCCAATTGAGTTAATTATGCGTGTGAGTTCTATGAGTTCTCATTTGAATGCATAAAGACAAAGCACCTTGATCAATGGAAAGTACATTGATATGAAAGGGTGAGTTGCTTGGAAGACATGGTGGGCATTCATGTTACCATGAGGCAAGAAATCAAGATTGAACAAGTTCAGTCCATATGGTTTTGGATTTGTCGCAAACTTTCGTTTTGAAAAATTCACATGGATAGGAACACATACATCATAAAATCTAAGTGTCATAAGGTTTTCCTCCTTCATGAAAATGATTGTGAGGAAATGCTTTCACTAAGAGAGATTTTAAGAAGATAGCAATTGTGAAAATTGTATTCTCAAATTCGATTATGATTACGGCATCCCTTTTCATAGTTCGAATTGTGAGATTTGGCAATTGATTTGAACATTTGGGACTTAGTAACATAAATTCTGAATTGTTTAGACACACATGTGAGCTATCTAAGGCAAAGGTGTATGAGCTTAAAAAACTTAGATAAAGGCTTATCAAAGCATTAGGTATTAGAAATGTGAACTTAAGGAATTCAATAAGCATTGTTTTCTGGAAGTTCAATTGTTTTCTGAATACATGTCAAAGCTAGTGGGAGCATAAGTGTTATGCTGGTAAGAAAATAATCATCATGTTAGTGGGAGCATGATTATTATGGTAAGTATTGCAAGTTACCAATATTAATTATAGAAAACAAAGATTCACTTTGCAAAGTTGCAAGGGTTGAAAAGTTGTTTTGCTATAATTAAGGGAGAGAATATTATACTTCGTTTCAAATTCTAAAGCTTAGATCGAGAAATGTTAATAAATTTAGTCAAGGATACATAGTGCATTCTCAAAATTCGATTATGATTACGGCATCCCTCTTCATAGTTTGAATTGTGGGAACAGGGCACATAAAATATTATGGCAGAAGGATGATGAAGTATCATGTCTTTATGTGAGACATTATGCATCGTGTCCAATACGCTTCGGGTATAGGATCGATTGCATATGCTATAATATTAGACCATTCTATAATTTTCCAAATGCCTAGGGCATTAAGAGGGAAAAAGGAACTAGAATCGGTTTTGACTAAAATAATTAAACAACTATCAAAGGACGATCTGAGGTTCACTGAGGATTTGTCACTTGTGAGTAGTTGGAAGTATAGTATTGGATGGACTATATTGACATTATTATTAATAGATAGGATTCTATTAAGAATGAGTTGTCATATGGCAAATATGGAAATGTTTCCATTAATGGGAGTTGGATATTAAGAATCTATGTAGATTAGAAACTTTTATGCAAAAGGATGTTCAAAGGAATGTACTTTGAGTGAGAGACATCACATCTATAAAATTGTTTTGTAACAATTTCTGATAGAGAACTTAGTAATTTCATTAGCCAAGTCCTAGTGACTTTTGTGCTATGACTTTACGAAAGGGTCGTTGCATAAAATGTTAGAATCTAACATATTCTAATAGTGGCAAGAACCTTGTATTATTACACTAATGATAAGGATTAGGGATTGTGAAATGAGTTTCATTGGAAAAGGTTTTCAATTGATCTAATTTTACAAAGTATGGACCATAGGAAACCAAAGTGTGCATGCTTGGAGCATGGGACAATTGTGGTTATAATTCGAGTAATAAGTTGAGTTTCTGAAACAGTAAGCAATGAATAATGAGTAATCAATATGGTGTTTAAATAAAAGTGTTTTATTTACGCTCAAAAAGTTTTGGGACCATATAGGATTACTATTATTATTGCGTTTCACTTTGCATGTTTTGACTTCCAGAATAACTAGGTTATTCGAACCTCCACAGTCGGTCATACGTTGGAAGTAGGTATGAAGGAAGACTGTCATGAATCTGTCTGTAGATTGTCTAAAGTGTTTAGACATAGCACAAGTTTGCCGCAGAGTTCATGAGTGCTTTGATAAGATTAAAGTATTGGATTAAACCCACGCTCACTTGAATCACTTCATGGTTTTATCACGAGTGATTGGTGAGACGATAATATTGTATATTCTTGAAACCAAGACGTGTGAGTTGTTACTTGCTGATCAGTTGCACATTGATGATAAGTAAACGCACCAGTAACTTGGTGTTATAAAACTTATTGTTGTGTGTGATTCGATTAGTAGGTGCAAGCAAACATTTGAGTCAAAGTTTATCCATTCCTTTTACCCAAGGTAGGATAAAAGCGATATCTGTGGGCCCCTCGATGATTTAGTGATGACAAAGGAAAGTGCTCGGCCGGGCCAGGACTGATTTGATTTGTTCAATTAGTCAGTCGTCATAAATCGGAAATCTAGAAACGACACATAGACTGAGAGAATGATTTCAATCCATGTCTCATGTCTATACGATATCTTGTAGAATGGAGGAATATATAATCCCTTATCTAAAGGACACGCGTATTTGATAAGATCAGAGTTGACAGCGGCTTTTGGAAGCTACGATTGCTGATCAGGTTCTGAAGTCATACGCAGAATAGTTATTAGACTTATCCAAGTGGGAGACTGTTGGATTAGTGTCTAAGTCCATAACTATTTTGGTATGTACTTGACCCGATAATGAGCATGGTCCTTTTGGGTTGCCTTCACCATAGCAATATGTAGGATGAATTAAGGAGAGAGAAAGGTTTAATTATGATTTATTAATATATTATAAGAATAATATATTAAAGGAGAAATCATATAGTTTAATTAATATTAGTCAAGAATTAATTAAGAATTAATTTTGTGACTAAAAGAGATTAATTAAATTAAGGGGACTGATATTGTAATTATAAAATAGTTACAAAGTTGGGCTTAGGATCCATTAGATGGCAATGGACGAATTCTATATAGAGGACCATAAAGAAATCGTCCAAGGGCCTTTTGGAATGGTCCATTGGACTGCTTAGGGCTTAAGCAGTCAGATTAGGGTTTCCTAGTTGTAAACCCTAATAGCCTACATGTATATATAGGACCCCTATGCCCCAAAAACGTGTACAAGTGTTCCTCTAGGGTTTCCAGCCGTTTTTGGTGCCTCCACTCTCCTCCCTCTTCATCCAAGTTGCTTAGTGGTGTTTGTGACTCCATTAGAGGTGCAACACTTGAGGCACTAAGCTTTCTGAAGCCAATCAAAGCAAGGATTGATTGTTATTGCTATATAACAATCAAAGGTAATTACTAAACCCTTATTTCAGTTCTTATTTGATAGATCTAGGGTTTGTAAGTCTTGGATTCATTGCATGTACAATAGAGAAACCTAGATCCAAACATTAGGGGTTGTATGAGCACATAGGATTGTTCTTATGCTTAAAACCCATCAGAAACATGGGTGGCAAGTAGAAGGCTGATACCAATCCAAGTTCCATCCACCCAATGGGCACGCTCAAGGCTACACCAACAACCAAACTTCAAGGATTAACATCCTCATTCCTAATTTTTCCAAACATGGAAACAACACTAACCACTTAACCCACGCCCATAAAAAGCCAATTTTGAAACACCATTTCAACATCGGCTACACCTAGTACCAACACAATTGTTGGCGAAAGTGTTAATATAATCACCCCACATGAAACAACATTTGTAACATCACGTTTTCCAAAGAAGGTGGGCCAAGACTTAAGGAATCAAATAAGGAATTATGGAGTAGACCCCCAGCCACAACGTGGAACTTGGATGCCAATGACGTGGCATGATATTTTTTAATGCGTGTTTTTGAGGGTCTCCACGGCGTGGCAATGGATGGCCACGACATAACGCCTGTTCAGGCGCAAGCCCACACATTTTAGGGTTTCATCTATATTTAAGCTTCTTAACACCCATTTTAGGTCATCTTCTTTAGCCTCCATTCCTTCATCTCGAAATCCTAACCTCTCTTCCATGGAAATGAGCTTGGTGGCTATATCTTGTGGTTGTTTGCTTCATTTGGTGAAACTTGAAGAAGAATGTGGTTCATTTTGGTGCAAGGAAGCAAGGAGCAAGCTAGGATCCAAGATCTTTGTGACAACCTGGAACTTCTATCTTGTTCAACTATTCAATTCAATCATTGTTAAACTCGTTTCGGTTATCTTTTAGCACTGTTTAAGGGCTCGTAAAGTAGCATTTCGGGCCATACGCTCCTTTAGGAGGAGTGTACGGCCGTACACATGGGTGTACGGCCGTACACCCCCTCATGGCCGCACACTCAAGGTGGTGGGTCACCCACCCCTATATATATGAGTAGACCTCCCTTCCTTCATTCATTTCTCCCCTTGGCTGCACACCACTCCATTCTCTCTCAAGTTTCTTTAACCGTGAACCCTCCAAGGCATCAAAAACGTAAGTATTCCATTCTTTAGATTGTTATACTTGAAAGACCTCTTGATTTAAGCCTTGACTCTTCAAGTTTCATCATGTTCTTCATCCTTTGAAGGAGTACGACCGCACACCTTCATAAGGTTGGCCGTATACACCTTAAAGGCCCTCCAAAGTGAGAGTTTGGCCCCTATCAGCTAGTTGGACATGCTAAACCTTTGATCCTAGCCTTGATTCACCTTAAAGTCTACAACTTTAGCATGAACATGAAGGGTGTACGGCCGCACACCCCTTGTACGGCCGCACAGACCTCATAGGGCCGTAAACCCACTTTGATGATCTTTATTGGCCTTAAACTTGCACTACAACTAAGCATGGGACCTAGAACACTTCCTTGATGCTTCTTAGGGACTTAAAACACCTCAACATGCACACTTTTTCATGAGTGTACGGCCGTACACTCATGGGCCGCACACCCATGGCCGTACACACCCTTAGGGTGGCCGTACACCTCCCACACTCAATCACATATGGTTTTGACACTTAGTTCAAGTGTTTCCAAGTCCCTAGAGTGGTTTCCTATCATGTCTAGTAGTGAAATACCCTAATTTGACTCCTATATGTGTTATTACATGTTAAATAGGATCCAATTGTGATCGAGGCTTCACTTGACATTCGGCATCTCATATCGATCTTTCATACTAACCACTCACTCGAGGTGAGTTCATACCCCTACATTGTTCCGAGTTTTTAATGTTTTCAGTGGTGGAATACAAGCCAAGCATAAATGATTTTTATGAAATTTATACAAAAGGATTTCAATAAACTTAAAACGGATGCAATCAATACAAACACATGGTTTCTACAGTTTTACAAAATATTTAGATATTTTATCCCTTCTGTATTATGCTGAGCATAAGGGACATTTGCAACTTACAAGTTAACCGCACAGTTTTTAGATCAATACAAAGTTATACATATACAAACACACAAACTATAATAGGTATAGTTTGGGAATTCATACAAGGTTATACATATACAAACACACAAACTATAATAGGTATAGTTTGGGAATTCATACAAGGTTATACATATACAAACACACAAACTATAATAGGTATAGTTTGGGAATTCATACAAGGTTATACATATACAAACACACAAACTATAGTAGATATAGTTTGGGAATTCAATACATGGTTATACAAATACATACACACATCTTTTATGAATAATATTTAATAAAAGGTTTTCTCGTATTATTACTTGTAATATCGTAAATCTAGCTTGAGAGACACGTCTTTGGGTACAATTACATGTACTAGTGGAAGACTACCCCTTATGATCCAGAGTCTCCTCGGAGGAGAGCGTGATTTTTTTGTATAGATCTATACGGGACTGACTATCCCGCACCTTGCTGCTAGCTACAGTAGGACCGGCAGGTCTACGGGTGACAAAGTCATAAAGGATACTGGTGCCCGATTCGCGCCATATCAAGTTAATGTATGGTCATAAAACTCGCAAATAGGTAACAACGATTTACTTATGTAGTAATATACTATACATGAACAATGATTATTTAGCAAAAGTATGGACAAATACATGGTTTCGTTATGAGAAATAAAACTACTATACATGCTGGTAGTAACCAGGGTTTTCAAACAGAACATTTCATACAGAGAATTTTCATACAAAACTTATCATACAATACATCTAGTAGTAATCCAATCATACAAACATTTTTACTAATATTATCTCACATTTACTAAAGAAAATATTAGATTTTTTTGGAATCATGCAAACATTTTACAGAGTCATCAATAGGTTTTCAATACACAAACATCGCTTATGAACTCACCAACTTTATGCTGATACTCTTTTAAAACTGCTTGTATTCTCAGGAAATCAGTAGTCAGGTACCTCCTGGAGTTTTGGGAAGTCGGAGCAATTAAAGTCATGTCCTTATATTTTACTTACACTTTTGATGTATTCAAACAAGACTTAAACATATGTAAACCTTTTTCATATGAGTATTCAATGTATTGGTTTTGTTTACTATGATTGCTATGATACAACTGTTGTAATACTACGCATGACGTCCTCGACCCCCGAACGTTTCCGCCGTTCCGGTTTGGGGGTGTGACAGATTGGTATCAGAGCTCTTGTTTATAGTGAACTAAGTATACCGAACCTTACATGGTATACAACTATAAACACTAAGGGGCTGAAGTACTCTAAACTAAAAGTATACTTTTAAAAATATAAGTATTTTATAAGAAGTATACAAATATACATACATAACAGAACCAGGGTCATAGGTAGAACAAAACAAAAGTATTTGGATGTTGGACACTGTGGTTAAACCTGGGCAGTTATGTAATCATGTCTACGGTCAATATAGCCTGATCAACTATATTTATTCGAGACATGACCAACATGTGCTTGGGAGTGACTGTGGTGTTGCAGCAAGCCTAAAACTTACCAAGTATATATACATCAGATATCGGTAGAACGAAAACATACAACTTAAAATACTATAGGAGTATTTTAGATAGAGCCGAATGCAGTATAGAGATTCATTCCAAGTGTTGCTACATATTTCATCTTAGCGATAGTTACTTGCAATAGTGTCACACCCTGAAACCGATGGCGGAAACGTTCCAGGACGGAGGACGTCATGTGTAGCATCACAACCAATGAATAATAGCAATCATAGCAACACAACCAATACAGTGCATACTAAAATAAAAATGTTTACATCAGTTTGAAATGTTGTTTGAATTACATTCAATAGCTTTGTATAGTATAAACTTAAAACTCTTATTGCTCCCGTTCCTCAAAAACCCAGCAAGTACTTGTCTACTGATTTCCTGAGAATACAAGCAGTTTAAAAGAGTATCAGCATAAAGCTGGTGAGTTCATAAGCGGTGGTTTGTAGTGAAAATCGTTGATGAGTTCAGAAAATATTTGCATAGTTTCAAGAAAATCCGATATTTTCCTTAGTGAAAATGTAGTGTTATCAGTTCTGTAATAAACCATGAATATCTGTATGTTTCCAAGAAAATCCGATATTTTCTTTAGTGAAAAGGTAGCGTTATCGATTTCGTATAAAACCATGAATGTTCGTTACTGAAAACTGTAGTGATATGCGAAAATACTACCTCATGTGACTAGCTAAAACTAATCATGAAGTGTAAATATTTTGTATGTGAAACCATTGCCTAATCGGCTCTGTTTGAAAACCCTGGCTTTAGCCAGTATACGTAGTGTGTATCAGTCCTATTTAGTAAAAATAAAACTGTTGAAGAGTGTCAGGTTGTAAATTAAAGGTGAATTATACATAATGTGAGTCGTATAACCATACTTGATATGACTAGAGACCTTTCCAACGTTCTTCAGGCGTCGAGTTAAATGACATTTGTCACCCTAGGCATGCCTGCCCAACTGTAGCTAGCAGTTCGGGTGTGGGATTGTCAGTCCCGAATAGATCTATTCACAAATCTCACGCTCTCCCTCCAGGAGACTCTGGTTATACTATGGTAGGATTTATCCCTGTACACCTAAGGGTACAGTAGTGAAGTAGCGCCTCACAGTATCGTACAATCTAGTTTACATGTAGTGTAGTAGCGTTCTATCGTAGTGAAAATCCGTATGTATCCCGTATATAGTGATAATTACAATTATGAAAACCATGATAAAGTAGTGATGTAACTGTAAACCATTTCTGTCTTAGTGCATATGTTTAGTAGTGAAAGTTTCTGTACTCGTTATGTTTAGAAAATCCCAAACTATACCGATTATAGTTTGCATGTATAGTGAATAGCGTGTCCGGAAAGCTATGCAAATTTGAGTGAAAACGTCCCTTATGCTCAACACAGTACAAAAGGGTTAAAGTATGCGATTTGCATAAGTTTTGAAAACATTTATATTTAGCTTGTATTCTCCCCCCCCCTCTGAAAACATTAAAAACACGGAAAAATGTAGGGGTATGAACTCACAGTTGTTGTGTGAAAGCGTTGACTGAAATGATGATCCTCGAATTGTTGCACGTGACACTTAACGAAATCCTATTTTCAAATAAATCCATATATGTATCTAAATTAGTGATTTCGTTAGATAACGTGTTAGAGGAACACTTGAATTTGGTTGAGGAATGTTACCGGGACTTGGTCGAATCGATGAAAGTGAGTTTTCAGTCAAAAGCACCACTTAAAAGGTGTTTACGGTCGAAGAGGAGTTTACGGTTCCTGAAGGCTCGGTGATTTTACGGCCGTAAACTCAAGAACAGAGTTTACGGTTCTTGAAGGCTCGGACCGTAAACTCAAGAACAGAGTTTACGGTTCTTGAAGGCTCGGACCGTAAACTCAAGAACAATGTTTACGGTCTTTGAAGGTGGACCGTAAACTCAAAAACAATGTTGCTGATTGCTGATTTCGAAGAGGTAAACGCTCTGAGACGTTCCAAAGTGACTCCAAACGTGATTTCTCGATGATTTCCGAAGTTTTGAAGGCGTTTTCAGCTGTTTACGGTTAAGGTTCCTAGAGAGAGGAGGAGAGTGTTTTTGGCCAGAAAAATGTTCTAATGAACGTGAAGGTATCGTATTTATAGGGGTGAGGTGGTCGGTGATGGGGATCCACTCGTTACTGACCGTAAACAGGTTTATGGTCGTAAACGAGTTTACGGCCGTAAACTTGTTTACGGTCGTAACCTCACTTAGACCAGAAATGTTTGATTTTTCGAGATATTCAGGTTTCCGCGCGATTTTTGGTTCCGACTCGTAAATAATTTAATTATATATAACTAGATTATTTTCAAAACCAAGAAGTTTGACGGAAAAGCTAACAAATTCGACATTTTATTAATGGGAATCGCGAAACGGAAACGGACAAAGTTTCGGGTTGTCACAAATAGTAACCCTCCTCTATATATCGCTTCGTAGAACACTTTAACTATCAGGATGAGATATATCTTGTATCATATATCTTGATTTAAGATTTAGGGGACTTATCATCCTCTTCTTCCTGATTGTTCTAGAACAAGATGCCTCCCCGAAGAAGACCCATAAGAAGGAACAACGACACTCCGCCACCACCACCCCATCAGTTCGATCCTCTTATGTTCTAGGCAGCAGTTACGGCCGCCGTGACTGCAGCAATGACGCAAGTAAACTCTGGTGGATCCGGAAGTGGTACTCATCCCCAGAACCTCGGTGATCAGGGACATCAAAAGGAGTGTTCCTATAAAGACTTCATGAATGCCAAAACCAAGTCCTTCGATGGCAATGGTGGAGTCATTTCCTTAACCCGATGGTTCCAGAAGATCAAATCCATATTCGAGATTTGCGCCTGTTCCGAGGCCAACAAAGTGAAGTTCTCCGCCTGCACCTTCACCGACAGTTCATTGACCTGGTGGAATGGTCAAGTCAAATCCCTAACCCTGCCAGTGGCTAATGCCATGGGTTGGGAAAGTCTGAAGGAACTTATGCTTGCTGAATACTGCCCAAGGGGCGAGATGCAGAAGTTAGAGCACGAGCTCTGGAACCTAAAGATGAAGGTGTAACGCCCGTGTTTCTAGGCTAGGCATTAATATTGACATAATGGTCAAGGTTAACCTTTGTGACTCATTTTGAAGAAATGAAAAAGGAATTATGTGAATTCTATGTGTTTTATGCTTAATTACTAGGAGTTAATTAATTAAGAATAAAAATAAGCGTCAAAATTAAATTTTAGATAAAGCCGATATCTATTAAGAAAGTTGTAGTGGTCGTGACAAGGATTACGGATATATAAAGAATGCCGAAATCCGAGTTATAACGAAGAAGTTATGACCTGTCGAAGTTTCACGACAAAACCGGCTCGGTGCTGAATGTCGTAAAAAGTGAGTTTTCGATAAACTACTTTTTAGCCTTAGTAATCTAAACGAAACTTGTAGTGTTCGTTAAACCGAGAAGTTCGATAAAAAGAACGCCCGAATCTGACTTCGTATGAGGAAGTTATGATTTTTCGAAGTTTCAGCTTAGCAGTAGACAGCTAAAAACTCGAATTTTAGACCGAGTGATTTTTAGCCGACACAACCTAAACGAGAATCGAAGGTCTCGTCATTAGTAGCACAACGGTAAAAAGTCTGACGAAAACGGACGTCGGATGAAGAAGTTATGAATTTTTAACGGATTTCCTGTCCCGGTCTGTTAAAAATAATAATATAAAAATTAAAGTCAAAATTAGCCGACGAAGTCTAAACGGAAGTTGTAGAACGTAATTTTACCTACGCGTGCATATAAAGAACGTCAAAAACGGAGCTCGTATGCGAAAGTTATGGATTTTAGAAGTTTTTGCACAAAAACTGAGAAAATTCGCATAGCCACGGATCCCCCTACTTCGGACTAGACCTCGGTCCAATCAGGAGAGGACAGCGAGGCCTTCGCACGTGCAGCCACCTGCGCACCCTCGCCTGTGGACCCCACCACCAGAACCGACTTCGGACCGAGGCTTCGGTCCAATCACAAGAAGCCAGCAGCCACTTCGCACGTGCAACCCTCGTGCGAGCCATCACCTGCGAGCTTCGGATCTGCGATGTGTGGCTTCTTCTCAGCGGTTGGATCAGGAGGCTCGCCCCTATAAATAGAAGGGTGCCAGACCTCCCGGGGGTATTTTGAAAACTTGTCACTTTTAGCCCCCAAACCCATATTTCTTTCATATTAACATCCCCCGAAGCCCCGGTATCAATTATAATCCCCGGAATACGCCACGAAGTGCCCGTGAAGCCCGGAAAATTTATCTTTTCGGTTTCGAAGCCCGACTTTTGCAGAGCCCGGTTTCTCAATAAAACTTCCGGTTTTATTAGAAACGAACGTTTTAGGAAACGAATTGCTGCCCGATTATCATCAAATCATGTGAGTGTGTAGTTACTTTCACCTTACACATAGATATGAAGTATTTTACATAAAATACGTGTTGTGTGAATATTTATTGTTTGTTTATTTGAGTTGGATGTTGAAGGTGTGATTTATACATGTTTTTAAATAATTTAAACTGTATATGTATTTTTATCTACAAAAATGTTGGGTAAAACATGGGTAGATGAAATAATGGGTGTGTGATGAAAGGTGAGTTGGATAAAGGAGATGATCAGTAATATTGATCATGAGTTGAGGGTGAGTGGTGAAATTTGAGAGAATCACTTACCCAAAATGTTGGCCCCCGTCATTCAGCAGAGTAGGGATGACAACCATGGACTATTCTAGATGGTCTGTGGAACACTAGCAGGCCCGCAACCTGTAGGTGTAATGAACTATATGTTCATTTGGAGTACTCTAAAAACCCATTGACATGTATGACAGGGGTGAATACTGTCAATAAATAAGAGCTATGAATTTAGCCCATGTTGTATAAACCCTGGTGATGGTGTGACCTTGTGTCTATTCCTTAGGATGAATCTTTAGGAAGGAGTGATAGTTGATTCTTAGGGTAAACCCTTAAGAAATAAATAAGATAATGGGGTTGGGGTAATTTGGTTGATTGATTGATGTTTAAGTACAATAAATTTATTTATTGTGGGCTGAAAACCCTATATGCTTACCAGGCTTCCAAGCCTGACCCACTCAACTTTTTATGATTCCGGGTAGTGGACCCCGAGCATAGTCGGATGATGATGATGAGTGATTTATGGATTATAGGCCAGTAGTTATAAATAACTGTTGTAAGGCTTATAATGTCTTGTTTATGCTTTTGATCTGTATCGGAACATGACATCCCGAGGTTTTAATATAAAATGGAAATTATATATTTCTTAAAGAAAGGTTTTGATAAACTTTTATCATATGTTGTTTTGGGGACCAATTCCGCAACATCTTTTAAAAAAGATTCTCTGATTTTATTTTAAAAAAAAACATAAATTAAATCGGTCTTTTCTGGCCGAGAAATTAGGGGATGTCACAGTTGGTATCAGAGCATTAGTTTAAGCGAACTAGGAAATTTGTAGGATTTCTAGACTTAAACTTAGAATGCTAAGCGATGATTGTGAGTTGAGTGTGTCTATTATATTTTAGGTAGTACACCTAAATTGATACGTGCACTAGTTTATTTTAGGAAAGATGCCTAAAATGCTTTTATGTGCTAAATGCTATATGTTTGCCATATATGCCATTATTTGTTCGTATCTATGGTCTGTTGCCGACCGGATCTGGAAACCTTATGTGTGTAGGATTCTAAACGTATGACTACGATATTAGAACTAACATATAAACGTTTCGGAGTAATAATGAAGACTTAACGTCTAACGAAAATGAAGATCTAAATTCACCTACGATTGGTGTATAGATCGAAATGACGAGTACTCAAAGTGGGTTCGGAAGCGATAATCCACAGCCTGAGCCAATCACGATGGCTGGGGTGCAGGCAATGGTGCGTACGATGTTGGATGAACAGATGGAAGAAACAAAACGTTTACTTCAACAAAGTAAGGGTGAACTTACTATGCCAGTACGTCAGGCATCTGTTCTTGAGGCAACTATTAGGGTTGCCAAGTCTGTTGAAGATATGATCAATGACAGAACCGCCAACAAGATTGAAGTTGGCAAGAAGAGGAAATTTGAGGGGTCTTCAAGGCCCAACAAGAGCAACATATCCTCAAAGTCTGGCAAAAGAGGAGGTAAAGGAAATTGGTGCTGGAAGTGCAAAAATAAACACTCTGGGGATTGTGACAGGAAGGTGAAGTGCTTTAGGTGTGGAGAAATAGGGCATTACGCCAATAAGTGTACGATTCCCAAGGAGGTGTGTTATGTATGTAAAGAAGAAGGCCATATTTCTAAGAACTGTCCGAAGAACAATGAAGTAACAAGGCCAAGTGCACCATCAACGCCAAAGGAATTTCAGGATATCCTTGACGAAGCGATTAATATCGCTAGGAAGTAGAAGTAAAGACTTGATACCCGAAGATCAAGTTACGAAGTAGTAATGTGAATAGTAACAAGTGGTTTAGCCTATTAGAGGCATAGTATATGGTAAACTTGAACCTTTGTGTAATCGTTTCAAGGAAATAATATAAACCCTGGTTTTGTCATCTGATGAATGGAATGGTTGGTGTAATTTTTGAAGTTGTCCCAATCGTCTGGAATTTCCATCACCAACTAAGTTGAAGCAGAATTGATGATTGAAGATACGTATGGAAGAAGTCCTAGTAGAGTCTAGGAAAATTTTATGATTAATTGGACACATTCGTATGTGTTAAATTGTTTTGTGATTTTAGGACTTGGGGACTGCGAGACCGTACTTGGGACGAGTATGAGTAGGTGTGAATAGTAGTAGAGATCTATACTACTGGAAGCATAGGACTCACACTTGGATCAGGGAAAGTCACAAGGTTACCAAGAAACTAGTAATTGATTCCGTCTTATTCTAGTGTGTCGTTACCATCGTTTCGGTAATGACTAAGAAGATGATTGTTATTCCGACCTTAGAGGTCATATCGAATCGAGTCCGACTAAGATGAGTTTATTATGTGGTTCAGAGAACCAAGTTCGATGTAGTATTTGACTTAAGCCAGAAGATTGAAGTGAGAAATGATCAAAGCGATCAATAGAAGTATCATACTCATTATTAAAGAAGTTGGTAGTTAGAAATGATACATGTTGAAATGTGATTGTATCACATTAGAACATGAAGGAAGGTATAGTTTGTTCCGAAATTTGTCCCTAGGAGATCTGAGTCTAAGTAGTGCAGTATACAATGAGAGATCATTAGAACATGACCCATCGGTCTGTTACAATAAACGAAGGAAAATACTTATTCTAAGAAGAAGAAGGAGTCCTCAATAAGGATTTATTTTGTAACTCGAAGGTTACGATCGAAAGTCCTATGGAGACCTGAAGCTTTTTAGGATTAGCTGGATATTATCGCCGATTTATCCAAGGCTTTTCTTCGATCGCGACTCCATTGACAGCTTTGACCCACAAAGGAGCTGTCTATACTCGGAATGAGAAGCATAGGAAGCTTTAAGAAGTTAAAGAAGACGTTGTGTGAAGCACCGATTCTTTCGTTACCTGAAGGAGTTGATGACTTCACAGTTTATAATGATGCCTCTGGAGTTGGGTTAGGTTGTGTTCTGACCCAAAGGGATAAAGTGATAGCGAATGCATCGAGGCAATTGAAGGAGCATGAAAGGAACTACCCCACTCATGGTCTGGAGTTGGCAGCGGTAGTGTTCGCCTTAAAGATATGAAGAAGGAATTGAACATGAGGCAACGACGCTGGCTAGAGTTACTCAAGGACTACGACTATGAGATACTTTACCACCCTGGTAAAGCAAATGTTGTTGCTAATGCTCTCAGTCGGAAGGTAAATCTTGAAAAGAAAAGGCCAAGAGTGTTGAGAATTGAAGTTGTCTCGACAGTTGTGGAAAGTATAAAGAAAGCTCAAGAGGAAGCTTTAGAGAGAAATGACCGAAAGGAGGAACGTTTGGGCAAAACGTTGGTGTTTGATACAAACGGTCAAGGACTGAAGGTATTCAAAGATAGGATTTGGGTACCTAAGGCGGGAAGAGTAAGAGATCTTCTGATGGAAGAAGCTCACAAAACCATGTACTCGATTCAGCCCGGCAGTACGAAAATGTATAGGGATCTAAAACCCTATTACTAGTGGCCGACGATGAAGCTCGATGTTGCTAAGTATGTGGCCGAGTGTGTAACTTGTGCTAGGGTTAAGGCACAACATCAGAAACCGTATGGGAGTTTAGAACCTTTACCTATACCCATGGGTAAATGGGAAGATATCACTATGGATTTTGTGACTAAACTGCCCAGAACAAGGAATGGTCACGACATGATTTAGGTGGTCGTTGATCGCTTCACTAAGAGTGCGCATTTCATAGCAGCCAACGAGAAATGGTCTATGGATAAACTTGCGAATTCTTATGTGAAAGATATTGTGAGGCTTCACGGTGTTCCGTTAACGATTGTATCCGATCGTAACAGCCGTTTTACCTCAAGGTGTTGGAGGAGTCTGTAAGAGGAATTGGGTACCAAGTTGTGTTTGAATACGACTTACCATCCGCAAACCGATGGTCAGAGCGAATAAACGATTCAAACATTGGAGGATATGCTGAGAACATGTACCCTGGAATTCCAAGGTAACTGGGATGAACATTTACCTTTAGTAGAATTTTTCTAGGGTAATAGTTTCCACTCAAGCCTCAAGATGGCACCTTATCACGCTTTGTATAGGGAAAAGTGTTGAATGCCGTCATGGTGACTGGAAGTTGGGGAAAAGCAGCTTATGGGACTTGAAATAGTCCATCAGACTGCTGGAAAGTTGAAAGTGATTAGGGAAAGGATGTTAGCTGCTCAAAAGAGCTATTCTGACAAGAAAAGACAACCGATATCATTCGAAGTTGGAGATTCGGTTTTACTTAAAGTCTCGTCGTGGAAGGGACTTATAAGGTTTGGTAGAAGGGGAAAGTTGAGTCCAAGGTTTATTGGACCATTTAAAGTTCTTCGGAGGATCGAGAATCAAGCTTACAAGCTAGAATTACCGGAAGAACTGGAGGGTATTCATAACACATTTCATGTGTGTTATTTGAGGAAGTTCACGGGAGGTGTGCCCGACATAATTTCCATTTCTGAATTAAGGTTGGATGAGACCAAGAGGTTAATTGGAGAACCTGAGGCAATCGTTGACCGTAAGACTAAGAAGTTGTAACGTAAGATAGTCGATTTAGTGCTTGTGCGATGGAAACATATAAATGGGCCAAATCCCACCTGGGAAACGGAGAGAGACATGGTGAGCCGCTACCCGTAGTTGTTTGTCGTTGTGTGATTCAGGGGACGGAATCATCCTAAGGGGGAAAGAGTTGTAACGCCCGTGTTTCTAGGCTAGACATTAATATTGACATAATGGTCTAGGTTAATCTTTGTGACTCATTTTGAAGAAATGAAAAAGGAATTATGTGAATTCTATGTGTTTTATGTGTTTTATGCTTAATTACTAGGAGTTAATTAATTAAGAATAAAAATAAGCGTCAAAATTAAATTTTAGATAAAGTCGATATCTATCAAGAAAGTTGTAGTGGTCGTGACAAGGATTACGGATATATAAAGAATGCCGAAATCCGAGTTATAACGAAGAAGTTATGACCTGTCGAAGTTTCACGACAAAACCGGCTCGGTGCTGAATGTCGTAAAAAGTGAGTTTTCGATAAACTACTTTTTAGCCTTAGTAACCTAAACGAAACTTGTAGTGTTCGTTAAACCGAGAAGTTCGATAAAAAGAACGCCCGAATCTGACTTCGTATGAGAAAGTTATGATTTTTCGAAGTTTCAGCTTAGCAGTAGACAACTAAAAACTCGAATTTTCGATCGAGTGATTTTTAGCCGACACAACCTAAACGAGAATCGAAGGTCTCATCATTAGTAGCACAACGGTAAAAAGTCTGACGAAAACCGACGTCGGATGAAGAAGTTATGAATTTTTAACGGATTTCCTGTCCCGGTCTGTTAAAAATAATAATATAAAAATTAAAGTCAAAATTAGCCGATGAAGTCTAAACGGAAGTTGTAGAGCGTAATTTTACCTACGCGTGCATATAAAGAACGTCAAAAACGGAGCTCGTATGCGAAAGTTATGGATTTTAGAAGTTTTTGCACAAAAACCGAGAAAATTCGCATAGTCACGATTTGCCACGTCACCCTCGCTTAGAAGGTGCCACGTGTCCGAAATGGTGAGTCAGGCGAGCCACGTGTCCGAGCTGCTGAGTCATCCGAGCACCTGATCTATCCGAAGTGGTCTAATAACGGTGCGACACGTACTCTCTTCCCTCGTGTCCGAAACCTCGCAAGAATGCCACAGATCCCCCTACTTCGGACTAGACCTCGGTCCAATCAGGAGAGGACAGCGAGGCCTTCGCACGTGCAGCCACCTACGCACCCTCGCCTGTGGACCCCACCACCAGAACCGACTTCGGACCGAGGCTTCAGTCCAATCACAAGAAGCCAGCAGCCACTTCGCACGTGCAACCCTCGTGCGAGCCATCACCTGCGAGCTTCGGATCTGCGATGTGTGGCTTCTTCTCAGCGGTTGGATCAGGAGGCTCGCCCCTATAAATAGAAGGGTGCCAGACCTCCCGGGGGTATTTTGAAAACTTGTCACTTTTAGCCCCCAAACCCATATTTCTTTCATATTAACATCCCCCGAAGCCCCGGTATCAATTATAAGCCCCGGAATACGCCACGAAGTGCCCGTGAAGCCCGGAAAATTTATCTTTTCGGTTTCAAAGCCCGACTTTTGCAGAGCCCGGTTTCTCAATAAAACTTCCGGTTTTATTAGAAACGAACGTTTTAGGAAACGAATTGCTGCCCGATTATCATCAAATCATGTGAGTGTGTAGTTACTTTCACCTTACACATAAATATGAAGTATTTTACATAAAATACGTGCTGTGTGAATATTTATTGTTTGTTTATTTGAGTTGGATGTTGAAGGTGTGATTTATACATGTTTTTAAATAATTTAAATTGTATATGTATTTTTATCTACAAAAATGTTGGGTAAAACATGGGTAGATGAAATAATGGGTGTGTGATGAAAGGTGAGTTGGATAAAGGAGATGATCAGTAATATTGATCATGAGTTGAGGGTGAGTGGTGAAATTTGAGAGAATCACTTACCCAAAATGTTGGCCCCCGTCATTCAGCAGAGTAGGGATGACAACCATGGACTATTCTAGATGGTCTGTGGAACACTAGCAGGCCCGCAACCTGTAGGTGTAATGAACTATATGTTCATTTGGAGTACTCTAAAAACCCATTGACATGTATGACAGGGGTGAATAATGTCAATAATACTGTCAATAAATAAGAGCTATGAGTTTAGCCCCTGTTGTATAAACCCTGGTGATGGTGTGACTTTGTGTCTATTCCTTAGGATGAATCCTTAGGACGGAGTGATAGTTGATTCTTAGGGTAAACCCTTAAGAAATAAATAAGATAATGGGGTTGGGGTAATTTGGTTGATTGATTGATGTTTAAGTACAATAAATTTATTTATTGTGGGTTGAAAACCCTATATGCTCACTAGGCTTCCAAGCCTGACCCACTCAGCTTTTTATGATTACAGGTAGTGGACCCCGAGCATAGTCGGATGATGATGATGAGTGATTTATGGATTATAGGCCAGTAGTTATAAATAACTGTTGTAAGGCTTATAATGTCTTGTTTATGCTTTTGATCTGTATCAGAACATGACATCCCGAGGTTTTAATATAAAAAGGAAATTATATATTTCTTAAAGAAAGGTTTTGATAAACTTTTATCATATGTTGTTTTGGGGACCAATTCCGCAACATCTTTTAAAAATGATTCTCTGATTTTATTTAAAAAAAAACATAAATTAAATCGGTCTTTTCTGGCCAAGAAATTAGGGGATGTCACAGAAGGGTTCCGACATTGCTACCTACACGGCTAGATTCTGCGATCTGGCTCTCCTCTATCCGGGAATGGTCACCCCGGAAAGCAAGAAAATTGAGCGGTACATCTGGGGACTGACGCCCCCAACTCAAGGAAATGTCTTGGCTGCTAAGCCTTCTACATTTGATAGCGCCAAATGTCTGGCGCAGACTCTGATAGATCACGGGGTCGATCTTGATGAGGTAACAGCCGCTCCCGAACCACAAAAGGAGAGTGGAGGGAAGAAGAAGAAATTATGGAACAAGCAAAAGGGCCAGTCTTCGCAGGAGCCCTCCAAGAAACAGCAAACAGTGGCAGTTCATGTTGCTACTAGTCCTGCTGCTACTCCAGCTGATGTCCCAACCACCCAAGCCCCTACCGGTGGTTATGCTGGTACTCTTCCAAAGTGCAACAAGTGTAACTTTCATCATCACGGACACTGCCGTGATATGCAATGCAACAGCTGTGGAAAGAAGGGACACACGACTCAATACTGTAAGGCACCAGTCCAACTAACCAATCAGGCTCCTGGAGCAGGCACTGGTCAAGCCTGTTATGGCTGTGGAGAGGTTGGGCACTTCAAAAGAAATTGCCCCAAGGCAACAACAGCTGGCAACACAGGGAGGGTGCTAGCTATGGGCCAGGAGGAAGCAGTCGCTGATCCTACCGTTGTTATGGGTACGTTCCTCCTTGACAACTCTTATGCATGCATTCTTTTTGATTCTGGTGCGGAGAGGAGTTTTGTTAGTCATGCATTCAAACATCTACTCAAATGTAAATCCCAACCTTTAACTGAAACATTTACCGTCGAGATGGCTAACGGAAAGAAAGAGAGCGCTAACGACATATTCATAGGCTGTACTCTTACCCTAGACAATCATTCATTCCCAATCGACACTTATGCCAGTATCCATAAAGAGCTTCAATGTCATAATCGGCATGCATTGGTTGAGCCCCAATCGTGCTGATATCCTTTGCTACGAGAAAGCTATCCGTCTCAATCTTCCCTCTGGTGAAGCCCTCACTATTTACGGAGATAAACTCAGTCTGAACCTCCGTATCATCTCATGTATCAAAGCCCATAAGTATCTGCGGAAGGAGTGCCATGCATTCCTAGCTCATGTTATTGACGGAACGCAAAAAGTTAAAGACCTTGAGAGCATCCCCGAAGTCTGCAACTTTCCTGATGTCTTCCCCGAAGATCTCCCAGGGATTCCTCCCGAGCACCAAGTCGAGTTTCGTATCGACTTAATTGCCGGAGCTACTCCTGTAGCTAAATCTCCCTATCATCTAGCGCCGGCGGAAATGCAAGAGCTATCCAGCCAGCTCAACGACCTGATCAGCAAAGGATTCATAAGACCGAGTTCCTCACCCTGGGGAGCCCCGATCTTATTCGTGAAAAAGAAAGATGGATCATTTCGGATGTGCATTGATTACCGAGAACTGAACAAGCTTACCATCAAGAGCCGTTATCCCTTACCCAGAATCGAAGACCTCTTCGACCAACTTCAGGGAGCCAGTTATTTCTCAAAGATAGACCTTAGATCAGGGTACCATCAGTTACGAGTTCACGAGAATGATGTTCCCAAAACAGCATTCTGAACTCGCTACGGACACTACGAGTTTGTAGTAATGCCCTTCGGTCTAACCAACGCACCGACAGTATTCATGGACCTGATGAATCGGGTGTGCCGCCCTTTCCTAGACAAGTCCGTGATCGTGTTCATTGACGATATACTTGTCTATTCGAGGAGCGAAGATGATCATAAACAACACTTGAGACTAGTGCTAGAAACATTAAGGGCGGAGAAAGTATAAGCAAAGTTCTCAAAGTGTGAGTTCTGGATCAGGAAAGTAACTTTCCTTGGTCACGTGGTTAGCGAGGAAGGCATACACGTGGACCCTTCCAAAATCAAATCGATTGAGAATTGGTCAGCACCAAAGACACCCACAAAAATCCGCCAATTCTTGGGTCTCGCTGGCTATTATCGCAGGTTTATCCAAAACTTCTCCAAAATCGCTAAGCCCTTAACCACCCTGACACAGAAAGGTGTAACCTTTAGTTGGGGAGAAAAGCAAGACACTGCGTTTCAAACATTGAAGCAGGCCCTATGTAGCACACCTATCTTGTCCCTGCCTGAAGGGACGGAAGACTTTGTTGTCTACTTTGATGCATCCAATCAGGGCCTAGGATGTGTGCTCATGCAGCGAGGAAAGGTTATCGCCTATGCCTCGAGGCAGCTGAAAACACACGAAGTCAATTACACAACTCACGATCTAGAGTTGGGAGCAGTGGTCTTCGCATTAAAGATCTGGAGACATTATCTCTACGGAACCAAGTGCACTGTATTCACCGACCATAAAAGCCTACAACATATCTTCGATCAGAAAGAATTAAACATGAGGCAGCGGTGATGGGTAAAGCTACTCAGTGATTACGAGTGCGAAATACGCTACCATCCCGACAAGGCCAATGTGGTAGTAGATGCCCTCAGCCGAAAAGAGTATTCAGATCGTAGGGTGAAGGCATTTACAATGACCATCCATTCCCAATTATCCACACAAATCAGAGAGGCTCAGCTGGAAGCCTTAAAACCCGAGAACATGACGGATGAAGCCTTGCGGGGAATGGAAAAGAACTTAGAGGTCAAGGGAGACAGAGTTTACTATTTCATGAACCGGATCTGGACCCCAAAGTACGGCGGGTACAGGGAGGTTGTCATGAACGAAGCTCACAAGACTAGATACTCCGTTCACCCAGGTTCAGATAAAATGTATCTGGATCTCAAACAACTCTATTGGTGGCCAAACATGAAAGCAGAAATTGCTAGCTTCGTGGGCGAGTGCTTGAGTTGCGCCAAGGTGAAGGTAGAATATCAAAAGACTTCAGGTTTACTTCAGCAGCCAGAAATACTTTAGTGGAAGTGGGAAAGGATTACAATGAATTTTATCACTAAGTTACCCGGATCTCCGAGTGGGCACGACGCCATCTGGGTAATTGTCGATCGACTGACTAAATCCGCCCACTTCCTACCAATCAAAGAAAACTTCAAAATGGAGAGACTCACACGAATATACTTTCGAGAAATAGTTCGCCTTCATTGGGTACCTGTATCCATTATCTCCGATCGAGATAGCAGGTTTACCTCGAGGTTCTGGCAATCACTACAGAAGGCTCTTGGAACTAAGCTGGATATGAGCACGACTTATCATCCACAGACAGATGGACAGAGTGAGAGAACAATCCAGACATTGGAAGATATGTTGAGAGCCTATGTCATTGATTTCGGCATGTCGTGGGACACTCATCTACCCTTGGTCGAATTTTCTTACAACAACAGCTACCATACCAGCATCAAGGCTGCGCCGTTTAAAGCCCTCTATGGCCGTAAGTGCAGATCCCCTCTGTGCTGGGTTGAGGTGGGTGACACGCAGCTAGTCAAGGGTCAAGTCCCCGACAGCACTCTCACAGGTCCTGAAATCATCCGAGAGACGACTGAAAAGATCGTACAAATCTGCGAACGACTAAAAGCATCAAGAGATAGACAAAAGAGCTACGCCGATAAGAGACGAAAACCCTTGGAATTCCAGGTTGGTGACCGTGTCCTTTTGAAGGTCTCACCCTGGAAAGGCATGATACGCTTCGGAAAGCGTGGAAAACTAAATCCAAGATACATTGGACCATTCGAGATCCTCGCTAGGATCGGTCCTGTAGCATACAAACTCCGGTTACCCCGAGAACTTAGCAACGTACATCCCGTCTTCCACGTGTCGAACCTAAAGAAGTGTCTGTCCGATGAGACACTTGTGATTCCCCTCGATGAGATCGAACTAGACGAGAGTTTACACTTCGTAGAGGAACTAGTTGAAATCATGGACCGGGAAGTCAAACGAACGAAACAAAGCTGTATCCCGATAATGAAGGTTCGCTGGAATGCCAGGCGGGGACCTGAATTCACTTGGGAGCATGAGGATTCAATGAAACAGAAGTACCCTCATCTTTTTCCAATCCCATCATTTGTATTTCTATTCTTGAATTTCGGGACGAAATTCCCTCTAACGGGGGGATGATGTGACAACCCGAAACTTCTATCTTGTTCAACTATTCAATTCAATCAATGTTAAACTTGTTTTCGTTATCTTTTAGCACTATTTAAGGGCTCGTTTAAGTGTTCTAAGCTTGAGTACAACCAAGGTTGAGATCAGCAGTGAGTTATCAAAGTCGTAAAGTAGCATTTCGGGCCATACGCTCCTTTAGGAGGAGTGTACGGCCGTACACATGGGTGTACGGCCGTACACCCCCTCATGGCCGCACACTCAAGGTGGTGGGTCACCCACCCCTATATATATGAGTAGACCTCCCTTCCTTCATTCCTTTCTCCCATTGGCTGCACACCACTCCATTATCTCTCTTCAGCCGTGAACCCTCTAAGGCTTCAAAAACGTAAGTATTCCATCCTTTAGCTTGTTATACTTGAAAGAACTCTTGATTTAAGCCTTGAATCTTCAAGTTTCATCATGTTCTTCATCCTTTGAAGGAGTACGACCGCACACCTTCATAAGGTTGGCCGTACACACCTTAAAGGCTCTCCAAAGTGAGAGTTTGGCCCCTATCAGCTAGTTGGACATGCTAAACCTTTGATTCTAGCCTTGATTCACCTTAATGTCGACAAACTTAGCATGAACATGAAGGGTGTACGGCCGCACACCCCTTGTACGGCCGCACAGACCTCATAGGGCCGTAAACCCACTTTGATGATCTTTATTGGCCTTAAACTTGCACTACAACTAAGCATGGGACCTAGAACACTTCCTTGATGCTTCTTAGGGACTTAAAACACCTCAACATGCACACTTTTTCATGAGTGTACGGCCGTACACTCATGGGCCGCACACCCATGGCCGTACACACCCTTAGGGTGGCCGTACACCTCCCACACTCAATCACATATGGTTTTGACACTTAGTTCAAGTGTTTCCAAGTCCCTAGAGTGGTTTCCTATCATGTCTAGTAGTGAAATACCCTAATTTGACTCCTATATGTGTTATTACATGTTAAATAGGATCCAATTGTGATCGAGGCTTCACTTGACATTCGGCATCTCATATCGATCTTTCATACTAACCACTCACTCGAGGTGAGTTCATACCCCTACATTGTTCCGAGTTTTTAATGCTTTCAGTGGTGGAATACAAGCCAAGCATAAATGATTTTTATGAAATTTATACAAAAGGATTTCAATAAACTTAAAACGGATGCAATCAATACAAACACATGGTTTCTACAGTTTTACAAAATATTTAGATATTTTATCCCTTCTGTATTATGCTGAGCATAAGGGACATTTGCAACTTACAAGTTAACCGCACAGTTTTTAGATCAATACAAAGTTATACATATACAAACACAAAAACTATAATAGGTATAGTTTGGGAATTCATACAAGGTTATACATAAAGAAACACACAAACTATAATAGGTATAGTTTGGGAATTCATACAAGGAAATACATATACAAACACACAAACTATAATAGGTATAGTTTGGGAATTCATACAAGGTTATACATATACAAACACACAAACTATAGTAGATATAGTTTGGGAATTCAATACATGGTTATACAAATACATACACACATCTTTTATGAATAATATTTAATAAAAGGTTTTCTCGTATTATTACTTGTAATATCGTAAATCTAGCTTGAGAGATATGTCTTTTGGTACAATTACATGTACTAGTGGAAGTTTACCCCTTATGATCTAGAGTCTCCTCGGAGGAGAGCGTGATTTTTTGTATAGATCTATACGGGACTGACTATCCCGCACCTTGCTGCTAGCTATAGTAGGACCGACATGTCTACGGGTGACAAAGTCATAAAGGATACTGGTGCCCGATTCGTGCCATATCAAGTTAATGTATGGTCATAAAACTCGCAAATAGGTAACAACGATTCACTTATGTAGTAATATACTATACATGAACAATGATTATTTAGCATAAGTATGGACAAATACATGGTTTTGTTATGAGGAATAAAACTATTATACATGCTGGTAGTAACCAGGGTTTTCAAACAAAACATTTCATACAGAGATTTTTCATACAAAACTTATCATACAATACATCTAGTAGTAATCCAATCATACAAACATTTTTACTAATATTATCTCACATTTACTAAAGAAAATATTGGATTTTCTTGGAATCATGCAAACATTTTACAGAGTCATCAACGGGTTTTCAATACACCAACATCGCTTATGAACTCACCAGCTTTATGCTGATACTCTTTTAAAACTGCTTGTATTCTCAGGAAATCAGTAGTCAAGTACCTCCTGGAGTTTTGGGAAGTCGGAGCAATTAAAGTCATGTCCTTATATTTTACTTACACTTTTGATGTATTCAAACAAGACTTAAACAAATGTAAACCTTTTTCATATGAGTATTCAATGTAATGGTTGTGTTTACTATGATTGCTATGATACAACTGTTGTGATACTACACATGACGTCCTCCACCCCCGAACGTTTCCGCCGTTCCGGTTTGGGGGTGTGACAATCTTCGTCACATTTTTGAGTTATTGGAGGTATAAAGTTCATATCTTGACCTTTGTGTTTCTTGTTTGATGTTTGGGCCCATTTTTGGATGATTTGGTCCAATTCTTGAGTGCTCTTTGAGTTTGAGGAACTCCAGAGCTTGATGTGGTGCTCATTTGGTCATGAACTTCTGAGCTAGTGAGAAAAAGTTCTTAGCTTGAGTGTTCTTAGCCTCATGTTTGAGTTTTAGTCACATTTAGGACTTAATGGACTTAGGGTTTAAGATATTGTCCTATGGTGAGGTCCTAATGGATAAATTTGGAAACTTTATCTATTAAGTCAGTATGGAGAGGTAGATTTGGAAGTATGAGCTTTGATCTGAAAGGATTAAGATCTTATTAATAAATTGGTGATTTTCCAGTGGCCACGACGTCACGAGGGTAGCCACGGCATGGTGAAGTCAAAAATCACGACTGCCTTGTTTTGGAATTTGCTACGGCGTGCCCAAGGAGGACCACGACGTGGCATTGACCATTGACTTTTTGACCAAGTTTGAATTTGGGTCAAACTTGAGGATTTTAGGCTATTGATTAAGATTCTATATGGTTCTGGTGTTAGTGGATTCGCGGGAACAAGCAGTGTTGAGAAAGGGATCATATCACAGTGTTTAGAGTTCTTCGATTCAGGTGAGTTTTGCCTCATTGTACCATGGGGCGAAGGCACCAATGTCGACCCACTAGTTTTGGTTATATTTTAGTAGAGGGACGTCGTAGGGATTGTATATGGTCATGGAGGATAGACTGAGGACTCTTGATCTCGGCTCTCTTGCATGTTCCTTGTTTGGTTGTGGCTCTAGAGTAGGATCATCTGTCCGGGTGTCTATCTCACCTATGAGTATATATGGTCATGTATTCCTGGGATTATTGGTACTTAGTATACTGCTATGATGTAGTTATATGTTAGATCTGTATCATGCTATGTGATAGGGATCTGTAGATCTGTATGTCTACATGTACTTGTTGGTTATCATCTAATAGAGTGTTGTAGGGACTGTATGTAGTCATGTAGGATAGCCTGAGAACTCTTGATCTAGGCTTTCTTGCATGTTCCTTGTTTGGTTGTGGCTTTAGAGTATGATCATTTGTTCGGGTGGCTATCTCACCTATGGGTACTTATGGTTACGCATTTCATGGAGGTTAGCTGGTAGCGGGACTGTGTGCTGTGAGAGGACTAGTAGGCAGTAGCGAGTTGTATGGTTGTTGTTTGCCTGCATTATGTGCCTGCTTGATCCTGATTGTTTATATGTCGACATATATGATTGTAGTGGGTTGAGGCGGTCGTGCTTTGTGTTGTAGGCCAAGATACCCAGTGCGGGTCGGCTGTAAGTCGTAGGCACGGAGGCTCGGGAAGAGAGGTTGGGTTGAGGCGGTAGGCCAATAAACCCTGGGTATTCTAGCCCGATGGCTAATTGGACCCGTTGAAGGTTGGCATTCCAATCCAAGGACTGATTGAGCCTATGCATTCTAACTGGGAGGTTGTGGGCCATTATTCATGCTTGTATGGTTATCATATGGGGTATTTTGGGGGAAAATCACTAATCTTTATGCTTACCCAGTTGTTTATTGTTTCAGGTATCATCGGTGCCTATAGGAAGGCAAAGGCGGGACTGTACACACTCATCAACATCATTGAGGATTTTGTGTTCACTATAATACTCTAATTTTTAATAATTGTAATTGGGAATAGATGGTTTTCTTAAAATGGTTTTATAATTAGGAAGTTTTACTTTAAATAAATGAAAAAAATTGGTCGTGAAAATGGGATGGTACAAGTTGGTATCAGAGCCCTGGTTTGAGCGAATTGGAGGAAAACTTGTGTGAATCCAGTCTCAAACTAGGATCCGAGAATTTTCACAAAACATTTTGAAAAAGAATTTATAATAAAAGGGTTGGGTTAGGGACATGGACTCAGTCTCTTGTCATGTTCTTATTTGATTGTTGGCTTGGGATCAGGAACGTGGACCTTGACTTAACTTTGGTTTTACAGGAAGATGCGATATGTACAGTCAGCTACAGCCCAAACATGAGAGTGGTTCCCAAAATACATATACTTGTTATATGTACTGAGTTTTGATGTTGTTGATATGTGAACTGTTAGGAAAGCATGCTAGTGGATAAGCTAAGGTCCTTTTCGGAACTGTTGGATAGAAATGCCTGATTTCTGTGATGCCTTATGATATAGGGATTTGCTTGCCTGATATATATTACTTGATTTGTGATTGTTGTGTGTATGTTGATTAGTTGTATATGGTCGGGATGGAAAAGCCTTAGAATGATCAATTTAGCCTTATTTCATGTTCCTTGTTTGGTTGTGGACTTAGGGCAGAGTCGATTATTCGACAGTCTATCTGATCTCGTATTGTGTACAACAGGCATGCACAAAAGCAACCGGTGGTGTGGGAGCAAGGATAATCCTAGGAAGAGTGCCTAGGAAGTTAGTTGTAGCTCGTAGGAGAAGTGGGTGTTAGAACACCTAGGAGTGGTCTAGTGTAGTAACTTAGGACCTTGGGATGAATTATGAATCGACTACGGATAGGTATGGAAGGTAGTATGGGCCCGTACTACTGAAAGTACAGGATCTGTATGAGATTTAGGAGGAATTTTGAGTTTACTAAGGAACTAATAGGAGTATGGTCTGGTGTGTGGAGCATTGTGTTGTAATGTTTGATATTTCCTTGGTATATATTAAGTATGGCGGCTTTTGGAGGTTTAGGATAAGGTGCTTGAGGCACTAGGAGATCAGGTCTGAGTGAGGAGGCGATCAGGGAGGCTACTCCGGAGTTTTTTGGGCTGGTCAAGACTGTCATGGTCGAGCTATTCGATGATCGTTATGTTGCACTTTCTGAGGTTGTTGTTGTTGCAGCTACCGTGCCTATTACTGTCGTTGGGGTTCGAGGAGAGAGCTTTCCAATACCAGGACTTTGACAATACGAAGCCTCTAGAGTTTGATGGGGTCAAGGACCCGATTGTAGCGATGAGATGGTTGTCTGATGTGGAGGGTTGTTTCTTTACATGTTCTTGTTCGGATGACCAGAAGGTCAAGTGTGCCCTAAACCTTCTTAGGTCGGGGGCAAAGGATTGCTGGAGACTGGTGACTAGCTCTTACACTCCTGAGCAGAGGGTTGCGGTGACTTGGGAGCAGTTCTCAGAGATGTTCTATACGAGATATGTTCCCTTGGTAGAAAGGGAGAGGCTGGCCCAGGAGTACCTGGATCTGATACAGACGACCGAGTCGGTGACGGAGATCTCCAAGATGTTCATTGAGAGGGATTTGTTTAGTCCTGAGTTTGCTGCTTCAGAGAAAACTTAGATGACTCGGTACTTGAGCATGCTCAAGACAGATATTCGGCAGTTCGTGTCCACCCATCATTATGGTTCTCTCGCTGAGCTTCAAGATGTCGCGAGGAGGCGAGAGATTGAGATAGAGACCCAGACAAGGAAGCAGCGTCAGGCTCCGGTCCAATCCCACCCTGCAGCGAAACGGTTCAAGTCCACCGGCTGGAGTTCGGGAGCCGTTGAGGGGAGGTTCAGATCTTTTTTATGTCACAGGTGTGAGGAGGAGGGCCATTTTGGTAGAGATTTCAGGCGAAGTGTGCGGGTTTGTTTCCATTGCGGTCAGGAAGGCCACATCAGAGCTTGTTGTCCTTTTCTCGTTTTTGGTGAGGTGTTGGATCCTACACCCTTAGCTTGGCAGTTATCCAACGACCGTCATGGGACGGTCGGAGTCCCAAAGACCGAGAGTTGAGTTGGCATTTATTTTATTTATTGATTGTGGTGGTATTAGTATTCACGGAGTCAGGTTTGAAGAACCCACAAGGGGTTTAGAGGGTGTTTGAGAGGAGATTCCAAGAACGGATTTCGAGGACGAAATCTAATTTAAGTGGGGGAGAATTGTAACATCTCGTTTTCCAAAGAAGTTGGGCCAAGACTTAAGAAATCAAATAAGGATTTTTGGATTAGACCCCCAATCACGACGTGTGACTTAGATTCCTACGACGTGATATGATATTTTTGAACACGTGTTTTTGAGGGTCACCACAACGTGGCAATGGATGGCTACGGTGTGGCGCCTGTTCAGGACCAAGCCCATGTATTTTAGGGTTTCATCTATATTTAAGCATCTTAACCCACATTTTAGGTCATCTTCTTCAACCTCCATTCCTTCATCTCGAAATTCTAACCTCTCTTCCATGGAAATGAGCTTGGTAGCTATAGATTGAGGTTGCTTGCTTCATTTGGTGAAACTTGAAGAAGAAGGTGGTTCATTTTGGTGCAAGGAAGCAAGGAGCAAGCTAGGATCCAAGATCTTATTCACATTTTTGAGTTATTGGAGGTATAAAGTTTATATCTTGACCTTTGTGTTTCTTGTTTGATGGTTGGGCCCATTTTTTGGATGATTTGGTCCCATTCTTGAGTTCTCTTAGAGTTTGAGGAACTCCAAAGTTTGATTTGGTGCTCATTTGGTCATGAACTTTTGAGATAGTGAGAAAAAGGTCTTAGCTTCAGTGTTCTTAGCCTCATGTTTGAGTTTTTGTCACATTTAGGACTTAATGGACTTAGGGTTTAAGATCTTGTCCTATGGACTTAGGGTTTAGGATACCCGGTGCAGGCCGGCTGTAAGCCGTAGGCGTGGAGGCTCAGGAAGAGCGGTTAGGTTGAGGCGGTAGGCCAGCAAACCCTGGGTATTCCATCCCGATGGTTGATTGGACCCGTTCCATGTTGGCATTCCAGTCCAAGGACTGATTGGGCCTGTAGATTCCAACCGGGAGGTTGTGGGTCGTTATTCATGCTTGTATGTTTATCGTATGGGGTATTTTGGGGGAAACTCACTAAGCTTTATTCTTACCCAGTTGTTTATTATTTCAGGTATCATCGATGGCTATAAGAATGCGAAGTCGGGATAGTACACAATCATCAGCGACATTGAGGATTTCGCGTTCAGTATAATACTTTGATTTTTAATAATTGTAATTGGGAATAGATGGTTTTCTTAAAATGGTTTTATAATTTGGAAGTTTTACTTTAAATAAAATGAAAAAAAATTGGTCGCGAAAATGGGACATTACAACATTCATGGACACCTTCTTTGGTTATCAAAGATTCCAAGTCAAATATCTGGAAAAAAAAATGACTCGGGATGTTGTAATTATTCAACCAAATAAGGCTATTTATAACCATCCCAACGTATTAGTGAAGACATTCGAGATCCATCACCCTTTGTAACCAAATTACTAAGCTACAAGCTACCACTTGGCACTTAATGATGTTAAAATGAAACACCCCTCTCTAGGGCGTTTTTAAAAAGATTTAAAATAGTTAGATTCTGTTTGAAACAAATTTTATCTCAATTTATGTGGAAAATACAACATCATTATGTTTAAAATACTTCAAAATACTTGTGTGCAAAATTAGGCCCCAAAGTACAAAAAATATAAATTTTTGTTTAAAAGAAAGATCTAGTAATCAATTTAACATTCATCAAAAATTTTAAAAGGAACCTCACAAATTGAGGCCTTTAAAATGTCGTCGATATCTTCTAGCAACTCCTAAGTCTTTGTAACGCTCCAAATTTCAACCCAAAATTTTCAAATTAAAACTGTAAGTGTTTATTCAAATCAGAACTACAATATCTTAAAACATTTATTAGAGTATCATTTAAAAGTTATCATGTACACAAGTCCCCCATTGATGCGATGCAACCGAGCCGTGCCCCTCCATTATTATAAGAAAACCTGAAACATTTAAACCACAAATCGTAAGCATAAAGCTTAGTGAGTCCCCCCCCAAAATACCACACACATCACAACACAAATAAACAACTATGGTTTATCAGCAACCCTGTGGACTATCAGCAGTCCAAGTGGGCAAACACCACGCTCTGTGGGTTATCAGCAACCCTAAACACTATCACCTGTCTCAGTTACACATAAACAACATAACATGATAATAACAACTAGACCCAGCTGGTTATCACATATATAGCTATTCTACCACACAGGTTCATATAAACATGCAAGAGTTACATAGACAACTAGCATCTTACATACATGATTTAGTAACCCGACATTGGTGCCTTCGACTCACAAGCACAAGGAGAAGACTCACATGAATCGAAGAGCTTTGAAACACAAATATACGATCCTTTTTCTACACTGCTTGCACCTTCAAATCCACTAACATTGGACCCATATATAATCTTAATTAATAGCCCAAAACCCTCAAGTTTGACCTAAGGTCAACTTGGTCAAAATTCAAAGGTCAACATAAGTCACATTCAACAATTCAACTTCAGGTTGAGTATGTCCAGCATACTCAACTCGTATGCTTGGCGTACTCACCATCCACGGACGAGACTCCTCACGAGTATGTGCAGCGTACCCACAAGTACGCCCAACGTACTCGACGAAAAGGCACTTTTCCATTAAGTGCTTATTCTCTTAAGTCCATTCATCCAACACTCAGATCCATCCCCATAACATGATTCTAAGTCATAAAGTTCTTACCTTTATGACTTTCCATGTATAGAAAAGGTCTAAAAGCCAAAACCTTAACTTATAAATTCATTAAGACATCATGACACATGCATGGAAGAAATAGAAGGACCAAGATCACATTTTTATGGCTCCTAAAAGCTCCATTATGGATAAAGTTTCCAACTTTATCCATTAGAATGGTTCAAACCACCAAGATCTAGCCTTTAAGTATAAAAGGGACCAAAACTGCATCTGTTTCAACTTAATCCATTAAGTCCAAGTCTCCAACCTTCATATCTGAATCACAATGATGTTTAGATGGATAAAGTTTCCAACTTTATCCAAAAAAAGGTCACAAACTTTCAAGATCTAAACTTTATGCACTAAAATGACCAAAAGCTCATCATCCAGAACTAGCTAGATCTAACAAATGCATCATCAAGATTCAAATTTTATACCTCTAGATGAGAGATCAAGGTGAACAAAGTCCAGATCTACAAGCGCCAATGCAACCAAAACTTCTCCAAAGAGTTCCTTCTTCTCCAAGGTGCACCATGCACACTCCAAAGCACTCAAAAACACCTTCTTTTAGCTCACAAGGCTGAAACTAGGGTCAAGGTTTCATGGGAGGGTGTTGGAAAGGTGGAGGTTGAGAATAGAATGGTTTTGGAGGAGTTAAGGAGCTTAAATAGAGCTCAAACCACAAAAATAGGGTTTGGGCACTGATTGCGTATGCCCAATGTACTTAGGGATGCCTTAGTACGCCCAACGTACTTCCTCTGTACGCCCAACGTACTAAACTTAACCCGAAACCGTCCAAACTTCAAACGTTCATAACTTCTTCGTTTCAACTCTGATTTCGACGATCTTTATATCCACGGAAAGGTATTGAGGAGCTCTACAACCCTATCTAAATACTTTTGAATTAAAACACATTGAACTAAAAATACATAATTCATAAAAGAAGCATAAAACACCACTTCCCATTTTACGCTTTGACTCCAAAGCACAACCGAATTCTCGGATCACACAATCTACATTACCCACATCCAAATGGGTCTAAACCTCTCCTTAATCGATGACCGAAGCCACAAGATACTTGATCTTCGGGTCATGACCCCGAATTCTGAAACGACTCGAGACAAGGTGTTACAACTCTCCCCCACTTAAATTAGATTTCGTCCTCAAAATGGTTCCTTAATATCTCCTTTGACAAACCAAACGAACCTGACCGAACTCCATGAATCTTAGTTATGATTGGAGAATATATTCCACTCGGACGAACGCCCACCCTTACTGCTTCCGAACCCAAATTAGCATAAATCACAAGCCCTAACGAAGAATGAACCTCAATTATTTCCCTAAGCCAACACGTATCCAACCGCTATACCTGAAATTGAAAACCCTGAACAATGTTTGACTCCCAGACAGAAAGAACCAATCAAAACTGTTCCCACAAAGAATCAACTTCACAACCCAAACTGAACAAAGCTATCCGTCCTGAACAAATTTACAGATACTCGAAAACATATACACCCCGACTACATACTAGTACAAAAAAAAATCCTGATCCAAAACAATATCAGTTCCAGACTCAAAAAATGACTAGGAACGGGTTGTCCTGGTCTATCCGCCAACACGACTCCATTAGTAATTCACTCCCAATGAAGGACAACTCAACCAACCAATGCTCGAATGATCACCAAGTCTGCTTAACCCCAACGATGGCTACAAACCGAACCGAGTTCTCACTTCACATTTGGCCCCAACCCAGCCTATGATTTTCCAAGTATTACAAATGTTGAGGCCCACTCACAACCCTTCACCCAACCCCAATGCTCTAAATTATCCTAGAAAATACCACGACCCAAGTCATAGACTTCCATCCCTGTTACCACCGCCTACCAAGCTAGTGAATGCTACGGCTGCTCCGTAGTCTTATAACACTTCAACAACCGCATCCTATCCTAGTGAATGATACGGCTGTTCCACAGTCTTACATCACTCCAACAACCGCACACTAACCTAGTGAATGCTACGACTGCTCCACAGTGTCACATTACTCCCACAATTGCTCACTAACTTGGGGAATGCTATGGCTGATCTGTAGTCTTACATCACCCCTGCAATTTCACACTAAGTTGGGGAATGCTACAGCTGCTCCACAGTCTTACATCACCCCCGCAACTGCACACTAACTTGGGGAATGCTACAGCTGCTCCGCAGTCTTACATCACCCCCACAACTGCACACTAAACAAAAAATTTATGTGTCAAAACCCCGTTATACCAGACTCTGTCAGGTGTTCGGATCGTGCTTCAAACCCCAAAGCCTTTATCAGACAAGAATAGGCAGAGAGGTCCTAACGCAACCCTCGACCTGAACCTATCCATGAATCCATATCATTTGCTCCGATGCTCATCACTGACCAAAGAACACTATTCCTTGCTTAACCCTGAACCCTCTTGCAACCAGAACTGGCTCTCTAGTTAAATTAGGATGATACCATGTTGACTGACCTTCCCAGTTAATCCTTAATCAAACAAGATCTTATCCGCACCACCCGATTAGTCGTTCAAGGCCCCGCCGGCCAAACGGTAGTTTGCTCCACACTCATAATCCTGACGTATCTTGGATTCTTCCCAACCTGCAGGAACCCTGACGCTCCCTCCACATATACCGATTCAAAACTCTAACATGACACAAGTTCTAAAGTGGCTCGCACTTGGAACTATCCCTGACAGCCCCAAGTGACCATCCCTCACTTGGATTCATCTACAATGTGATAACATCATAATCATTGGATTACCTAGGCACCCCTACAATCTTCCTACCCAATCACCACCACACTAAGCTTACTGGACTAAGATCCCATGATCAAACGATATCGGGTTCTCACACCCCAAACCATATGAAGCACTTTACTACTCTCGACAAAGATTGTCGTATCCAAAGTACCTTACCTTGATACAATTCCACATCCTTTTACCATCCCAACTGGTCACAAGGAACCCAAAAGACCCATAATTTGAAACAAATAGATACTCACTTCATTGCTCTACTTACTACCGAATCAAACCCGAGTCTACAATAGACAACAATTCCATAATCCAGCAAATTAGGGAAAACGTACCCAGAAGCCATGATATACCATAAACAGAACATGATTATAGGTTGTCACGTCCAGTGACCTCCAACTTATGCAGGTTGACACCTTCGAATCATCCCAACTATTGACAATGAACAAAAACAACCAACGATCGATAATGAATTGATAACTAACCCTAAAAATCCAATCCACTAATGAGAAAAACCCATGCAGATCTACATATACGCAAACCTAAAGTTGATTAACAGACCAACCACTGCTTATCTTGGACCATAGGTAACAATCTATACCCAGCTGACGGATCCTTCAAACACCAATATTCAACCCAAGCGACCCAAACGGATCGTGACCTAAACATCAGCGAACCTGAAAGAACCACTGACTACAACGAGCTCCCTAACCAACAACTTCCTGCTGTGAAAATGACTCGTGCATTCCTGAGCTCATACAACAAAGGTTAACTTGCTTTACACCCCATCTTGACCACATCTTGAACCAAAGCCTCACATTTCCGGACCGCAAATCCCTATAACCCATTCTTTTGAAACCGCAAACTCAAACAGATCGATGATCTTTCAAGTAGCATGCACAATTCTCCCCCACTTGGGTTCGAACTATCACCAACTGACGCTACAGGCAAACCCCGCTTAAACCAACTCAACCAGATACATACCATCCCTGACTCTTGGAATGTATAACACAATGCTAGATAATCTCCCAGATAAAGATCCAACAACTCAAAGACATTCCGAATCTCAGATGGAGACCTCAGAAACTTCCAGACCTCACCACCTCTATCATCAAGAATCCCATGCAAATGCACAAGAAATAACTCTAATAGGCCGTTCATAGCACCGATTCTCCATCTAAGAACAATTGCTCTACCATAAACTTCGCCTTTGATTCCCCGACCTTCACTCCATCGTGAGACGCAATCATACAACATGAGGCATCATCCTCACAGTCAAGATAAAATGAAATTTTTCGTTCCTGATTCAGTTTTCCTGATCATCGGGAACAACCTGCCAGAACATGCTCTAACTGAACTCAAGGAAGGCATACCCCTGGTCCTCATCTTGTACAGTCTCCACGGAAATGACACTCTTTCCACACATGAAAAATTGGAAGAATAGAATCCTCGTCATAGACAATGACATCATAAGCCATCGGCCAATCACTCAATCTCAAGACTACAATCCTCAAGCTACTCATCCCAACTGCTCTTTCATTGAGTTCCAGGACTCAGACTGACACTACCTCAAGTAGGCCCCCAAGACCTCGAAATCAACTACTTATCTAGGTCTGCACCATTCAACCCCAACTAACATGGCCACTAAGGCCAAAACAATCACCCGACCCGTCTTCTTCCCAGACAGCCATAACCAAAAAGTTGATAATACCCAAAATGTTGCAACGGATTCATGGTGCCAAACCATGTTCCTACCCTCAACCAGCTCCTTAGAATTTTCAGGACTTTCCTAGATTTGAGTTTGGATCCTGTGCTTCCAGTAGTACGGGCCCAATACTACCTTCCACACCTATCTGTACTTTCCTCAGAATCATCCTGAATTCTCTAACTCACTTCCTCATAATGATACCCTCCAAAATATGCTAAACAACGCATCACTGGCACTAAAATGCTTCCTAGTCTCTCCTTGGATTCCCACCTCACCCTGCCATCAGATGTTGAAGGACCTATACTAATGTCAGTTAACTACTTCATGAATACAATTACATGCAACAAATCTTAGATAATCCTTCGACTAAAAGACTCAACCCTACAACGTTTAGACTCAAACGAGAGATGCACAATAACGCCAACTCAACCACTCTAATATTATTTAATCCTTATTACATATAACTTAACATATTCATGCGATAACTAACTTACATCAATGTGAGTCCTACAAAGCACAAAGCAAGCAACATTCGAGCATCAAGAACTAATAACAGTGCATAAGCAGGCAATCCTATCTCAGAAGCTCCTGAAGATCTGTAGTCACTAGCATGCATCACTACCAGCTCACACCACATGCATAAATGCATCTCTCCTAATCAGGCATCCTACCATACAACACTAAGCAGATCCTTAGCCCTAATCTAGCATGCATTTCTCATATACTCATATCAAACATCAATCGTAAAACACGTATGGGTATTTTGGGAAATACTTAGTTGAGCTCGACTGATTGCATGCATCGCACCCCTTTTATTTTAAAAACTTCCTTAGAAAATCATTTTTATTTAGAAAATTTTCCAACTCCTCAATTTGAGTTCAAGCACACCCGAGAGTATGCCTGAATCCCTCAAACCAAGGCTCTTATACCAACATGTAACGCCCCACATTTCAACCCATAATTTCCAATTAAAACTTTAAGTGTTTATTCAAATCACAACTACAATATCTTAAAACATTTATCATAGTATCACTTAAAAGTTATCATGTACACAAGTCCCCCATTGATGCGATGAAATCGAGCCGTGCCCCTCCTTTATTATAAGAAAACTTGAAACATTTAAACCACAAATTCTAAGCACAAAGCTTATTGATTTCCCCCAAAATACCACACACAACACAACACAAATAAACAATTATGGGTTATCAGCAACCGTGGGGACTATCAACAATCCTAGTGAGCAAACAACACGTCCTATAGGTTATCAGCAACCCTGGAGAATATCAGCTATCTCAGTCACACATAAACAACATAACACTTTAATAACATCTAGACCCAGCTGGTCATCACAGTTACAACTATTCTACCTGACAGGTTCATATAAACATGTAAGAGTCACAAAGACAAATAGCATCCTACATACACGATTCAGTGAGACGACATTGGTGCCTTCGACTCATAAGCACAGGGAGAAGACTCACCTGAATCGAAGATCTCTGAAACACTAATATATTATCCTTTTTCTGCACTGCTTGCACCGGCGAATCCACTGACACCGGAACCAGATAAAATCTTAATTAATTGCCCAAAACCCTCAAGTTTGACCCAAGGTCAACTTGATCAAAAAGTCAATGGTAAACAGAAGTCAAAGTTAACAAGTCAACTTCAGACTGAGTACACCCAAAGTACTCAGCTCGTACGCATGGCGTACTCACCATCCAGGGACAGGACTCCTCATGAGTACGCGAAACATACCCAAAGGTACGCCCATCATACTCAGCCAAAAGGCAATTTTACATTAAGTGATTATTCTCTTAAGTCCTTTCATCCAACACTCAGATCTAGCCCCATAACATCATTCTAAGTCATAAAGTTCCTACCTTTATGACTCCAGGGACGGGACTCCTCACGAGTACGCAGAACATACCCAAAGGTACGCCCAACATACTCAACCAAAAGGCAATTTTCCATTAAGTGATTATTCTCTTAAGTCCTTTCATCCAACACTCGGATCTAGCCCCATAACATCATTCTAAGTCATAAAGTTCCTACCTTTATGACTTTCCATGACTAGAAAAGGTCCAAAAGCCAAAACCTTAACTTATAAATTCATTAAGACATCATGACACTTGCATGGAAGAAATAGAAGGACCAAGATCACGTTTTTATGGCTCCTAAAAACTCCACAATGGATAAAGTTTCCAACTTTATCCATTAGAATGGTTCAAACCACCAAGATCTAGCCTTTAAGTATCAAAGGGACCAAAAGTGCATCTTTTACAACTTAATCCATTAAGTCCAAGTCTCCAACGTTCACATCTGAATCATAATGATGTTTAGATGGATAAAGTTTCCAACTTTATCCATAAAAAGGTCACAAACTTTCAAGATCTAAACTTTATGCACTAACATGATCAAAAGCTCATAACATCCAAAATTCGCTAGATCTAACAAATGCATCATCAATATTCAAACATTATTCCTATAGAAGAGAGATCAATATGCACAAAGTCTGAATCTACAAGCTCCAACGCAACCAACACTTCTCCAAAGAGTTCCTTCTTCTCCAAGGTGCACCATGTACACTCCAAAGCACTCAAAAACACATTCTTTAGCTCACACAACTCAAACTAGGGTTAGGGTTTCATGGGAGGGTATTAGAGAGATGGAAGTTGAGAATGGAATGGTTTTGGGGGATTTAAGGAGCTTAAATAGGTCTCAAACCATTAGGGTTTGGGAACTGATTACGTATGCCCAACTGTAACACCAGTCAAAATAGGTCAACAACAATCACATGTGATTATGCCAATCATGTAATGTGATTTTGTTAAGCTATTAATGTGATAAAATTACTATGTAATTCATGTTAAAATATGAACATTCATACATAATTTATGATACAACTCAAAGTATACGTCCATACGATTCCAAAAATATAGAGAACGTCTAAATCTGACTTCGCGTGAAGAAGTTATGATAAACCGAACACTATAAATCTCTATAATAAGAGGAATTTAAAATAGACTTAGAATTAGCTATTGGAGTCTAAAAGAGAGTTGTAGTGCTCGTAAATACCTACGCGTGGATATAAAGAACGTCAAAAACGGAGTTCGTATGCAAAAGTTATAGCCTTCCGAAGATTCAGCTGTCAGAAACCCTAATTTGACTGAACTCACGACGTGAGCATAAAAACTCACGACGTGAGGATTCCAACCGCCACATTTTGAATCTAGAAGTGTACGGGACGATAACCCAAAAGCTCACGACGTGAGCAAGGTTTTCTCACGACGTGAGGACGCTGCAGGACACGAATCGGGGCTAGAAAACACGCGTTAAAGCTATGGGATAACTCTGACCATAATTCACGACGTGAACCTATAATTTCTCACGTCGTGAGGGCCAAAAATCAGCCTATAAATAGCCATTTTGACCCCAAGGCTCATTACACCATTTCTACTTTCTTTCTCTCTCGTTTGCTGAAGCCGTTTCGCTTCCCGAGCCCCGACGACCTCGTACCGCTGACCGTTTCTGCTTAGATTACATAAAATCACGCTACTAAGGTGAGTTTCAAGGCCCCACTTTCTAATATTTTGGGGGAAAACGCATGCTAAATATTATATATACGTTATTATTATATCTATATGATAGTATATTACTATCAATGTAGATAGTTATAATAACTGGGATATAGTTATTTCGTATATGAAAGTATACAACTATCGTAAAGTTGTTAGCATGTTATTGTTATAGTAGTATACTAATGTAGATCTTGAGTTATACTTAGGATTCTATATATATATGCTGTGTGCGATATAGTTCCGAAGTTATATTCAGAAGTTCTATATGTTTAAATTTATAAAGTATGTTGTTATTGTTAGTTTTATGACAAGATAAAACTTGGTATGTTATATGTTGTTGTTGTTATTGGTTTTATGTCAAGATAAATCCTGGTTTTACTTCAAGTTATAGCCGTTATACTGCCTAAATGTTATGAAGTTAGGAGTAATGTTTAAAAGCATAGTCTAGTAACTTAGGGTTTTAGACATGAAAATGCTTTTGTTGTTAGAGCTATAAGAAGCCGTCGAAGTCTACATGAGTAATTGTATTCATCAACTAAGATTGGGGATCTTAGCGGAAATCCTCTGAAGTTGTGTATAATTAGTATACGGGTTGACCACCCCACTTGTGACTGTTAGCTACAGTCAACCATAAGCAAGTGACGGACTATCCTTTTTACTTGTTATTGTTCCGGCGTCGATGAAGCGTGCAATGTTCCTCATGGAAATCATGAGTGGGTTGTCCTCATGTAAATCATGAGTGAGTTGTCCTCATGTTAATCATGAGTGGGTTTTCCTCATGTAAATCATGAGTGAGTTTTTCCTCATGTAAATCATGAGTGGGTTTTTCCTCATGGAAATCATGAGTGAGTTTTATCAGAGGTATTATGTCATAGCAGCGGTTACAGGCTCATGGTAGCAAATTGTTAGAAACATTATACTTTGTCGTATACAAGTATTAATGTTAAGTATAAGTTTCCCCTACTTGTACCCTAGGTACTACTTGTATATTAAGTAGATAATTATACCTAGCACACATACTCGTATAGAATTGAAATAGATTTATACGTAACGGTTTTACTCGTATAGAATTGAAATAAGATTTATATATAGCAACTTTCATTTGTATGGAATTACAAACATTTATATTTATAATATATGAGACTTATAGGTATATACTTATTTGGTAAGTAAACCATTATACCTAGGATATATATACTAAACGTTGGAGAGTCAAAATGATACTTTCAAAACTAAACTTTTGAACTTGGAAAATGTATTATTTTTATATGGAGTCAAAACGTGTGAACTCACCAACTTTATGTTGACGTATTTTTAAATGCATGTGTTTTCAGGAAGTTGATAACTATGATACGAGAATGACGTTACACTGCCCGGTGTTTCCGCCGACGGCCGGGGTGTGACACCAACGTACTTAGGGATGCCCTAGTACGCCCACCGTACTTCCCCCGTATGCCCAACGTACTCTGCTTAACCTAAAACCATCAAAACTTCAAACAGTCATAACTTCTTCGTTTCAACTCTGATTTCGACGATCTTTATATCCACGGAAAGGTATTGAGGAGCTCTACAACCCTATCTAATTACTTTTGAATTAAAACACATCGAACTATAAATCCATAATTCATAAAAGAAGCCTAAAACACCACTTCCCATTTTACCCTTTGACTCCAAAGCACAACCAAACTCTTGGATCACACAATATACATTACCCACATCAAAATGGGTATGAACCTATCCTTCCCCAAAGACTAAAGCCACAAGATACTTACTCTTTGGGTCACGACCCCAAATTGTGAAATGACTCGAGACGGGGTGTTACAGTCTTCAATCTGAGTATAAGTTAAAATAATTTAGGCAACAAAATTGCCTATAAAGAATACACAGCATTGGATTATTGAGTAATGATGGTGGAAATTATTATACTCGATACCGTCCTCCAAAATCAATATAACATGATCAAATTCCATTAGTATAATGTAGCGTCCGAATATAAGGTATTTCCATTTTTAGCCTTTACCTATTTGAAGATTCACATTTGGACCCATATAGTTGAGTTCACATTTCATTTCATACGTTGGGCGTACATATGGGTACGCGCAACGTACTCATGTGATCTGATCGCGGAAGCCCTGCTAGTATGATGGGCGTACGTGAGGTACGCCAGGCGTACTAACTCAGCCTCAAAATCCTAATTTAAGGGTTTGTTCCCCGATTTAATCCACCTGATGCCTCCCTTGGACATTCCTTATCAGCAACTTTCCATTAAAAACCCTAATCTCGAGTTTAAGCCTTGTTTGTGAGGGTTTGGAGCTTAATAGTAATTTTTGGTGCTTATTTGTTGAAGAAGAAGACGACCATTAAAGAAGGAGATGTTGCTTGCAAGCTTATAGATCTAGAAAGTACTCCTCATTGTGCATCTTTTGAAGGTATAAAGTATATACCTTGATGTGTTTCCTTTTTTATCTCTATAGATGGGTTTTATGAGCTTTTTTCCCCTAAAGTTTGGACCTTTATGAGTTTGGGGCACTCCATAGCATATTAGCTGTCCTTTCATGCATGTTAGGTCTTGTAGATTCATAAAAATGGTTGCTTGATGGTCCTTTTCTAGCCATACAAGATTTTGGTGGTGATGAGTGTGGAATAAGTTAGAGTTTTTAGGTCCATGTCCTTTTCAACCATGCAAAGGCTTAAAGTTTTAGACTTTATAGATTAAGACGTTCTAAGAAGGTTAGAACTGTGCTTGGATGCATGTCTTAATGATTAAGACCGTTTTGGTATGGTTATTAGGGTCAGACAGAGTATTCCCCATGTACTACTGGGTACGCTCAGCGTAGCCTGGTGAGACCCCAATCCCGCCTGATTTCCGAGTACGCCCCACGTAGGAAGAGAGTACGCCCAGCGTACGTGCTGGGCAGTTGACTTTTGGTCAAGATTTAGGGTTTCGGACCATGGGAGGGTCAAAATGGTATTTTTGCCCTTAAGGGGTTTAGTTGTGGGTCTTGGTCTGGCGAGTTGAGAATTGGACCTTAATTATTAATTAGGATTAATTATTGTGTAATTAGGCGGAGTCTAGTTCCAGTAGATCGGGTGCAAGATTTATATGTCATCAGTATCAGGTGAGCTTCCTTCATTGTATATATGGGTCGAAGGCACCAATTCCATCCCACTACTTTATGTTGTAGTATGATCGTTGACTTCGTGACAACTGTCAATTATGCCTGTGTCTGCTTTAGGACTTTATGATTCTTTGTTATGATATTATATGGTAGTAGTAGGGGTGAAATAAACCTAGTATCCGGTTGAAATAGACTGAAGGGGATTGCAAGCACCCATATATGCTTGACGGTATTCAGTTGAAATAGACCGAAGGGGATGGCAAACACCCAGATATGCTTGACTGTATCAGGTTGAAATAGACCGAAGGGGATTGCAAGCACCCATATATGATTGGCTGTATGTTTGTATGGTATGGGGTATTTTGGGGGAACTCACTAAGCTTTGTGCGTATGGTTTTCAGTTTATGTTTCAGGTACCTACAGTTCGAAGGGTAGGGGTCTGGCCTGATTGCAGCGCGTCACCCTATGATTTCTGCATTCTGAGAATTTGGGAATTTATACTCTGATAATATGTTTCTATGATACACTTTTGACTGATTTGATATGAGTACTGTATGTTTTGAATGATTTTAAAAACAAAATTTTATGTAGTATTTTTGGGATGTTACATATAATAAAGTTTCTATCCACATAACGTAATAACCAAATCCAATATCATGGGTTTACTAACCATCAATCTATAACAAGAGAATTATTATTTCATAATCCAAAACAAAAGGTTGATTAACCCATAATTCCAAATAATATGTTTAATCTGTAATAAACCAAAGCATAAGAAGTAATAAGGCATAAATTAGGATTTATTGACCCAACTATAAATAAATGATTTTTTAAGACATATAGCTCTAAACACAATCAAAGGCTAAACACTGGCTAGAAAAAAAAACAAGAAATCATATCTAAAACTCAAAAGGGTAAACAAGGAATAATATACAATTAATATGCAATGCATGCATCTATACCCACCCTTTCGATCTCATACTCTAAATACTTGATTGCTAAGCTCCTAGCTCATGAATGAAATAATTTCCACCAACTTTTATACGAGCAATAAACTATGAAGTAGGGTATCCATCTCCCCTATCCCATACAAGGACTAACGGACCTCTACTTATGCATAATGATGATGTTAAGTATAACTTGAGCATTTGGATCATTCTCATGGAGCATTAGGTTTCAATGGAGCATTTGGAAGATAAATGGAGCACTTGGAAGAAAGTGTGAGCATCAGGTATCAATGGAGCACTTGGAAGCAAATGTGATCATCAGGGATCAATGGAGCATTTAGAAGCATGTGTGAGCATCAAGGATAAATAAAGCACTTGGAAGCATGTGTGAGCATAATGTATCATAATGGAGCATTTGGAGTTAGACTGGAGCATAGGAAAGGGGAATGACACATCATCTAATACGCCATGAAGGAAGATGTGCCACTTAAAGGAGGAGGTGCCACCTTTGGGACAAGGTACACCACTTATAAACAAGGTGCGCCACCTTGTTTCAAGGTGCACCATTATTGAGTGTATTGATGTGCTCCAAAGTGTTGATGTGTTGCTGAAGTAAGGACGTAATGATCCAAAATCAATAAGTAAAAATTTCATTTTTAAATTCATCAACGCAAACATCACATATCTCGAAATCATCCAAAATACTAACTATCACAAAATATGTAACGTCCAAAAAATAAGACCCGAAAATCTTTCATTTTTAAATTAATAAACAGTGAAATATATCATTTTCATAAAACCAAGGTAATAAAATTTTTCAATACATCATCATTATAAGAGTAAATCACGAAATGAGGAATCGAGTGGTGTGTGCTCTACAATCATCCCGGGCTCTTCCCTTTGAAACAAGAAGTACCTGAAACATAAACTGAAAATCCTAAACACAAAGCTTAGTGAGTTCCTCAAAATACCACATACCATACATAACTAAACACATAATGGGCCCCGCCTAATGAGTATAACCGGGCCCGCCCACACTCGCATAACGGGCCCCGTCCACTGAATATAATGGGCCCCACCCACTGAGTATAACGGGCCTGCCCATACTTATATAACGGTCCCCACCCACCGAGTATAACGGGCCCCGCCCAGAATCGCATAACAGGCCCCACCCACATAAAAATCATATAAGCATAACAAGATAATAGCATACAAAATAACCATCGGGCCCCGCCCGACATCGGCCCTTTCCCGGTAAGCATACCAACACATAACACATGCAAGAGTCACGAAGACATCTAGCATCCTAACATAATAAAGCATGGGCCGCCATTGGTGCCTTCAACCCACTTAACCCAGTGAGGAGACTCACCTCACATTGCTGAATCCCACAGATAAATCTGTGGCTGCTGGCCCGCTAAAATCCCCACGCTATCAACCACAAAATAACATCCAATTAATAATTGGATCTGACTCTCACTAAGAGTCCAAACTAGGGTAATAGAACTTTTTACCCTTTACCTAAGTTGGCCCAAGTCCAAGGCCAAATTCAATTGTCCAAAAAGCCTAAAGTCCAAAACAATCACTCAAAGCCCAATATGGCCTAATTTTCCAAATTGTGCCCAATCCCTTTCATGGGCCATCATCCATGAGAGTCTAAAAAAATATAAACATCCGAACAATGGAATTTTGATGGCTCAACAAGGCCCAAAACAGCTAAGTTCCAACATGGCCCAAAACCGTGAGCCCATAAGTCCAAAGCCCAATCTGTTGAGTACGCGGGGCGTACTCAGCTGTTATGCTCAGCGTACTAGCTTGAGGGTTTTTACGCGCAACGTACCTGCTTGTACGCCCATCGTACTCCACCATCTTGACCCACTACCCATTTTCAGCTCTTAATCGATTAAGACTTCAACTCAAACTCAGATCTGACTTCCTTAAGGTGGTTTATCACGTAAAGTTGCCAACTTTACGTGCAAGCATGGCTTAATGGGGCTTTAGAGCTCAAAAGATCTTAATAAATGACTTAACACATGCATGAGACCAAAACCACCATAAAGTTTGCACCTTCATGCTCAAGAAACCCTTAATGTGTCTAGATTTACAAGGATAAGCTCCAAAAACGTCCTTAGCTCACAAAACCAAGCAAAAGGGACCAAAATGACCATAAACAAGCTAAAGAGTAGATATATGAAATGAGATGAAAAACTTTGAACTTTATACCTCAAAATCCACGAAATGAAGGTGCTAAAGCTGGATCTCAAGACTCTCCTCCAAAGAATGAGCCTTCAAGCTTCTTCTTCTACCACTTCCAGATGCACAACACCCACCAAAAGCTTCACAATAACTCAAAAGCACCACACAAAGGCTAAGGAACGAATTAGGGTTTTCAAGGGTATGGAGGCTGGTTAAAGAAGGCAAAAAGAGGCTATCATATGGTTTATATAGGGTACAAGTCCTAAAATTAGGGTTTCCAACTTGCTCACGCACGCTAAGCGTACTCCACGTACGCCGAGCGTACGTGGATGAGCTCAGCGACCAACCTGCATGAGTACGCCCAACGTACTCCAACTTCCCCGAAGTTGACAATTTTGCCCCATAGAGACCAAATCTGCAAAACCTTCCACCTCCAAGGGTCTAAACTGAAAAGCACAAAGAACCAAATGTTACAAAATATCAGAGTAACAATGATCATAAAACGCAGAAATCATGAGAGGGAGGATGGTGTGCCATCACATCGGGCCCTTCCCTTTTGTACCGGAAGTACCTGAAACCAAAAATATATCTATAAGCACAAAGCTTAGTGAGCTTCTCCAAAATACCACATACACCCTACACATAAGTATAACATCATGTGGCTGTGTTAGGTCCCTTACAACCCCCGGGTCCATATCAACCATATGTAACAAACAATAGTTGTGTCGGGTCTGTATGAACCCCCGGGTTCGTATCAACCCCGAGTCCATAATGACTCTGAGCCCAAATTGGCTCCATGCATATACCATACAATCACCTAAGTAATAGTCACATAATGGCATACATCCTACACATATAAATCAGTGGGCCACCCTTGGTGCCTTCGATCCACTAGTGTGGTAAGAAGACTCACCTCTTACTAAAGATAACTAAATCACACACTCGAGCTGTTGCTAACACAACCCCTCACACTAATCATAATCCAAAAACAATCCTAATTAATAATCAGGATTAATCCATAAACGAATTTCTAATTCATCCTTTATCTATCTAAAGGCAAAAGACCATTTTGCTCATTCTCATTCATGACCCAACTGGACAAGGCCCTAAAAGCCATAGGACCCAAGGCCCAAAAATGGCCCAAATGGGTTTCTTAGTAGTACGCCATGTGTACCACCTATTACGGCTCGCGTACAACACATGATGCAGAAGGATTACAGGAAATGATCCAGTATGCGCAACGTACTCAAGGTTACGCCCGACGTACTCTTCAGAAGTCTAAACGTTCTATTAAGGTCTTAATGCTTTAAGAATTAATGTCCAAACTTCAGATCTAACTCCAATAAACGTCTAAAATCATAATGTTGAAACCTGTATGCCTTCGAATGGCTACAAGAATCCCAACACCAAAACTCTAACTCAATTAACCATCTAAAACTCCATAACTCTTGCATGGAAGAATGCCAAGGCCCAAGCTTGTATTTTTATGACACTAAACACTCTAAAGTGCCTGAAAGGACAGCTCAAAAGCTTTGGAGTATTCCATACTCACAAAGATCAAGGTTTTGGGACAAAAAGAACATAAATCTAGGCTTAAAAAGATCTATCAAAGCAATCATCAAGATTTGAACTTTATACCTCCTAAAGATGCACAAAAATGAGTAGAACCTCAATCCAAAGGCTTGAGAGAAACACCACAAATCCAAAGGCTTTCCCTCACCACCAAGAACACCAAAATATCACTAAAAAGCTTCAAATTTTACACACAAGGATTAGGGTTTCGTGATGGAGGCTAAGAGAGACGGAGGATGGAGGTAATAAAGGGTTTAAGGCCATAAAGTTCTTTAAATAGGGTCCAAACCCTAAAAATTAGGGTTTACCCTCTGCATGCGTACGCCCAAAGTAAGTACACATACGCCCAACGGACGCGAGGGAATCCACGACTATTTTTAAGGACCGACGTCTGACGTACCCATCTCGTTCGCCCAACGTAGGGACCAATTTGCAATCTTTTTAATGAATTAATGCTAAAATGAAAAATACATGGATCACTGGCGTTACAAAGGATGCCTTCTTAATGAGCATGATGTGCCACTTGAGCATAATGATGTGCCATTAAGGGGGGCATGATGCAGCACTCATGTTCTTGGTGTGCCATTATGGCTCTTGATAAACCACCCAAGTTGTGATGTATTCTAGGATGCTCAAGGTAGTCCAAGGATGCTTGAAATTTGAAGATTCTCAAGGTGGAGGGTCCAAATGGCATGATGTGCCATGGTGATTCTTGATGCGTTATGGTGGCTCATGATGCTCCATCATGTGTGCAACTGATCCTCATGCAATGTCTCTCAATGATGAAGGTTCTAGAAGCAGTTGCATGGCAAATTGTAATTGTTGACACCTTTCATGAGCATATTCCTTGATGGGTTTGTCCCATTAGGATATTAGGTATGATCCCTTGTCTATATGTTACAACCAAGAGGTTTCCATCACAAATCATCATTAGGAAAGAGTAGGAAAACAGATGTAATAGTTTAGTATTGTAATATTTGATTTTGAGATAATAAAAATCAAATATGCCATTACATTTATTAGTTAAAACGTCCATTAGGCTAAAAACTTAGTGTCCAAAAAGTTGTACCATTTCCTAAGCTGGTTAACATACTTGGAAATTACTCATTAACGTGATCTCAAGGATATAAGATTCGTAAAACACTGACTCCAAAGGAAAGAGTTATGGATTTTATAAAAATAGAGATCAACAACGTAATTAAAATTAATAACGTCAAAATGGTACTTAGAGATTGGTTGAGTTTTGACTAAAAGTGAAAAAAAGGAGTTTCATACTACTCCTTAAGATATAAACGTTAGGAAAAAGTTTGCCGAAAACGGGATCCGTATGAGAGAGATATGATTTTTGTAAAATCATTTATTTTTACCCTCGTTAGGCACAAAAGTGAAAGTCAAAACTAGCTAAAACGACCTAAAGGAGTGTTGTAGTGCCCGTTCAGGTCATCACATAGATATAAAGAGGGCTTAGATCGGACCTCGCACGAAGAAGTTATGATTTTTACAAAAACCTTGCGTGCGTGTGAGGGGTGCATCTCTACACGTCGCGCACCTGACACCAGATTCGAGTAGATTACGAGTGATGTGGCCGAGTGGGGGAGTTACATGTGGCAACTTCATGTGGAGCCATGATGTTCAGTGCATGTCGCACATAGATATTGTCCGACGCCCACCTCCATAACTCAACTATAAATAGAGGTTTGTGTCATTCCATTTCCACACACGTTTGAAGTTCTCTCTCACTTTCTTCTGAAGTAGTTGCCCTTTTGAGCGGTCCCCGGAGTCTCGAGCGCGATTCAACCCTACATTAAAGGTCTTGTAACGTTCTGTTTCGAGTCGTTTCATAATTCAGAGCCGTGACCCAAAGATCAATTACCATAAGGGTTCGGGCATTGAGGAAAATGAGATTTAGACCCATTTGGATGTAGGTGATGTAGATTTTGTGATGGTTCAGACCTTTTATTAAATTTAATGACTTTGGTTCGATGTGTTTTAAGTCAAAAGTAAATAGATATGGTCGTAGAGCTCTTCAACACCTTTCCTTGGATATAAGGATCACCAAAAACGGAGTTGGAACGAAGAAGTTATGATCGTTTGAAGTTATGAGGATTTTGGGCTAGCCGGGAACGTTGGATGTACAAGGAATGTACGCTGAGCATTCAAGTTTGGGTGATCGCGGAGGCTCCTTCGTGTATGCTGGGTGTTCCCCAGGAACGCTGGGCGTTCCCAACTCAGACCCAAACCCTAATTTAGGGCCTTGGACACTATTTAAACACCTTAACTCATTTCCATCCCTCCTTATCATCAACATGCATCCCCTCTAACCCTAAATTTGAAACCCTAGCCCTATTTGGAAGGATTTTGAGCCTTGGAGTGATTTTGGGTGGATTTTTAGTGTATTTGGAAGAAGAAGAATAACTCCTTGGAGAAGTGTAGGTTGTCTTGGAGCTTGGAGATATAGGCCTTTTTCATATTGATCTAGCTTCTCGAGCTATAAATTTTTAATCTTGATGGATTTCTCATGTAGATCTAGTTTGGGTTATGAGTTGTCATGTTTTGGTTCCATAGTTATGGTTATTGAGAGTAGAAGTTACTCCAGGGCCTTTGAGCCTCATATTTGGTCTTTGTTCAGGTCATTAAGTCATAAAGCTTGAATCTTGATGATGCATTTGTTAGATCTAGCTAGTTTTGGGTGTTATGAGCTTTTGGTCACTTTAGTGCATAAAGTTTAGATCTTGAAAGTTTGTGACCTTGTTATGGATAAAGTTGGAAACTTTATCCATCTAAACATGATATTGATTCAGAGCTAAAGGTTGGAGACTTGGACTTAATGGATTAAGTTGAAAAAGATGAACTTTTGGTCTATTTGAGACTTAAAGACTAGATCTTAGTCATTTGAACCATTGTAATCGATAAAGTTGGAAACTTTATCCATTGTGGAGTTATTAGGAACAATAAAAATGTGATCTTGATTCTTAGTTTCCTCCCATACATGAGTTATAAGGTCTTAATGGGTTAAGTAGTTAAGGTTTTTGATGTTTGGGCACTTAGTGGCTATGTTAGACCGTAAAGTTGGAAACTTTGTGGTTAAGCTCTTAACAAGAAAAAGGAACTCAGTCGCATATGCTGGGCGTCACCTAGGAATGTTGGGTGTCACCCAGGAACGTTGGGCGTTTGTGGTCAGCCATCACGTTTTTGGAAAAACTCATGTACCCCGAGCGTACAAGTTGGGAATGTTGGGCGTTCGCAGCCATGTTGACCAACTTTGACATTTGGACTTTTTGACTTTGACCTAGATTTGACCAAGTTTGACCTAAGGATATTTTGAGTATTTTGAGTTGTATTTGAGGTTGGTAACTATTTGATGAATAGGCGACAGGTAGAGCTGATATTCGAAGTCGGTACCTATTCAACTATTTGTTCAGACTGAGAGGTGAGTCTTCTCACTGTACTTGTGGGTTAAAGGCACCAATGCTGGCCCACTAGGATCTGTTATATGCTAGTTGCCGTTGTGACTCTTGCATGGTATGTTGGGCTAGGCCCATCGTATGACGGGCTAGGCCTATTGTATGCTAGGTTGGGCCCATGGACCAGGAAGGGCTAGGCTCAGTGTATGCTATGTAGGATGCTAGCTATCTCTGTGACTCTTGCATTGTATGTCGGGCTAGGCCCATTGTATGACGGGCTAGGTCCAAATGTATGTTGGGTTGGGTCCAATGTTTAGGAAGGGATAGGCTCATTATTATGGGTTGGGGCCAATGTGCGGGTTAGGCCCACTGATATGTATGGTATGTGGTATTTTGGGGAACACACTAAGCTTTGTGCTTACAGTTTATATTTATGGTTTCAGGTACTTCCAGTTCAGTAGGGAAGGGCCCAATGTGATTACACATCATCCCCCAAAATTTATCCCACATTTGATTAATTAAGATTTTAATCTAATGTTTAATTACTATTTTTCACATTGAATGATTTGGAAACAGAATGTTATATGAATTAATATTTTACAACTGAAAATTTTTCCTTATGATTTTCGGGACGTTACAGGTCTTACGCGACCAAGGTGAGTTCACGACCCCTATTTCACTATTTTAAATATTTTGTGTGTGTGTGTGGGGGGGGGGGGTGGGGTATATGTCTATCAAAATGCTTTATCAACTTATATTTATAGTTATAAATATCAAATCATTTTATAAAGCTTAAAGCCTTAGGATAATATAGTGTTAACATATCCCTGAGGGAGAACGTCAAAAAAGGAGAAGTCAAACTAACGCCGGGCATGGCCTGGTCAGAACCCAGTCGGACCCAGTCCGAAGCCAAGGCCGGTCCTTCGCCAACGCGAAGATCACTGGTGTGGCAGTTAAGGTGCAGAACCACGCCTTAACCTCTTCTCCAAGGAATTACATCCCGGCAAACGTGGGACCAATCAGAGAGTTCCACTTTCCCATTAGACGATAGCCACGGTCTTCATAATAGTTAAAAGGTCTCCCTCTAGCCAATGAGGGAATGAGGCAAAAAGACGTGACGAAGGATCCTCCAATATGGGTCTGCCACGTCGCACCCCACGAGGGAATGCTCAACAGAATCGGTTGAGGGGCACGCCTCTTAAACAGGTATAAAAGGATCCTTCTTCCTCACGAAGAAGGGGGCAGAACTCTTTTTCCTGTGATTTACTATTATCTCTCTCAGACATCATACTAACTTGATCGTCAGAGCTTCGTCCAGGGAATTCCTCCCGGACGTCGACTAACGATCATCCTCTTTCTCTTTTGCGTTGTGATATCAGGAGAAGATACCTGCACGGATCTCATCTACAGTCCCAACTCAACCCTCTCCAATATATCACAACATTTGGCACCATCCGGGTGTATCTCTAGAACGATACATCCACGAAGCAAACCTAAAAAGCAACAATGGCTGGTGACATCCCAGTGACATCAGGGACAGTGGAGAGAGGTCCGATGTGTCCAATGCAGTCACTATATGGCGAGAACTCTTCCGTTCAGGAAGAACTTGCTTCAAACCGCACACCAGTCTCACAAACACCATCCAGTTCCGCAGCTGAAACGGCGACAACTTACATAGCCAGTCTATGGCGCCCAACAGCCAGCACTACTCCACAAGTAGCAATTGTAACCACAACTCCACAGATTATCGCAACGCAACAAACAAATATCCCTGTTTCGCAACAACAATCCTTCCTGCACACTTCAGGCACCAGAACGTGGATCCCTCACACTATTCAGCCGCAACCACAATATCCCCCGATGGTCCACCCATACGCCACCATGGTAGGGTTGCGTCATGTGCCGTTATTTGTACAACAGCCGCCAATCTTCAACCAACTTGTACAACAGACGCCAGGTTCAATCCCTACACTGTCTCAGCCGCAAGTAACAAGCGTGCTGTAACATCCCGTTATTTTCTACTTTGTAAAAGTCAATACAAGTCAACCCCGTCAAATAAAAGCCCAACTTAGTGATTTACTATTTTAATAAAGTTAAAATAACTATATATGATACACTTAAACACTTAATAAAAGTGTTGTAAATATTAAAAAGTAAAAACATCAAACACCGAATACCATAGTAGCCGTAAACCCTCGCTTCCTTCTTTTCTCTTTACTTCGGACCGCAAACATGCCTCAGACCGCACACACACTTCGGGACACAAACGGTTCACGACCGTGAACTCCCTTCGCAGTCGTGAACCCTCGCAGCCGTGAACTCTCCTCGGACCGTGAACCCGAGCATCTTATCTCCTCGGGATGTGTTTACGGCCGTACACTCTTATGTATATATATATACAAAAATGACTGATTTTTACTCCATTTTAGACACTGCAACCGAAAACTCTCTCATTCTCTCTCAAGTATCAAAGGCCGAAAACGTCCTCTCTCCTCAAAAACATGCAAAATTCTCTTAGAATCTTGTAAGAAGCACACCTTGATCTTGTAATAAGCCTACAAACACTTCCAATCTTCCTACCTTTGGGCCGTAAACTCAAGAACACCAAGTGTTCTTGGGCCATGAACACCCAGGTTGGCCGTGAACAGCTTGCAGCCTTCCATTTTTGCTTCCAACACTCTTATTTGTAAGTTAAATTTGCAAATTATTTCGATTCCTTATCGTATTTGTGATTATATTCAGTATATATATATATATATATATATATATATATATATATATATATATATATATGTGTGTGTGTGTGTGTGTGTGTGTGTGTGTGTATTACATGAAATGCTTATAGGACTCGGGATATAACTCATGGAAATAACATCCTATATTGAACCTCCAATCAAATCACTCACAAAAGGTGAGTTCATACCCCTACACTTTTATTATTTTTAACTGTTTTAGGGGGGGGGGGGAATACAAGTGAAACACAATAAAAATTGTGTTAATATCTAAAATGTTTTTAGTGTTTTTAAATTGTTATAATTATCAAAAATTACATAGTTATATATGGGTAAATTCTATAATTTGGATTCATAAGATTTAGAATATGTAATTTGACCCCATTTCATGTTCCTTGTTTGGTTGTGGGCTTGGGGTAAAGTTATTTAATCGAAGATCTAATTAATCAGAATTATATAAATATTACATTTATATAAATATAAAATGGTTTTCAAACTGTTTGGTACTACTTTGGTACAAACAGTGAACTTCATGGAATAACAGTATTACTGATTCTTACCAACAGTTAAACTATTATAGGTATAGTTTAGAGAATTCATTCATTGGTTTAAAATTTCAAAGCACATAACAGAAAACAAATAGAGTACTTAACGGAAAACGAGTAGAAAACATTCTTCAGAAAACAACCATATAAACTATATCTTATATAGTTTATGAAACCGACCTACTGAGTATTTATCACAAAGTAACTTGTCAATATTCTATACATAATCATCAATATAGCATTTGTGAGACAACCTTCATGCACTTCTATAAGTACCCCCAAGTCCTGAAATTATAATCAGAGTCTCTTGGAGGGGCAGCGCGACACTTGTATATAGATATATATGGGGCTGACAATCCCACACCTGAACTGTTAGCTACAGTTAGGCAGGCATGCCTGGGGCGACAAATGTCCTACCAATTGCGCTGAAGAACGTCGTGTTCAGGTGATCATCGGTCATCTAGTATGGTTATAATAACTCACACTTTGATATTGAATAAAATAATTAGTGTATGAATAAGTAAAACTTCACATTGTTTTATCTTTATAAAGCTATACCACAATATTTGACAAGTATAAATACGGAATACTATTTTCGTATAGGAAAACGCCTTTTTATAGTTTTATGTAAACTAAACTACATTTTTACCACTTAAGAACATAGAAACTTTCACCCTTTTTCTTACTGTATACTACAACATAAAATATAGGATTTTCTGGGAAAAACGTGTTTACTTTATCAAAGAACGAGAAAACAGATTTGAGTTATAAACATGCTTGTGAACTCACCAACTTAATTGTTGACACCTTTTCAAAATTACTTATATTCTAAGGGAAACAGTAATACAGGTACACCACCGCTTTGGAGAAGACGGAGCTCTTTAAACACTTGTCTTTTGAACTTATACTTTTGGTGTCATGAATATTATGTTTTGAACACAGATGTAAAACATATAACTTTGTAAATACAATGGTTGTTGTTGTACTTTGATTACTATTATGCATTGTTGTGATACTACACATGATGTCCTTCGCCCCCGAACGTTTCCGCTATTCCGGTTTGGGGGTGTGACAGATTGGTATCAGAGCATTGTTTATAGTGAACTAAGTATATCAGACCATAAAAGATATACAAACTATAAATGCTATGGGGCCGAAGCGCTCTGACTAAAACTATACTTTTAAAATCTAAGTATTTTAGAAGAAGTATACTAATATGTATATATATATATATATACACACACACATAAGAAACAATGTCACAGTAAGAACTATACAAAAAGTATTTGGATGTTGGACACTACAGTTAAACCTGGACAGTTATGTAATCATATCTAGGATTAATATAGCCTGATCAACTATATTTATTTAAGATATGTCCAACATGTGTTTGGGAGTGATAATGGTGTTGCAACAAGTCTAAAACTTACCTAAGTACCAGAAGAATTCTAGAATCAAACATAAAGATAAAATACTATAGGAGTATTTTATGACACAATAACACAGAAACAACAAGATATAAGAGAGTCGTCCTTATTAGAAACAAACATGTGAAAACAGAGAGTCATTATTGGTAAAGATATAATTACTAAGTGTATACATAAAGTTATATATAATTTAGATTTTATAGACTTAGAATATGTGATTTAGCTTTATTTCATGTTCCTTGTTTGGTTGTGGAATTAGAGTAGGATCACTTATTCGAAGGTCTATTTAGTGTTGATTATGTGTGATTTGTATACAGTAAGTGATTATAGAAAGACCGAGTATGGATTCTAGTATGCATATTCAGAGATATCACAAGTACCATTGCGATTGTTTACTTATATTAGTAAAATCCTGTTGTAAATTGCAGAATACTAGGAAACTCAGGATATAATGCGTTTAGAACTAAATTCATTTGTTCAAAATTATCTGACTCATAACTGCTATAGAAAACTTATCATCATTTTTTTTTCTCTCTTAAATTATCCTAGAGAAAGATGCCTCCGAAAAAGCCAAATAGAAAGAACAACAATCCACCACCACCACTACCACCCCCTCCACAATTTGATGCTGCTGTATTTCAAGCAGCAGTGGCTGCTGCCATGGTGCAAATCAACTCCAGTGGTAATAGTGGAGCTGGCAGTGGTGCTCTAGTTTCTGGTCATGGCGAAGGTCTTGGAAACCCTCGTGAGTGTTCATATAAAGACTTTACAAATGCGAAGCCCAAAACTTTTGATGGCACTAGAGGTGTCATTACTCTGACGTGCTGGTTCGAGAAAATCAAATCAGTGTTTGAAATCTGTGCATGCCCTAAAGCAAGCAAAGTTAAATTTACAGCATGTACCTTCCTGGACAGAGCCCTTTCCTCGTGGAATGGCTATGTCAAATCCTTATCCCTTCCAGTCGCCAATTCTATGGGTTGGGATGATCTGAAAACTTTGATGCCAGCTGAATATTGTCCCAGAGGCGAAATTCAAAAGCTAGAGGAAGAACTCTGGGGTCTGACGATGAAAGACTCTAATATTACTGCATATATTGCCAGGTTCAGTGATCTGGTTATTCTGTGTCCAAGGATGGTTCCCACTGAGAGCAAGAAAGTCGAGAGGTTTATCTGGGGACTCTCTCCTTAGATACAAGGAAATGTTATAGCTGCAAACCCTCTCACTTTTGATAGTGCCAAGCGTTTGGTACAGACGCTAATAGACCATGGAGTCCGTTGGGGCTTTATGGTACCCATCCCGGAGCAACCCAAGGAAGGGGGTAGTAAGAAGAAATTCTGGAATAAGCGAAAAGGGCATTCGTCTTAAGAGCCCTCGAAAAAGCAACTAACAGTGGCAACACACGCTGCTATTGTTCCTACTGCTATTCCATTCCCTGTTCCTACTTCTGTATCTACTACTCCAGCAACCCCGAGTAGATAAGTTGGATCATTGCCAAAGGGAAACAAGTGCAATTACCATCATAAGGGAGATTGCAAAGAAATGCACTGCCAGAACTGCAACAGAAAGGGGCATACTGCCCGTTTCTGTAAAGCTCCAGCACAACCCATTTCACAAGTCCCTGCCGCGGGAGTGAGCCAAGCGTGCTATGAATGTGGGGAAGTAGGACATTTCAAGGGAAATTTTCCTAAGTTAAAGAACGCTGGTGGTACTGGAAGAGTCCTGGCGATTGGCTATGAAGAAGCGGTAGCAGATTCTAATGTGGTGACCGGTACGTTTCTTCTCAACAATTCTTACGCATGCATTCTTTTCGATACCGGTGCAGAGAAAAGTTTCGTAAGCCATAAATTCAAACATATTCTAAAACAAAACCCCGAAGCATTAAAAGATACATTCACCGTTGAGATGGCCAACGGAAAAACCGAAAGTACCAATGGCATATACATAGGATGCACACTTACTCTAAATAACCATTCATTCCAAATTGACCTTATGCCGGTCTCAATTAAAAGTTTTGACATCATAATCGGCATGGATTGGTTAAGTCTTCACCGTGCTGATATCCTATGTTTCGAAAAAGCCATCCGTCTTAAATTGCCAAATGACGAATATCTCGTTATTTATGGCGACAAATCTAGTGCGAATATTCAAATCATTTCTTGCGTCAAGGCTCAGAAATATCTTCGCAAAGATTATTGCGCCTTCTTAGCTCACGTTGTTGATAAGACACAGGAAGTGAAAAGAATCAAGGGTATCCTTGAAGTCTGTGATTCCCCTGATGTGTTCCCTGAAAATATCTCAGGAGTCCCTCCTGAACGCCAAGTCGAATTCCGAATCGACTTGATTCCCGGAGCTACCGCTGTAGCTAAAGCCCCGTATCATCTTGCACCTTCAGAAATGCAAGAACTATCCAGCCAGTTGAACGAACTTCTCAGCAAAGACTTCATTAGACCAAGCTTCTCACCTTGGGGAGCACCGGTCTTGTTCGTGAAAAAGAAGGACGGATCGTTTCGCATGTGCATAGATTACCGGGAATTAAACAAACTTACTGTTAAAAACCGATACCCTTTACCACGGATAGATGACCTCTTCGATCAACTTCAAGTACCTAGTTTTTTCTCCAAGATTGACCTGAGATCAGGATACCATCAACTACGCGTCCAGGAGGCCGACATTCCAAAGACTGATTTCAGAACTCGCTACGGTCACTACGAATTCATAGTGATGCCCTTTGGTCTAACGAATGCGCCCGCAGTATTCATGGACCTGATGAATCGAGTGTGTCGACCTTACTTAGACAAGTTCGTTATAGTCTTCATTGACGATATACCAGTCTATTCCCAAAGTGAGGAAGAACACAACCAACACTTGCGACAAGTCTTGGAAACTTTAAGGGCAGAGAAATTGTATGCGAAGTTCTCAAAATGTGAATTCTGGATTCGAAATGTGGAGTTCCTAGGTCATGTAGTTAGAAAGGATGGGATACATTTTGATCCCTCCAAGATCAAGGCTATCGAAAGTTGGGAGACCCCACGAAACCCAATAGAAATTCGTCAATTCCTAGGTCTTGATGGCTACTACAGAGATTCATTCAGAACTTTTCAAAGATCGTGAAGCCACTCACCACCTTGACCCAAAAAGGTATGTCATTCAAATGGGAGGAGAAACAAGAAATTGCTTTCCAGACCTTAAAGCAAGCCTTTTGCAGCACACAGATCTTGTCCCTCCCAAAAGGGAAGGAAGATTTTGTAGTCTACTGTGACGCGTCCAAGCAAGGGCTAGGCTGCTTTCTTATGCACCGAGGAAAGGTAATATCCTATGGCTCGAGACAGCTTAACAACCACGAAGTCAACTATACCACGCACGATCTCGAAATGGGGGCAATGGTTTTTGCCTTGAAGATCTGGAGGCATTACCTGTATGGTACCAAATGTACAGTCTTTACTGATCATAAAAACCTTCAGCATATCTTTAATCAGAAAGAACTCAACATGAGGCAACGACGATGGGTAGAACTACTAAATGATTACGAATGTGAGATTCGTTATCATCCCGACAAGGCCAATGTGGTAGCAGATGCCCTTAGTCAGAAAGAGTACTCGGGCCGTCAAGTAAAGTCTCTGATAATGACTATCCATTCCCACCTATCTACACAGATCAAGGAGGCTCAGCTGGAAGACTTGAAACCAGAGAACATGCCAGATGAGAACCTTAAAGGGAATGGAAAAGAATTTGGAAATCAAGGGTGATGGAGTTCCTTATTTCATGAATCGAATCTGGACACCGAAGTTCAGTGGCTACAGAGATGTTGTCATAAATGAAGCCCATAAAACTCGATACTCCGTTCACCCGGTTTCAGACAAGATGTATCTGGACCTAAAGAAACTATATTGGTTGCCAAACATGAAAGCTGAGATAGCTACTTTGGTAGGCAAGTGTCTAACTTGCGCCAAAGTCAAAGTAGAATATCAAAAGCCCTCAGGTTTACTGCAACAGCCAAAAATACCTGAGTGGAAGTGGGAGCGGATTACAATGGATTTCATAACCAAGTTACCCAATACAATGGGTGGTCATGATACCGTTTGGGTTATTGTCGATAGATTAACCAAGTCCGCACACTTCCTGCCAATGAAAGAAACTGATAAAATGGAAAAGTTAACGAGGACGTACATTAAAGAGATAGTACGATTGCATGGTGTGCCAATATCTATTATCTCTTACCGAGATAGTAGATTTACCTCGCGGTTTTGGCAATCGTTGCAAAAATCCTTGGGAACGAATATTGACATGAGTACAGCGTACCATCCTCAGACCGATGGACAAAGCGAGAGAACAATTCAAACGCTGGAAGACATGTTAAGAGCTTGTGAAATAGGTTTTGGTAAGGCTTGGGATACCCATTTACCACTTGTTGAATTCTCCTACAACAACAGCTATCGCACTAGCATTAAAGTTGCACCCTTTGAATCTCTCTATGGCCGTAAGTGCAGATCCCCTCTGTGCTGGGCTGAAGTGGGCAATGCACAACTAGCAAAGAACCAAATCCCTGGTAGTACTATAACCGGTCCTGAGATCATTTGTGAAACCACAGAAAAGATTGCCCAAACCTGGGAACAGTTGAAATCTTCTCGAGATAGACAGAAGAGTTATGCGGATAAACGACAAAAACCATTGGAATTCCAGGTTGTAGACCGTGTTCAGTTGAAAGTCTCACCCTGGAAAGGAATGATACGTTTTGGTAAATGTGGCAAACTGAATCCAAGGTACATTGGACCATTCCAGATCATTGCTAGAATTGGTCTGGTTGCTTACAAACTCAATCTGCCGCATAAACTCAGTAACATTCATCCCGTTTTTTATGTCTCAAATCTTAAGAAGTGTTTGTCCGACGTGACTCTTGTTATCCCACTCAATGAAATCGAGATAAACGAGAGCCTCAATTTCGTAGAAGAACCGGTAGAAATCTTAGACAGGGAAGTGAAAAGAATTAAACAAAACCGTATCTCGATAGTGAAGGTCCGCTGGAATGCAAAACGAGGACCTGAATTCACTTGGGAACAGGAGGATCAGATGAAATATAAGTATCCACATCTCTTTCCCTAATCTTAGTGTATCTGTATAATTTTAAATTTCGGGACGAAATTTCTTCTAACGGGGGGATAATGTAACATCCCCTTATTTTCTACTTTGTAAAAGTCAATACAAGTCAACCCCGTCAAATAAAATCCCAACTTAGTGATTTATTATTTTAATAAAGTTAAAATAATTATATATGATACACTTAAACACTTAATAAAAGTGTTGTAAAACTTAAAAAGTAAAAACATCAAACACCAAATACCATAGTAGCCGTAAACCCTCGCTTCCTTCTTTTCTCTTTACTTCGGACCGCAAACATGCCTCAGACCGCACACACACTTCGGGCCGCAAACGGTTCACGACCGTGAACTCCCTTCACAGCCGTGAACCCTCGTAGCCGTGAATTCTCCTCGGACCGTGAACCCGAGGATCTTATCTCCTCGAGATGTGTTTACGGCCGTACACTCTTATGTATATATACAAAAATGACTGATTTTTCCTCCATTTTACACACTCCAACCGAAAACTCTCTCATTATCTCTCAAGTATCAGAGGCCGAAAACCTCCTCTCTCCTCCAAAATATGCAAAATTCTCTTAGAATCTTGTAAGAAGCACACCTTGATCTTGTAATCAGCCTACAAACACTTCCAATCTTCCTACCTTTGGGTCGTAAACTCAAGAACACCAAGTGTTCTTGGGCCGTGAACACCTAGGCTGGCTGTGAACAGCTTGCAGCTTTCCATTTTTGCTTCTAACAATCTTATTTGTAAGTTAAACTTGCAAATTAGTTCGATTCCTTATCGTATTTGTGATTATATTCACTAAAAATATACATATATTACATGAAATGCTTATAGGACTCAGGATATAACTCGTGGAAATAACATCCTATATTGAACCTCCAATCAAATCACTCACAAAAGGTGAGTTCATACCCCTACACTTTTATGATTTTTAACTATTTTAGGGGGGGGGGGGGGGAATACAAGTGAAACACAATAAAAATTGTGTTCATATCTAAAATGTTTTTAATGTTTTTAAATTGTTATAATGATAAAAAATTACATATTTATATATGTGTAAATTATATAATTTGGATTCAGAAGATTTAGAATATGTAATTTGACCCCATTTCCTGTTCCTTGTTTGGTTGTGGGCTTGGGGTAAAGTTATTTAATCGAAGTTCTAATTGATCACAATTATATAAATATTACATTTATATAAATATAAAATGGTTTTCAAACTGTTTGGTACTACTTTGGTACAAACAAAGAACTTCATGGAATAACAGTATTACCGATTCTTACTAACAATTAAACTATTATAGGTATAGTTTAGAGAACTCATTCATTGGTTTAAAATTCAAATCACATAACAGAAAACAAATAGAGTACTTAACGGAAAACAAGTAAAAACATTCTTCATAAAACAATCAGAAAACAACCATATAAACTATATCTTATATAGTTTATGAAACCGACCTACTGAGTATTTATCACAAAGTAACTTGTCTATATTCTATACATAATCTTCAATATAGCATTTGTCAAACAACCTTCATGTACTTTTATAAGTACCACCAAGTCTTGAAATTATAACCAGAGTCTCCTGGAGGGAGAGTGCGACACTTGTATATAGGTCTATATGGGGTTGAAAATCCCACACCTGAACTGTTAGCTACAGTTAGGCACGCATGCCTGGGGTGACAAATGTCTTACCAATTGCGACGCCTGAAGAACGTCGGGTTTAGGAGATCATCGGTCATCTAGTATGGTTATAATAACTCACACTTTGATATTGAATAAAATGATTAGTGGATGAATAAGTAAAACTTCACATAGTTTTATCTTTATAAAGCTATAACACAGTATTTTACAAGTATAAATACGGAATACTATTTTTGTATAGGAAAATGCCTTTTTATGGTTTTATGTAAACTAAACTACATTTTTACCACTTAAGAACATAGAAACTTTCACCCTTTTGCTTATTGTATAATACAACAGAAAATATAGGATTTTCTGGGAAAAACGTGTTTACTTTATCAAAGAACGAGAAAACAGATTTGAGTGATAAACATGCTTATGAACTCACCAACTTAATTGTTAACACCTTTTCAAAATTACTTGTATTCTCAGGGAAACAGTAATACAGGTACACCACCGTTTTGAGAAGATGGAGCTCTTTAAACACATGTCTTTTGAACTTATACTTTTGGTGTCATGAATATTATGTTTTTAACACAAATGTAAAACTTATAACTTTGTAAATTGAATGGTTGTTGTTGTACTTTGATTACTATTAGGCATTGTTGTGATACTACACATGACGTCCTCTGCCCCCGAACGTTTCCGCCGTTCCGGTTTGGGGATGTGACACGTGCAGACCTTGACTAGTCAGGGATCCGACTCTTATGGATTCGGTGTTCAATTCTCGGTAGCATCTGAATTCAACCCTCTCATGGCAGCCGCTCAACCGTTCAACCCGTACACACAACAATACACAAGGGCAAGCCCATACATGACTCCCCCGGCAGGGCAATACGCAATCAACACTTTGGATTGCCGCCAAATCTACAGCAGTATCAGCCGTACATCTCGCAGTCAGCCATGCATAACCAGATGTACACGAGCCCCTACCAGATATAGCAACACTTGGCTTATGGTTGTATGTCGTACTCATACATGGACAACCCATTCAACCAAGAACTGCTGCAGTACGAGATCCCCCACACTGCGATGATACCAAACATGCCAAAGTACGATGACACTACATACCCAGATGACCACATCGACAACTATGAGTGGATGATGACATCTATTAAGTTGGATCGCCGCTTCACTTGCATGTATTTCCCCTGCACCTTAACAGGAAATGCAGGCAAGTGGTTCAAGTCTCTAAGGCCAGACAGTATCTTGAATTTTGAGTAGCTAAAATACCTTTTCCTCAACAATTTCATGTAATTGAGAAAAGGAAAAGGGGACACCAACTCTGTGATGGCGTGCAAGCAAAAAGAAGGAGAATCGATCCGTGACTATTACGACCGATTCATGCTAGCTACCTTGTATGTCCCAGGACATGAAGAGTTCCCGGTGATAGGCGTCTTCGCCCAAGGTCTACTCCCTGGACCCCTATCGAGGAAAATGCAAGGCACAGTTCCAAGATCCAGGGACAAACTCAAGTTCTGTGTGAAAAAATACATGCGGCAAATCGAAGGGGAAGAGCGAAAGGAAGCCAATATCAAAGCTATAGCTAACACATATCTCAAACAAGAGGAGATGGTGTCCCGGCCGAGCTCAGCCCAGCAAGAGAGGCAAGATGGCAACCAACAGAGGCACAACCGCCATTCCAGGCACTAGTCACAGAGGTATAGACCATTCAACAGGGATGAGAGCAGGAGTGGTCATAACGATGTCCACGCCATCAATAAGACCCCAACAAAGGAGAACAAAGACAAGACCAAGTTCTGTGATTATCATAAAAGCAAAACGCATGATACCAACGAGTGTACGGTAATGAACCGAGAGATCGATGAGAAACAACTAGTGGGAAACAAAGTCGACATAGCAAAAGACCTCAGGGTAAAATTCGATGAAGATAAACACCAACGCAAAAGTCAAAAGGATGGGGGAAAGGAGCACAAATGAAGGCCATAGATACTTACCATCACAGGGCCCCGCTCATGTAGCAATCGCCAGAGCCAGCATGTAGGCGCGAAGGTATACCATCAAAACATCCTCAACATAGCATTTTCGATGAACGACCCCAAGCCAGAGCACTAGGATCCAAATGACCCTTTTCACATCACCGATTTCATTAACCAAAACTGTGTTGAACAAGTGTACATCGATACCGGAAGCAGGGTCAACATGATTTATGAACACTGCCTTCGGCAGTTACCAACTAAATGGAAAAAGCACCTCCAGCTACCACGCCAGGGCCCGTTAGTCGGGTTCACCGGTCATGGCCTCTGGCCAAGAGGAATAGTCACGCTCCTATTTACATTGGTCAGTCATGATGGAACCAAACAGATAACAAGGGCGCTCGAATTCTCGGTTGTTGACCGACCGACTGACCATAATATTCTACTAGGCCGGCCAGTGCTGTCCCAGCTACATGCGATTCCCTCTACTTTTCACGGTGTTCTCAAATTCAGCACGAGTTACGGATCGACAACGGTAGTGGCAACCAAGCCAGGAAATGGATGTGACGCCCAACGAGAAAGGAAACAAGAAACCTAATTGTGTCGAAGCGAATGTAGTCAGAAGGTGGAGGATCCACAGCGGAGGTCCGCGGTAGCACAAGTGCCGATCCACGAATCCAAGAAAAGAAAAAGAGATGTTTTCAGTCGGCTCACAACATTTCCCCACAGAAAAGAGAAAGCGTTGACCTGAGGATGGCTCAGCCAGAGTATGAAGCAAAAATCACGAATCAAAGAGGCGTTTACCCACAGGCATGAGCACCGACCTGGCCCACAATCGATGGCCGAACCATGCCCAACCAAAGAGCGATTTGGAACTCGAAGCAGATCTTGGCCAATGTCAAACATGAGCCAAAATCTAGTGGGATGAAAGAGACAAGCGCCAGGTACAACAAAAATAGAGTCAGAATGCCACTCATTTTAACACACAAGCCTTCATATAGAAGAGAACTGACAATGGCCTATGATGAGCTAAACAACACCCCAATTGACAACGTGACACGTAAGGTTGACAGGCACGCAGAAAAGCGCTGGTGGTACCCTCACCCGGCCAAAGGGAGGCGCTTCCCACAGTCTCAGCACACACTGGGTCAAGAAGAAGGGAAAGTGCGAGCACCTCCAGAGCAGGAAAGACGAAATTCAGCTCTCTCACGTTGGGCACCGATGGTGGAAACGAGAGGAAACCCCAACCTATCAAGAAGCACTTGCAGCAGATGAGGAAAATATAAACTATCAACATGGTAGCCACAATAGAACACTTAATCAAAAAATAAAGCGGAGGCTTAGATAAAGGAGTATGGTCAAACTCCGTGCAAGATTACCATACTCCAGATGCCAAAGCGAAGACCAGGCATACGCCCTGATACGTAGACATTCAGGGTCTATTGTTTCATGTCTTTCTTTTTCTTTCTAGAAATAATATAACTTTCATTTTGAAAGAGCTTTCCAGAATTATGTTCAACCAATTGCAAAAACACAAAGTATAGAGGTTGTGCATATTTTCCAAGTAGCAACAACGGCTGATCACCGACGCTACTTGAGAAAAATCTATGCAAGGATGCAACCGTAGGTCTTAAAAGAGTCATACTCTTTACCTACAATGTGCCAATAACACCTCAGAGCTGTGAATGTATAAATTCCAATTAATGGCACAGAACAAGGCGTTCTAAAAGATTCATAACCTTTCCCCTGAAAACTGAACAGTAAAAGGTCTTGAGGTGACGATCTCGGTCAATGTATTGTTAGCTAAACCATACAATAGTCAACAGTATTGACTAACATTTTGCGGATTAACATAATAAGCCTAATTAAACATACAAGTTAACAGAACATAGCTTAATAAGTAGCACCTATACGACACCTGAAGCACACATTAGCCGATTAACGCAAACCCTAGAACAAGGGAGTGTGCTGAAAATAATTAAAGTAGAAACGTCGAAGAGCCCGTCCTTAAAGATACCACAGGAGAATTCAAAATATATGTATACATATAAAACAAAAAAGGGGAAGAGAACACTTCCATGAAAAATACAAAGCCAAACGCAAAGTTTATGGTTAGTAACAACCAGTGTTTTTCACTATACACATAGTACATAAAAAGGCAACTACATTACAGAATGAACAAAAGGGACAAACACAAATCAACCCTCGGAGTCTTAGGAAGAACCTCCCAGACTTAGCCTGTGACAAAACTAGCGGAAGCCGTCATAATCTAGCTTCACCAAGCAAAAGAGGCCCGCAAAATCCGTCTCAGCAAGGGACGATAGAGTAGTATCCACCTCTTCGACCCTTCTCGCGACACGGCCAGGGTCCGGGACTTCAGGTTCACCAGCAATTATGGAACAACAACCTAGTTGCTTCCCCTTTTCAAACCCAAGGGCCTTACATGCCTCACGAATACCCTGGATCTGGAAATTTCCGTGCTCTTGATAACTTTATCGATTTTGCGAACCAGCCCCTTCTCCAGCATCCATTGCAAACCACCTCGGGCGACAGCACCATCAACATGAGCACGGGCCAGTTGACAATGGAACCTGGCCAACTCACTCGCTAGCACACCCTTCTCCCAAGTAAGAGAACTCACTTGGCTTTCGATTCGCTTTGTTTGGTCCTCCAAAGTGGCCATATGATCTTCCAAAGAGGCCTTCTCGCAGGCCACAATACAATTCTGCTCAGAAAGGACCTGGCGCCCAGCCTCTGAATCACAGAGTTCCTCTCTTATGCTTGTCATGGCACCTCACAAAATTTTCAAGTGTTTGTCATTCATGCCGGCGCGACAAACCCGGTCGGCGGCAACAACCATAAGGGCAGAAGTCTGAGTCGCGACATAAGGAAGGTCACCAGCTATACGATCACTTGATTGGCTCGCAAGTGAATTCATTGTGGCCGGGGGTGAGCCTAGCGGCTCCATTCCTGGGTGGAAATGTCTTCTGATAGTAAGAAATATCTAGTAATCGCCCAGCCCGAGGCATAGGCCTCGAAAGACAAGGGGTGAGACGAAGTTCCTATTTTGCCAACCGGGGAAGGCTTCCCCGGCTGGAAAGAACCTCCAGGTGAGCCCGGTGCACCCCCAAACACGAAGACAGAATCAAGATCAACTGAGAGTGAACCAATAAACGACGAAGGTGGTGTCATTGAAGAACTAGGCACCACCACACTCCCTTTCTGCTCAGGAACAAAAAACTTACCACTAAGAACACCTCCGATGCCACCAAGAAGCCTGGCCACGGACATAGTCCTACGCATCTTACAAGGACGGAGACCCACATCATCGGATTCAGTCTCCTCGTCTGACGATGGCACCACACGTAATCTTCGCCTTTTCCGAACAGGGGCATTACCTTTTGTCTGCCTGTACTCCCGCAGACAAACTAGAAGAAGCCGAAACCAGTGAACGAACTGGGGAAACGACCCCAACGGCCGGCAGAGAAGGCGAAGCAAGTCCACTAGAACCAGCATTTCCCCCTTCTACCAAGGGCAATCCAACGAGCTCTCGCATGTGCTTTTCAGACATGGGAGGAGGAAGAGCCTCTACAAGATTGATCTCCCGGTGGCATAACTTACCCTCATAGTGACCACGTAGGGCCATCTCCAAGGAAATCTCGGCTTCAGCACCTGTGAAAACAAACGACAAGAACAAGACCTCAGAAGACAAAAACATACCCTATTCTTATTCCTTTTTCTTTTTTCCTTTTTGTTTTTAAAAAAAGGGGGGGGAGGAGATGAGTTAATACCGCATCTCATGACGAACATCTGCGCCATCTTCCCGCGAGCCCTCCACACAACACTCATACCGGCCGCTGGAAGAACGAAATCTTCCCAGTTCTTCCCAATGATAGTGATGTTTCCCAGTCACTTGCCAAGAGTCGGGTTACTCCCAAACAACTTGGGAAGACGGTCAGGAAAGTCTCGGGTTCTACGAAACCCACGCCCCATAAGGTTTCAGTTAACCTAAAGCCATTTCCGTTGCCAATTTTTCTTTGGAGCATCTTTTTCAGAAATCAACTGACGAATGCCCCTTCTCTTTGCTAGAGTGAGGACTCCGGAATTCGTAGTAAAAAAAAGTAACTGAAAACCCAAAAAGTGGGTATATAACCCAGAGTTCGACAAATCAGTTCAAAACCTACGATCTTGTTGATAGCGTTAGGGGTTAACTCGTTAACGGAGAAGCCGTAATGATGCACAATCATGTCAGAAAAATCAGAGGTTGGCAGGTGCAACCCCGCTTCGAACAGAGGGATCGGAACCCCCACTTCCCCTTGAGGACAGTCGTAGATCGATAACCCCTTTGTCGGAATCATCACACCGTGCTCCGGTAAGAAACCAAAACGATCTTGCAGAAATTGGAATTCCTGTACGGTAGGGACTCTACCATAACGGTCCATTGTCAAAAACAAATGAATGATAGAAAAGAAAATTTTGTAAGATGCTTGTGTTGATACAACGATAGTAAAGAAAGGAGGTGAGGATGAAAGGTCTTGGGAAAAGGGGGGATTTTAAAGAAAAAATTGGCGTCACGAACCGTCTCACGATGGATCTGACACACATTGACGGTGCTGTCTAAGGCCTGTAAAATGCTAGAGATAATCCCATACACACACGTGTTGAAATATAGGCTCGAACGGCGACACTGTCAACCCAACGCATACACCTACAAGCCTAAGGGACTTGTTAACGTATCCCTCAGGGAGAACGTCAAAAAAGGAGAAGTCAAACTAACGCTGGGCTTGGCCTGGTCAGAACCCAGTCGGACCCAGTCCGAAGCCAAGGCCGGGACTTCGCCAACGCGAAGATCACTGGTGTGGCGGTTAAGGTACAGAACCGCGCCTTAACCTCTTCTCCAAGGAATTACATCCCGACAAACGTGGGACCAATCAGAGAGTTCCACTTGCCATTAAACGGTAGCCGCGATCTTCATAATAATTAAAAGATATCCCTCTAGCCAATGAGGGAATGACGCAAAAAGACTTGACGAAGGATCCTCTAATATTGGTCTGCCACGTCGCACCCCACGAGGGAATGCTCAACAGAATTGGTTGAGGGGTACGCCTCTCAAACAGGTATAAAAGGATCCTTCTTCCTCACGAAGAAGGGGACGAAACTCTTTTTCCTGTGATTTACTATTATCTCTCTCAGACCTCATACTAACTTGATAGTCGGAGCTTCGTCTCGGGAATTCCTCCCGGACATCGTCTAACAATCATCCTCTTTCTCTTTTGCACTATGATATCAGGAAAAGATACCTGCACGGATCTCATCTATAGTCCCAACTCAACCGTCTCCAATATATCACAATATATAGCTATAGATATTATGCCTAGTTGTAAGCTATGATATTAAGTCTAAGAGTTACGATGCTTGATAGTCTAGGAATAGATAATACCTAGATGTTATAATGGCCAAATCCCTAGGATAACGTAGTACCTAGAAGTTATGCTGGTCAAATATAGGGATATGCATTGTACCAAATCGTTACTTTGCCCAAATATCCAGTCTTCAAATAACCATAATTTGGGTATATACATATGTATCATATATATATATATATATATATATATATATATATATATATATATATATATATATATGTGTGTGTGTGTGTGTGTGTGTGTATACACACACACGCACACAAAATGATTATGAGATCAAAAGATATAATTCTGAGATATAAATTTGAAGGGTTTATATTGTGATAGTTATAGGAAAGATAAAAGATAAAAGATAAAAGATAAATACTTAAGTTTAATGCGTTAGTGAGCTGTTAATATTCATCCAAAGGCCTTGATTAAATTCGGCTTCCCCGGTATCTATAATCGTTAATCTTGCGAGAGCTAGAAAGATATGTATAGATCTATATGGGGATCGACATCCCTACCTGCGATTGCTAGCTAGAATCCCGGTAGGATAACTTACTTATTAATCACTATTTGATGTTCGATGAAGCGTCGTGGCGGGGAACTTATTAGTCAAACATCGTCGATTATGGGGGCTCATGATAGTACATTACAAACACCTTAGAGATCCGACTACCATTAGGGACGCCTTGGACTGGTACATAAAATACGTTAGGGTATTTAGATATCCTACAAATATAGAAAATTAGGATTAATAAGAAATCCTAAGAGATAATAAGATAGGATCGTTAGATATCCTAAAAAGATAGTAAAATGGGTAAAATACTTTAGGAAAGGTTTTTCTAAAAGAAAAAGGATTCTTAAACTAATACAACCAAATAAAACCTGAAATCTATAAAAACATGTGCACTCACCAACATTATGTTGATGTTTCAAAATACATGTCTTCTCAGGGAGATGAGTGGGGATGATAGTTTCGCCAAAGAAGTGGAGGTCTTCAAGGAAGCTTGTTGGAGTTTACTTTCTTCTGTTATCGTTTCTAGTAATGTTTAGGTTGTGTGCTTGATATATATATATATATATATATATATATATATATATATATATATATATATATATATATATATATATGCCTCAATCCAATTTCCCCATGTTCGTACTGCCTGATGTTTTCGTCGCCGGCCGAGGGTGTGACAGATTGGTATCAGAACTATAGGTTATAGCGAACTAGTAATTCCTTAGGAACTATGAGTATGACCTAGGGAATACAACTCTAACTTAGTTAAACCTAATAAAAATATTATTATTAATTACCATATGGATAGACTACATACGAGAGAGGTGCCTAGGCTGTAAAAATTGCCGTTTGGGTTGTTGGATATTAGAACGGCTATATGAATAAATGGCCCCGCCCTCCGACTTTCCCTACCTGACCGATCCTTGCTTAGTGGTGTAGAGGTACACAAACATATAATTAATAAAATATCTTAATCAAACACTAATCAGATAAAAAGTTATATAAACTCTCATAAATACACTCTTGTATCATAAAAACTATCCATCCAAATCACAACTTAATATTTCAAGTCAAAAACAAATCTTGGGGTTAGTCTATTACTGCGCTCGTACCACAACTAGACCTAGAATACGCAACTAAGTTTTATTATGGTCTGACCGACGCATGCCTAAACCTGGATGTCGTAGTTGACAATCTAAACGCTTGAGGATTTATGGATGAGTAGTTTAGTAAGCCTAGTTAAGAGGTTAGGACGAGGCCTATGACAAGAGGATCTTCGGATCAGTAGCATAGATTGACTTCCCGAAGAATAGAGTCTTATATCAAGACCTAGTGCAAGAGGATGGTACACCTTGAGGATATCCGCAATAGAGATAGGCATACGACATACCTCCCATATGGACAGTTACCTAAGATATGGTACTATCATATATATATATATATATATATATATATATATATATATATATATATATATATATATATATATATATATATATATATATATATATAGATATATATGTATACTATAATAGGAAATTATATGTATTATATATTATTTCTCATAAACATCTTCTTGTTTGATGTCTTATGCAGGAAATCGGAGCGATATGGAGGATATATGGGACTGGGTGTCACATCCTTATCTGGAAGAAGATCAAGTCGTGCCACGCATGTCCGAGGCAGAGAGAAATTACAATCCAACAATGCCCCTGCTGCCGACCCCGATATCAGTTGATGAGGAGGCATTTGAAGATGAGGTAGAGCCCAGTAAGGATGAAGAGAAGCCTGACAATGAGATCGGTGGAGTACCTGCAGACAGTTCGCCCTACCCAGATTCGTCTTCCCACTAGGATCGTGAGGAGACTCAGGAGGAGGACCCTATTGAGTCAAAGTCATCCCCAAAGACTGTTTCTCCACTTCCCCCATCATCTCTCAGTATTCATGCTCTGGTACGTAGGATTATCACAACCCCTAGAAAATCCATTCCCATCCCATCCCACAAGAGGGCAGCCTCACCACCATCATCCCCGAATCCATCAAAGAAACTTTGTCCCACCTACAAATTGACACCCTTGGTGGACGAGTGGACCGAGGAGGATAGTATTGGGTTTTATGAGATCGGAGAGTCATCACAGGCACCGAGGCGTGATCCCATCCTAGAGGATCCCACAGATCAAGCGATATTAGTGTTAGTCCCATGTGTAGCACGACACGAGGATCGCATACATCAGGTGGAGGAGGATCGCGGCTCGTTGAGTAGGGAGTTAATGTTGTTAGCTGGTAGAGTTAGGGAGTTAGAGCAAGGGAGAGATTATGACGAGATGAAGATCCACCACACTTATGATCATCTGGAGGAGACTCATTCTCTAGTACAATATCAACATATCGTGATTGAGAGTCTTGACCAGTGTGTGAGGGAGATGGAATTGAGGTTGGTAGTGTCAAAGATAGTTACATCCATTATGGAGGTGATGATCAATTTCTTGCAACATTAGTTTGTGTAGATAGTGGCTTTGATGTTAGTGTGTTTGGGTTGTGGTAGATAGTTCTAGCCTAGGGAAGCTAGGAACTATGATTTTTGGGTTTGAGGGAAGGAATAGTAATATAGCAGATAATAGGAAACTGCTACATCTTTTGTTGTAAAATAGACACTTTTCTAGCTCAAACCACACCGTTGTACACTCTTTTTGGAAAATCTAATGTAAAAGTTTATGGAAATTAATAAAATTTATGTGATCTTAATGTTTATTGTGTTACTTGTTTGATTGTTTACTTGATATAGTTAACTCTCTTAAATAAATTATCAAATTAAAACTCAAAATTTATCATAATAAATAACATATGCCAGAAATTTAGAATCATGCCTCGCACTAGAAAAAACCCAGGACAACCCGAAACCATTCCCGAGCCTATGAGCTCAGCCGTGATTAAGGCACTAGTGGCCCAATGCATTGCTGATGCAATAACAAACCTAGAAACCCCTAGGAACTTAGGATCAAGAGGCAATGGAGGTGAGAATTCACAAGGATATAATTGAGGTCCAACTAGGGTCTGTTCATATAAAGATTTTATGAACTGTAAGCCAAAAGCATTCCATGGAAACAAAGGCGTAGTTTGGCTGACTAGGTGGATAGAAAAGATGGAGTTTGCTTTTGAGATAAGTTTCTGTCCGGAAGACTGTAAAGTCAAGTTCACCGCCTGCACTTTGGCAGATGAAGCCCTAAGTTTATGGATCAGTTACACAAAGACCATTGGTGTTAATGTAGCAAACTCCATGCCTTGGGGTGAGTTAAAGAAACTCATGATTGAGGAGTACTATCTACGCGAAGAGATACAGAAGTTGGAGCAGGAGCTGTGGAATCTGACGATGAAGGAAGCTGATGTTGCCTCCTATACAAGCCGTTTTCATGACCTTTCCACCTTATTGTTGGATTTGGTGTCTAAGCCCATAACTATAACTGGGATGTACTTGACCCGATTGTAGCATGGTCCTTTTGGGTTGCCTTCACCAGTGCAATTTGATAGGATGGACTTTTGAGAATAAGTTTATTATGATTTATTAATATATTACAAGTATAATATATTAATATGAAATCATATTATTTAATTAGTATTGATCAAGAATTAATTTAGAATTAATTTTGTGGTCAAAAGAGACTAATTAAATATATGGGGATTGATTGTGTAAATCAATGATTGTTATAGTGTGGGCTAATGATCCATGATTATTTAGATGGGCTAAACCAATGAGATAATCCATGGATAGTCCATGGAGGTTAACCCATGAAGCTAAGTAATATGAAAGGTCATTAGGGTTTACAAAGTGTAACCCTAGGATTTGCTACACTATAAAAGCATACCCATAGTCCCAAAATCGCCGCCCTATTCATTCTAAGATAGTGAAGTTGATTTTGTGCTAAGTAACCTATTCTCTCAAGCCTCCTCTTATATATTGGTGTTTGTGAACCATTAGAGGCATCACACTTGAGGTGCTCAAGCTTTCAAATGTAAAGAACTACAAGTCCTTCTAAAAGTTAAGTCATCTAACTAGTTGTATTTTTCATTTGACAATTTGTATGCTAGTTAGGACAATGCTTTGGAAAATTGAAAATATGCACGTATAATTAGAGAAAACATAGATCCAAAGCATTTAGGGTTGCATGTGCACCATAGGAGTGTTATAGTGCTCAAATCCCAACAGTGATATTAGAGCCTAGGATTGTTTCCTGTTTTACTTGATGCTTATTTGTTTTCAAAGTTGAAAAAAATCGATTTTCTGATTTCTGACTGGTGAACTCGCCGAGTCCACTGGCTGACTCGACGAGTCCACCCAGTAATAGACCAACTCGATGAGTCCAGTTCATGTACTCGCCGAGTTGGTGCTCCTGTGTGCAGAATTTCGCGTTTTTGGCTAGAATTGGATTATGATCATTACCCCAAACTGTTTTTTGAACCATGAAATCTGTTTTTTGATATGGTAATGATCATGCTTGTCTAATTAAAAGATAATTGTCATAATTTCAAGATTTGTATTAGTTTATATGATTAGCTAATTTCTTGAAGATTGTTGATATGAATTATCTTGTTCTTATGAGTTTAACTAGATTATGGATGAATTATTTGATTATTGTGTTAATTAAAATAATGATCTAAATGCCTTTAATGGACTCCATAACTTGTCCTCAAGTTATGGAAAATGAAAAGTGTCATACATTAAAGTGACATTAAACTCATAAGTTATGGAATTGAAAGGACAATTGTCAAATATTAAGATAATAGATTAATTATTTGATATGAATTGGCATGCTATATGACTTATATTAGATCAATAGAATATTATATGATAATTTTCCTTGTTAGAATTGATCTTAATATTCTTTAATGGGTTTCATAACTTGTCCTCAAGTTATGGAACATGAAAAGTCTTATCACAAATGCTTTAATAAACTCCATAACTTGTCCTCAAGTAATGGAAAATCAAGAGTCTTTTCATAAAACCAACATTAACTCATAAGTTTTAAAACTTGCCCTCAAGTTTTGGAATTTGTAAAGTCTCACTAATGAAACTTTAATTCCAAACCCTAGAGTTTTAAAAGTAAAATTCAACCCTTATACTATTATTATATTAAAAGTTTAATAATATATATATAAGACAAGTCAATCTTACCGTTAGTAGGCCTCATTCAAGAAGCCAGTCTATAAGGGGGGTATAAGGTTACTGCCTATAAAATGGCGGTTTAATGGGTGTCCACTCTCACCCACCGCTTCCTTGACTGGTGGAGGGTCGTTAGTCGAACGGATAGGATAGGACATTAATTCTCCCTCATTAAAAGTATAATGATAAAAATAAATAAAGTAACTAAACTTTTATTACATTCCCAATCTTAGTTACCTTAGGAAAATGTGAAAATGGTACTAATCCATGAAATTGCACTTTGCACCTTGTTAAGTCGTTAGTTGAGCGTGTGTGGTTAACCGGCACACTAATTTGGCGCTGACAATGTGTGGCAAAGGGTATCTTGATGTGAATCATAGATCAATGGAGCGTGTGTGGTTAACCGACACATTGATTAGATGATTTGTAACATTGGGTGTACCAAGCTAATTTGCATGGTTATTCACACCTTGTTTGTGATCCTCAGCATCTCGGTCACAAAATTGAAGGGCATAATCGAGATTTAAACATGCCATTGAAAAGTTCAATGAATCTCAAAGGATCTAGGAATTTCAATCCAATTAAAAATTAATAATCTATTTCGTTTTCCATGGTGGAAATTGGTAAATCGTCATTTACCTACCTTCAAATATTTTACAATTGGATTATGGCATCCCTCTTCGCATTTGTAAAATATTGTGTTGGGTCCTAGGCTTAATATTTCATTTTGGGTGTTATATTAAGGACTTAAATCAACTAACTTGAATTTCTCCCTTTATAGATGTCTAGGTCAGACAACTATGGCCTTCCCAAATCTGTAGGAAAAGGCTTTCCACATGAAGATGATATTCCACAATATCATACTTCACTTCCTAAACCTCCTCTAATTATTCTCCCTAACCCACAAGTTCAAAGACTTGAAAATTTCAAGGTTACTCAAGCCCTATTGGCTAGCAAACATCAAGATGGAAGGTCTGTGTGTGCACATGTCTTGGAGATGAAGTCACACATTGACAGGCTGGGAATGTTAGGAGTCGATGTCTCAAGGAAGTTGGCTGTTGACTTGGTTCTTCAGTCACTTCCCGAGTCGTATAGTCAATTTGTTAAAGGCTACTGTATGACAGACCGCGACATGTCCCTTATCGATCTTACATATTTGCTAATTGCTGCTGAATTAACAATGATTTGGCGCACTGGTAATGAAAATTTGATTGGAAGATCTGCTTCCCAAACTTCCATAGACATTGACAATGGAAACATTGGAAGTCCAGAAAAGATTTCTCTTTCCAAGGGAAAGGGAAAGGCTAAGTCTGAGATTGTCCAGTGTACCATTCTCAAAGAGTCCATATGTTTCTATTGCCAAGAGAAGGGGCATTGGTTGTGAAGCTGCCGTATCTACCTGAAGGATCGTAAGAATGGTAAGGTCAAAAAGTTTGACTCTGCTTCAGGTAAGTACACTATCTAACCCTATTAAGTTCCTATATGTAGATTCTTAATACATGATGTGATAACATTATATTTTGATGTTTTGTAGGATCAAGGGAAGCTTAAAGGAAAAGCATGCAGAGTCTGATCGCGAAGAGATGGATTTCGATCGCATGGTTCGATGATCGGATTTTTGAGCTGCTGCTGAAGAGTTATGATAGATTGCATAGAAATTTGTAATAACATAGTTTTCATTTGTAATTACATTGTAAGGAAAAGTTTTTCCGCAATTATATAAATAAAGAAAAAAAATCTTATTTCATATTTCCTTGCAATGGCATATGTGAAAATTGATGTTTATATTTTTAGCAATATGGATTTGATTATTTCGTTTGTGGTAGTGTCTAAATTTACCAAATAAGGAAAGATTCTTATCACCCAAGTTTCAATTGGACAGAAACTTGGCATCATGCGATTTGTATTGTATGATGAATAAGAACCTTCATCTTTAGGAAATTAGGACTAATTCCTTGTTCACATGTGTATGTGAGTCAAGTGAAGGACTAGGGGATCGGGTACACTTGGTTGTGTGCTGGTCAGGTCCATCACAAAGAACAATAAGACTATTCGTTATGGTTTACTAAATTTAGTAAATATGGTTATGCTTACAAGATTAAGTATAATTCCGAGTCATTGAAAAAGTCTCAATGTATAGCAGAAAGAATAAGAAGAATTAAAGTCGGCAGAAAGACAAAAGTTTCTCCAATCTGAAAAGATGGGAGAGTACTTAAGTATCGTGTTTTATGATCATCTTAATGATTATAAAAAACATATCACAATATGATCCCCTAAGGACGCCTTAGTGCATTTTTTTGGATAAGAAGAGGAATCAGGAATTGCTCAAATGGTTAAATCAATTAAGATGAATCATACTTCGTTCCAAAATCAAATCTTAGAGTCATCCTCCAAGATTGTATATTGAGTGACATGTCAGCAAATGTAGAGTAAAACGTTTCTTACTCTTGTACATTTGAAATTGGTAAGTTGTAATGTTTTGGATAAAACAAAGATCAACTAAGACCGATTGTCAATAGTGTTTGTCTTGATAAGAAACTGCACTGACTCTTGAATATTTGTTTGTCAATTAAGGTTTCATTACAGAGACAAAGTTATATGTCAAGAGGTTAGTGGGAGTCTTAAAGATCTTGAAAAGTTTTAAGGACTAATCAAGAGTAAACCTATTGTTAATCACTAGCACACGACTTGAGGTTTGTAACCTATCGTGTTGACATATTCTTATTTATGTGCTCATTCCAGTTAAGGTTGACTATGCACATGAGTTCTATGAGTTCTCAATTGTTTGCATAGGGAAGAGCACCTTGGTCGGTGAAAGTTCATTGATCAGTAAGGATGATCTGCTGAACAACTTGGAAGACATGGTAGGCCCTTGTGCTAGTGAGTGGCAAGGAATTAATATTAGATAGGTTCAGTCCATATGAGTTTGGATTTGTCACTAACCTTGTCTTAAGATTATGGTTATGACAAATTCACATGGATAGGAACACATACACCATAAAAGAAATCTAAGTGTCATAGAGTTTCTCTCCGATTCATGAAAATGATTGTGAGGAAATGCTTTCACTAAGTAGATTTTAAAGAGTTAACAATTGTGATATTTGCATTCTCAAATTCGATTATGATTACGGCATCCCTCTTTATAGTTCGAATTGTGAGAAATGGCAAAAGGTCTAAACATTTGAGACTTATTGCTGTAAGTTCTAAAATTGTTTAGACACACATATGAGCTTTCTAATAAAAGGTGTGTGAGCTTAGATAAAGGCTTATCGAAGCATCTCGTGTCAGAAATCTGAACTTTGGTAAGAAAGTCAACAAGTATTGATTTCTAGAAGTCCAGCTTATTTTTGGGAACATGTCAAAGCTAGTGGGAGCATAAGTGTTATGCTACTAAGAAAATAATTATTATGCTAGTGGGAGCATAATTATTATGGTAAGTGTTGCGAGTTAGCAATGTTAATTATAGAAAACAAAGGTTTCAATTCGCAAAGTTGCAGGGTTGAAAATTTGTTTTGCTATAATTAAGGGAGAGGAACTTATACTTCATTTCAATTCTAAAAGTTTAGATTGAGATTTTAATCAAATTTAGTCAAGAATTTATATGAATACCATGTTGAAATGCTTCAACATTGGAAATTCTATATATGGAAATATTATAGAAAAAGACGGGTCAAGTATCAAGTCTTTATGTACGAAATTATGAATCGTATCCCATATGCTTCGGGTATAGGATCGATTGCATATGCTATAATATTCATGTGTTCTAATTTTCCAAATGCCTAGGGCATTAAGAGGGAAAAAGGACTAGAACTGGATATGACTAAAGTTATTAAACAACTGCTAAGAACAATCCAAGGTTCGCCAAAGATTGGTTGCTTATGGATAGTTGGAAGTATAGTAATGGATGGACCATATTGACATTATTATGAATATACAAGATTCTATTAACAATGAGTTGTCATATGGCAAATATGGAAATGTTTCCATAATGGGATTTGGATATCAAGAATCTATGAGAAAGTTAGAAACTTTTATGCAAGAAGGATGTTCAAAAGAATGTGTTTTGAATATGAGACTTCGGATCTATGGAACTGTCTTGCAACAATCTCCAATGGAAAGTTTTGTAATTGACAAAGTCTCTGTGACTTGTGTACATAGGGCATTACAAAAGGATCACTGCATATAAGTTTAGAATCTAACAAATTACAGTAAGTGGCAAGAACTTGGTATTCTTACACTTACGATAACGATTTGGAATTGTAAAATGAGTGTCGCTGGAAATGTTTAAAATTGATCTATTTCACAAAGTAAGGACCGTAGGTAAACATAGTGTGCATGCTTGGAGCATGGGATAGCTATTGTTTTAATTCAAGTATTCGTTGATAAATCGAAACAATATACAATGAATAATGTGTAATCAATATGGTGATTAAATAAAAGGTGATTTATTTACACTCAAACGTTTTGGGGCTATATAGGATTAGTATTATTTTTGTGTTTCACTTTGCATGTTTTGACTTCCCGAATAATAAGATTATTCAAACCATCCACAGTCGATCATACTTTGGAAGTAGGTAATGAGGCTAGACTGTCATGAGTTGGCTTGTAGATTGTCTAAGGCGTTAGACATAGTAAAAGTTTGCTACACCATTCATGACTACTCCTGAAATAAGATTTGAGTATTAGATTCAACCCGCGCTCACCTGAATTACTTCATGGAATTTATCATGAGTAATTGTGAGACAATAATATCATGTAATCTTCAAACTAAGATATATGAGTTGTTGACTACGAGTTGGTTGTGCATTGATGATACGAAAACGCATCAGTAACTTGATGTTATAAAACGTATCGTTGTTCATGACTTAATGAGTAGTCAGTACAAGCATATAATGTCGAAGTGTATCTGTTCCTTTTATCCTAAGAGGATTAAAAGCGATATCTTAGGGCCCCTCGATGATTTTGCTTTGACTATGTGTCGGGCCCGGCTACAACTAAATTGATGTGTTCAGTTATGTTCTATGTCAGACGAATCGGAAATCGGGAAACAAATTGCAGGACAATAAGTATGAGTATGTTCCATGTGTTTGTCCGTATAGATATCTTGAGAACAGAGGAGTATATGATCCCTTATCTGAAGGAAGCGTCACTGACTAGGTCAGAGTTTGAAAACGACTTTTGAAATCTTACGATTGCTAAGTCGGATCCTAAAGTCACATTGACAGTTATAGTTATTAGACTTATCCAAGTGGGAGACTGTTGGATTTGGTGTCTAATCCCATAACTATAACTAGAATGTTCTTGACCCGATTGTAGCATGGTCCTTTTGGGTTGCCTTCACCAGTGTAATTTGATAAGATGGACTTTTGAGAATAAGGTTAATATGATTTATTAATATATTACAAGTATAATATATTAATATGAAATCATATTATTTAATTAGTATTGATCAAGAATTAATTTAGAATTAATTTTGTGGTCAAAATAGACTAATTAAATATATGGGGATTGATTGTGTAAATCAATGATTCTTATAGTGTGGGCTAATGATCCATGATTATTTAGATGGGCTAAACCAATGAGATAATCCATGGATAGTCCATGGAGGTTAACCCATTGAACTAAGTAATATGAATGGTCATTAGGGTTTACAAAGTGTAACCCTAGCATTTTCTACACTATAAAAGCGTACCCCTAGTCCCAAAATCGGCACCCTATTCATTCTAAGAGAGTGAAGTTGATTTTGTGCTAAGTAACCTATTCTCTCAAGCCTCATCTTGCATATTGGTGTTTGTGAACCATTACAGGCATCACACTTGAGGTTCTCAAGCTTTTAAAGGTCAAGAACTACAAGTCCTTCTAAAAGGTAAGTCATCTAACTAGTTGTATTATTCATTTGAAATTTGTATGCTCGTTAGGACAATGCTTTGGAAAATTGAAAATATGCATGTATAATTAGAGAAAACATAGATCCAAAGCATTTAGGGTTGCATGTGCACCATGGGAGTGTTATAGTTCTCAAAACCCAACACTTATGTCCCATGATGGTCACCTCGAAATATAGGAAAATAAAGAGGTATATTTGGGGTTTGCCTCAGCCTATCCAAGGCTTAGTCACTGCCTCAAAGCCAACCAACTTTGACAATGCCAAGAGACTAGCCTTTAGTCTGACCCATCAAGAAGATTGTCGTGGAACGATGGGACAGAAGGCTGACCTTCCGAAGATGGAGGGTAAAAAAGGGAAGTTCGACACGGAGTCCAAAGGGAAGGCTAGGCAAGCAATAGAGAAGAAGCGAAAAGTGATTCAAGCGTTTGCGGTTTCAACACCCTAGACAGGGACTACCTATATAAGTAGCCCTAGATGCAATGAGTGTGATTTTTGTCATAATGGAGCATGTTGGGGTCTACACCAACTACGACAAGAAAGGTCATTATTCCAACAGATGCAAAACCCCACCCAATCGAGGAAATGCAACAATAGAGAGTAGAGTGTGCTATAAATGTAAGGAAGTTGGACACATCAAGAGGGACTGTCTAAAGCTTAAGGGTCAGGGACATAATGCTAGGAGCAAATCATTTCTTATAGGAGCCAGAGAGACCGTCCAAGATCCAACGTTAGTTATGGGTACATTCCTAATATATAATTTATATGCAAATATACTTTTTGATACCGACGCTGATAGAACCTATATTACCCCCCAAATTTAGGAAGTTCTTAGACTACTCATCTAGTAAACTTAGGGAAACCTATAGGGTAGAAATGGATAACGGCCAAGTCGGTAGTACAAAGGAAATACTTAAGAATTGTTCCTTAACGTTAGATAATCATACTTTTCTCGTCGACCTTATGCCAATGGTCATTGGAAGTTTCGATGACATCATCAGTATGGACTGTTTATCCTCTAACCATGTCGATGTGATAAACCTGGTAGAAATCTTGGGATCATCTCCTGCATGAAGGCCAAAATATATTTGCAGAAAAAGTGTTTTGCCTTCTTAACTCATATTGTCGATATGAAAGACAATAAGAAGAAAAAGATCGAGGAAGTACCTCAGGTTTGCGATTTCCCTGATGTATTCCCTGAAGATCTACCAGGTCTACCACCAGCTCAACAAGTAGAGTTTCATAACGATCTAGTTCCAGGAGTTGTCCCAATAGCAAAGTCTCCTTATAGATTGGAACCATCGGAGATGCAAGAACTCTCCAGCCAACTACAAGAACTTCTTGAAACGGGTTTTATTAGACCAAGCTTATCGCCTTAGGAGCACCCGTTCTATTTTTCAAGAAGGACGGATCTTTTCAAATGTGCATAGACTATAGAGAGCTAAATAAGTTGACCATTAAGAATAGATATCCACTACCCCGAACAGAAGATCTCTTCGATCAACTGCAAGGATCCAGTTACTTCTCTAAGATCGACCTGAGATCGGGATATCATCAACTTTGAGTCATGGAAGAGGACATTCCAAAGACTGTCTTCAGGACGTGCTATGGAAATTATGAGTTCTTGGTCATGCGCTTTGGATTGACCAATGCCCCAACTATTTTTATGGATCTCATGAATCAAGTATGCAAGCCCTACGTGGACAAATTCATGATTGTGTTCATCGATGGTATTCTAGTATAGTCACGAAGCAAGGAAGAGCATGGGTAACATCTTCGAGTGATCCTAGAGCTATTAAGGAAAGAAAAAGTTGTAAGAAAAATTCTCTAAGTGTGAATTTTGAATAAGAGAAGTACATTTTATTGGACATGTGGTAAGAAGCAGAGGAATTCATGTCGACCCTTCAAAAATCGAAGGAGTAAATAATTAGGAAGCATCCAAGACGCCAACAAAGGTTCGTTAATTTTTAAGACTAGCTGGCTATTATCGGAGATCTATAAAAAATTTCTCTCGCATAGGCAAACCCCTCACAACATTAACCCAAAAAGTGATAAAGTTCATTTAGGGAGACCAACAGGAAACAACTTTCCAAAAGCTGAAGGAAATGTTGTCTAGTGAACCGATATTATCGCTTCCAGAAGGTAATGATGACTTCGTAGTATATTACGATGCGTCACACCAGGGGTGGTATGTGTATTAATGCAAAGGGAGAAGGTCATATCCTACACCTCAAGACAACTTAAGGTGCGTGAGAACAACTACACCACCCACAACCTAGAATTGGGAGTGATAGTTTTTTCCCTGAATATTTGGTGTCATTACCTTTACGGAACAAAGTGTGTAGTATACACGGGCCACAAGAGTCTGCATCACATCTTCGATCAGAAAGAGCTCAACATGAGACAAAGAAGATCGTTCGAGTTGCTAAACGACTATGATTGTAAGATTCGTTATCACCCAGGAAAGGCTAACGTCATAGCTGACGCCTTGAGCCGTAAAGAACGAGTTAAACCTCGTAGAGTCAAAGCACTTACAATGAATATCTAGTCTAATCTAATCTCACAGATTAGAAGTGCTCAACTCGAGGATTTAAACAGAAGAAAACATTAAAGAAGAAGGCCTAAGAGGAATGGAAAGAAGACTCGAGATTAAGGATGATGGAACGAGATATTTCATGAACCGAGTATGAGTTCCAAATTTTGGACAGGTCAAGGAACTAGTTATACATGAGGCCCATAAGACTTGATATTCCATCCATCTTCGAGAAAACAAGATATATCTGGACCTAAAGGCCCTCTATTGGTGGACAAACATGAAGGCTGAGATTACGACCTACGTAAGTAAATGCCTAACATCTTCCACGGTCAAGGCAGAACATCAATGACCCTCAGGATTGTTGCAGCAATCAGAGATTCTTGAGTGGAAGTGGGAGCAGATTGCAATGGACTTTGTTACCAAATTACCAAAGACTACTGTTGGTTATGACATTATTTGGGTAATTGTCGATAGATTAACCAAGTCTTCCCACTTAATACCAATAAAAGAGACGGATAAGATGGAGAAGCTGACCAGGATGTACCTTAGAGAGATTGTCATATTGCATGGGGTACCATTATCTATTATCTCTAATAGAGATAGCAAATTTACCTCTCACTTACGGCAGAGTTTGCAAAAGTCCCTTGGTATGCGCCTGGATATGAGTACAACCTATAATCCGCAAACCGATGGCCAAAGTAAAAGGACCGTCCAAATGCTGGAAGACATGCTCAGAGCATGTGTGATAGATTTTTAAAGTTCATGGGATACTTACCTTCCTCAGGTTGAGTTCTCATACAACAATAGCTATCACACGACCATCAAAGCAACACCGTTCGAAGCACTATACAGTCGAAAATGCCGATCTCCTATTTGTTGGACAGAAGTTGGTGATACCCAACTGGCCGAGAAATTCGCAGTGGACACACTATGAATAGGCCCAAAGATTATCCACGAGACGATTGAAAAAATAGTGCAGATTCGAGAGCGCATGAAAGCGACACGTGACCGTCAGAAGAGCTATGCTGATGTAAGGCGTAAACCCCTAGAGTTCCAAGTCGGAGATAGGGTGATGCTCAAGGTATCTCCTTCGAAAGGAGTTATATGGTTTGGAAAGCAGGGTAAACTGAATCTGAGGTACATAGGACCATTCAAAATCCTTGACAGGATAGGTCCAATTGCTTATCGGCTTAGGTTACCCCAAGAGCTTAATAACGTGCATGACATCTTCCATGTTTCTAATCTTAAAAAGAGCTTTTCCGATGATATGGTTGCCATTCCACTTGATTAAATTCAGATTAACTTTGAACTGAACTTCATCGAAGAGCCAGTCAAAATAATGGACAGAGAGGCCAAACGACTCAAGAAGAGTCGGATTACCATTGTCAAGGTACGATGGAGCTCTAAGCAAAGACCAGAGTACACATGGGAACAAGAGGACCAAATTAAGGATAAGTACCCTCACTTGTTCAAAGGAAGCCCGACAACAAGATAAAATTTCAGGACAAAATTTCCTAAACATGGGGAGAATGTGACAAATGAGAGGTTTCCTTCATTAATCACCATTAGGAAAGAGTATGAAAAGAGATGTAATAGCTTAGTATTGTAATATTTGATTTTAAGATAATAAAAATCAAACGTGTCATTACATTTATTGGTTAAAACGTCCATTAGGCTAAACAATTAGCGTCCAAAAAGTTGTACAGTTTCCTAAGCTGGTTAACATACTTGGAAAGTAATCCTTAACGTAATCTCAAGGATATAAGGTTCATAAAAATCCAACTCCAAAGCAAAGAGTTATGGATTTTATAAAAATAGAGATCAACCGCGTAATTAAAATTAATTAAGGTCAAAACGATACTTAGAGATTTGTTGAGGTTTGACTAAAAGCGCAAAAATGAGTTTCGTAGTACTCCTTTATATATAAACTTTAGGACAACCTAAAATGGGATCCGTATAAGAGATATATGATTTTTGTAAAATCATTTATTTTTACCCCCGTTAGGCACAAAAATGAAAGTAAAAACTAGCTAAAACAACCTAAAGGAGAGTTGTAGTACCCATTAAGATCATCACAAAGATATAAATAAGGATTATATCGGATCTCGCACGAAGAAGTTATGATTCTAACAAAATCTTTTCATGCACACGAGGGTCGCGTCTCTGCATGCCGCACACCTAACACCAGAATAGAGTAGATTACGAGTGACGTGGCCGAGTGGGGGAGAGATACGTGGCAACTTCCTGCGGCGCCACGATGTTCAATGCATGTCGCGCAAGGATATGGTCTGGTGCACACATCTAAAACTGAACGATAAATAGAGGTTTGTGCCATTCCATTTCTACACACCTCTCAAGTTCTCTCTCACTCTCTTCTCAAAGTAGCTACCCTTTTGAGCGGTCCCTAGAGTCCCGAGCCCGATTCAACCCTACATCAAAGGTCTCACGCGACTAGGGTGAGTTCATGGCCCCTATTTCACTATTTTAAATGTTTTAAGCGGGGGGGATACATGTCTATAAAAATGCTTTATCAAATTATATTTATAGTTATAAATATCAAATCGTTTTATAAATCTTAAATCCTTAGGATAATATAGCTATAGATATTATACCTAGTTGTAAGCTATGATATTATGTCTAAGAGTTATGATGTCCGGTAGTCTAGGAAGAGATAATACGTATATGTTATAATGGCCAAATCCCCAGAATAACGTAGTACCTAGAAGTTATGTTGGTCAAATATAGGGATATGCTATGTACTTAATCGTTACTCTGCCCAAATATCCTGTTTTCAAATAACCATAACTAGGGTATATATATATATATATATATATATATATATATATATATATATATAATGATTATGAGATCAAAAAATATAATTATCAAATATAAAATTTAAAGGTTTTATATTGTGATAGTTATAGGAAAGATACAAGATAAAAGATAAATACCTAAGGATAATCTGTTAGTGAGTTGTTAATATTCATCCAAAGGCCTTGATTAAATTTGGCTTCCCCGAAGCCGATACCTATAATCGTTAATCTTGCAAGAGCTAGAAAGATATGTATATATCTATTCGAGGATTACTAGCTACAATCCCGGTAGGATAACTTTCTTATTATTCACTATTTGACAGCCGATGAAGCATCGTGGCGGGGCAATTATTAGTTAAACAACGTCGATTATGGGGGTTCATGGTAATACATTATGAACACCTTAGAGATCCGACTACCATTAGGAATGGCTTGGAGAGGTAGATTAAATAAGTTAGAGTTGTTAAATAACTACAAAGATAGAAAATTAGGATTAATAAGATATTCTAAAAGATAATAAGATATGATCGTTAGATATACTAAAAAGATAGTAAGCTAGGGTTGATAATATATATATATATATATATATATATATATATATATATATATATATATATATATATAATATATGCCTCAATCCAATTTTCTCTCGTTCGCACCGCCCGACGTTTCTGCCGTTGGCCGAGGGTGTGACATATAAATAGGGATGTTGCTAGTTGTGACATCCCCAAATTTCTCGGCCAGAAAAAACCGATTTAGTTTATGCTTTTAAAATAAAATCAGACTAATCTTCCAAAACATGTTGCGGAATTTGTTCCCAAAACAAAATATAATAAAATTTTATCAAAGCATTTCTTAAAGTAATGTATTTTCATTATATAACAAAACCTCGGGATGTCATGTTCCGATACAGACCAAAAGCATAAACAGTATATTATAAGGCTTACAAGAGTTATTTATAACTATTTGCCTATAATCCAAAAATCTCTCGTCATCATCCAACTATGCTAGGGGTCCACTACCTGTAATACAGAAAGCTGAGTGGGTCAGGCTTGGGAGTCTGGTGAGCATACAGGGTTTTCAACCCACAAATAATAATAAATTTATTAATTTCATCAACCAATAATAAATTTATTAATTTCATCAACCAACAATAACCCTGATTACCCATTCCCGTTATCCTCACTTTACGTCTCTAAACACTTATCATAAGGGACCTAGCCTAAGGATTTTCATTGGGGTGACAACACTGCTTTTGGGATTCCTCAGTAATTTATGTCAAATAAGGCAACCATGTGGGAGATGGAGTATAACATTGAACACTAAGTTCACAAACACCTACAGGTTGCCAGCCTGCTAGCGTTCCACTGGACTGTGTAGAAAGGTCCATGGTCGTCATCTATACTCCTTTAGATGACTGAAACAATAACAATATCGAGGTCTCTCATCATTTTAACACAGATCAACTCTTTCATCTACCCATGTTTCACCCAACATATTTGTAGATAAAAATACATATACAGTTTAAAACTTGTATAAACATCTATCCAACACCCATCTCAAATGAACAAACAATATAATTACACATAGCACGTATTTTATAGAAAATATTTCATACCTATGTGTAAGATGAAAGTGACTATACACTCACATGATTTAACGATAATCGGACAGCACTTCGTTTCTTAAAACGATCGTTTCTGATAAAACCGGGATGTTCACTACAAGAAAAACGTGATTTTGCTACGGAAGGAATCAGTTGCTAAAAGCTGAAATTCCGTTGCAAATGACGATTAGCGACGAAATTTGCAACGACCTATTTCCGTCCCTAAAAACGCCGTAGTGAGGGTTTGAAACGGAAAAGATAATTCCGTCACAAATTTGACAACGGAATGAAATTCGTGATAAGTGGTATTCCGTCGTGTATTCCGTAGTAGGATTCCATCGCACAATCCGTGGTAGTTATTCCATCACAAATTCCATGGTGGTGATTCCCTAGCAAATTCTATGGCGGTGATTCCCTAGCAAATTCCGTGGTGGTCATTCCCTAGCAAATTTCGTGGTGATGAATCCATAGCAAATTCTATGGTGATGATTCCCTAGTAAATTCCGTGGTGGTCATTCCGTAGTAAATTCCATGGTGGTCATTCCCTAGTACATTCCGTGGTGGTGATTCCGTAGCAAATTACGTCGTGCTGAATCCCTAGCAAATTCCGTTTGATGATCTCCTAGCAAATTCTGTGGTCATGAATCCCTAGCAAATTCCGTTTGATCACTTCCTAGCAAATTCCGTGGTCATGAATCCGTAGCAATTTTAGTGGTGTATATATTATATACCATATTCAATATGGACCGATGGATAATTGATTTATAAATTATATCCAAATAATTTTGTAGTAATATATGAAAAACAAAAAAAAAAGAAAAAAAAATCATAACCATTATATCATAAAGTAACAAAATAATTATTTATTACATGGAAAAAAGAAAGTTGCTACTCTAAAATACATAATCTTCAATAAACATATATCAACCTACTACTCTTGTTGTTTTGTGAAGACATTAATAAGATTCAATGCCGTTTGAAGTTTTTTTTCAAGATGCCCGACCCTTGCTTTGTTTTCCTCTTGTTGGGTGTTCATCATTTCTTTAAGCTCTTCGTTTTGATGTTTTTGTTTAGCAACAAGCTCCCTCATTTCTTCTATTTCATCATTTTTTCCGGAATGTAAGATACATCCGTTTTACCATTCCTATTGGGAACCACCTTTGCAAAAGAGCCTAATCCATAAAGTCTTCTTTTTTTATCATGACCACCAACAACAGCATAAAATAGCTTGTCCTCCTCAAATTCAACACCTTCAGCTTCCAACTCTTCCCGTTTTTTTGTATAGGCCGCCTACAAAATAAAAAGATTATAAGTTAAAAGATATCAAATTTAGGAATGATATTATGGAGTAGCTACAATATAAAAGTTAATTTAAACTGAAGTGAATATTACATGAATTTGTCTATCTTTTTCATTTGTGAAAGTGACTCCATCATGATTCTTAGTGTGTGTATACAAGAACAATTCACTATGGGGTGGCTCATGTCTTAATTTCCTCTTCTGCATAAATACCATATAAAAAGTCAAATATACAGATAAACATATGCAAACATTGATACGATGTACCATTTAAAAAATTACCAAATCAGAAGCTATCTTCAAATGACATGCGGATCCAGCGTTATGTGTAGGTTTTGCTACTCCATCAGCCACACCGTTACGCCTATTTTTCTTGTTCTGCTCAGATTTTAGCTTGTATTCTTCTGTATTCCATTTTAATTGCCAGGAGTTCCAGACTTCCTGTGGAATATGAGCTGGTTTAAAGCCATGTTTGTTTCTTTTTGGGCTCCTCGTGATGAAGAGATATTGACCATAACTTTGTGCCGCTTTCCTTGCCCAAGCTTGCATCACCAGCGAGTCTATTGTTTCATCCCAACAACATTTTTTCTACACATTAACAATATAAACATAAGTTGAAGTGTAAATGTTTACCAAACAATAATTTATCACTTATAGTTAATTACCTGAAACTCCTCCCAATATAATTCGCACATTTCTTTGCTTACTTGTGCCCAAGCGTACCCTTCTGGATCTACTCTTTGTTTAAAGGACTGACTAATAAAGTGTGCACAAGGGCCTGGTGGCATTAGTCTGCAAGTAATCATGTGATGTGTTTAGTTATGAATTGATATGTAGGTGTAAACCAAAATTTAATACATAGAAAAAGTTGTAATTAAGATTTGATTGGTAACTCACGTATTTTTCCAAACATGAACATTTAAACGTCCATCTGGTCCACAATCTTCAGAGGAATTGTTTTCACCTTCTACACTTTCCACTACAGATCCATTCATGGTTGGTTGTGTTGGTGATGGGGTAGATTCTGGGATAGGTGTTGTTGATGGGGTATATTATGGGGTAGGTGTTGGGATAGATGTATATGTTGAGGATGTGGTAGTTCCTTTACTTAAGGAGGGTGTGGTAGTTATTGTAGTTGTGGAGGATGGTAATGTAGATGCAGGTTTTGAGGTTGTGGTAGTAGATATAGGTGTTGATGATGTGGTAGTGGGTGTTGGTGTTGAGGATGGTTTAGATGATGTAGGTGCTGAAGTTTTGGTTATTGATGTTAGTGTTGACGATTGTATTGTTCCAGTTTCTGAAGTTTTAAATGTTTTTTCTAAGGAGGGTGTGGATGTTGTAAGTGATGCCGAGGAAGTGGTAGTCATGGTTGATGTTAATGATATAGGTTTAGGGGTTTTGTTGGTAGATGTTATAGGTGCTTTGGATGTGGTTGTTGGTATTGGGAAGTCGATTTCTTCATCTTGTAACTGTTTGTTTACGAATTTTGCAGCAGAAATCCTGTTGCGTTTCATAACGTGTGGTGCAATGAATTTAGTTGGCTTCACACCGGATGCTCCTTTTGATTTTGAGGTCGACATCTTTCTGACACAAACAATAAAAATAAATTATATATGAAGGCATTACTTTTATATGCAAACTATTGAATACAATCAAAACCAATTTACATGAAGATGATCAGAGAACAAAAAACGATCGATCATCACGACAACAGTAAATTAAATAAAATTAAATTTTAGATGAGTGACAACCAATATCCCCAAAGTCAGTGCAGAAATGTATAATGAACAAAGATTCCGATCAATTAGCCGCCGGAGATGATGATTACAGAAAATGTAAACCCTATTTCTAATCGGTAAAATTACCCTAATATGCAACATAAACGTGTGTAGGTTGGAGGGAAACGAATTGTGAAATACTTTGAACCTCCGCTAATAAAAAATTCGAACTGTGCTAATTACCGCTAAATATTTAGTAATTCAAATTTATTTAAAGTAGTTACAGATTGATAGATAGGGTATATACATATAAATAACGTCAAGAAAGAACATAGACTAACGATGTGTTCATAGTATAATTTTAACTTAAAATTATATACAAGGACTAAACATTAATAAACTATACATCTTTATGCTTTTCTGTTTAAACCAAAATTTATATACAAAAGACGTACGGGTCATGTCAATATATATGGTAGTGGCTTATGGTGTCCATGGTATACCCATGGATGACATATGGGTCATTGGTCAACATTGTATTGGGTTATGGTGTCCATGGATGATATATGGGCCATTGGTCGACATGGTAGTGGCTTATTGTGTAAGTGGATGACATATGGTTGAGTGGTCGACATGGTAATGGCTTATGGTGTCCATGGATGACATATGGGCCATTGGTGAACATGGTAGTGGCTTATTGTGTCCATGGATGACATATGGTCCATTGGTCGACATGGTAGTTGCTTATTGTGTCCATGGATGACATATGGTTGATTGGTCAACATGGTAATGGCTTATGGTTGACATATGGATGACGTATGGGCCATTGGTCAACATGGTAGTGTCTTATGGTGTCCATGGATGACATATGGGCCATTGGTCGACATGGTAGTGGCTTATTGTGTCCATGGATGACATATGGGCCATTGGTCAACATGGTAGTGGCTTATTGTGTCCATTAATGAAATATGGTTGATTGGTCCACATGGTAATGGCTTATGGTGTCCATGGTTGACATATGGATGACATATGGGCCATTGGTCAACATGGTAGTGGGTTATGGTGTCCATGGATGACATATGGGCCATTGGTCAACATGGTAGTGGGTTATGGTGTCCATGGATGACATATGGGCCATTGGTCGACATGGTAGCGGCTTATTGTGTCCATGGATGACAGATGGGTCATTGGTCAACATGGTAGTGGCTTATTGTGTCCATGGATGACATATGGTTGATTGGTCCACATGGTGATGGCTTATGGTGTCCATGGTTGACATATGGATGACATATGGGCCATTGGTCAACATGGTAGTGGGTTATGGTGTCCATGGATGACATATGGGCCATTGGTCGACATGGTAGCGGCTTATTGTGTCCATGGATGACATATGGGCCATTGGTCAACATGGTAGTGGCTTATTGTGTCCATGGATGACATATGGTTGATTTGTCCACATGGTAATGGCTTATGGTGTGCATGGTTGACATATGGATGACATATGGGCCATTGGTCAACATGGTAGTGGCTTATGGTGTCCATGGATGACATATGGGCTATTGGTCGACATGGTAGTGGCTTATTGTGTCTATGGATGACATATGGGCCATTGGTCGACATGGTAGTGGCTTATTGTGTCCATGGATGACTTATGGTTGATTGTTCCACATGGTAATGGCTTATGGTGACATATGGATGACATATTGGCCATTGTTCAACATGGTAGTGGGTTATGGTGTCCATGGATGACATATGCGCCATTGGTCGACATGGTAGTGGCTTATTGTGTCCATGGATGACATATGGGCCATTGGTCAACATGATAGTGGCTTATTGTGTCCATGGATGACATATGGTTGATTGGTCCACATGTTAATGGCTTATGGTGTCCATGGCTGACATATGGATGACATATGGTCCATTGGTTAACATGGTAGTGGGTTCTGGTGTCCATGGATGACATATGGGCCATTGGTCGACATGGTAGTGGCTTAGTGTGTCCATGGATGACATATGGGCCATTGGTTGACATGGTAGTGGCTTATTGTGCACATGGATGACATATGGTTGATTGGTCCACAGGGTAATGGCTTATGGTGACATATGGATGACATATGGGCCATTGGTCAACATGGTAGTGGGTTATGGTGTCCATTGATGACATATGGGCCATTGGTCGACATGGTAGTGGCTTATTGTGTCCATGGATGACATATGGGCCATTGGTCAACATGGTAGTGGGTTATGGTGTCCATGGATGACATATCGGCCATTAGTCGACATGGTAGCGGCTTATTGTGTCCATGGATGACATATGGGCCATTGGTCGACATGGAAGTCATTTATTGTGTCCATGGATGACATTTGGTTGATTGGTCCACATGGTAATGGCTTCTGGTGTCCATGGTTGACATATGGATGACATGTGGGCCATTGGTCAAAATGGTAGTGGGTTATGGTGTCCATAGATGACATATGGGCCATTGGTCGACATGGTAGAGGCTTATTGTGTCCATGGATGACATATGGGCCATTGGTCGACATGGTAGTGGCTTATTGTGTCCATGGATGACATATGGTTGATTAGTCTACATGGTAATGCTTTATGGTGTCCATGGTTGACATATGGATGACATATGGGCCATTGGTCAACGTGGTAGTGGCTTATGGTGTCCATGGATGACATATGGGCCATTGGTCGACATGGTAGTGGCTTATTGTGTCCATGGATGACATATGGGCCATTGGTCGACATGGTAGTTGCTTATTGTGTCCATGGATGACATATGGTTGATTGGTCCACATGTTAATGGCTTATGGTTGACATATGGATGACATATGAGCCATTGATCAACATGGTAGTGGCTTATGGTGTCCATGGATGACATATGGGCCATTGGTCGAGATGGTAGTGGCTTTTGGTGTCCATGGATGACATATGGGCCATTGGTCTACATGGTAGTGGCTTATTGTGTCCATGGATGACATATCGTTGATTAGTCCACATGGTAATTGCTTATGGTGAAATATGGATGACATATGGGCCATTGGTCAACATGGTAATGGGTTCTGGTGTCCATGGATGACATATGGGACATTAGTCGACATGGTAGTGGCTTATTTTGTCCATGGATGACATATGGGCCATTGGTCAACATGTTAGTGGCTTATTGTGTCCATGGATGACATATGGTTGATTGTTCCACATGGTAATGGCTTATGGTGTCCATGGTTGACATATAGATGACATATGGGCATAATATTATGGTTTTTCAATTAAAGAAACGGAAGTTAATTTAGTTTAGCTGGCAAACACATTTTACTTCTTACCCGAAGACGCAGGTTCGAATCCTACTTATGTCAATAATTTTATTTAAATTCGTCTCTCTAAATTTAATCAATATTTTTATTTAACTTCATCTTTTTAAATTTAAACTGTTCAATTTAATTACAAAAATGCCCATAGGTATTGACAAAAATACCCTAACCATTTACGTAGTAACCTTTTTACATTCAAGGGCAATTATGTCAATTCATAGTCTAAACACTTAGGCGCCATAATTTGTAGTCAGAGGCATCCCGTCGTTTCAGTTTATTGGCGATAGATCGTCTACAATCCATTACCAACACTTAGAATTCCCGCACGTTGATCAATAAACCCTAAAATCGTTGTTGCTACATAATTTGGATTACACTCCACGCGGATCAACATAATGGCAGCGAGTTGTTCTTCAGAAAGAATGCAAACATGGCAACAAGTAACAAGGATCACTGCTTTGCCATCGCACTTGATCGAAAAAATAGTAACTACGGTTGGTGGAAATTCACCAATCGATGCTTTTAAGTTCCTGATAGTGTAAGTATGATGTGCATTACTTCTATTAAACTTGTTTACATACTTAATTTAATGTTTAATATATGAATTTTGTGTTGATTTGTGAATTATATATATATATATATATATATATATATATATATATATATATATATATATATATATATATATATATATATATATATATATATATATATAGTTGCAAACTCTTTAGGGATTCTGTAACATCACACGCATTATACAAAATCATAGACACAAATCGAATAAGATTTCGTCCATTAAGTGTTCATCAGTATGAAGTCAAAAGCAAATTCAGAAAGTTGAACAACCCACACGTACTCTTCAACGATGGAATGGTACTCTTTTTTTAAGCAATCGGATAATTGCGAATTCAATTAGTTTTCTACATTTGTATTTTTAAAATTGTATGATTACTTATTGTATGTCAGGCGAAGTACTTTATGATAGGGGAAGAAATAGCAGGGAAAAAGTTGCTTCAAAATGCAGCCGATCAGGGGCAGTTGGATGCGAGTCCGCTTGAATTCGTTGTTAATTATTCATTATATACTATGTTTTCAAGAAATTATACACAACTTGATTAGCATAACTGGCTTAATCGTGCCCTTTTCTAGCATAAGCTTAAGTTCGAGTCCGCGTGCCAGCAATATCTACTTTATAATTCATTTTTACATTTATTAGCCATTAGTTTATGCCACATATTACCAATTCAAAAACATTTCATTCAAACCATATCTTACAAATTCCATTGATCATAATAATAATTCATCCATAGCATAACAAAATTAATTAAGCATACAACATCCCAATAAATGCCGTCACAAGTTAGCTACGCGTTTTGTACCATAGCAAAACAAGCAAACGAAATCATACACCATAGCAGAATTCCCTAGCAAATACCTACGAATGGTACTTCCATAGCAATTCAACTATGGAATTGGTTTCCATCACAAACTCCGTTGCATATTAACCACGATGATGAATTCCATAGCAGTAGTACAACGGAAAGTGATTTGGTAACAAATGTCGTTGGAAAATTGCTACGAATTTTTGTTCCATAGAACAATCGGTAGCATAATACCATCGGATATGGAGTCGGTATCATTTTCCCTAGCAACTCCCACTCTCGCTACCAGAAATAAAATCCATAGACAATGTGGTAGCAACATTGCTATGGAACGACATTCCATAGCACGATCCATTGCAGATTAACAACGAAAATACGTTCCATAGAGATCTTCCCTAGCAAAATCGCGTTTTTCTTGTAGTGGTTTTCCCGAAAACCGAGCTTCACACGGGCAGAGTTTCGTCTCGAAAAACTCTTTTCTCGGGATCTTCGGGCTTGCTTACGATGCTAGGATAGTATTTAAGGTTTAGGGGTATTTAGTGCAACATTCAATAAAGTTTAAGGGTGAGAGGAGTAAAATGGTAACATCAATTCGGCTGGCATCGTACGCTATTTATAGTGGCTGGATACTCGAGTTATGTTGGGTGTAACTATACAGTACGTTGGGCGTACTGCTACTTCAACTAGTATGCTGGGCGTACTAAGGGATTGACTCGGACGCTTCAAGGCTAGACACGTGTCTCTCATGCGAATGAGTAGGGGAGTGACTAACTCCGGAACACTTACACGAGTACGTTGGGCGTACCCCGAATTTTCAAACTTCAAAAATTCGTAACTTTCGCATACGAGCTCTGTTTTTGACGTTCTTTATATCCACGCGTAGGTGGGACTGTTCTCTACAACTTTCTTTTAGACTCCGTCGGCTAATTTTGATTTTATTTTTAAAGTTGTATTTTTAACAGGCTGGGACAGGAAAAGTCCGTTAAAAATTCATAACTTCTTCATTCGTGGTCCGTTTTCATCTGTCTTTTTACCGTTGAACTACTATCAACAAGATCTTCGATACTCGTTTAGGTTGTTTCGGCTAAAAATCACTCGATCTAAAATTCGAGTTTCGGGCTGCATACTGCTATCCCAAATCTTAGAAAATCCATAACTTCCTCATACGAAGTCAGATTTGGACATTCTTTTTATGCACGCTCTCGGTTTAACGAACACTACGACTTTCGTTTAGATCGCAAAGGCTAAAAACCAATTTATCGTAAATTCACTTTTTACGTCACACAACGTCGTGCCGGTTCTGTCGCGAAACTTCGACAGGTCATAACTTCTTCGTTATAACTCGGATTTCGGTATTCTTTATATCTCCGGAATCCTTGTTTCAACCACTACAACTTTCTTCATAGATATCGGGTTTATCTAACATTTATTTTGGACGCTTATTTTTTTATCCTTAATTCATTAAATTATAATAATTAAGCATAAAACACATAATAATCAAATAATACATTTTATTATTTCAAAACAAGTTAAAAAGGTTGGCCTAGACTATTACATCATCATTAATGCCTAGCCCAGAAACACGGGCGTTACAATTCTCTCCCCTTAGGATGATTCTGTCCCCGGAATCACACATCAGCAAACAAATGCGGATAGCGACTCATCATGTCACTCTCCGTTTCCCATGTGAGATTTGGCCCATTCGTATGTTTCCATCGCACAAGCACTAAATCGACCATCTTGCGTCGCAACTTATTAGTCTTACCGTCAACGATTGCCTCTGGTTCTTCGATTAACCTTTTGATTTCATCCAACCTTAATTCAGAAATTGGAATTATGTCGGGAACTTCTCCCGTGAACTTCCTCAAATAACACACATGGAAAGTGTTATGAATACCATCTAGTTCTTCTGGTAGTTCTAGCTTGTAAGCTTGATTCCCAATCCTCTGAAGAACTCTAAATGGTCCAATAAACCTCGAACTCAACTTTTCCTTTTTACCAAATCTTATAAGTCCCTTCCACGACGAGACTTTAAGTAAAACCTCAATGTGAAACGACTATTGCGATCATCGGTTTGCAGATGGTAAGTTGTACTTAAACATAATTTCGTACCCAGTTCCTCTTGTAGACTTCTCCAAAACCTCAACGTGAAACGACTATTGCGATCTAACACAATCGTCAGGGAAACACCACGAGCTTTCACTATCTCTTTCACATAAACCTTTGCAAGCTTTTCCATAGACCACTTCTCATTGGCTGCTATGAAATGTGTACTTTTTGTGAATCGATCAACAACCACCCAAATCATGCCGTGACCGCTTTTCGTTGTGCGCAGTTTAGTCACAAAATCCATGGTGATGTCTTCCCATTTACCCATGGGTACAGGTAAAGGTTCTAAATTCCCATACGGTTTTTTATGTTATGCCTTAACCCTCGCACATGTCACACATTCGGCCACATACTTTGCAAGATCGAGCTTCATCGACGGCCACCAGTAGTAGGGTTTCGATTCTCTACACATTTTCTGTCACACCCCAAAACCGGAAAGGCGGAAACGTTCTGGGGCGGAGGACGTCATGTGTAGTATCACAACAATTATACCATAGCAATCATAGTAAACACAATCCAAACATTGAATACATATATGAAAAAGGTTTACATTGACTTAATACATAGTTTTGTTCATATCAGAAGTAAAATAGAAAGACGTGACTCTAACGCTCCGGCTTCTCCAAACTCCTGGAAGTACCTGTCTACTAATTCCCTGAGAATACAAGCAGTTTTGAAAGAGTATCAGCATAAAGCTGGTGAGTTCATAAGCGATGTTTGTATATTGAAAACCGGTTGTTAATTCTGACAATGTTTGCATGACTCCAAGAAAATCCAATATTTTCTTTAGTAAAAGTGGGAAAATCTTAGTAAAATGTTGTATGATTGAACTACCACTAGAAGTATTCTAGGATGAACATTGTAAGAAAACCGTTGTATGAAATGTTCTGTTTTAAAACCCTGGTTACTACCAGTACGTATAGTAGTATTAGTTTTCCTTGAGAAACCATGAATTTCTCCGTACCTGTACTAACAAGTATTGTTCGTATGTTATTATTACGTAAGTAAATCGAGGTTATCTACATTGTGAGTGTCATGACCATACTTCGACTTGATATGGCGCGAATCGGGCACCAGTATCTTTTATGACTTTGTCACCCGTAGACCTGTCGGTCCTACTGTAGCTAGCAGCAAGGTGCGGGATAGTCAGTCCCGTATAGATCTATACACAACAGTCAAGCTCTCCCTACAAGAGATTCTGATCACAAGTACTAGTCCTCCACTCAGTTAAGTTTGTGAGTGTTACCAAGGACGTGTCTCCAACTAGACTAACAAATTTACAAGTAATAATGCTGAAAACACTTTTTGTAAATAACTGAAAGCTTTATAAAATGTGAGTTTGTAAACTGTGGTATGAATTCCCAAACTATACCTATTATAGTTTGTGTGTACGTATATGTATAACCTTGTATGAATTCTCAACTATACCTAATATAGTTTGTGTGTTCGTATTTGTAAAACCTTGTATGAATTCCCAAACTATACCTATTATATTTTGTATGTTTGTAAGTGTAAATCATGTATTGTTCTGAAATCTATGTGGTTAAGTTCGTATGTTGAAAACGTCCCTTATGCTCAGCATAATACAGAAGGGATAAATATTTAAAATATTTTGTAAAACTGTAGAAACTGTGTGTTCGTACTGATTTCGTCCGTTTTAAGTTTACTGAAATCCGTAAAAACTCGGAAAATGTAGGGGTATGAACTCACCTTGAGCGAGTGGTTTGTATGAAAGATCGGTATGAGATGTTGAGTGTCAAGTGAAGCTTCGAACACAATTTGATCCTAATTAACATGTAATGACACATATAGGAGTCAAACGAAGATACTACACTACTGGATATGCTAGGAAACTACTCTAGGGACTTGGAAACACTCGAACTAAGTGTTAAAACCTTAAAGGATTGAGTGAGGGAGGTGTACGGCCACCTTGAAGGTGTGTGCGGTCATGGGTGTACGGCCCATGAGGTGTGCGGCCGTACACTCATGATGTAAGGTGTCTTTGAGGTGTTTTCAAGGTTCATACTTGCATCAATGAAGTGTTCTAAGGAGTGTACGGCCTACCTTATGAAGGTGTACGGCCCTACTCTCTTCTAAACATGAAGAACATGATGAATCTTGTAGTATCAAGGCTTAGATAGAGTGGTCTTTCATTGTTTTCAAGTTAGAGGATGAATTACTCACGTTTCTTGAAGCTTTGGAGGGTTCACGGTTGAAGAAGCTTGAGAGAATGGTGCAGTGTGCGGCCAAGGAGTGAAAGGAATGAAGGGAAAGGGGTCTACCCTTTATATAGGAGTGGGTGTGTGGCCATGAGGGGTGTATACGGCCGTACACCCATTTATGCGGCCGCACACTCCTCCAAAAGGGGTGTATGGCCCGGTTTTGCTACTATACGCCTTGCTGACTCATTCCTAGTCTCAACCTTGATTGTACGCAAGCTTAGAACGCTTAAATGAACCCTTAAACAGTGCTAGAAGTTAACATAAACGAGTTTAACATTGATTAAATTGACTAGATGTTCCAGGTAGAAGTTTCGGGTTGTCACATCATCCCCCCGTTAGAGGGAATTTCGTCCCGAAATTCAAGCATAGAATACGCATTATGGGTTTGGGAAAAGATGAGGATATTCATGTTTCATAGGATCCTCGCACTCGCAAGTGAATTTAGGTTCTCGCTTGGTATCCCGGTGAACCTTCACTTTTCGGACACGACGTTTATTTTGTGCGCTGGACTTCCCGGTCCATGATTTCAACTGATTCCTCTACGAAGTGTAAGCTCTTGTCTAGTTCGATATCATCGAGAGGATCGCAAGTGTCTCATCGGACAGACACTTTTTCCGGGTCGAGAGGTGAAAGACAAGATGAATGTTACTAAGTTCACGGGGTAAACGGAGTTTGTATCCTACGGGACCGATCCTGGCGGGGATCTCGAATGGTCCAGTGAATCTTGGGGTTAGCTTTCCACGCTTTCCGAAGCGTATCATGCCCATCCAGTGTGAGACCTTCAAAAGAACACGGTCACTAACATGGAACTTCCAAACAAAAAAAGGTTTTCGTCTCTCCGACACAACTCTCTTGTCTAACTCATGAATATGGATTCGGGTTACACTCTACGCTTAAACTCGGCCCATTGAACAAGTGGTAGTTCTGGAGGGTTTACCAAATAGACTTTGGAAGGTTTTTGGAGGGTAAGGTACTCCTCGCATGAGTACCTCAGGGTCTAGAATGAAAAAGGCGACTCGGAGATTTTTGTCAGTTTGTTGTTGCCAATGACAGAGGTCTTGTGAATTTTGACGATTCAGGCGACGGAACGTGTGAACTTAGTATGGTGAGGACCACACCAATCCATGACGATTGATGATCACAGACTCTTTACCGAGACAAAGAGTTAGACCGATTTGAAAGAATTGATCGCTTTACTACAGTGTATCTTGAGGGTGTTCGACAATGCATTATGTGTAAATGTTCTAGTATCTTCTTTGATTCTACCGCTGTTACACTTGTACCGCGATGAGCAAGTACAAACAGTGTAAGTGCTTTGATAACTAGTGAATACACTTTTATATTTTGATTCTTCTTGGTACTTCTCTGGTCGATTGGTGTATATAAGTTATGTACCATCTAAATTGCATAAGAAAGTCGACTGAGTGATTCTGCCCCAAATCCACAACCAGACAAGGAACGGGAATTAAGGCGGAATCACTTACTCTTAGTCTGCAATATCTTAGTTATACACAACTCTATTGTGCATACTAAGCCATGGCGACTTATCTGAACGGATCTTTAGTTTTCTTATGGATGTCGTGACTGGTTCAGACGAGTAAGTTATTTGTAAACACTTTTTAATTTCCCCGAATTTTAATATTAATATGGATTAAATCTTTAAGGAAATTTTACTTAGAAGATGTACCAAAATCTTCATACAAGAGAAGGGGTTCCTCGTTGCTCTCACATGTTATGCTATTACACTCCTCCTTTTCCTCCGTCATTTTTCTCCGTCGGACAGTCCTTCTTGACATGCCCCATTTCACCACATGCATGTCATACTTGGACTATACTGGCATCGGTAGTGGAAGTGATGTGGTGAGTCGGTGTCCTCTCGAAGCGAGCTTCCTTCCCATCTTTAGTCCTTGGACAATTTCTTTCGAAATGTCCGGGTTCGCCACAGCTGTAACAAACCTGACCCATTTTCACGCCAAAAACTGAGGTGTTTGGCTGTGCTGGTGCCCTGCAGTAATGAGTGGTGTGTCCTTGTCGGTTACAGTTCTTACATCGCAATTTACGGCATTTTCCTACGTGATGGAAATTGCACTTCTTGCAACTTGGTAGATTCCCGGCATATCGTCGTATTGGCTTTGGCACTGGAGTGGCAGATGTTGTGGTTGTAGGAGTTGGCACGAATTGTTGTCTCATGGCAAGTCTTTAAGATGACTTACGCTCCCTCTTACTCCAAAATTTTCGTTTGGTACTCTTAGGTTTGGGAGTTGGAGTGTCCTCCTGGTTAAGCCCTTGTTGGTTTCCTGGTGCGATGCTATGGTTTAAAGTGTTGGAACTGTTCCCATTCCCATTTGGGTTGTTGAGTTGTGCCATGACAACGTTTACGGCGGCTGTGACTGTGGCCTGAAATGTAGCGAAGTCCATCTGTAGAAATGGTGTCTCGCCAGTCGGTTGGTTAACTTCTTGTGAAGACATGGTTCTGTGACATGACAGGAAACGATCAAGTGAGGAATGATAGTCATCGGTGGTGGTATTTCATGAATTTATATACTTTATAAATTTCACGCCCTGGGGCTACCCTGAATGATCCGATAACTATCCAATAAGGAAGTCTATATGAAATAGACTTTTGGATTTCAATTGGCTATTCTGGAATGAAACTCTGATGAAACGTTTGTGAGGTGGCATAATGCTGCCAAAAGGTCCAAAAAGACGCCTGAGGGTAAATCCCTAGGTGTTACAAATCGATGTTATCTTAGTTTTGGAGCGTTCCATGTTCTGACGTTCGGAGCATCTCATAAGAGAGATCTACGTAACATAGACTTATGAACTTGGTAGTGACAACCCTCTTGATGAAGTTACAGAATCTGGTTTACTGTTGCTTGACTGATATGATAAAGGCCATAATCCTGACACGTAGTGTGAGTATGGAAATCACTCACTCCCTAAATCATATTAGTTAGTTACTCATTTGCATGCTACTAATCCAGAATATATTTTCGATACTGAAAATCTTTATCTAGAATAAGATTATTGTCACTGTAGTTGATATTGAAATCATACGAAGTTCGGAAAATTTTGACCTAGAAGTAGGTCTACACATTACCAACAGAGGAATAAATTGACAACATAAGGAACTAGTAAATTAGTACTCAAAAAACAGGAATGTTTACGGGGAAAAGTGCTACTTAGAGCATAGATATGAAGGCTATTCTTGGGACCAAAAAGGAAGGATGAGTAGAATATTTCCTAATGGCGACGGGCACTCCTCGGACGGATCCTTAAGTTAGCCAGCTGGCGCTCCATGTCAAGCAGGCGGCTCTCGTATACTGACTGGCGTGCTCTGATTTCTATGACCTCAGCTCGAGTTGTTGCTAGCTCTCGCTGCAGAGCTTCATCATCTCTCATAGTTCTCCCATGATCAACTTCGAGATTGTGAATGCGGTTTGTGTTGGCATCCGAGTCTGCCTCAAGCTCCACAGTTCGCTGAATGGCCGCTACGTTTAGTTCAACATTGCGGGCCACTCGACGGACTATGATTGGAAGGGCTCTGTCTGCGGAGCCTCCCTCGTTCACATTGTAGAAGCGGAGATCCCCATCGTACGGGAGGGGTTGACCTTGTTCATGACTCCACCTATCCAGGCTTCCGACCCACATAGGCATTGGGCCTTTGAACTCAAGTCGGGGGTTAGGATTTGGTATTGGGGCCACTTGTCGTAAGTTCTCGACTTCGGGTTCTGAGTCAGTCTCTTCAGGAAATGGTTCGGAGAAGTCATCGTCCAAAGGAATCTCATGGTTCTCTTCTAGCACTGGCTCGAGCCATCCATCATCTCCTTGGTTGGGAAAGTACGGGTCGCCAGGGAGATGGAATCCGGCCATGCTATCTACGCGAGATAATGGTAAAGGGATAGTTAATAAGCATCGACTCTAATAATACTTCCAACGTATCATAGCTACATGATTGATTCTTGAAGAATGGATTCTTGGGTAAGTTTCCGGTTCGGTTGTTATAGCATCCTAAAATACTCCTATAGTATTTTAACCCTTATGTTTGATTCTGGAACTCTTTTGGTATCTATGTAAGTTTTAGGCTTGCTGCAACACCACAGTCACTCCCAAGCACATGTTGGTCATGTCTCGAATGAATATAGTTGATTAGGCTATATTGACCCTAGACATGATTACATAACTGCCCAGGTTTAACCGCAATGTCCAACATCCAAATACTTTTGTTTGTTCTATTTATGACACTGATTCTGGTACTCAAATATACTTGTATACTTTTTATGAAAATATTTATAGTTTTAAAAGTATACTTTTAGTTTAGAGCGCTTAGGCCCCTTAGTGTTTATAGTTGTATACCATGTATGGTTCGGTATACTTAGTTCACTATAAACAAGAGCTCTGATACCAATCTGTCACACCCCAAAACCGGAACGGCGGAAACGTTCTGGGGCGGAGGACGTCATGTGTAGTATCATAACAATTGTATCATAGCAATCATAGTAAACACAATCCAAACATTGAATACATATATGAAAAAGGTTTACATTGACTTAATACATAGTTTTGTTCATATCAGAAGTAAAATAGAAAGACGTGACTCTAACGCTCCGGCTTCTCCAAACTCCTGGAAGTACCTGTCTACTAATTCCCTGAGAATACAAGCAGTTTTGAAAGAGTATCAGCATAAAGCTGGTGAGTTCATAAGCGATGTTTGTATATTGAAAACCGGTTGTTAATTCTGACAATGTTTGCATGACTCCAAGAAAATCCAATATTTTCTTTAGTAAAAGTGGGAAAATCTTAGTAAAATGTTGTATGATTGAACTACCACTAGAAGTATTGTAGGATGAACATTGTAAGAAAACCGTTGTATGAAATGTTCTGTTTGAAAACCCTGGTTACTACCAGTACGTATAGTAGTATTAGTTTTCCTTGAGAAACCATGTATTTGTCCGTACCTGTACTAACAAGTATTGTTCGTATGTTATTATTACGTAAGTAAATCGAGGTTATCTTCATTGTGAGTGTCATGACCATACTTCGACTTGATATGGCGCGAATCGGGCACCAGTATCTTTTATGACTTTGTCACCCATAGACCTGCCGGTCCTACTGTAGCTAGCAACAAGGTGCGGGATAGTCAGTCCCGTATAGATCTATACACAACAGTCAAGCTCTCCCTACAAGAGATTCTGATCACAAGTACTAGTCCTCCACTCAGTTAAGTTTGTGAGTGTTACCAAGGACGTGTCTCCAACTAGACTAACAAATTTACAAGTAATAATGCTGAAAACCCTTTTTGTAAATAACTGAAAGGTTTATAAAGTGTGAGTTTGTAAACTGTGGTATGAATTACCAAACTATACCTATTATAGTTTGTGTGTACGTATATGTATAACCTTGTATGAATTCCCAACTATACCTAATATAGTTTGTGTGTTCGTATTTGTAAAACCTTGTATGAATTCCCAAACTATACCTATTATAGTTTGTATGTTTGTAAGTGTAAATCATGTATTGTTCTGAAATCTATGTGGTTAAGTTCGTCTGTTGAAAACGTCCCTTATGCTCAGCATAATACAGAAGGGATAAATATCTAAAATATTTTGTAAAACTGTAGAAACTGTGTGTTCGTACTGATTTCGTCCGTTTTAAGTTTACTGAAATCCGTTTGTGTAACTTTCATAAAATCAGTTATGTTTGGCTTGTATTCCCCCCCTGAAAAAATCAAAAACTCGGAAAATGTAAGGGTATGAACTCACCTTGAGCGAGTGGTTTGTATGAAAGATCGGTATGAGATGTTGAGTGTCAAGTGAAGCCTCAAACACAATTTGATCCTAATTAACATGTAATGACACATATAGGAGTCAAATGAAGGTATTACACTACTGGATATGCTAGGAAACCACTCTAGGGACTTGGAAACACTCGAATTAAGTGTTAGAACCTTAAAGGATTGAGTGAGGCCACCTTGAAGGTGTGTGTGGTCATGGGTGTGCAGCCCATGAGGTGTGCGGCCGTACACTCATGATGGAAGGTGTCTTTGAGGTGTTTTCAATGTTCATACTTGCATCCATGAAGTGTTCTAAGTCCATGCTTAGTTGTGGTGCAAGTTTGAGGTCAATAAGGGCCATGGAGGTGGGTTTGCGGCCCTAGGGTGTGTGTGCGGCCGTACATAGGGGTGTTTGGTTGTACACTCCTCATGTTCATGCCCAAGATGTCAACTTTAAGGTGCAACAAGGCTGGGGTCATGTCCAACTCGAAGATAGGCGTCAAACTCTCACTTTGGGGAGCCTCTAAGGAGTGTACGGCCTACCTTATGAAGGTGTACGGCCGTATTATCTTCAAAACATGAAGAACATGACGAATCTTGTAGTATCAAGGCTTAGATAGAGTGGTCTTTCATGGTTTGCAAGTTAGAGGATGAATTACTCACGTTTCTTGAAGCTTTGGAGGGTTCACGGTTGAAGAAGCTTGAGAGAATGGTGCAGTGTGCGGCCAAGGAGTGAAAGGAATGAAGGGAAAGGGGTCTACCCTTTATATAGGAGTGGGTGTGTGGCCATGATAGGTGTGTACGGCCATACACCCATGTGTGCGGCCGCACACTCCTCCAAAAGGGGTGTATGGCCCGGTTTTGCTACTATACGCCTTGCTGACTCATTCCTAGTCTCAAACTTGACTGTACCCAAGCTTAGAACGCTTAAATGAACCCTTAAACAATGCTAGAAGTTAACAGAAACAAGTTTAACATTAATTAAATTGAGTAGATATTCCAGGTAGAAGTTGCGGGTTGTCACATTTTCGTGTTGCCGTGATGAATTGAGTACATGGTCTTGTGAGCTTCCTCCATCAGAAAATCTCTTATTCCTCTCGTCTTAGGTACCGAAATCCTATTTTGGAATACCTTCAGTCCTTGACCGTTTGTATTGAACACTAACATTTTGCCCAAATGTTCTTCCTTTCGGTTATTTTTCTCTAAACCTTCTTCTTGAGCTTTCTTAATACTTTCTACAATTGTTGAGACAACTTCAATTCTCAACGCTCTTGGCCTTTTCTTTTCAAGACTCACTTTTCGGCTTAAAGCATCAGCTACAACATTTTCTTTACCAGGGTCGTAAAGGATATCACAATCGTAATCTTTAAGCAACTCTAGCCAGCGTCGTTGCCTCATGTTCAATTCCTTCTGATTAAAGAGATACTGAAGACTCTTATAATCAGTGAAAATTTTGCACTTTGTGCCATAAAGATAATGCCTCCATATATTTAGGGCGAATACTACCGCTACCAACTCCAAATCATAAGTGGGGTAGTTCTTTTCATGTTCTTTCAATTGCCTCGATGCATATGCTATCACCTTATCCCTTTGGGTCAGAACACAACCTAACCCAACTCCAGATGCATCGCTATAAACTGCGAAGTCTTCGACTCCATCAGGTAAAGAAAGAATCGGTGCTTCACACAATTTCTTCTTTAACTTCTCAAAAGCTTCCTTATGCTTCTCACTCCAAGTATAAGTAGCTCCCTTGTGGGTCAAAGTTGTCAATGGAGCAGCTATCGAAGAAAAGCCTTGGATAAATCTTCGGTAATATCCAGCTAATCCCAGAAAACTTCGGATCTCAGTGGGACTTTTCGGTTGTTCCCACTTCATCACTGCTTCAATCTTCGCTGGGTCAACCATGATCCCTACTTGGTTAACCACATGACCCAAAAATTGGACTTCTTGAATCCAAAAATCACATTTGGAGAACTTTGCATACATCTTCTCCTTTTTCAGAACTTCTAGCACTTCACGCAGATGCTTGTCATGCTCCTGCTTGCTTTTTGAATAAATCAAAATATCATCTATGAACACTATCACGGAATTATCGAGGAATGGTTTACAAACCCTGTTCATCAAATCCATGAACGTTGCTGGAGCATTGGTTAGTCCAAACGGCATAACCAAAAACTCGTAGTGTCAATATCTTGTTCTGAATGCAGTCTTCTCAATATCCTTCTCTCTCACCTTTAGCTGATGATATCCTGACCTAAGATCGATCTTCGAGAAATAACTCGAACCTTGCAACTGATCGAACAGGTCATCAATTCTTGGCAACGGGTACTTGTTCTTTATTGTTGCCTTGTTCAGCTCTCGGTAATCTATGCACATTCTCATCCTTCCATCTTTCTTCTTCACGAATAACACCAGAGCTCCCCAGGGTGATGAACTAGGTCTAATGAAACCGTTGTCCAACAACTCCTGAAGTTGCGTCATAAGCTCCTTCATCTCTGTCGGTGCTAATCGATATGGGCCTTTTTCTATCGGTGTTGTTCCTGGTAACAAGTCTATTCTAAACTCCACTTGTCTATCAGGGGGCAATCCAGGAAGATTTTCGGGAAAAACTTTCGGATAGTTACACACCACTAGTATACTTTGCATATCCTTTTTCTCCTTCTTAGCATCGATCATGAATGCCAAGTATGAGGTGCATCCTTTAGATAAACATTTTTTGGCTTTCATTAGGGAAATGATTCCAGAATTTACTCTATGCTTATCTCCGTATAGCATAAACGACTCTTTTCCAGGCGGGTTTACCCTTACTATATTTTTCTTGCACAGTATTTCGGCATCATTGGAGCTAAGCCAATCCATTCCTAGAACGATGTCGAAACCTTTCAACTCAATGGGTAACAGCTTCTCAAGGAATTCGTTTCTGTTCAGGTCGATGACGATATTCCTAATACAATCGCTAACAGGTATGAATTTGCCACTAACAACTTCTACAATTAGGGAATCATCAAGTTTATCTATAGGAAATGCTAGTCTTTCACCAAATTTATGTGATATAAAGGAGTAATTCGCTCCGGAATCAAACAATAAATTGGCAGGCAATCCATTTATAAGAAAGGTACCTGAAGTGACATCCGTTGCATCCTTTGCGGCTTCCAATGTCATTTGGAAAGCTCTGGCTTTTGGCTTTGGTGGGAGATTAGGCTTTGCTACATCCTTCTTCTCCGGGCAATGCTTCAAAATGTGCCCTTCTTCGTGGCATCCATAGCACACCCTTTTGTTGGTTGTGCATTCGTTGGCGTAGTGCCCTGGCTTCCCACATTTAAAATAAGTGACCTCCTCGCCACATTTTCCAACATGTTTCTTCTTACACTTATCACACCACTTCGCTTCGGCTCCTCCTCCGAATTTCCTCGAACTAGACTTCGAGAACTTGCCTTTTTTGTTAGACCTCGAAGATCCATCGAACTTTCTTTTCTCACCAACCTATGCCCTCTCCTGACCCCTTTCCTTTAACTGGGTTTCCACATTTTTAGCTGCTCGGACTGCTGTCTTCAGAGTAGCTGCCATCTTGACCGTTGGGCCAAAGTCGGCTGGCAGTCCGTTTGCGAACCTCTAAATTTTTTAGAGTTCAGTTGGCACTAAGTATGGAAATAACTTCATATTTTCGGTAAACGCAATAGCATAGTCGTCTATGCTCATTTTCCCTTTCTTCAACTTCTGAAATTCATTGTTTAGATCTATCAGATCTATCTCTGAGCAGTACTACATCTTTAACTGCTCCAAGAACATTTCCCAAGACATTTTCAGGGCTTCTCCATGTGGCATCGTGTCTGCCAATAACTTCCACCAGCTTAAAACTCCGGTCTTCGGTTGTCTGACCGCAAAAACAGTTTTCTGCTTGTTGCTATAGTTGCAGCTTTCAAATACCATTTCCATTTCGGAGATCTAGTCCATAATCTCAACGGGTTTTGGGCTTCCGGCAAGACTTGGCGATTTGGCGCCCAAGAAATTCTTATACATACGCCCATCTATGTTGATTTCCCTCTCTGGGTTATTCCTTTCTGCCAGTATGGGTTCCACTTGATTGACAGTACGACTGTAATTTCCTTCCTCTGACTATCCGTCATTAAATTGAGGTTGTTCAACAGGCATTGAAGGTTCACTCCTGTTGTTCCGCAATAGCTGCCTCATTTCGTCCCTTTGTTCAACCTTCATTGTCTGAATCATGGCTTGTACTCCAGTCATTGTGATGGGTTCTGTTCAGCTTCTGCTATAGGCACCTGTTCCATCACTTGGGGTTGAGGGTGCTAATTTCTATTTGCATTTCCAGCTCCACTTCGAGTTCTTTCCATTATAATCTATATACCAAATAAGGCGAATTTAGATCTTTATTCACTATAGATATTTAAATTCTCCTTATCACTCCAAAACGTTACATGCTAGTTCTAATATCGTAGTCGTACGCTTAGAATCCTGAACACATAAAGTTTCCAGATCCGGTCGGCAACAGACCATAGATCCAAACAAATAATGGCATATATGGCAAACATATAGCATTTAGCACATAAAAGTATTTTAGGCATCATTCCTAAAATATACTAGTGCTCGTGTCTAAAATATGGTAGACACTCATCTCACGATCATCACTTAGCATTCTAAGTTTAAGTCTAGAAATCCTACAAATTCCTAGTTCGCTTAAACTAATGCTCTGATACCAACTATGACATCCCCAAATTTCTCGACCAGAAAAGACCGATTTAGTTTATGCTTTTAAAATAAAATCAGAGTAATCTTCCAAAACATGTTGCGGAATTTATTCCCAAAACAAAATATAATAAAATTTTATCAAAGCATTTCTTAAAGAAATGTATTTTAATTATATAACAAAACCTCGGGATGTTATGTTCCGATACAGACCAAAAGCATAAACAGTATATTATAAGCCTTACAACAGTTATTTACAACTACTGGCCTATAATCCAAAAATCCCTCGTCATCATTCAACTATGCTCGGGGTCCACTACCTTTAATACAAAAAGCTGAGTAGGTCGGGCTTGGGAGCCTGGTGAGCATATAGGGTTTTCAACCCACAAATAATAATAAATTTATTAATTTCATCAACCAATAATAAATTTATTAATTTCATCAACCAACAATAACCCTGATTACCCGTTCCCGTTATCCTCACTTTACGTCCCTAAACACTTATCATAAGGGACCTAGCCTAAGGATTTTCATCGGGGTGACAACACTGCTTTAGGGATTCCTGAGCAATTTATGTCAAATAAGGCAACCATGTGGGGGATGGAGTATAACATTGAACACTAAGTTCACAAACACCTACAGGTTGCGAGTCTGCTAGCGTTCTACTGGACTGTGTAGAAAGGTCTGTGGTCGTCATCTATAATCCCTTAGATAACTGAAACAATAACAATATCGAGGCCTCTCATCATTTTAACACACATCAACTATTTCATCTACCCATGTTTTACCCAACATATTTGTAGATAAAAATACATATACAGTTTAAAACTTGTATAAAACATCTATCCAACACCCATCTCAAATAAACAAACAATATAATTACACATAGCACGTATTTTTTAGAAAATACTTCATATCTATGTGTAAGATGAAAGTGACTATACACTCACATGATTTAACGATAATCGGACAGCACTTCGTTTCTTAAAACGATCGTTTCTGATAAAACCGGGATGTTTTCCCAAAAATCGGGCTTCACGCGGGCAAAGTTTCGTCTCAAAAAACTCTTTTCTCGGGATCTTCGGGCTTGCTTACGATGCTAGGATAGTATTTAAGGTTTAGGGGTATTTAATGCAACATTCAAGAAAGTTTAAGGGTGAGAGGAGTAAAATGGTAACATCAATTCGGCTGGCATCGTCCGCTATTTATAGTTGTTGGATACTCAAGTTACGCTGGGCGTAACTATACAGTACGTGGGGCGTACTGCTACTTCAACTAGTACGTTGGGCGTACATCGAGTACGATGGGCGTACTAAGGGATTGTCTCGGACGCGTCAAGGCTACACCATGTGTCTCTCATGCGAAGGAGTAGGGGGGGTGACTGACTTCGGAACACTTACACGAGTACGTTGGGCGTACTTCTGTACGCTGGGCGTACTCCGAATTTTCAAATTTCAAAAATTCGTAACTTTCGCATACAAGCTCCGTTTTTGACGTTCTTTATATCCACGTGTAGGTGAGACTGTGCTCTACAACATTCGTTTAGACTCCGTTGGCTAATTTTGATTTATTTTTAAAGTTATATTTTTAACAGGCTGGGACAGGAAAAGTCCGTTAAAAATTCATAACTTCTTCATCCGACGTCCGTTTTCGTCTGTCTTTTTACCGTTGAACTACTATCAACAAGATCTTCGATTCTCGTTTAGGTTGTTTCGGCTAAAAATCACTCGATCTAAAATTCGAGTTTCGGGCTGCATACTGCTATGCCAAATCTTAGAAAATTCATAACTTCCTCATACGAAGTCAGATTTGGACATTCTTTTTATGCACGCTCTCGGTTTAACGAACACTACGAATTTCGTTTAGATCGCTAAGGCTAAAAAGCAATTTATCGTAAATTCACTTTTTACGTCACACAGCGTCGTGTCGGTTCTGTCGTGAAACTTTGACAGGTCATAACTTCTTCGTTATAACTCAGATTTCGGTATTATTTATATCTCCGGAATCCTTGTTTCAACCACTACAACTTTCTTCATAGATATCGGGTTTATCTAACATTTATTTTCAACGCTTATTTTTTTATCCTTAATTCATTAAATTATAATAATTAAGCATAAAACACATAATAATCACATAATATATTTTATTATTTCAAAACAAGTTACAAAGGTTGGCCTAGACTATTACATCATCATTAATGCCTAGCCTAGAAACACGGGCGTTACACTAGTCATTTGCAGGGGGTCTTGAATTATAGTGAGTAGGAGAATCTTTATCAAATTGTACTTGTAATCTCTATTTGAGAACTCGTGAATAAGAATATTCCCCTCGTGCATGTCACTTTGATCGAACCACGTAAATGTTGTGTCTTTGTGTATGTATGTGGTTTCGTGCATTATGCACTTTACTTCCTAATTGACAATTATCTTAAAATCTATTCACAACAAACTAATATCTATGGGTATCCGGTATCTCTCAGTTAACCAATCCTAGCACGTATGCAACAAGTAGGATGCTCACAAAAAAAATTCAAAACTATGCATCCATTTTCTCAAAAGCAATAGGTTTCACAAATTGATTTCATGAATGTAATTAAGTAGCATTGGTACATACATAATAACTAAGGCAATAATAAGCATTATCAAAATGAAATAAAACTCCAAGATATATACGATACGAAACTCCAAGTAGGAAAACATAACTCAAACATATAATCAAACATCAAGTATGAAAATAAGAATAAGGACTTGTACTCCCGGTAAACTCGCCTCAATAGATTATGATGTTGTTTCACCTTTCCGCCATGCTAAAATGATTTGTTAATCCTCACCTAATGATGTCTTCAAAAGGTTATAAGATGACCAAAAAAACCTTAAGACGGTTCACAATTTTCTTAGTCTCATTTTACTTGTTTTAACCCTATATTGAAAGGTTGGGGTCCATTGGAGGTCAAAGGTTTAAAGGCTAGGTTTGAAAAATAGTTTTTGAGCTTCTCAAACTATTACATGGTCATGTAATATTTTCTTTAGGAATTACACAGTCGTTTAATTTTCCACTCTTCCTAAAAATCAATTTTCTCAAGAAGATAATGTACTTTTCTCCATTTGCTTCCAAACTTCATATATGAGTCCTAATGAATTTAACAAGTTGAATTAACATTATTTTATCAAATTTAAGTCCTTTCTTACTCAATACTTAATGATTATGTCATTTGGATATCATAAGAGCTTTAAGGAAGCTCATGTCGACATCTAACCATCAATAAGGGTCCATATGGTTTTAATGGATTCCAACACTTATGTAACTTCACCAATCACTTTTAATGAGTAAAATAAATCTTAATAACTATTAAAAAATCTACAAGGGTCTTATTCATTTCCAACTAGTTCAACTTTTAATACCAATTCCAATACCAAGTTATGATTCCAACCACCATTAAGGTGATATGTTGATTCCAATCATCCAATCAAGTTGTGTGTTTTATTATACCATGGACTTTAATTTATAACCTTAGAAGTACTTTAGCTTAACATGGTTTGTTACATTTACCAAAATATTTCCATGTTTTGAAAATCAACATTGTTTTTAAATCTCTCATTCCATTCCAAAGATGATTCACTATTGGAATTGTCAATTCCATTCATAACTTCAAATCAAAACTACTGAATCATAACGTAGATCGAATATAAATCACATATTACTATTGATAACCTAGATCTTTAATCATTAACAAGTTACATAACTAATGTACAACTCATTAAAGCATGAGTACAACTCTAACATGGGTTTAAGGATTCAAATCACCCAAATCATCTAAGGAAATGGAATCAAACACTTACATGGTGAACTGTTGACCAAAGGATGATTCACCACATGCTAATAACACCAAAGGATCGGAAATTTGTTATCTCAATGGCGTAAATTCAGATTTATGGAATCTTAGGGTTAGAAAACACCAAAATCTCCATCAAAACCTAAATCTCACAACTATGAATGAAATTGTTGTTTGAGGATTGATATAGAAGTGAGAAATGATGCAATAATCTCAAAAAAAAATTAAATTTGATGCATTGATTTCAGATTAGATGGATTTCACAAACTCCAGATTATGAAATGAAGATATAAGAGAAAGATTCTACCTTATAAAATTAGAAGATGGTGAGATTTTGACTAGATTTTCGCCAATTAAACTTTGGAGCCTTAAGGAGAATGAGAAACCACCATCATCTAAGCTCTCTATGGCTGAGGTTGTTTTCATATTATGGTAAATCTTTTGGAAATGGTAAGATTAGCCTCTCTAAAATTAGCATTCTTCTTTTAACCACCACCATTTGACATGGAAAACTAACTAGTTACTTTAATATTTAAATAACTAACCCATCCCCATATAATTTATGACATTCAAAGATTAAAATCTCAATGTTTGTGAATAGGAAACCTTGGTCCCTACACCATACCTTTCTCAGTTTGATTTTATTAAACTTCTAATTTATATCTATCATAATTTTTATAATTTAATTTATTTATTTAATTTTAATTAATGACTTTTATATTTATATTTATCTTATTATCTCCAAAAAAAAATTATTTTCACTAAAAATGACAAAAACATCTAGACCCATTTGCGGATGTTGCACATAAAAGATCTAGATGACCATTAGAAACTTACTTGTCACACAGTTTAAAGCTAGATCACAAATGTGTTTTTTTAAGAACAATTAACTCACACACCCTCTAATATTACTCTTAAATCTATATATTTATCCATCACATGACTTGAACCTTTATCCTCTTAGGGAGTGTCAGATTTCCACCACACCTCATACGGCTAGGCCATAAGTAAATAGACGGACGAAAGCATACAAAGGGCCATGTTATCATAGAACACAAAACGATACACACCTACCTGTCAAATCAGAAATCCTAGCAATCACTTAAGAGAAACAACGATAATGCCATAAGGTTTCCTCGAGATGACAACAAATTTTGTGAGCGTCACAGTATTTGATGGAACATCTTTACATAACGCAGGACGAAAACTAAGACTACAAATTTGTATTTTGTTTTGTTTAGTTAGACAAAATTACATAAATGTTCCTCATGGTTGACAAAATCGACAAATTATGGTCCTTATGATGAATTCTTTACATAGATGGTCCTTGTGGTTTAAAAATCTTGCAAAGACGGTACTTTTAACTAACGGTGTTAACGTTTTCAATTAAGTCCTATGTGAAATGACATATTTGTCCTTCCAGCATAGGGACCATTTATGTAATTTGTTCCTCCCACAGGGACCATTTATGTAATTTTCTATACTATTTATTATTGTGTTTATTTAATTTAATTATATTTAAAGATTTAGAATTTTTTAAAATATATTGTTTAATGTTTTGTATATATATATATATATATATATATATATATATATATATATATATATATATATATATATATATATATATATTCACCAACTTTTTTTGACGTTTTGCTCAAATTATTTTTTCCAATCTTTTTGACATTTTCTTCAAGTAGATTTATTAATGTTTTTTTTTACATTTTGTTGGAATAATTTTTTTTTTCTTTTTTTTTGATGTCATGCTCGAATACATTTTTTAACATTTAGTATGTTTATATTTGTTAAAGGATTGCATGGCTACTATAATTATAATTCGTAACTTAATTCTCTTTCAATCATGTTTTTATTTTTCTTTTATCTGTTTATATAATTATTATTTTTTAATTCAAATATTTAACTATATAACATATATAAGGTTGTATAATTATTATTTTTGTAAACATTTTCATAAAAAAAAGGTGTAAAAAGTTTGTTAAACGTGAATAGGATTAAAATAGATTAGGTGGACATAGGTTAAGCTGAGACCGCCTCACAGCCTTGTCGAGAGCGACCAAATCATTTCACATTGGATTTAAATGTAATGTTTTCGAGTTATTTTTTGTTTTTAGACATTTTGTGCATTTTTAAGTTATACAGATTTCGATTAGCCTATGTATAACCTCACACCCGTATCGAATTCCGATTATCATATGTATTCCAATTAGCCTATCTATATTAATCCTATTCAAGTTTAACAAACCTTTTTACACTTTTTTTTACAAAAAATGTTTATAAAAAAACTTTATAAAAATTATACTCATACAACATTATATGCTAGTTAAATATATGAATTAAAAAATAATAATTATATAACCTTATCTATATTAAAATAGAAAGAAAGGAAGGAAAACATGATAAGTGAATTAAGTTACGAATTATGATTACGGTGACTATAAATTCTTCAAAAAAATATAAAAAAACAAAACCTAATAAAAACATTAAAAAATCTATTAAAAAATGTAAAAGAATTAGAAAAAATTATTCCAATAAAACATAAAAAAACATCAATAAATGTATTTGAAAATACGTCAAAAAAATAAGAAAAAAATATTTGAACAAAAAGTTAAAAATATTTGCGAAAAAATATAAAAGAAAAATATTAACCAACATATTCAAACAAAACCTTAAAAACATCTAAATCCTAAAATATATAAATAAATTAAGTAAAAATAAAAATAAATAATAGATAAATTTACATAAATGGTCCTTGTGGTAGGAACAAATTATATAAATTGTCCCTATGTTGGAAGGGTAAATATGTCTTTTCACATAGAACTTAACTGAAAAAGATAAGCTCTGCAAGATTTGGAAACCACATGGACCATCTATGTAAAAAATTCCTCATAAGGACCATAATTGATCGGTTTTGTCAACCATGAGGACCATTTATGTAATTTTGTCTTAGGTTTATGTGTTTTCAATGGAAGTAATTTGCTTTTTATTATTATTACGGAATTTGTATTTTTTAAGTTAATGAAAAATGTTAACAATTATTATTGTTATACTCTTCTGTTCTAAAATTTAAATTATTATTTATATTAGGAAATAAATAAAAAGTGAAAATTGAAATCAAGAAAAATATAAGATGGTTTGAAAAGTTGAGAAAAATGAGTGAAAGATTGAATGTTAAATGAGATAGCGTTATCCTTACACACAATAAAAGAAAAAAAATAAATAAAAGGAATAACACGTATAACAGACATAAAATTATTGTTATGTTTATACATAATAAAAGAAAAAAATAAATCAAAGGTATAACACATATAACATAATTAACAACTAAGACAGCGTGACACGTTATTATTGATGGTTAATAAACTTTAAGCTTTTTAAGTATAAGCTCTCATTTTTAGAAAAAAAATGTAGAACTTCATCCAAATGCAACAATAATTTCTTATACATTTTAAGAAAAAAGTGTAGACTTCATCAAAAGGTAACAACAATATAATTGTTGTTGCACGTATGTCCAACTTATTCTATATATTACATAATGCCGATCTTAAAATCATATTCTTATTTTGAAAATTCCATTTTATATCATTAGAGGAAGATGTTAAATTTAAGTACTAGTTATGATATACATGTATTACATTAGTTAATTTAAAAAAAATTAAATATAAAAGTCAAAATATTAGAGAACTTTGAATGTATAAGAAAATAAGGAAAATAATAAATTATTATAATGTAAATGCTTTTTATCTTTTAAATTTAAACAAATAATTTAAATAAAGAAAAAGAAAATAATGAGCTTTAATTTTAGGAATTTTGAAATTAAAAAGCAAGTTTATTAATGAAATTAATTCATTTATTGCTACATTTATTACAATTATTATATTAAACTATTATCTAGAATTTAATAAAATAGAAAAGTCATAAAATAAAATGTGGAAAAAAAATTCAAAATAACCACAAAATGACATTTGGCAAATTGAATAAGAATGCGACAAATGATTAAAAAAAACCTTCATTTATTAGAGAGGATAACGAAAGTAATAACAATGCAATTGTTCAGAAAACACAAAACGAAATGTATTTATTAATTTCAAGTTGCTCATAAAAGCAATGTTTTAAAAATCGTTTTGAACCAGACGGTCGAACTGGTTGGACCAGGAACCAGCTAAGTAAGCGGTTCAATTAGCACCGGTTTTATGTTTATTTATGGACCAGAATGAACCGGTCGGTTTTTACAAAAAACCGGTTGAACCGGTTAAATTGAACCGGGAAAATCGAATAGAAACTCACAAAAATGAAATATTTTGCGTAACAAACTTTGATGGTATTTTACATCTATTAAACTTCTCTTAAATTGAATAAAAACACATGGTAAATGTGTTAAGCGCATGTATTCATGTAAAACTCTATTTTCTTTCGTTATTATACTTGATTTTTTTAATGTATTTGGATTGATATAAAATTTACGTTTATGTGTTTTTTTAATGTATTCTTGAGTGCTCTACAACTTGATTTATATATATATTTTTAATTTTTGAACTTGTTTTTATGTGTCTTTAATATTTAAATTTGTATGTACAAGAAAAAAAACATGAAAATTTTAGAAACCCGGTTGAACCACGGTCCAACCGGTTAAACCGGTTGAACCGAAAATTGGTCACCGTACCGGTTAAATTAAAAAAACCAATTTTTAAGACATTACATAAAAGTTTACAAAAACCATATATATAAGAGAACTAAACTAGACAGACATTGCCAATTTATGGAAAATTGACATCAATTTCCCTAATTAACCTTCTAAATAAATTAAGAAAAACCAAAAACTACACAAATCAAATATTTTGACATAAAAAAAACAAATAATTAAGGAAATGAATCGAATTTAGGGGAATTTTAAATTGAGGGTCTAAACGGCCTAATTTTGATGATGACGAGAGGGGCAAACCGTCTTCAGCGTTTGCCAAGAGCTCCCGCTCAAAGAGAACTTTCCAACAATATAAAGTGAGTCTTCTATTTGTAAACCGAAGGATAGAAGATAATGTAGAATAGTTTGATTTATAAGTTTGTTATACATTAACAACAATTTTGTAACCTTATCACACACACACACACACACACACACACATATATATATATATATATATATATATATATGATACCTACGAGTTTTGTGTGGCAAATATTGTGTTTTACTTGGTGTCAGAGCCCAATCTCTCTAGGGCTCTGCTTCCTATCTTCTTTTCCTTATTTCCTTCGGCGTTCTGATCATCTCTCTTTCAGATCGCATCTCCATGTGTAACAATTGAGAATTTTTCGTCATTAATTGTTACTAGGAGTTAGGTTCGACTCATAAAGACAAAAACTTCCCATATTGAAGGATAATATGGAAACTTGAGTCGAAAATAAAGTAATCAAAAAGTTAAAATGGTTAGCATATTTGGAAAATACACGAGCTAATGATCCCAACAATTAAAAGCGTTGAAAAAATCTAACTCTGATTGGAAGAGTTATGATTTATGAAGAATAGAAACCATCCACATTAATAACGTTATTGACATCAAAAATAGCAAAAAGAGAACGGTTGAGTTTCGGCTAACACTACAAAAAAGGAAATTTGTAGTAAAGCATGAGATAAGAACTTGAGAAGAAAGAAGATAAAAAATGGAAGTCGTATGAAGGAGATACAATTTTTATAAAATATAAAAATGTGGGTTAAAAATGAAAGTTAAAATTAGAAGATGCAACCTAAAGGTAAATTGTAGTTATAGGAAAGAGCTACACAAATATATAAAGAGGGTAAGAAACAAGGTTCATATGAAGAAAATATGAATTTCTAAAAAGAACTAAAGGGTACGTGTCAATGTGCGTGCCATGCCCGTCGCACACATCTGACCCCCAGATTCGTCGGAGATTTGGAAACATGGACCACCAGAAGGGTGACACATGACAAAATTTGGAAGGGCCACGAAGCGAGTACACGTCATGCAGCAGAGTGCCCGACGCATACCATCACTATAAATAGAGGTTCTCGCTTCCTGGTTTTTCATCTCAAACCAACCTCTAAACTCTCTTTCTATACTTCAATACCCTCTCGATGACAAGAAACTCAGGTTGCAATAGTTCGGGCACTCCTTGATAAGCTATTTGAGTGAGTTCATGACCCCTATTTTACTGTTTTAAAATGTTTTCGGAGGGGGGGGGGGATACATGTTTAACGAATGATTTCATACAAATATTTATCTTATAAATATTAAGTCATTTTATTATAAGCAAGATACCTTAGGGATAGTATAACTATAGATACTATGCCTAGACTTAAGCTATGATCTGTGTCTAAAAGATATTATGTCTGATAATCTAGGATTAGGTAATACCTAGATGTTATAATGGTCAAATCCCTAGGAAACTTTAAGTACATACGAGTTATGCTAGACAAGATTTAGGATATGCACTTTACTTAATTGTTATGCTGCCGAAATATCCTGTTAAAATAATCATAATTACGGTATATATATATATATATATATATATATATATATATATATATATATATATATATATATATATATATATATATATATATATATATATATATATATATATATATATATATCAGATAATTATGAGATCATAAATATAATTATCAAATACATATATATACAATAATAACTATATATATATATATATATATATATATATATATATATATATATAGGCTTAGTTTATTTTGTTTTTACTAACTATTGTGTGCTAGAATGCACACATCTGGACCAACGGATGGAATTAATCAATAGACATGATTTGAGAGTGTATGCTATTACAATGGGATAGCATGTACCATATAATCACACAAATTTTAACAAAAGGGTATTTTGGACATTTAACTACATTTATAAAAGGAAATTTTCGGATTTTCAGGGATAATTAATTCTCCTAATTTAAAAAATCTGAATTTTTTTTAATTAATTTAATTTTAATTCTAACGTAATTTGTAAAATAAACGATTTTATTCTGTCAGAATATTTTTTTGTTATAATGATGTTCTTTCATAATTTTATTCTATTAGAATATTATTGAAGAATAACAAAATTCTTGAATCCGAGGTTGAAAAATAACAACATTCTAATATATTCTTTTACATCCGAACTTAAATACAAATTCATACATATTCTTACAGACTAAAAGTCTTATACATTTTAATATAGTTATAAATATTCTAAAAGAATATCAACAAAATGAATAACATTCTTAAAAAATAACAACATTCTGCTAGAATACTCTCGTTCTCCATGTTTTTTTTTTCATTTTCCACATCAATGGCAGCCCCTTCAAAACCTAAATCCAAAAAAAAAAAACATAATCAACTTTAAAATAGTATAACTTTCAGTATATTCTAACAGAATAAAACTATAATTCTAACAGAACGTGTTAGACATTAAAGACTTTTAATTTATTCTAACAGAATGTACTCGAGTCACTTGATCAAGTATTCCCCGAGTCACCTGATCCAAATTATCGACTTAATCTAATTACAATGACTACATTGTAGCTAACACAGAGGACAGTACTTTGGAAAAATGTCATCTTATTACAAGCTAGAATGTGGTAAATATGACAGTTCAAAGATCACAAATGTTTCTGAACAAAGAGTGCTAAAAATACAGCTGTAACATCGCATGTTCGAAGGACTATAACTCAACCAATATTAATCAAATTTAAATTACTTCTGAACCTAACTTGTAGCTAACACAAAGGAGAATATGCAAAAACAAATTTCAGATCATTCCAAGCTAGTATGAGAGAGATATGATAGTTCAAATATTACAAAAAAATTGGCTGAAATATTTGATTCAAGCATTTTAACAAACATTTGGCGGGCAAAATCAGATGCACAAATCTTTATACTCCATTTGATGAAACATACAACATATGTAATTAATAAATACATGAATGTGACTAAATTTACAATAAAAGAGTGTATACCTTCAAATACTAACAAGTAATTTGTATTATCAAGAGTATGAAATTACTTCAAAGAAATCAAATTAAATTATCATGTTTATGGAATAACTAATCATAAGCAAAGTCAAAATCACTTCTTGAAAGCATATGTCAGCATTATTATAGAAAATGTACAAACATACATTTACACTATTACATAGAACAAAACATACAAACATTTGGGTCTTAGGGTTGAAGACTACTATTCATTTATTATAGAAAATATGGGATTTTCTGGAGAAAATAAACTAACACTTTCATAGATCAAATACAAACATTAAATACTAAATACTTATGAACTCACCAAATTAAATGTTGATACTCTCTTTCAAAATAACTTGTATTCTCAGGGAATCAGTAGACAGGTACGCTAGCACAGGTTTCGAGAAGACGGAGCATGTTCAAGACTCGTCTTTTATTTTGACGTCCTCCGCGCCCGGACATTTCCGCCGTTCTGGTTTGGGGGTGTGACAGATTGGTATCAGAGCATTGTTTATAGTGAACTAAGTATATCAACCCATAAAAGATATACAACTATGAAATACAAAGGGACTAAAAATACTCTGACCAAGAGTTATACTTTTAAAAATATAAATATTCTTATATTAGTATACATACATGTATATATACATACTAGAACTATTATCACAAGAAGAACAAAACAGAAGTATTTAATGTTGGGCACTACGGTCAAACCTGGACAGTTATGTAATCATATCTGGGATAAATATAGCTTGATCAACTATATTTATTTGATATACGACCAACATGTGTTTGGGAGTGATGGTGGTGTTGCAACAGGCTTAAAACTTACCAACTCCGTATACAAAGGAATACTAGAACCAAACATAAAGTTTAAAATACTATAGGAGTATTTTATGATACTATACAATAACAACAAGTCTAGAAACCTACCAATTTCGTATACCAAGAAGTTCTAGAAACAAGTATGCAATTAAAATACTATAGGAATATCGTAGGTACTATAAATAACTTATGTGAAAACTAAAAGACCTTTACTGGTAAGGCTATAATTACCGAGTGTATACATTAAGGCTATATATAATTGAGATTTTATAGACCTAGAATTCCTAATTTTCACTTTACTTCCTGTTCCTTGTTTGGTTGTGGTCTTAGAGTAGGATCACTTATTCGAAGGTCTATTTGATCTTGGTTATATATAATCGGTATACACTACGTGATCATAGAAGGACCCGATTAAGATCATCATAAAAAGCTCAATAGATATACTTTTATTAATTTCATAGATTATTTAGACACTCATATTCTCGTACAACCGACACACCTAGACATCGCAAACAACCAATAGAGGAGTCCAGGTAGAACTAAAAGAGGGTTCACGAGGAGGATTCTGAGGAAGGATCGGACAAACAGAAAGGAACTAGAGGGATCATTAACGAACCTTATCCTATCAGAAACAAACTAAAGAGCACCTTATACGTCATACTAAGAAAACCTAGTGAGTCAGTGATTACACTACTCACACTATGTGTTAAATTTACCGTACATTTCGTCACAACTAGCAACAGTAAAAATAGAGGAGTCGAGGTAGAACTAAAAGAGGGTTCACGAGGAGGATGTTGGATATAGTGTCTAAGTCCATAACTTTATTTGGTATGTACTTGACCCGACCCGGCATGGTCCATTTGGGTTGCATGGCATTGCAATACTTGGATAGACTAAATGAGAGAATAAGGCACTTATGATTATTAATATATTATAAGTCCTAATATATTAATAATAGTATTATTTAATTAGTATTGATCAAGTATTAATCTAGTATTAATTTGGTGATCAAAGTGAGACTAATTAAATATATAGGGTTGATTATGACAATCATCAATTCTTTTATGGTGGATTAATGATCCATGGTTTATGGGTTTGGTTATAACCATATGGAGCTCCATGGATAGTTCATGGGAGTTACAAACCCATGGGTCATGGGAAATCAAGAGTCATGACAATTAAGGGCATTCATGTGTAAACCCTAATTGTGACAACACTATAAAAGGAACCCTATGGCTAGCAAAATCGTGACCTAGTGTTACTAGAGAGGGCATAACCGATTTTGAGTGCTAGAAGTATTATCTCAAGTTATTCCAAGTCTTGTGGTGCTGTGTGAAGCATTTGAGGCACAACATTTGGGGTGCTAGGCTCACAAAGTCTTGAAGGAATCCAAGCAACAACAAGGTATGTATTTCTACTAGTTTTTATGTTTTATGTAATCCCCATGCCATGTTAGTTAGGAAATAACCTTGAAAAAGAAATTTGCATGTATATAGAGAAAACATAGATTCAAGGTTATTAGGGTTGCATGTACACTTAGGAAGTGTTAGAATGCTCAAAAACCCATCAGTGGTATCAGAGCCAGGTTTGTTTTCTGTATACTTGTTGCAAAACTGCTTAAAAATCAAAAATTCTGCACTCTGACGACTGGACTCGCCGAGTCCATGGGGAGGACTCGCCGAGTCCATGAACAAATTCATCCTACTCGACGAGTAGAATAATGCAGTCGGCGAGTAGGAGCGTGCTGGGCAGTTTTTTCGAGTTTTGTTGCTGGAAATGGATTAAGATCATTATCCCAATCTGTTTTGGACTTGTAAAATCTGTTTTTCAAAATGATAATGATTATGTTAACCCATTTTACATGACTTTTATCAATTTTCAAGTATTGTATATGTTTATATGATTTTCTTGAAATTGCTTGACATGAATTTGTGTTCATATGAGTTTAGAAGATCATAGGAATTATGTGTAACCACCATGTGTGTTTAATTCATGATCTTAATGGCTATGATGGTGTCCATAACTTGTCCTCAAGTTATGGATAACCAAAAGTCACTTCTTTTAATTATGATTAAAGAACTAAAGAGGTTTCATAAAATGAAGAGTCTTCATTTTTATGAACCATTAAAACTCATAAGTTACAAATTGAAGAGACTTGGAATAGTTTCAAATCTTGCCCTCAAGTTTTGGAATTTGAAAAGTCTTACACTTTAATACTTTAATTCCAAATTAAACCTTAGATTTTTAAAAAGTTTAAAAATCAACACTTATACTATTATTATAATTTTATTATATAGATATGTATAAGAATATGTCATTCTTACCGTTAGTAGGCCTCATTCACGAAGCCGGTCTATAAGGGGGGTATAAGGTTGTTGCCTATAAAATGGTGACTTAATGGGTGTCCACTCTCACCCACCGCTTCCTTGATCGGTGGAGGGTCGTTAGCCGAACGGGTAGGATACGACTTTAAATACTCGTTAAAAGTATAATGAATTATAAAGTAACTATACATTATAAATTCCCAATCTTAGTTACTTTAGGAAAATGTGAAATTGGTGCTAGCCCATAAAATTACACTTTGTACCTTACCAAGTCGTTAGTGGAGCGTGTGTGGTTAACCGACACACTAACATGGACTAGTAAGAGTGGCAAAGAGTAACTTAACTTTATTATAGATCGGTGGAGCGTGTGTGGTTAACCGGCACATCGATTAGGTAATATTGTTGAGGGTACCAAGTCAATTTGTATGGTTATTCACACCTTGTTTGTGATCCTCGGCATCCCAGTCACAAACTTGAGAGGGCACAATCGAGATTCAAACATGCCATTGAAAAGTTCAATGTATCTCAAAAGATCTAGGAGTTTCAAAACCAATAAAACCTAATAATAAAATATTTCGTTCTTATGGTGGAAATTGGTAAATCGTCATTTACCTACCTTCAAATATTTTATAGTATGGATTACGGCATCCCTCTTCCAACTATAAATAGTTTGTTGGATCCTAGCCTTAATATTTCATTTGGGTGAATTATTAAGGATTCCTAATCTAATGAAACTTGTCTTTCTTTCCTTTCAGATGTCTTCCAACAATGCTTCTGGCTCAAACCCAACAGGCTCCTTTTCCCTTATGAACTTGTGTGGTAAGGTCATCTTTGATGGATCCAATTTCAATGAGTGGATCAGAAACATCAGAATGATTACCCGCTATGAGGACAAAGAATATGTCCTCGATAGGGAGCTTAAGGTTGTGAGTGAAGCCGCTGCTACTCCTGAAGAGTTTGCGGAGTTTGTTGCACATGAAAAGGATGCTACTAAAGTAGCATGCATCATGATGGCCACCATGACTCCTGAACTTCAAAAATCCTATGAAGATTTCTACCCCTATGAGATGCACCTGGATCTGATGGAAAGGTACCATCAGAGCACGCGTCAGGAGAGGTATGAAATCATCTCCTCCATGATAACCGCAAGGATGAAGGATGGTGAACCCATCACCGGTCACTTGCAGAAGATGCAATGGTTCGTTGACCGGTTGCTGAAGCTAAATGTTGACTTTCCTGAGGAAATGGCGATTGACATCATTCTCCATTCCTTACCTCCAAGTTATGATCAGTTTCGTATGACTTATCATATGAACAAGGAGGAAGTCACACTTAGCAAACTTCAAGGACTCTTAAGGACAGCTGAAAATGGCCTTAAGGGTAAAGCGGTTGCTACTTCTACTCCTTCAAAAGCCCATGTTCTGGCTATTGGGCAGGGAAAGGGTAAGAAGAGGAAAAACCCTTCGAAGGGTACCAAGGGTAAGACTCTTGATGGTTCCTCTTCAAGTGGGACAAAGAAAGGTCCCATTACTCCTTCTTCAAACCCAAAGGAAGCACAGTGCTTCTATTGCCAGGATAAGGGACACTTCAAGCGAAGCTGCCCTAAATATCTGCAAGATGTAAAGGATGGGAAGGTTAAACCCACCCATGCAGGTATTTACACAATATTGTCTAATAACTCATCTAATGCTAATTCTTGGGTGCTTGATACAGGTTGTGGTATTCACATTTGTACTGATTTGCAGGCACTAAGAAGAAGTGAGCAAGTGGAGCACGGGAAGATAAACTTAGTCATGGGCAACAGGAAAGCATCACCTGTTACCAAGATAGGAGTTTATTCTTTATTGCTTAATAATGGGTTAATGTTAGATTTGAATAAGTGTTGTTACTCGCCCGAAATGGCGAGAAATATTATTTCTTTTCATGGCTTGTACAAACAAGGTTTTTCATTTTCATTTGATAATAAAAATGGTGCTGCTAATGTTTATTACAATGATGTATTTTACTTTAAAGCATTACCTTGTGATGGTGTATATGAAGCCGTGAATGTTGTAGACAATCTAGGAAATAATGTGTTGTATATTGATTCTTCAGATAGCTTGGATAAAGCATCCTTGTGGCACTGTCGTCTTGGATATGTTAACAAGAAGCGCATAGGCCAACTCCAAAAGGCTGGAGTCTTGGAATCACTTGACCTCAAGTCAGGTGATAGTTGCGAGTCTTGTTTACTTGGAAAAATGACAAAGTCACCCTTCACAGGTACTTGTGATAGGGGTGAAGGTTTGTTGGACCTTGTACACACGGATGTGTGTGGGCCCTTCAGAGTTGCTACAAGGGATGCTAATCGCTATTATGTGACTTTTACTGTTGATTACAGTAGATATGGATATATTTACTTAATCAAGCATAAGTCAGAAACCTTTGAAAAGTTCAAAGAGTTTAAGCAGGAAGTGAAGAATCAATTGGGCAGGAACATCAAGATGCTCCGTTCCGATCGGGGAGGAGAGTATCTTAGCATTGAGTTCCTTGACTATCTTAAGGAATGTGGGATTGTCTCACAATTGACACCTCCCAGAACACCACAGTTGAATGGTGTAGCTGAAAGGCGCAATCGAACCTTGCTGGATATGGTTCGTTCCATGATGAGTCGAGCTTCGTTACCAATCTCTTTCTGGGGGTATGCCTTAGAGACTGCCACCCATATCCTTAATCTAGTCCCTACTAAAAAGGTTGCCAAAACACCTCACGAGATGTGGACTGGGAAAGTTCCCAATTTGGACCACATCAAGATTTGAGGTTGTGAAGCTTTCGTGAGGCGTGAGACTCATGATAAGCTTGAACCTCGAAGTGAGAGGTGTATTTTCATCGGCTACCCACAGAGATCCTTTGGTTACGTCTTCTACAGACCCAGTGATAATGTGGTTTTTGTAGCAAGAAGAGGAGTCTTTCGTGAGAGAGAATTCATAAGCCAAGGGGACAGTGGGAGGCAAATTGACCTTGAAAAGCTTCAAGAGTCAAGTGGTGAAGGAACCTCAAATGCTATCGACCAACCTGAGGAGGAAACTCATGTTGATCCGATAGATGAGTCTGTACCTCCAAGACGTTCCACTAGGGTGAGGAACACACCTGATTTTTATTATGGTTATCACATCACCACTGAAGGTGATACATTTATTAGTGATAGTACACTAATAGATTTGGATGAACCTAATAACTACAGGCAAGCCATGGCAGGCCCTGAGTCTGCTAAATGAAAGGAGGCTATGGACAGCGAGATTCAGTCCATGTATGACAATCAAGTTTGGAACTTGGTTGACAATGTACCAGGTCGTAAGACAGTTGGGTGCAAATGGATCTTCAAGAAGAAGACCGACATGGATGGGAAGGTACATACTTACAAAGCGCGACTGGTTGCAAAGGGCTTTACTCAAACTCCGGGAGTTGACTATGATGAGACCTTCTCACCAGTAGCTAAGATTAAGTCTATTAGAGTATTGTTAGCCATAGCTGCATTTCATGATTATGAAATATGGCAAATGGATGTCAAAACCGCTTTCCTTAATGGAAAGTTGGCTAAGGATGTTTACATGGCTCAACCAGAGGGTTTTGTCGATACAAGATACCCTAATAGAGTGTGTAAGCTTGATAAATCCATTTATGGATTGAAACAAGCATCTCGCAGATGGAATCTTTGCTTTGATGAGAAAGTCAAAGAGTTTGGCTTTTCTAGGAGTGAGGATGAGTCTTGTGTGTATGTCAGGGCTAGTGGGAGCATAGTTAGCTTCTTGGTGTTGTATATGGATGCCATACTTCTCATAGGAAACGACGTCCCAACCTTGCAGGAGGTTAAGTCCTGGCTTGGGAAGTGTTTCGCTATGAAGGACCTTAGGGAAGCTGCCTATATCCTAGGGATAAGGATATTGAGAGATAGGAGTAAGAGACTAATTGGACTTAGTCAAAGTACTTACTTGGATAAGGTGCTGAAGAGGTTCAGCATGCAAGAATCCAAGAAAGGGGAATTACCCGTCCAGAGTAATGCCAAGCTGAGTAAGACTCAGAGTCCGAGTATAGAGGCTGAGATAGCTGAGATGAGTCATATACCATATGCTTCCGATGTGGGCTCGATCATGTATGTAATGACTTGTACTCGCCCTGATGTGGCTTTTGCTTTGAGCATCGTCAGTAGATATCAAGGGAACCCTGTCAAAGCACACTGGACAGCGGTAAAGAACATTCTCAAGTATCTGCGGAGGACTAAAGATTGGGTCCTTACCCTCGGAGGCAGTGATGACTTGAGAGTGGAAGGATATAGCGATGCTAGCTTCCAGACTGATAGGGATAATTTCCGCTCTCAGTCAGGCTGGGTCTTTATCCTAAATGGAGGGGCAATTACTTGGAAAAGTTCCAAGCAGGAGACAGTAGCTGATTCTACTTGTGAATCAGAGTACATAGCAGCAAGTGAAGCAGCTAAGAAGGCGATATGGCTAAAGAACTTCATCGGAGACCTTGGAGTTGTACCAGCTATAAAGGAGCCAATGGAAATTTTCTGTGACAGCGAAAGTGCGGTTGCTTTGGCTAAGGAACCGAGAGATCACGGGAGATCTAGGCACATTGACAGAAAATACCATTTCATCAGACATCGAATAGAAGAAGGACTCCTCGTGGCTAAGAGGGTATCATCAGATGAGAACCCGGCAGATCCCCTCACGAAGGGACTGAGGAGGGTTAAGCATTTACAGCATGCGAGGCGCATTGGGCTGAAGGATGATATTAGTTTCAATAATTAGATTCCTGAAACTTGTAAAATGTAATTGACATTTGATGATAAATAAAAGTTGTTATTTATTTATGAGTAAGGTGTTACTATCTTGTGTTGATTGTTTACTATGTTTCAATTTTGCATGTTTTTACTTCCAGAATAATTATGTTATTATTCAAACCATCCACAGTCAGTCAAACTTTGGAAGTAAGCATTGATTTAAGACTGTCATGAATTTGGCTTGTATGATTTGTCTGAAAGTGCTTTGGACAATGCAATGGTTGCTACAACATTCATGAGTACTCATAAGGGCTGAGTATTGGATCCAACCCACGCTCACTTGCATCGCTTCATGGAATTTATCTCGAGTGATCGTGAGACGGTAATATCATATAAATCTTCAAACCTAGAGATATGAGTTGTTGACTATGAGTTGGTTATTCATTGATTGCACAAAAACGCATTGGTAACTCGATGTCATAAAACGTGCCTTTGTGAATAATTCAACAAGTAGTTAGTACAAGCATATCAGTCGAAGTTTATCTGTTCCTTCTAGAAATAGAAGCGATATCTGGGCCCCTCGATGATTTGGTGTTGACTTATGTACCGGGCCCGATCAGAACCTAATTGATGTGTTCAATTTAGTTCTATGTCGAAACAAATCAGAGATCGAGAACAAATGCTGGACAATAAGTAAGACCATGTTCCATGTGTTTGTCCGGCTGATATCATGAGAACAGAGGATTATATGATCACTTATCTTAAATGGCGTATCATCATCATCTCAGTTCCGAGAGACTTTGAAAGAGCTACGATTGCTAGTCGGATTTTGAAGTCATATTTGCAAATATAGTTATTAGACTTATCCAAGTGGGAGACTGTTGGATATGGTGTCTAAGTCCATAACTTTATTTGGTATGTACTTGACCCGACCCGGCATGGTCCATTTGGGTTGCATGGCATTGCAATACTTAGATAGACTAAATGAGAGAATAAGGCACTTATGATTATTAATATATTATAAGTCCTAATATATTAATAATAGTATTATTTAATTAGTATTGATCAAGTATTAATCTAGTATTAATTTGGTGATCAAAGTGAGACTAATTAAATATATAGGGTTGATTATGACAATCATCAATTCTTTTATTAATGATCCATGGTTTATGGGTTTGGTTATAACCATATGGAGCTCCATGGATAGTTCATGGGAGTTACAAACCCATGGGTCATGGGAAATCAAGAGTCATGACAATTAAGGGCATTCATGTGTAAACCCTAATTATGACAACACTATAAAAGGAACCCTATGGCTAGCAAAATCGTGACCTAGTGTTACTAGAGAGGGCATAACCGATTTTGAGTGCTAGAAGTATTATCTCAAGTTATTCCAAGTCTTGTGGTGCTGTGTGAAGCATTTGAGGCACAACATTTGGGGTGCTAGGCTCACAAAGTCTTGAAGGAATCCAAGCAACAACAAGGTATGTATTTCTACTAGTTTTTATGTTTTATGTAATCCCCATGCCATGCTAGTTAGGAAATAACCTTGAAAAAGAAATTTGCATGTATATAGAGAAAACATAGATTCAAGGTTATTAGGGTTGCATGTACACTTAGGAAGTGTTAGAATGCTCAAAAACCCATCAGAGGATTCTGAGGAAGGATCGGACAAACAGAAAGGAACTAGAGGGATCATTAACGAACCTTATCCTATCAGAAACAAACTAAAAAGCACCTTATACGTCATACTAAGAAAACCTAGTGAGTCAGTGATTACACTACTCACACTATGTGTTAAATTTACCGTACATTTCATCACAACTAGCAACAGTAAAATCAAGAGAGATACTCCCTTCCAAAACCCATGAAACCCGATCAACTTAAGATTTCAATATCTATACTCTATTTGGCTAAACTTAACTTTGATAAGATATCTATTCTTACTCTCCACCATAAATACATCATAGGGAAGTAGGTCGACTCCTTTCTGTTTGTCCGATCCTTCCTCAGAATCCTCCTCGTGAACCCTCTTTTAGTTCTACTTCGACTCCTCTATTGGTACAACAAAACGTTGAGAATGGTACAACAAAACGAGAAATTATATGTATATATAAATAGATAGAGTACAACTAGCAACGATCATAGTTATTAACGAACTTGTTTTACATTATGTAACAGAATCATGTCTTCACATGGAAATAACCGGCCAACCGACGAAACCCCAATCCTACATATAGACTCCGCTACATTCCAAGATGTCATAACAACTGGTGTGACAGCTGTCATGGCGCAATTCAGTTCTAACAACCCAAACGAAAATAGAAACAGTGTCGACACTTCAGACCGTAGTAACAATCAAGGAAACCAACGAGCGCCTACCTACGAGAATACCCCAACCCACAAACCTAAGAGCAAGAAACGAATGTTCTGGGATAAAAAGAAGTGCAAATCATCTCAAAGATTTGCCAAGAGACAGCAACCTGTGGCAGCCTCTGCGGCCACAACATCTGTCGCCCCAGCTACCACAACATATGTCACTCCAGCATCAACACTAGTGCGACAATATGTTTGGGTTCTACCAAAATGCAACAAGTGCAATTTCCATCATTATGGAGCCTGCCCGAGAATTGCATTCCATGAACTGCAACAAGAACGGGCATACTACCCGTTTCTGTAGAATTCCGATCCAGCACATTACTTCAACCACCGATGCAAGTACAAGTCAAGTATGCTATTTATTGTAGTGAAATAGGACATTTCAAAAGAGATTGTCCAACAGAGAAAACGACGGAGGAGAGGGAGGAGTCTAATGATAAAACATAAAGGAGCAACGAGGAACTCTTCGGAGATTTTTGCTACGTTTCCAAACAACAATAATTAAACATGGAATTTTCACAAAAAAAATAATTGAAATGTTAAAATCATAAATTAAAACATCATTCATATAAAGACTAAGAACCCTTGCAGGTGAGCTATGATGGTTTAGTGTATACACAAGGGTCATTTATAATTAAGATTTGTAGGCTTAGAGTGAGTAATTCTGCCTTAATTCCTATTCCTTGTCTGGTTGTGGATTTAGGGCAGAGTCACTCAGTCAACTATCTTTCCAATCTTAATTATCCATGAGTTATATACACCAAGCTATTATAGCGGGACCTGGTAGGGATTGCATTATGAAAGTTCATTATTTTCAATTATCAGAACACTCGTACTGCTAGTACTCGTTAAATGCGATTCAAAAATTTTCGAAGTAGTAATAACAAGGATAAAACAGAAAGCCCTGAAAACATATACATAGAATAGTTCGTCGTTCTAACAATCATTCCTTTCCAAATCGACTTAACATCCGTTACTATAAAGAGTTCTGACGTCGTCATTCGACGTGGGATTGTGTTGGTCCTCACCATACCAATTTCCTATGCCACGTAAAAATCATTCGCCTTAAACGACCATCTAACGAAATCCTTTCAATCTATAACGAAAAACTCAACACAACCTCAGTATTGTCTCACGTTTCAAAACTCAGAAGTACCCATGCGAGGGGTACCACGCCTTTCTAGCTTACCCCGTAGACAAGAAACATAAAGTAAACAACACCGGAGAATGTTCTGGAAGTCCGTAATCTTCCCGAAGCATCCCCAGTAGATCCCGTAGGAATACCACTCGTACAACAAGTCAAGTTCAAGAATAAAGATTAAGGACTTATATCAGTAGTCTATCACTACTAAGTATATACGCAAGAGTAGTATATAATTAAGATTTTTCGGTTTTAGGATGTGTGCTTCCGCCCTATCTCCTGTTCCTTGTCTGGTTGTGGACTTGGAAAAGGGCCACCCATCCGAACGTCTTTTCAATCTTAATTATATGTGACTTGTATACACGATGTGATGGTGGATGAGCCAAGTATGAGTCTTACCATGAACTTCAAAGCAAAAGCCGTACAGGTCAATGAGTGAGCATGCTATGATTCAGAAAAACGTAGACAAGCAAACCAAACCCACACATTCTCCCATCTTAGGTACCGCTTACCACCCACAAACGGACGGACAGAGCGAAAGAACGATTCAAACATTGGAATACATGTTGAAAGCTTGTGTGATCGACTTTGGTAAAGCATAGGATATCCATTTACCATTGGTTGTGTTTTTTCATACAACAACAACTATTATACTAGTATCAAAGTTGCTCCATTTGAAGCCCTCTATGGCTGGAAGTGCAGATGCCCTCTATGCTGGGTTGAGGTGGGTGAAACGCAGCTAGCTAAAGAACAAGTTCCTGACAGCACTCTCACTAGTTTGGAAATCATCAGAGAGACGATTGAAAAGATTGTATAAATTCGTGAACGATTGAAAGCCTCTAGAGACAGACAGAAAAGCTACGCTGACAAAAGACGGAAACCCTTGGAACTTCAGGTTGGTGACCTGGTTCTATTGAAGGTCTCACCCTGGAAGGGCATGATACGCTTCGGAAAGCGTGGAAAACTAAATCCAAGGTACTTTGGGCCTTTTGAGATTCTCGCTAGAATCGGCCCAGTAGCTTACAAACTCCGACTACCTCAAGAACTTAGTAACGTACACCCTACCTTCCACGTATCCAACTTAAATAAGTGTCTATCTGATGAGACTCTTATTATCCCACTCAATGAAATTGAGATCAATGAGAGCCTCAACTTCGTGGAAGAACCAGTAGAAATCATGGATAGGGAAGTCAAGCAAACAAAACAAATCTGTATCCCGATAGTGAAGGTCCCTTGGAATGTAAAGTGAGGACCTGAATTCACTTGGGAGCGGGAGGATCAAATGAAACATAAGTATCCACATCTTTTCCCTTAGTCCATGTGTATCTCTTAGACTTAATTTCGGGACGAAATTCCCTTTAACAGGTGGATGATGTGACAACCCGTTATTTTCATTATTGTAAAAGTCGAGCTAAAGTCAAACTTCTTATCTTGATCTATTTTATTTAAGTAGATTTAAATTCTAGATTGGTTTAAAACCTTTAAATTAGAAGTGTTTCTTGAATTAGGAGTGAATTGTATGAAACCGAGAACCTTGTTCGAACCGTAAACCCCCTCGCAGCCGCAAACCCTCGCATGAGCCGCAAACAAGGTTCGCAGCCGCAAACCCTCGCATGAGCCGCAAACGAGGTTCGCAGCCGCAAACGAGGTCCGCATCCCTAAACCTCGGTTCACAGCCAAGAACTCATTTCCTCGGACAGTAAACCTCGGTCTTATCCATTCGGTGTGGTAACCAACGAAGGTGTCCCATCAGTTTTGACCCTATATAGGGGTTGGACCGTGAACTCCTCCTCACTTCTTCAATTCCAGCCGAAAACACGCCCTTCCCACTCAAGAACACCAACCGTGAACACCTTTTCTCTCTCAACTATCAACCTTCATCCTTTGAATCTTCTTAGGATCTTGCTTGGATCTTCAAGTGTTCTTCATTTCATCAAGAACACTCAACCGTAAACCCTTGAATCTCCTTCATTTCTTTAAGAACTCAACCGTAAACCCTTGAATCTCCTTCAATTCTTCAAGAACTCAACCGTAAACCCAAGAACACCAAGATCTTCTTGGGCCGTGAACTCCAAGGTTGGCCGTAAACTCCTAGCAGCCTTCCATTTTGCTTCTAACACTCTTATTTGTAAGTTAAACATACAAATTAGTCAAATTCCTTATCATTCTTATGTTTATATACACTAATTGTATACATCCTCCCTAATAAATAAAGATCTTTTTGCCACATGTCACATTCTCATTTATTTTGCCACATGTAATTTTATTGTTATTTTAAATTAATTTTTATTCCACATGTCATTTTATGGTTTTTTTCATTTTATTAGATTGTAGATAATATTTATATTCAATAATAAATGCATATCAATTTCATTAATAAACTTTCCTTCTAATTTCAAGATTACCAAATTAAAGATTCATTAATTTTCTTTAATTATTTATCTAAATTATTTGTTTAAATTTAACAGAAAAAAAAACACTTTAACTTATATAATTCAATATTTTCTCACTTTTCTTATAAATTCATACTTTTCAAATGTTTAGAATTTTGTATTTAGTTTTTTAAAATAACCCATGTAATACATGGGTCTCACACCTAGTATATATATTACATAAAATGCTAATTAGTACTCGGTTTTACTACATGACTTCACTTGTGGAAACTATCATCCAATATCGAACATTCAAGCGAATCACTCACCTAAAGGTGAGTTCATACCCCTGCAATTTACCTTTTTAAATGTTTTTAGGGGGAGAATACAAGTAAAACACAATAAAATTGTGTTAACTCTTACATATGAAAACAAACAAAGAAACAATTTCTTATACTTACAAATATTGTTAAATATTATTTTCAAACTCTTTTAAACTATTTTAGATTGCTGTTTATTATCAAAATCGTATTCATTATATATATATATATATATATATATATATATATATATATATATATATATATATATATATATATATATATAAGTATGCTTTACTGGACTTAGAACTATTGCTAATACCGTAACTCCTTTTCCTTGTTTGGTTGTGGTCTTAGGGTAGGATCACTAGTACGAATGTCGGCTAAATCATAATTATACATGCTAAATATATATGTGAATATTAAATCTCATTTTCAAGAACATACTTAGCTCACTTGTATATGCTGAGCAAATGAGCATTTTCTTCAAATCATTTACAGTACAAACAAACATACTAGTAAACTATAATAGGTATAGTTTAGAGAATCAAATGATAATATTTTCTAGATCAAGGAAACATTACATGAAACAATTTACAAACATGTTAAGACACAATAGTTTTCATAACAAAACAGAAACAAACTTACAATTTATAACGAATATAGTTAAGGGATAAACGAAACTATTTTCACAAGGTTAAGTTATAAACAAAAAGGATTCTCAGTTATTACTCGTAATACATTGAAACAATTTGTGAGACATTTTTATGTACTTATCTAAGTATGGGTAAAATGTCATGAACTTATAACCAGAGTCTCTTGTAGGGAGAGCGATGACAATTGTGTATAGATTTATGTTGGGACTGACAATCCCACATCCTGACTGTTAGCTACAGTCAGGTCGGCAGGTCTAGGATGACAAATGTTGTTAACAGTTTTGACGCCTGAAAAACGTCGTTATCAGGCAAACAGGGTTAGTATGGTTATAAGAACCCACATGTAGAAAACAACGACTTATTCACGAGTAATATATATTTTCAAATAACTTCATTTGATTAGTAATCTTACAATCGGTTTACAAAACAAACTTACTTCGGTGGTGTTACTTTAAACAATACAACTACAAGTTATTATTTTCCATTATCTACATACCGAAAAGTTCATACATGAACAAACATACTATTTTTCTAGTAAAGATAGTCTACTTTTATGGAAAATTTACATCATACTAGTTCAGAGTACAAACATACATTTACACTATTACAGAGAACAAAAACATACAAACATTTGGGTCTTAGGGTTGAAGACTACTATTTATTTATTATAGAAAATATGAGATTTTCTGGAGAAAATAAACTAACACTTTCATAGATCAAATACAAACATTAAATACTAAATACTTATGAACTCACCAACTTAAATGTTGATACTCTCTTTCAAAATAACTTGTACTCTCAGGGAATCAGTAGACAGGTACGCTACCATAGGTTTCGAAAAGACGGAGCATGTTCAAGACTCGTCTTTTATTTTGCTATACTTTTAGTGTCATACAACTATACAATGAACACACATGTATTAACTATATTATTAATGCAATGGATGTTGTTGCTTGTTTTACTATTTTACATTTGTTGTGATACTGAGCAAGACGTCCTCTGCCCCCGGACGTTTCCGCCGTTCTGGTTTGGGGGTGTGACATTAAACAAGCTCACCATCAAGAACCGATACCCTCTCCCTCGGATTGATGATCTATTTGACCAGCTTCAAGGAGCCAGTTACTTTTCCAAAATAGATCTGAGATCTGGATACTATCAGCTGCGAGTCCGAGAAGAAGATATCCCCAAAACTGCCTTCCGAACTTGTTATGGGCATTATGAATTCGTGGTTATGCCCTTCGGTCTAACGAATTCACCCGAAACATTTATGGACCTAATGAACCGAGTCTGCCGACCGTTCCTCGACAACTTTGTAATTGTCTTCATCGATGATATACTCGTTTATTCTCGGAGTAAAGAAGAACACATCCAACATCTACGGCAGGTCTTGGAAACGCTAAGGACAGAGAAGCTATACGCAAAATTATCCAAATGTGAGTTCTGGATTCGCAGGGTGGATTTCTTGGGACACGTAGTCAGTGAAGAAGGGATACATGTAGACCCTTCCAAGATCAAAGCTATTAAGGGCTGGGCAACCCCGAGAACACCAATGGAGATCAGGCATTTCTTGGACCTTGCTGATATTACAAAAGGTTCATTCAGAATTTCTCCAAGATCGCTAAGCCGCTCACCACTCTAACCCAGAAAGGCGTACCCTTCAACTGGGATGCAGAACAAGAATCTACTTTTCAAACCCTGAAACAAGCCCTCTGCAGTGCTCCGGTGTTGTCTCTGCCAGAGGAAATGAAAGATTTCGTAGTGTATTGCGACGCTTCCAATCAAGGGCTAGGCTGCGTACTTATGCAGTGCGAGAAAGTGATAGCTTACACATCCAGGCAACTAAAGACCCACGACGTAAACTACACTACTCATGATCTTGAGTTGGGAGTTGTGGTCTTCACTCTAAAAATTTGGAGGCACTACCTCTACGGAACAAGGTGCACCATTTTCACAGACCACAAAAGCCTCCAACATATCCTGAACCAGAAAGAACTAAACATGAGGCAGCGACGATGGGTCGAGTTGCTAAATGACTACGAATGCGAGATCAAGTACCATCCGGGCAAGGCGAACGTGGTGGCCGATGCCTTCAGCAGAAAAGAATACTCGAGCCACCGAGTAAAAACACTAACGATGACCATCCATTCCCACTTGTCTTCACAAATCAAGGAGGCTCAACTGGATGCCTTGAAGCCGAAGAACGTCTCACACGAAGCATTACGTGGGATGGACAAGAATCTCGCAATCAAAGAGGACGAAGCATACTATCTCATGGACCGGATTTGGATCCCAAAATTTGGAGGGTTCAGAGACGTAGTCATGAATGAAGCACACACGACACGATACTCCGCCACCTGGGTTCCGATAAAATGTACATGGATATCAAACAACATTATTGGTGGCCGAATATGAAAGATGAGATTCCTACCTGCGTGAGCAAGTGCCTGACTTGCACGAAGGTTAAGGTAGAATATCAGAAGCCCTCGAGATTATTACAACAGCCAGTAATACCCGAGTGGAAGTGGGAATGAATAACTTTGGATTTTATAACCAAATTGCCTAAGTCGGTAGACGGTCTGGATGCCATTTGGGTGATTATCGATCGGTTGACTAAATCCTCCCATTTCCTACCAATAAAAGAAACGTATAAAATGGAGAGACTAACATGGATTTGCATAAAGGAGGTGGTGAGACTACATGGAGTACCGATATCTATTATCTCTGACCGAGATAGTAGATTCACATCTCGATTTTGGCAGTCGCTCCAGAAAGCATTGGGAACTCAGTTGGATATGAGTACTGCCTACCACCCCCAGACTGACGGTCAAAGTGAGCGAACCATTCAGGCACTAGAAGATATGCTCCGAGCTTGTGTGATAGATTTCAGCAAGGCATGGGATACCCATTTGCCACTAATCGAATTCTCGTACAACAACAGCTACCACACAAGAATTAAAGTCGCTCCCTTCGAGGCCTTATACGGTCGGAAATACAGATCACCTCTTTGTTGGGCGGCAGTAGGAGACACACAATTGGAAAGAGGGCAAGTACCAAACACCACATTCACAGGGCCCGAAAATATCCGAGAAACAATTAAGAAAATCGTCCAGATCAAATCGCGGCTCCAGGCATCTCAAGACCGACAGAAGAGCTACGCAGACCAAAGACGAAAGCCTATGGAGTTTTAAGTAGGAGATCGCGTGCTGCTAAAAGTCTCTCCCTGGAAAGGGATGATACGGTTCGGAAAGCGGGGAAAGTTAAATCTACGATACATCGTACCATTCGAGATCCTTGCCCGGATCGGTCCGGTGGCCTACAAGCTGCAGCTACCATCGGAGCTTAGCAACGTACACCCCGTCTTCCACGTGTCAAACCTGAAGAAATTCCTATCGGGCGAAACCCTCGTTGTTCCACTCGAGGAGATTGAGGTGAATGAAAACCTCCTGTTCGTTGAAGAACTGGTCGAAATCATGGATAGGGAAGTGAAACGTACGAAACAAATCCGCATTCCAATTGTGAAGGTTCGAAGGAGTGCCAAACGCGGACCTGAATTCACGTGGGAACGCGAGGATCAAATGATGCTGAAATACCCTCATCTCTTCTCTAGTTCTTAAGGATCACTTCCAAAAGAATTTCGGGACGAAATTCCCTCTAACGGGGGGATGATGTCACAACTAGCAAATTAGGGCTAGGATTTCTATCTTTGTACAAGATAATTTCTTTGTGTGATCTTGTAACCCTACTTTTGCTATAAGCCAAACTTCAATGCTATACAAGTTTATACATCTAAAATTGTGATTCAAGTCGAAACTTCCCCGTGAAAGCCCAAAACCTAACCCAATAAGCTATATCCACTCAACTTTGGGTCTTAACCCAAGTTTTCTCGGTCCAAACCTCTTAATGGACCAATGCCTTTTTATTGGGCCCTAATGGGCCGGCAACCCTTCCAATTGATCTTTGGGGCCGTAAAACCCTTATTGGGCCTCATTGGGCTGCAAGAATTTCTTCTTAGACGCTATTGGGCCCTTTTTTGGTCCAAAAGCCCTAGTTGACCTTTATATGGGCCGAGAACCAATATATGGGCCGTTGTTGGGCTGAAAACCATTTTTTTAGGGCTCATCGAACCGAAAACCACTATTGGGCCCCTTTTGGGCCGAAAACCTTTCCATTTAATCTCATTGGGCCGAAAACCCATATATGGGCCTTAATGGGTCGAAAATTCTTATTGGGCCCAATGTATTCTCAGTTGCCCTTCAAGCCTACAAATCTTTTCTTTCTCCCCTCTCTTTGGGCTGATCGGTTAGCCCATTTATATATATAAAAAAGGCTAGGAGTAATATGCATGTGCCACCTCAATATAACCCTTCATACATCTAGATTGTTGTCCAACAAATAACTAAGTCCCTCACATAACCTCAAGCTAGAGTCAAACCCTATCACCCTCCCCCTCCCCTTTGGATCGGCCGACTTCACCCCCCGTCCCCCCCCCCCCCTCCATCCCCTTTCCATTTTTCACTTTCAAATTTACACTCTTATCTCATTCTCTCTCAAACTCAAGAAACTCTCCCTTTTTTCTTCTTCAAAAATCGTGGGCTTGTGGGTGTTTTCTCAAGAAGTTTTCTATAAGTATTGTACTCTTGGTAAGTTCTTGTTAAACTCTATTGTTTTAATCCAAGTTACACTAAAAATATTTCCTCATACCACTCCATTTTCGTGTTTATGCTTTTGGAACCATTTTAACTTCGAAAATCTCCTCAAGGAAGCATTCTAGGCCGAAAACCTCCTCCATCTTTCTCTTCCAAACCGAAAAATCCCCAAGGTGAGCTTCGCATCCCTATTTTTTTTAGTTTTCTTTCTTTTGGGGGAGGATACAACTCTATTCTTGTGAAAGATCTTTCTATATTTGCTTGCATGTGTATGTTTTACATGTTATGTGTGTTGAAATGTTGTGATATCATGCTAAGGGTCCATAAACTCGAGATTTTGTGCAAGTCTCAAGTTGTTGGAAAACAAAGTTATCTTGTGTAGCTTATATGATTTGTTGTTATGCTTAAAAGGTTATCTTTGATGTGTGATAAAATCACCATAAAGTCAAAGAAAATGTTAACACAAATTTTTGTCATGAAAACTTGAAAAATGGATAATATGGAAAATTACACTAAAAATGGTAACATTTTGGATATATAGAATTGTTTTACTAAAACTTGTAAAATTGGGCCTTATATGACAATCTTAGTAAAATTGGGCCTTTTATGAAACTTTTGGTGAAAATGGGACTTATATGACAACTTTAGTACAATTGGGCCTTATATGACAATTTTAATAAAATTAGGCCTTTTATGACAATTTTGGTGAAAATGGGCCTTATATGACAATTTTAGTAAAATTGGGCCTTTTATGACAATTTGGTGAACATGGGCCTTATATGACAATTTTAGTAAAATTGGGCCTTTTATGACAATTTTGGTGAAAATGGGCCTTATATGACAGTTTTAATAAAATTGGGCCGTATATGACAATTTTGGTAAAATTGAGCTATTTTTGACAATAATGGTAAAAACGTGCTATTTTGACACTTATGGTAAAATGGCTATTTTTGTCACTTATGATTTGTAGTAAAAAATATACTCTAATAACATTATTTATAACATTAAATAATGGAATTCAATATTCGTGTAAATGTCGTTAAGGCTCTTGTAAGACACTCCTTCACTCGTACCTACCTAGTGTACATCGTAAGTCCTGTAGTTATAACCAGAGTCTCCTGAAGGGAGAGCGGGATATTTTGTATAGATCTATACGGGGTTGACACCCCCACTCCTGAGCTGCTCACTACAGCTAGACACGTCAGTCTAGGAAGACAATTATATTTAGAAACCGACGCCTGAAGAACGTCAAGACAGGCGCTCTCGTCATATAAGTATGGTTGTAACGACTCACATAGAGAATAACAATATTATATTAAAATTTATGCAATACATATACTCTACTCATCTTACAAAGTACAAAACTATGCGTCGACTATTTTGCATCTAATTTCACCACTTAGGTCTTAGGGTTTAAGACCACAACTTTTTGTATAACAGGAAATATAGGATTTTCTGGGAATCACTATCTATATATTTTCAAACAAGATAAATAAAAAAATACACATGCAGTGATACATGATTTGAAACGAGACTTACAAACTACTTTTACAAGAAAATATTGGATTTTCTGGAAATTTACAAACCATTACAAAGTTTTCTTACAAACATGCTTATGAACTCACCAACATTCTATGTTGACGTTTTTCAAAACGACTTGTATTCTCAGGGACTCAATAAGCAGGTTGGCAGCTAAGGAATTTGGAAAATTGTTGTATTTTTTAATTATCATACATTATGTTATTTTGGACGTATTTCGTAAACAAACACAATGATGTAAACAATGCATGTTGATATCGTTAATGTATGATAATGATGGTTGCTATGTTCCATTTATATTCAATTGTTATGATATTACAAGATGAAGTCCCCCGCCCCCAGACGATTCCACCGTCCCGGTTCGAGGGTGTGACACCTTCCATATAAGTTACTATTCGACGTCCGACGAAGCGTCGTGATCAACGGTACATTTACGGTTGTGACGTCGATTATAGGGGCTCACGTTAATATATTTAAAATTTCCTTAGAGCTTAGATTACCATTAGGGATGTCTGGTATGGTAATTAAAATACGTTATGATCTTTAGAAATCCTTAAAAGATAGTAAATTAGGATTAACAAAAGATAATCCTAATTATATTACGTTAGGATCGTTAGATATCTTGAAAACATAGTCATTTAAGATCAATAAAAGATATCTTAAAAGATAGAAGACTATGTAAATAAATAAGAAAGGTTTTCACTAAAGAAAAGTATTCTTAAAAGGAATTCAAAAATTCGATATAAAAACTCGTGCACTCATCAACATTATGCTGACTTTCAAAATGCATGTATTCTTAGGTTAATAGGATTTGAGGTCTTTATACCGTCACACTACTCGGTGTTTCCACCAAAGGTCAGTCAGGGGTGTGACACCATGGCACCTACTATTGTAATTCCTCCAAACTGGCAACTGCAATCACATGTAATCTTACCCGCACAAACTTTTTGCTGTGGAAAGCTCAAGTTGTCCCCATTCTACACGGCGTTCAACTCTATGCGTATGTTGACAGCACCATTGTAGCTCCTACTACAAAAGTAATTGTTGGAACAGGTAATGATGCAAGAGAAGGTCCAAGCCCAGAATACGAAACCTGGTCCGTCCATGATCAAACCATTATCGATGGGTTGCTATCCTCAATGACGGAGGATGTATTATCCCAAATCACTCGTTGCATTGATACATCGATTCAACTCTGAACATCCCTTCACACTATGTTCTCTTCTCAACATAAAGGTAATTCTATCCAGATACGCACACAACTTTCAGGGTGATATGAGTGCATTAGAATACTATCAAAAGATATCAGGATTAGCTGATATTATGGCCAATATCGGACATCCCATGACTGATGAAGAGGTCATAGGCTACATTCTTGGTGGTCTAGGTCTTGGTCATGGTGATCTTTTCATAACTATTATAGTGGTATGAATGGATCGGTAGAATGGATCGGTAGAGTTCTCATCTTCTGCTAACAGTGTTCCAAAGTAGAAAATAGCTGGTGTAAGTGGATCTTGTCGAAATTTCAACAGCAATAGACACAATAGGTCTAATAATCTGCAACGAAGTACTAATGGTGTTCGTGGCAGTCGTGACCATGGCAGAAACTATGGTGGAGGACCATGTTGTCAAGTGTGTGGCGTTCCTGGCCATACACCTTTGATTTGCTGAAATCAATTTAACCATGCATACCAGTCAGAAGATTATCATGGTGGTCACAGTGCAACTTTAGGGAACTAAAACAATGTCCAAAATTGGTATCATGATACTGGAGCAACAAATCATCTTACAAGTGACCTTGATAGTTTGACCATTTAAGACAGTTACCATGGCAAAGATCAGGTTCAAGTGGACAATGGAGCAGGTTTGCATATTTCTGATATCGATCATTCTATGATTCCCAGTTTAAATAATCGTTCACTTGCTCTTAGAAATATTTTACATGTTCCAAAAATCAATAAGCATTTGCTTTCTGCACACAAACTTGTATATGATAATTATGTATTCATTGAAATTCACCCAAGTGCTTTCTTTGACAAGGACAAGGCCACAAAGAAAATGCTTCTATTTGGTAGAAGCAAAATAGGTCTCTATCCGGTGCCAATCTGTCTTTTTTCTCATTTCGTTGCATCCAGTGTTAAAGTGCCTCCGTCTCAATGGCATCAAAGTCTTGTTCATCCTACTTCAACAATTATCAAGTCCATTTTAAAGTCAAATAATTTAGGTCATTCCTTTAGTAACGTGTCTTCTGTTTGTGATGCATATCAATGTACAAAGAGTCATCAACAACCTTATAATAAGTTTGTTCATGTCACTTCATCTCCACTCGAGCTTGTTCACACGGATGTGTGGGGACCTACTCAATTGTCTAGTGGAGGTTTTAGATATTATGTTAGCTTTGTGGATGATTTTAGTCAATATACATGGATCTATTTAATTATGCATAAGTATGATGTTGAGCAAATTTTTTATAATTTTCAAAATCATGTTGAGTGTCTTCTGAATGCTAAAATCCGTGTAGTTCAATCAGATTGGGGTGATGAATATCATAAACTCCATAAATATTTCCAACAAACAGGTATATCTCATCATGTGTCATGTCCAAAAACATCACAACAAAATGGAATGGCTAAATGAAAGCATCGCCATATTGTTTAAACAGGTCTGGCTCTTTTAGCACACCCATCTCTTCCTTTTCGTTTTTGGGATGAGGCATTTTTAACTGCATGTTACTTAATAACCGCATACCTAGTCGTGTCATATAGAATTCTGCACCAATTACTCGTCTTCTTAATATTCTACTGGATTATTCCTTTCTTCGTAATTTTGGTTGTGCGTGTTGGTCAAGTATTCGTAAGTATAACTCTCGAAAGCTTGAGTTTTGATCCAAGATGTGTGTCTTTGTAAGGTACAACTCCATGCACAAGGGGTATAAATGTCTAGACAAAAGTTCTGGTCAAATTTATTTATCACATGATGTGATTTTTGACAAGTCATGATTTCCTTTTGAAATCTCAACTGTTTCCAACTCTCCATCATCTACATACAAAAGTGGATATTTTCCTCAATCTTAACTTGTAATTATAAATAACCATATATAGAATTATGATTTATCATATTTATGCTATAATGTTTCTAATGTAGCTACAACAACACTTTCTCCTATTCCTGCTCAACTGATAAGAAATCAGAGACCAAGTGCAACCGAACTACAAGGTCCTATATTGCCAACACCTACAAAATCACCTCTAGATAACCCAGCTGCCGGTGCGGACACTTCAGCTCATGTTACAACACCTGTTCCTACCGACATTGGTGCCTCAACTAGCACTGATGAACCAATGACTCCGTTTCCACCACCACAAGGAGTTATGACACGTTCCCAAACATGAAATGTGTTTCCAAAAACATATAGTGATGGAACGGTTCGATATGACCCCAAGAAGCAACCTTTTTTTTGCTAAGCCTACCTATCATCGTCAGGCTCTCTCAGACTAGACATGGCATCTAGCCATGAAATCTAAAATTGATGCACTCCAAAAAACACACACCGGGGTTCTGGTTCCACAGTCTCCTGGTGTGAATGTTGTCATTTGTAAATGGGTTTTTAAGCTCAAACAACATCTGGATGACTCTATTGACAAACATAAAGCTCTTCTAGGTTCTCGTGGTTTCACTCGACAGCATGACATCGATTACCATGAAACGTTTAGTCCAGTTGTAAAACCAGCCACAATGCGTCTCGTTCTTGCTCTTGTTGTTTCTTGGGGATGACATCTGCGTCAAATCGATGTTAGCAATACTTTAGTTCATGGTTTTTTGTATGAAGAGGTTTATATTCAACAACCCTCAGGATTTGAGAACCCTTAATGACCTAATTGTTGGGTTTTTTATTCAAAAATTATTTTCAAAAAACATAAAATTTAGCAACGGAAGACTTGATAATTTGAATAACATAAAACAAGTTTATCACCCACCAAGGCTTTTCTTGCAAAGTTTGGAAAGAAAACAAGACCAACCAAAGAAGAGATGAAGAAAAGAAAACCTTTGTAGTTTTTTGGGTCCTCTTGGGAGGCTTGGAAGTTGATGAAGAATGATGAACTTAAGAGACACCAACAATGACTCAACTTGATGTAGAATGCTATGCTTAAGCTTTATGTTCTTATCAAAATAAGAACACAAAGAGAGCATAAAAAGTAAGTAATCTTCATGAGATGAACCAAAAATGAGAGAGAATGCATATTAAAATGCAGATTTCATTTTTCACTCATAAAAGGCAAGAGAAATGCAAGCCTCAAGTCTTAAAGCATAAAGCAAGGTTCTTAACGACAAGGTCTTAAGACTTTTGACCAAACCATGTCCCTATGTCATGAGCATGTCCCAACATGCTTTACTAGGTTTATTCGTTTCAATTCAAGACTTAAAAAACACATGCTTTTCCTTTTTTACTCTTACTTTTAAAAATAATAAAAGGAAGAAGACAAAACTTTTATATTTTATAGAACAAGTTTATAAAATATAAACTTTAACTTTTTGGTAAAAGACAAAATAATTTATCTAGTCCAAAATATTGTACATGTCTTATTAATTCATACCATATGAATTATGTAATGTTACTTGCTAATGAAAATTATTATTCCTAGAAATAAATAATATCCAATTAATTATAAGAGTCTATTGAATATTTATTAAACCCAATTTATAATAAATAATCAATTATATCAAGTTGTTGTTGTTGGATTAGTGTCTAACTCCATAACTATATTTGGTATGTACTTGACCCGGTTAAAGCATGGTCCTTTTGGGTTGCCTTCACACTGGTGACTAGATAGGATGTCTGTTGAGGAGAGAGGCTTATTTATTGTTAAGAATAATAAATTGGGGTATAAATATGATTTGTTAATATATTATATGAATAATATATTAATTTGGAATCATATTATTAATTAATATTTAATCAGAAATTAATTAGGAATTAATTTTGGGATTAAAAGAATTAATTAAAAGTGCAGGGGCTGTTTTGTAATTATTTGATAGTTGAGGCTTTGGGCCATTGGATCACTCTTATTAGGGTTAGGCCGAAAATCCTAGAAGGATCTAGGAGTTTTCGTCCAAAGCTAATGGATAAGAGGTCCATGGACTTGCTTAGGCCCTAAGCTAAGGGATTAGGGTTTCCACCTTGAAACCCTAGCTAGCCTCAAGTATAAATAGACCCCTTAGGCTCTAGAATTCGTCCCACCTTGTAGAAACCCTGCTAGAGCTGAATTTTGGAGCTTGTTACCCTTCCTCCTTTCTCTCATATCCATCCTTTCACTCAAGTGTGTTTATGAGCCACTAGAGGTACTACACTTGTGGTACTTGTTTTCAAGAGCTAAGGAAATTCAAGGAACTAGTTGTTATTACTATATAACAACAAAAGGTATGTATTCTTTTCTTTTATATGAATTTCGAAAATTATAGAAGCATGCTAGGTTTCTTTTTGTGTTCATAAAGTTGTATGTCTAATAGTGAAAACATAGATCCAATTAGGGTTGCATACACACATAGGATTGTTTGTATAAAAACCCATCAGTGGTATCAGAGACTTTGGTTTTTGTTTTCAATTAGATTTGATACAAATGTATGAATATGACAATTAAGGTTTGTGGCTAATAAACCCAAAGGCTTGATTTTCGAAATTTGGATTTCTAAACCCTAGTTTTCGAAATTTTGTTAGGGTTTCCCAAACCCTTTCCTTTGGCCCCAAGATTTCGAAATTAGGGTTGTCTAACCCTAGGATTTCGAAATTTGCATTTTCCTCAAGATAAGATTCCTAAATTTTAGGGATTTGGATAATGTCATATCTTGTAATTATCCCTTTAATTGTTTAAATAGATAATTAAAGATCTTTTGAATTATCCCATCCCAAATTTTCGAATTTTAGGGGATAAAGGGATTAGGTTAAATTAATTGTTTAATTTAATAGATAATCCTCCAAGATTTAATAATTTAAATTAATTGTTTAAGTTTGGGATAATTATTAAATCAAAGTTTTAATATTTAAGATTTTAAAATTAAAAGGTTTTAATTTTCGAAACTTTTAAACATGATTAAAAACCTAGTATTTTGAAATGTTTAAAATACACACTTATACTATTATAATATTATAAGATTAATAATTATATATATGTATAAGATTAAGCTAGTCTTACCGTTAGTAGGCCTCATTCACGAAGCCGGTCTATAATGGGGTATAAGGTTATGGCTTATAAAATGGCCGTTTAATGGGTGTCCACTCTCACCCACCGCTTCCTTCATTGGTGGAGGGTCGTTAGCCGAACGGGTAGGATAGGGCAAACTAGTTCCTCATTAAAAGTATAATGATCAATAAAGTAACTAAATGCTTTCATAAAATTCCCAATCTGAGTTATTTTAGGAAAATGTGAATTTGATGCAATTCCATGAAATTACACTTTGTACCCTTGCTAAGACGTTAGTGGAGCGTGTGTGGTTAACCGACACACTAATTGGGCTCTAAGCAAAGATAGAAAAGGGTGACTCATTGTTTGTCATAGTTCGATGGAGCGTGTGTGGTTAACCGAAACATCGAATAGGTGACTGTAACAATGAGGGCACCATGTATATTTGCATGGTTATTCACACCCACTTTGTGATCCTCGGCATCCCAGTCACAAACTAGAGGGGCATATCGAGATTTAAACATGCCATTGAAAAGTTCAATGAATCTCAAAAGATCTAGGAGTTTTCAATACATTTAAAACTTAATCTCTTTTTCGTTTTTCATGGTGGAGAATTAGTGAATCGTCATTCACTTACCTTCAAATTATTTGCATATTACATTACGGCATCCCTCTTCTAATTTGTAAATAATGTTGTTGGATCCTAGCCCTAATTTCTCATTTGGGTGTTTAATTGGGGATTCTTATCTAATCAAACTTTGTCTCTTTTCTATTTCAGATGTCGAACGACAACAACAACGCTTCAGGCTCAACCTCTACCGGCTCGTTCTCACTCATGAATTTGTGTGGGAGGGTGATTTTCGATGGGACAAATTTCAATGATTGGATCCGTAACATCCAAATGGTCACCCGTTACGAGGACAAGGAGTATGTCCTCGACAAGGAGCTCAAGGAGGTGAACGTCAACACTGCTACTCCCGAGGAGATTGCTGCTTTTGAGGCCCACGAGCGAGATGCAACGTAAGTCCACTGCATCATGCTCGCAACTATGACTGCAAAACTCCAAAAGTCCTACGAGGACTACTATCCCTACGAAATGCATCAGGACTTGGTTGAAAGGTATCACCAAAGTGAGAGGCATGAGAGGTACGAGATCATCACTTCGATGATCACGACCAGGATGAGAGACAGAGAGTCTGTCACTGCTCATCTGCAAAAGATGCAAAGATATGTTGGCCGCCTGCTGAAGTTAAATGTTAACTTCGATGAAGAGCTGGCGATTGACATCATCCTTCATTCGTTGCCACCCTGCTTCAACCAGTTTCGCATGACCTACCACATGAACAAAGAGGAGGTCACGTTGAGCAAGCTGCAAGGTCTATTGAGGACTGCCTAGAGTAACCTCAAAGACAAGTCCGTTGCACAAACTCCTACTCCTACTGCTGCCCCAGTCATGGCAATTGGGCAAGGAAAGGGTAAGAAGAGGAAGGATCCCTCAAATGGACACCATAAGGGAAAGTCCCATGATGGCACCCCTTCTAGTAGAACCAAGGCTGGTTCTGCTAAACCCAACTCCAACCCCAAGGAGGCAGAGTGCCACTACTACCACGAAATAGGGCATTGGAAAAGAAGCTGCCCAAAGTATCTGCAAGATATCAAGGATGGGAAGATCAAGCCATCCTACGCAGGTATTTACACTATTAAATCTAATGATTCATCACATGCTATTTCTTGGGTTCTTGATACAGGATGTGGCTTTCACATTTGTTCTGATTTGCAGGGCCTAAGAAGAAATAGGGATGTGGAGCATGGGAAGATAAACTTGATCATGGGAAACAGAAGATCGTCGCCTGTCACCAAGATTGGAGTTTACTCTTTAGTGCTTAGTAATGGATTAGGACTAGATTTAAATAATTGTTGCTATTCACCATATATGGCAAGAAACATTATTTCCTTTCATGGTTTGTAGACAAGGATTTAGATATTCATTTGATAATGAAAAGGGTTCTATTAATGCTTATCTGAATGGTTTTTCTATTTTGAAGCATTGCCTTGTAATGGAATATATGAAACTGTGATGGTTGTAGATAACTTAGGAAATAATGTATTGTGTATCGATTCTTCCAACAGTTTGGATAAAGCATGCTTGTGGCATTGTCGTCTTGGACATGTCAACAAGAAACGCATAGCCCAACTCTAAAAGGATGGAGTATTGGAGTCATTCGACCTTAGGAACGATGACGTGTGCAAGTGTTGTTTACTTGGAAAGATGACTAAGTCACCCTTCACTAGTACTTGTGAAAGGGGTGAGGGTTTATTGGATCTCATACACACCGATGTGTGTGGGCCCTTTAGATCCACCACAAGGGATGCGAGCCGCTTCTATGTGACTTTCACCGATGATTATAGCAGATATGGGTATATCTACTTAATCAAACACAAGTCAGAAACTTTTGAAAAATTCAAAGAGTTTAAACAAGAAGTGGAGAATCAGTTGGGCAGGAAAATCAAGATGCTTCGATCCGATCAAGGAGGAGAGTACCTAAGTCTTGAATTCCACGACTACCTCAAAGAATGCGGAATCGTTTCACAATTGACACCTCCTAGGACACCGCAGTTGAATGGTGTGGCTGAGAGGCGTAATCGAACCTTGCTAGACATGGTTCGTTCCATGATGAGTCGTGCTTCACTACCTATCTCATTCTGGGGGTATGCCTTAGAGACTGCAGCCCATATCCTTAACTTAGTCCCTACAAAGAAGATTGCCAAAACACCTCACGAGATGTGGACAGGGAAAGTTCCCTCGTTGGCACATATCAAGGTTTGGGGCTGCAAGGCTTTCGTAAGACGAGAGACTCACGACAAGCTCGAACCTCGTAGTGAGCGATGTATTTTCATCGGCTATCCACAGAAGTCCTTTGGATACCTCTTCTATAGACCGAGTGACAATGTTGTCTTCGTTGCGAGGAGAGGGGTTTTCCGAGAGCGAGAACTCATAAGCCAAGGAGACAGTGGGAGGCAAATCAATCTTGAAGAGCTTCAAGAATTGAACGATGAAGGAACCTCAAACACTGGCGCTCAACCCGAGGAAGAAACTTCGGTTGAACCGATTGACGAATCCTTACCTCTTAGACGTTCCAGTAGAGTTAGCGTTCAACCCCAGTTTTATGGTTTTCATATTACTACTGAAGGGGATACGTTTATTAGTGATAGTACACTAGTAAATTTGGACGAACCTAATAGCTACAAGGAGGCCATTGCAGGCCCGGAGTCTGCAAAATGGAAAGAGGCTATGGATAGCGAGATTCAGTCTATGTATGACAACCAAGTTTGGAATTTGGTTGACAATGTGCCAGGTCGTAAGACGGTCGGGTGCAAGTGGATCTTCAAGAAGAAGACCGACATGGATGGAAAGGTACAAACTTATAAGGCGCAATTGGCTGCGAAGGGCTTTACTCAAACTCTCGGAGTTGACTATGATGAGACCTTCTCACCAGTTGCGAAGATAAAGTCTATTAGGGTGATGCTAGCCATTGCTGCATTTCATGACTATGAAATATGGCAGATGGACGTCAAAACCGCTTTCCTTAATGGGAAGTTAGCTGAGGATGTTTACATGAGTCGGCCAGAGGGTTATTTCGATGCAAAGCATCCTAATAGAGTGTGTAAGCTTGAGAAATCCATTTATGGATTGAAACAAGCATCTCACAGATGGAATCTTTGTTTCGATGAGAAAGTCAAAGCGTTTGGTTTTCTGCAAAGCGAGGATGAGTCATGTGTATATGTCAAAGCCAGTGGGAGTATAGTTAGCTTCCTCGTATTGTATGTCGATGATATACTACTCATAGGAACTGACATCCCGACCCTGCAGGAAGTCAAGTCCTGGCTTGGGAAGTATTTCGCTATGAAGGACCTCGGAGAGGCTGCCTATATTCTGGGAATAATGATAGTGAGAAACAGAAGTAAAAGACTAATAGGACTTAGTCAGAATACTTACTTCGACAAGGTACTAAAACGTTTTAGTATGGATAATTCCAAGAAAGGGGAGTTACCGATCCAAAGCAATGCCAAGTTGAGTAAGACTCAAAGTCCGAGTACTGAAGTCGAGATAGCAGAGATGAGCCGAGTACCTTACGCTTCCGCAGTTGGCTCGATCATGTATGCTATGACTTGCACTCGCCCTGATGTGGCCTTCGCTTTGAGCATGGTCAGCAGATATCAAGGGAACCCTGGCAAAGCACATTGGACCACAGTCAAAAATATTCTGAAGTATCTTCGGAGGACCAAGGAATGGTTTCTAGTCCTCGGTGGGAGTGATGACTTAAGGATGTGAAGGTATACCGATGCCAGTTTTCAGACCGACCGAGACAACTATCGTTCTCAGTCGGGCTGGGTCTTTACCCTGAATGGAGGAGCAGTGACTTGGAAAAGTTCCAAGCAGGAGACTGTAGTTGATTCAACGTGCGAATCAGAGTACATAGCGGCGAGTGAAGCGTCAAAGGAGGCAATATGGTTGAAGAACTTCATCGGAGACCTTGGAGTTGTTCCAGCCATAAAGGAGCCTATGGAGATTTTTTGCGATAATGAAGGAGCGGTTGCCTTGACCAAGGAACCGAGAGATCATGGTAGATCTTGACATATCGATAGAAAGTATCATTTTATTTGACATCGAGTGGAAGAGGGACTCCTCGTAGTGAAGAGGGTAACGTTAGAGGATAACCCGGCAGATCCCCTTACGAAGGGACTAAGTAGGGTTAAGCACTTGCAGCATGCTAGGAGCATCGGGCTAAAGGACGATATTAGTTTAGATTAGATAGCCTCGAAACGTGTAATAGATAAATTATAATTGACATTTGATGATTAAATAAATGGGTATTATTTATAAGTAAAGTTACTGTCTTATGTTGATTGTTTACCTATTGTTTCACTTTGCATGTTTTGACTTCCAGAATAATAAGATTATTCGAACGTTCCACAATTGCTCATACTTTGGGAGTAGGTATGAACGAAGATTGTCATGAATTGGTTTGTAGATTGTCTAAAGTGTATTAGACATAGAAAAAGTTTGTTGCAAAGTTCATGAGTGCTTATGAATAAGATTTGAGCATTGGATTAAACCCACGCTTGCTGGCATCACTTCATGGAATTTATCACGAGTGATCGCAAGACGATAATATCATATGGTCTTGAAACCTAGATATATGGTTTATTGTTTGCAAGTTGGTTGTGCATTGATAATGCGTAAACGCGTTAGTAACTTGATGTTATAAAACGCATTGTTGTGCATGATTTGATGAGTGAATGGTGAATGCATACAAGTCGAAGTTTATCTGTTCCTTTTATCCGAAGAGGGTAAAAGCGATATTTGGGCCCCTCGATGATTTGGTTTGACTTATGTGTCGGGCCCGGTCAGGACTGAATTGATGTGTTCAATTAAGTTCTATGTCAGACAAATCTGAGATCGTGAAACAAACTGCTGGATAATAAGTATGACTATGTTCCATGTAATTGTCCGCACGATATCTAGAACGGAGGACTATACGATCCCTTATCTAAAGGACATGTTACTGATAAGATCAGACTTCGATAGAGGCTTTTGAGAGCTACGATTGCTAATCGGATCCTGAAGTCGTACTTTCATTTATAGTTATTAGACTTATCCAAGTGGGAGACTGTTGGATTAGTTTCTAAGTCCATAACTATATTTGGTATGTACTTGACCCGGTTGCAGCATGGTCCTTTGGGGTTGCCTTCACACTGGTGACTAGATATGGTGACTGTTGAGGAGAGAAGCTGATTTATTGTTAAGAATAATAAATTGGGGTATAAATATGATTTGTTAATATATTATATGAATAATATATTATTTGGAATCATATTATTAATTAATATTTAATCAGAAATTAACTAGGAATTAATTTTGGGATTAAAAGAATTAATTAAAAGTGTAGGGGCTGTTTTGTAATTATTTGATAGTTGAGGCTTTGGGCCATTGGATCACTCTTATTAGGGTTAGGCCGAAAATACTAGAAGGATCTAGGAGTTTTCGTCCAAAGCTAATGGATAAGAGGCCCATGGACTTGCTTAGGCCCTAAGCTAAGGGATTAGGGTTTCCACCTTGAAACCCTAGCTAGCCTCAAGTATAAATAGACCCCTTAGGCTCTAGAATTCGTCCCACCTTGGAGAAACCCTGCTAGAGCTGAATTTTGGAGCTTGTTACCCTTCCTCCTCTCTCTCATATTCATCCTTTCACTCAAGTGTGTTTGTGAGCCATTAGAGGTACTACACTTGTGGTACTTGCTTTCAAGAACTAAGGAAATTCAAGGAACTAGTTGTTATTACTATATAACAACAAAAGGTATGTATTCTATTCTTTTATATGAATTTCGAAAATTATAGAAGCATGCTAGGTTTCTTTTTGTGTTCATAAAGTTGTATGTCTAATAGTGAAAACATAGATCCAATTAGGGTTGCATGCACACATAGGATTGTTTGTATAAAACCCATCAGTTGTTAGTGTGAGCCATTATTGCCATATGTTAATTAGCAATATCACTTTAATATGATTCTTGAGCATACAAGATCCTTCACTCATCATGTGTGAAAATTACAAAAAGGTGATTTATAGGCTGAAACAATCTCCACGTGCATGGTTCTCAATACTAAGTCATAAATTACATGAGCTTGGTTTTCAATCGTCTAAATCTGACACATCTTTGTTTTTCTTTCAGCATTCAGACATTACTATCTACATGCTCGTTTATGTAAATGACATTGTCATTGTTGGTTCTTCACAAAAGGTTGCTGATCAGTTGATTCATAACTTGTCTATTTCATTTCCAATCAAGGATCTTGGCAGGTTCAACTACTTCTTAGGAATTGAAGTCGCTCACAATTCAGGGGGGAATAACCTTGTTACAACACAAATATGCTTCTGATCTCCTTCGTCGTGTCCACATGGAGAATTGTAAGAGTGTTTCAACTCCCATGTCAGTCATAGATAAACTTGCTCGTGATTATAGATAAGTGCTTAGTGATGATGATGCCTTCAAATACAGAAGCATGGTTGGTGGTTTACAATATCTTACACTAACACGACCATATATCTCCTTTCCGGTCAACAAGGTTTGTCAATATCTTTCAAAACCCACTGATATTCATTGAGAAGAAGTCAAACGTATCTTGAGATATATAAAAGGCACGATAACTGTTGGGGTTTGAGCATAACATCATTCATATGGTGTACATGCAACCCTAATTGTTTTGGATCTAGGTTTTTTCTAATTTGAACATACAACTATGAATACCAAAGCAATAACCCTATGACTAGCATACATATATCTAAAATCACATATGATTAGGGTTAGAATCTTTACCTCTCTTGTTATGTTGCAATAACAAGTTTAAGCCATCTTGATCTTGACTTCTGAAAGCCTAGTGCCCCAAGTGTTGCACCTCTAATGGAGTCACAAACACCCAATGCAAGGAGAATAACTTAGGAGAGAAGGATTTTGGCTAGGGTTTCTTTCTTGAATGCTTAGGCCGATAATCCCCTTGTATGGGGTCCTATATATAGTTGTGGCTGCTAGGGTTTTCAGGTGGAAACCCAAATACCTAACTTAGGCAACAAGCAGCCCATGAAATCCTTCCTTAGAGCCCATGGACGAAATCTTATGGGCTTCCCCATAAATTTCGTCCACTCCACTCTATGGAGTCCATCAGCCCAATTATGCAACTATCAATGATTTGCATAACAGTCCCACAATTATTTAATCAGTCTCTTTTGACCACTAACTTAATTCCAAATTAATTTCTGATCAATACTAATTAAATAATATGATTTCCAAATAATATATTAATCTTGTAATATATTAATAAAACCATTTTCGATTACCAATTTATTATTCATATAATAAATTCTACTCTCTCTCCTCTTGTCATCCTATCAAGTTGCATGAGTGAAGGCAACCCAAAAGGACCATGCTCATAATCAAATCAAGTACATAGAAAAAATAGTTATGGGTTCACAATTCAGGGGGGAATAACCTTGTTACAACACAAATATGCTTCTGATCTCCTTCGTCGTGTCCACATGGAGAATTGTAAGAGTGTTTCAACTCCCATGTCAGTCATAGATAAACTTGCTCATGATTATGGAAAAGTGCTTAGTGATGTTGATGCCTTCAAATACAAAAGCATGGTTGGTGGTTTACAATATCTTACACTAACACGACCATATATCTCCTTTTCGGTCAATATCTTTCAAAACCCACTGATATTCATTGAGAAGAAGTCAAACATATCCTGAGATATATAAAAGGCACGATAACTACAATAATTCACATCATAAAATCCAATTCAAGATTGTTAAGCATATTCATAGATGTAGACTGGACAGGATGTTTGGATTATCGTAGATCTACTGGTGGGTTTACAGTGTTTCTAGGATCAAATTTGATCTCGTGGAGTTCGTGTAAGCAACCTACTATGTCTCGATCGAGCATAGAAGATGAATATAAAGCTCTGGCTAATGGTACAGCTGAGGCAATATGGGTACAATCTATTCTCAAGGATTTAGGTGTGTGTTTGCCTCGCCCGGCGGTACTTTGGTGTGAAAACTTGGGAGCCACTTACTTGACTGGTAATCCGATATTTCATGCTCGAACTAAGCACATATAAGTAGATTTTCATTTCGTTAGAGAAAGGGTAGCTATGGGTGCTCTTGATGTTCGACTTATATCTTCAAATGATCTTGTAGCAGATGGGTTCACTAAGCCAACAACTTGTAACATGCTTGACCGTCTGAGATACAATCTGAACCTTGTTCCGGTTAAGATTGAGGGGGAATGTTAACCGAAGGATAGAAGATAAGGAATAGTTTGAATTATAAGTTTGTTATACAGATTATAACAATCTATTGTAACCTTATCATGTATTGTGTATATATATATATATATATATATATATATATATATATATATATATATATATATATATATATATATATGATACTGATACCTTTTTGTGGCAAATATTGTGTTTTACTATATCTACCGACGAATAAAAAGTTATGTCCGATTTATATTGAATTTCTTTCAATCCTCTTAGTTATTTCTCACATGTCCATTAATGTTTTGCAATTTTTTAAAAGGAAAAATTTCATATTTGTCATTCTTATACATCAAAATATTATATTTGTCAAACTTAATTTCTAAATGTTATATTTACCCATTATAAACTTTCAAAATTAAAAAATTTACAATATTTTTAATGTTTATAATCATTTTTTATATCGTAGAATTATTATAATAATTAAATTTTTATTGACCATATTCTCTCTGCGTCTAAATTGTTGGAATGTCTTCTTCTAAACTGTTGGAATATCGTCTTCTTGACAAACACAAGACATCATCTTCAGCCCTCTAACTAGAATGCATGCATTGATTTCTTAGTTTGTGTTATTGACTTATTGTTGATTATTGTCATATTATAGATGAAAGATATTTTAGATATTATCTTTGGTATTATAGATGAAATGTATTTTAAATATTACACTTGATATTATAGGCATGAGCGTATCTATGTAGGGTAAAAGTGGGTCCCCACCTTTTTTTTCTTTTTAAATAATGTAAGTTATACGTGAAAAAAATAGGACCTACCTTATAATACACGAATGACATACCTTATAATGTTTGCCAAAAGGAAAATGGAGCAAAATGTATAAAGCTCAAAGTTTATATTTCAATCCACTTTTAAATAGATCAATGACTTTATCCATATAAAATTTAATCATTAGGCAATAGTTTGAGCCATTTAAAATTAAACAAAAAAGGAAAAAAATCAACAAAACGAAACGTCGCTTGGGTTGATGCATGATCGAAATCTCCGAAATATCAAAAAGCGTCGCTCTGCTGATCGTTCCTAGCGGCCACCAGTTCTGCCCTTCGTCGTTCGCCGTTTGGGCATCGCCACCAGCCTACCGCCCTCCCCCCGCCAGGCGCCAGCCCGCCACTAGTATTCTTTACTCTCTCATTTTTTTTTTCGATTTCACTTACACTAGGAACCACGTGGTTTTCGGTTCTAAATTCGCCACTGATTATAGATGAAAGATATATATGTGTGTGTGTATATATATATATATATATATATATATATATATATATATATATATATATATATATATATATATATATATATATATATGGAATGGCAAAATATTATTAAACTAGCAAGGAGCTAGAAGAAATAATTACATCAAAATAGTAGCGAAAGCCGGATTATACAACCAGGTAGTCCAACGAATCTTAGATTTGCTACATCTATTAGAAATCCAAAAAAAATCCTTATCTACTACATCATCAAAAAGAAAAGACTTTTTTGGGATAGCCGTTCCAAATATGACCGAACTTCTAAAATTTCAAATGGTCCAAAAGGTAGTAAAGATCGGTTCTCATCGTGACATCATCGGGCCAAGAGAGTAAAGACTGCACATAAATCTGATCCGGAATTCTAAAACCCCACCAAATAGCAATACGGCTCCAAATATCAATAAACTTTGGACATCCTGCAAAAAGATGCTCAATGGTCTCCACAACACAGGAACATATTGGGCACATAAGCGAAGCCACCATAATACCTCTGACAAAAAGTCTCTCTCTCGTAGGAATACTCTAAAGCTGCAACCTCCAAATGAGAATATTGAGTTTATTGGGAACCTAATTATTCCATCTAGTAACCATATGATCCGAGGTAATCAAATCACTATCCAAGAACAAACGAGCTGAAGAAACTGAAAAAAAACATTAGTAGTATTTAAAGTCCACCCCAATCTATCTGCTATGGAAGAAAATTGGACACATGCATCAACAACAAAAACTCCTCCCACTGAGTTTGCTCAATACCACCCCTAGGGGTGCATCTAAGAGTACCAATATCCCAACCAATCCCGATACGGTCTCAAATAGTACAAGTACGGTGAATATCCAAGGCGAACACTCTGTGGAAAGAAACCTTAAGCGGAGTATCACCCATCCAAACATCATTCCAAAAAGAAGTATTTGCTCCATCTCCTATACTAATGGGGCATAAGGTCTGAAAATCTAACCCCCTGTCCTTAAGATTAGTTAACATTCGAGTTATATCATTCCAAGGACCCATCCAATTTCTTCTCGGAATCAGAGGAGAAGAGTGCCCTTCTAACCCATATAATATTTTCACCACCCTAACCCATATCAAATTCGGGTAATGAAAAATACGCCAACGCCATCGTAGAAGTAAAGCCCTATTATAGGCAAAAAGACTACCCACACCCAAGCCTCCATCGTCTCTAGAAGCAAGGACTTTACTCCACTGAACCTAATGCATACGTCGGTCATCCAAATCTATTCCCCAAAACAAAACAACTCTCATCTTCTATAACGTGTTCAAAACTGTAATCGGAACAGGAAAAATAAACATCAAAAAGGTACCAATGGACCCAAGAACAGACTTAATCAATGTAAGTCTACCACCATAAGAAAAGGTTTTCGCCTTCCAACCAACCAATCTAGACCGGAAACGATCTATGATAGGAGACCAAGACTCCACTCTAGCCATATTTTGACCAATTGGCATTCCCAAATGAAATAAAGGTAGGGTACCCGAAATACAACCCATACAAATAGCCATAGAAGAAACTTGGTCCGTCGTGACTTCCACCCCGAACAACTTACTTTTAAGCAAGTTAATTTTCAGACCTGGTAGATGAAAGATATTTTAGTTTGTGTTATTGACTTGTTGCTGATTATTGTCATATTATAGATGAAAGATAATTTAGATATTACCCTTGGTATTATGATCTTTAAAAAGGAATATATATATATATATATATATATATATATATATATATATATATATATATATATATATATATATATATATATATATATATATATATATATATATATATAAAGGGTAATATGATATTTAACAATTACCCTAAACAAATATAACATTTCAATGTTTAAGAATAACGTATACAAAATTCTCAATATTGAACATCATATATTTTTCAGATTGGCTTTGAAAATATGTAAACATATATTCGTAAGTAAAATCCTCTTGGCTAAAATGTATGTTATTATTATACTTCAGAAAAAATAGAACCATGCACGAAGTTTATATGGTGCATGGTTGGGAGAAGAAACCATAATGGACGTATATAAGACACTGTTAGCCTATTAGATTAAAATGTAATACTAGATAGATATAAGCACGAAATTGTATTAAATGTTTTGGAAGTTATAAACGTGACAAAAACTTATATATCAAGAAAAAACGGAAAACCGGTAAATACTAGATACTTCTCCAAAAACGATCAAACAACTAAACAAAGCAAATGAAGTATTGACGTCATTAAAAAATTAATGGTAGCGACCTATTCTTTAGATAAATAACTTTATAATAGACGACTAATGAAATAGTTATATACCCATAATTTTATTTTTGTGTAGTTTAGATACATTGTTGCCCATAGGATCTTATTTATCTCTAATCTAAAATCGAAGACATGTTCGAAGAATAAACATGTGTTTGTACTATTTGTGTTTTTGATATTTTAGGTTTTTAGCACTAAAAGTTTTAAAGTTCTCCGATAGAATCTAAACAGGTTATGCATAGTAATCAGGTTGCTCCAGACATTTGTAAGGCCCTGTTCAAAATCGAATTAGAAGACCTAAAAACTAAATTTATATAAAGTCTCAAATATTCTAATTTGAGTTGAACTTTAGAAGAATATAAATGTTAACGGGGAAAAACACATGAATTACACAAATATTATAACTAAATCAAAACCAATTTTTAATATATATTATTAATTATAACAAAAAAATTTACACTTTTCAAAGAATATAAGCACTCAATCCATCTCATCAGGATTAATATTTTCTTGTTAATTTAAAAAAAAAAAACTTCTATTTATATGTATACAAATATGTTACACACAAAAATTTAGAGGCTATTTGGTAGCTTCTGAAGTTCTTAATAAAGCGATGAACCCTTAATTTTTCAAATTCAGAACGTTTGATAGTCTTTTTATTTTTGCTTTTTAATTTTCCAGCAATCTCTTAAAATTAAAAGAATGATTTGTATATTAATAAAAAAGAACATATTCCAAAAATACTCTATTTTTTTCAGCAAACCCTTTTCCCCTATTTTATTTTTCTATCTCATACGACTGCCTCATTTTCCCACCAAATGCCTTCTTTGATCTATTAAAAATTTAGAGCCTATTAAAAATTCAGATTCTACCAAGTAGTCATGTAATACATTTCGTAAGATGCTGGAATCAAACCATCATGGAGAAGTTTGTTACCTGTTTTCTTTCCACCTCGATGCAATAGGTATATAAGTGTAGTTAATTTGCGTTACAATTTCAATTGAAGACCTGAAATACCTATATGCATATATTAGCGGAGAAGTTTGTTAACATGTTTTTTTAGAAAGATTATATAATGTTATTCTATAATCATTTTAATCGTGAAAAAAAACTATTGTAAGCTAACTATCAACGAGACTATGACATATAGTTTTACAATCTTACATTTTGCCAACAGGGATGAACCCACCTTGCAGCTGGTTGTGTAGGCACCTGCCTTTCTCAAAAAAATAAAATTTTTAGAATATCTTTGTAATTTGTCCTCACATTGCTTTTTTTTTTAAAAGAAAATAAAAGAGAGGGGGAGGGATAATAAAAGAAAATAACGAAAAAGAAAATATATTTGTAATTTGTCCTCATAAAACATAAAAAGAAAGAAGATAGGAAAGCAATCAAAGCATGCAAGCTGTGAGCAACCCCATGCCCCCACTGCCACTATAGAGCAGCTCATCGCACACCGCCGGACCACCCATGCCCCTCCAAAGGCTGGTGTTTCTTTTGATTTTCTTATGTTTTTATTTTCAGTATTTTGTCAAAATTTAAATTAGGGCAGTAAATTGAACTCCATTAAGTTATTGGATTGACAAATCATTATTTTGCTATTTATACAGCAATATTATTATTTTTATTTATCTGTAATGTATTGAACTCTATAAAAAATCAATTAGAGACGTGCAAAAAAAAACCAAAATCGAATAACCAAATCTAACCCAATGATGTTTGGTTTATATGGTTTTCGAGTAACTTAGTTTGGTTAACTGAATAAGTATAATCTTATTTGGTTTAACTAGTTATATTTTCTAGAAAAATTAATTTGATTGATAATTTATCATCCTACTTCGTCCTCTTACATATTCATTAATTGTCAAATAATTCTCTTTTATCATCTTATCCTTTGATTATGACATTTGTCATAATTTAGTGAATAGGAAGAAAAGAAGAAGGATTTTGTAAAAGGATATTTAACTTCTCTATTTTTTTTATTTTGGTTAAACCGAATAAACAATTAAATATATATATTTTTGATTTTATTGATTAATTATCAAGTTTTTTTTACTTAACTTATTATTTACAAATTAATAATTAAAAGTAATATATATTTATGTTGTATATATTAGGACAAATTTTACAAAAGTTACTACCCGTTCATAAATTTGATTTTCACACTATCTTTTTTGTCTCAAATTAGATACTCCTTTTATCAATTTATAATAATTCTCACTACTTAATCAGTCAAGTCAACTAGGTTGACAACTAACGTAACATGCTAAAGTGTCAGTTTTGATGATGTAACATGTTGACACGGAACAATGATATCGCCTTTATTGGTGACATTACACATTAGATGTGAAAATTAACAAAAAAAAACTAAAATATAGTGACTTTGTGATAACTATCGAAAATATAATGATTTTTATGAAGTTTTTATGGATGATCATGTAGATAATTTAATTATTCTTCAAATTAACTGTGTTTGTTTATCAATTAAAAAAATCAATAAATATTTTAAAAAATATATTTATTTTTAATGTAATTAGATGCCACATTAGAGTAAATGTTGACGGGTAATATAAACATTTTAAATGTCAATTAATTAAATATGTGTAAATAGTTGCCAATTAATAAAATTATACGTTTTGAATAATTGATTAATCATTAACGACATTATCCCATTTGTAAACGATAATATTTTAGAATTTAATATAAGATGAAAATAAACATGTTCTATTTTGAATGATAGAAATCATAACATATCTAAGAGATGAATTTATTTGATTTAAGTAGTCAAAACCACTAGATCAAATATAGACACAATTACAACCATACGCTGCATCTACTTAGAACCAAATTATTGTAGAATAACATTCGAGCTCACTAGTATCGTAGGAATTGATTTACCTATATACTTACAAAAAAGCGTTTATTGACTTGTTAAAATCAACAAGACAAAAAGTAAAATTTTGTCTCACCTAAAAGGGTTGAAGGCAATTTTTAAGCTTCAATGTGGTCTACACATGTATATGCCAATACATCAAGATAAATAGTTAAAGGCAATTGTAACGTTCCAAAAATTCAGAGTAAAAATTTCATTTTTAAAATAATAAGCCATATAAATAAGTTGTTCCAAAACCAATCAAAGTGATTTCATCATGTAAACATTAGAGTAAAAATCATAAATAGTCAAAGTGGAATCTCTGGGGGATGTAGTGCAGTCACGCCGGGCTCTTCCCTTTAGAACCGGAAGTACTTGAAACCATAAATGTCAAACCGTAAGCATAAAGCTTAGTGAGTTCCCTAAATACCATATACCATACATACAATAAAGATTGTTATGTGCCAACCATAGTTCTACAGTTTCGATTATGCCATGAGCCGTATCATGGTTTTTCCTTGCCAAGCCAGGGGCCAAAACCCGAGTCTTACAACCAAGTGCCAAGAGCCACCTCTTGGTCTTCCATGCAAGTATCATAAAGACAACAAACGTTCTACATATAACTGCTAAAGTCTATACCCTCGTCTTGCATACAAATTGTTGGGAGCCATATCCAGGTCATTCATGCATTGCCAAGTGCCACCACCTGGTCTTTCTACATAACATAATCCAGTTGGCCGACATTAGTGCCTTCGACCCTCAAGTACAGTGAGGAGACTCACCTAAATTACAAAGCCAACTAAAACCCCTACTCAATGTCACGCTGACCACAACTAACAACTCTCACCTCGAAAAGATGGGTGTTAAACACCTCCTATCAATCCACACAAGGCAAACCCTAAGTCTACCTTCTAAGAATAGAAATTTAACCAAAAGTCAACCCATGCCAAAAGTCAACGGTCAAAGTCAATGGCCAATGTTGACATTAGTCAACCGCTACGTCGTGGCCTTCCTTGGCTACGTCGTGGCCGTTATACGATCTAATAAATGAGAAATTCGTAGTCACCACGCCGTGGTGACTCATGGCCATGCCGTAGGAGCTGGGATTCCAACAACTTAATGGATTAAGTTGTTTCCTTCGATTCAAGAGCTCCAAAGATCAGATGTGGTCCATTTTATGGTCTAAAAGGATAAAGTTTCCAACTTTATCCATTAAGACACCCAAAGAGATTAAGATCTCAAACCCTAGGACCAAATAAAGCCAAAATCCATAATGTCTTAACCATTAAGCCCATAATCAGAAAAATTCCTTAACCTGACCACTCTAGAAGGGTTTATAATACTATATATACTAAAAAGATGAGAGCTTTATAGACATGCATATCCAAAACATGTCTAGAATCCATTTTAGGTCATAATAAGATAAAAATGCCCAAAAACTCATGCAATGATTAAAACTCCAACCAAAGTCTAGATCTACAACATATAATGCTCATGGGACTCATGAGAGTAATAAAGTTGCCAACTTTATGAGTTCCTTTCCTCCAAACTTATTCAATCATGAAGATATGGGATAATATCTTAGATCTAGCCACTTCAAGCCATAAAGTTAGAGTCTAAGATACTTACAACGGTCCAGAAGCTATGAGAGATGTTGATAATGTTGGTTCGTTGCAAGTTCCACCAATGGAACACCTTCTTCTCTTCTTTTCCAAGCTAATAATGCTCCAAGAAGGCCACAAATCACTAAGGAAAAGATAGTTAGGGTTTCTCTGAGGTATAACGATGTTGGAGGCTGATTATCAACCCTAGAAATGGCTTATAGGGGTATAAATATGAAGGGAACCCTAAAAGAATCATGGGCTTGGCCCAGAACAGCTGTCACGCTGTGGCGATCCAATTAAACATGTGATCCTTCAAACCATTGCCATGTTGTGGGCATCCTTGCGCCAAGTCGTGACACAAAATTCCTCTAAAACTTCATCTTTAGCCCCTGATAAAGTAAGCCTAACCAATCTGGAACACGGGTGTTACAACAACCCTCTCTTAGGAGTTGTTTGATAGTTGTTGGCCGAGTCTGATCTAACTGAGTCTGGGTTTGAGTGGGTCTGAAGCTCTAAATGCATCTGTGTCTGACTTAAAAAATATCGTTTGATTACACATCTGATTAGTTATGAAGATTACTGAAAATGACCATTTTACCATTTTGTTATGTTTTTTATTGAATAAATGTTTATGTTTGATAAAATCTGAATAAAACTGATGAATAGTTATACAAAATATCATATAAAATCCAAATTTAAATTGATGAATACTAATTCAACATTTGTAGATATCTTGTCCAAATTTCGGTTCTCTTAATACTCTAGCAAGGAATATCCTAAGAATCTAACAAGAAATATATGTTACATATCTCATTGATATGTTTATTTGGTAATCCTTATTGTAAGAAATGTTGACACCATCATACTCCTAGACTCCTTCTTTTATAGTATCGGATGAAGTTATGATGTCCTATATAACAATCGATATGAATGAATATTTCAAATATATAACAATTGTAAACAACAAAATATGGAGAAAATTATGTACATTTAACTCTACGGTTCTTGAAAAGATATATTATGATACATCCAGTTCACAATTTTTAGTTCATCAAACACAAATAGAAGTTATAAGCTACAAAATTACAAATCAAAAGTTTATAATATAGAACTAAAGGTTGTTGTAGCTCTGATCCCATAACTCAATTCCATGTACCTTATAGATCAAACGTTCTGCGTCTGAATACATATGTAAATCCAATTGATATTATCATACCTGTTCTAAGTAGGTGCACCAAACAATTCATAGCAAGTAAAACACCAGTAGCATCACAATTATGATGGATTATCATCTTAAATTAAGACTTAAACATAAAAAAATCCAGGTTCTTGAAGCTACATATATTTCCTTGACAGTAGACATCAAATTGATAGTAAACACCAATTTGACAACAAAAAGAAACATGTCCTTGAATCTCTAATGCGACTCAAATCTCCAAGAGGTCTTCTGGACAGATACTATAGCAGGGATCTGAGAACATAGAGAAAAGCGGTTAGAACTACCCCAGGGACTGTGCCATGGGAGCAGGCTTCGACGATCAAGTTAGATCGGTTGGTAGAGATGATATGGTTCTTCCTAGCCGGAGAGAACCATCTTGGTGATGGGGGTAGTGTATGGGCTTGATGGAGGTTGATGCCTTAGGGCTCAAGGTGGTAGGAGAGAGTCTAAGGGGAAGTCCAAGGAAAAGGTCCCTCTCTAAGGAAGACGTACTTTTTAATTTATAGGGGATAACTATGTCAAGGGAATTAGGTTAGGATTTGGGCCAACCCAATTCAGGTCTAACTAGCAAGGAGCTGGGCAAGGCCTCCCAGGGGCATCAAGAGAGTGCTAGGGGTGACCAGGAGGCGCACACCTGGAAAGGATGGCAGGAGGGTGCCAGAAAAGGGTGGCTGGAAAACACTAGGAAGGGCTGGCAGGCTAGCGCCAGATAAGGCTGGCAGGAGAGCGCTAGACAAGGTTGGCGTGCCAGAACTGTCTGGGTCATGCTAATAGACCTAACATCATCAAGTCCCCCAGTCCGATGTGATTGGTATGCATCCAATGAAATTGGACTGGACACAGTTATGAAAGGTCGTGCGTTATCAAGCTCCAATATGATTTATCAACTAGTTAATAGTTATCCTAGTTCCAAATTCATAATACCCTATCTGACCAACATCACCATCTCTTATGTTCTTCGATTTTGACCTGTAATAAAGATTCAAGAAGTGTGTGAAGGTTGCAATCGATTCCAAATGGGGATAGGGTGAGAGGAAGTATTGATCTATTTTTAGAAAAATGGGAAAAAGGTGATACCTGTAACTTGATTAACGAAAAAGGGGGTGAAATATCGTTTTATTTTTGGTGTGATGGGAGGGAGAACAAAAGATAAAGGACAACTGCAATTGATCATGATAGAAGGGTTAGAAGTTCAACGCTGAAGGAGGTGCCAACACTAGAGAGGACAAAAGTGGAGGATGTGACCGACGAGACTGAAGATGACGAAAGGTGTGATGGAGAGGATGAAGTGAAGTCCGTTCAAGGAGAAGGAGAATGGCCAATTGGGAAAAGGAGATTCTCTTTCTTAGTCAGCTTCTTTTTTTAGAGGACCGGGTCAGACCTTGAGGACCGAGTAAGATGCAAATATTAAGGGTATCAAATTCTTTGATTTGGATCGAGCGAGAGCTTACCTCTTATTAGATCTAGTAAGAGGAAAAACAAATAAGCCCTTACTTTACCAACATTAAAGGTACACACATTATTGAACAATAAATGATTATAAATCAAGAAAATACATTTGATATCCTGCATTAAATTCATATAGTTAAAAAATTCTTCATCTTTTCGTTACCATTTTTTTGTATAAGGAATTGACCTCAAAATACATATCCAAAGCTATGTATTTATGTCATGTAAAGATCTTGAAGATTCTGGAAGAGCCTTTGCAAGTGAATATACCTTTTTAGGTATCAAGTAAGTATCTAGTGCAATCTCCAACATACAACTACATACAAGTTTAAAAATATTCCTTAATAATTTTAAATCACTACCCATATCTTCAAAAATTATAAAAAGCTTGATCATTCTTTCAACAAAATTCATTTTATATAACTATCACAAAAGACACTATTTTTAGACAACTATCACACAAGTCACTACGTTTTAGTTTTAGTGTTTTTTTTTCTTTTCAGTTTTAACACCCATAATATGATGTCACCAAATAGTGCCACATCATCATTTCAGATCATCAAAAATGATACATCACCATGTCACGCCAACTGAAAACTGGGCTGGCCTATTAAGTAGTCATAATTGTAACAAATTAGTAAAATTAGTGTCCAATTTGAGAAAAAAAAACACAATGTTAAAATCATATTTTTGTGAAAAGTTTGCAACTTTTGTGGAATTTTTCATATATATTATTGCATATTACACAAACTTAAGCACATAAACAAAAATAAGGTAAATCTTAAATATGTTACTAAAGTGAAACTTTATTCGGATTAAGCGAAAAACAGAACCAAATAAAAAGAAATTGAAAAAACCAAAACTTATTTCATGATAATCATATTGAGGTACGTACTTTGATCTACTTGGTTCTAAATGAGGTTGCTCCTTTTTATGAATTCGTCTAACTTTATATGTCATTGAAATGAAGCTTGTTTTAGCCTATATCGATTCCTTGAGTTGTACATTAGATGTTCTTAACCATTAGAAATAAAAATCTAAGCTGGGTCATGTATACATCTTCATGAAAATAGTTATTGAGAATAACCGTTTGATGTGCATATGATGTAGCTTTATATTAAAATAAGCTACAAGGGCCAATACGATCTTAAAGAAGTTGGGTAAAACCTGTTGGATTAGGTGTCTAAGCCAATAACTAAATTAGTATAATCTTGAATTATTAGGAAAGTCCTTTTGTGTTGCCCTCAAACGTAGTAATTGACTGGAATGCTATTTGGAGAGAGAGAGACTGATTTATTAATTTATTATATAATAAATAAATTAATTAGAAATAAAACAAATAATTTATTAATGTATTATGAGAACAATATATTAATTAGAAATAGTGTTATTTAATTAAGATTTAATCAGAAATTAATTGGAATTAATTTTGGGATTAATTGGAATAATTAAAAGTGGCAGGACTAAAGGTGACAATGTTCAAAAGTTGAACATCGACCAATTCTAGAAGCTCCTAAGAGGGTGGACGGTTTCTAGATGGTTTTTAGGGATTATCTTGGGCATTAAGGAAGCATAGGAATCCTTAAGGAGCAAGAATAGGGGATAAGGCTTATTCAATTAAAATTTCTTATTCTAGCATCCGTAGTCATCTATATAAAACCTCATAGGGGTTCATATTTTGGGCAATCATTATTCTAAGAGTTTGAGCCAAAAATATCCTTCCATTTCCTCTCTACTCTTTAGCCTCTAATTTTCTAGGGTTTGGGTGTGAGCCATTAGAGGCATGCGACTTCTGGTGCTTGCTTTGTAAAGACCAACAATGAAGGATTACTAGTTTATTTCCAATAATAAACTAAGGTATGTATTTTCTAATAACCCTTTTGTAATATCGAAAATAGCAATGTAGTTCTAGGGTTCTTGATATTCAATAGTTGTTTGCAAATCATAGTGAGAACATAGATCCTTTAGGGTGCATGTGAACTTAGTGTTTATGTTTTTCCGCCAAAAATAGATTTTTTTGGAACATATAAAACTCATCAGTGTTATCAGAGCTCTTGTTCTCATTGATCTTGCACAAAGTTGAATTAGATCAAAATTAGGGTTTATAGAAACTAAACCCTAAGGAGTCAAATTTCGAAAATCCCTAGGGTTCTTGAAACCCTAGCCTCTACCCTAGTATTTTCGAAATTTGCAAGGGTTTTAGAAATCCTAGCCCCTTTTGCCTAATTTTCGAAAATTGAGGAACCCTTTTAAAGTTTACCTTGTTTCCTTATTTGTTATTTTAAAAGCCTTAAAATTTGAACAATTAAAACATGATAAACCCTAGCCTATTTTTTCGAAAACTAAAAGGCTTAGGATCATGATTAAATTGAATTATTTTATTAATTGTTTAATTGTAAATAACTATTTAATCTATATTGATTTAATTAAATTAATTAATTGTTTAATTAAAAGATCAAGATTAAATCAAAATTGGTTCATTTTTAATTTAAATTTATTTTATTTATTTCGAAAATTTAAATCTAAACCTAGTATTTTAGAAAAGTTTTAAAATACACCTTATACTATATATATAATTAAGATTTTAATATACTGTATGTATAAGACTAGTCAGTCAAATTGCTAGTACGCCTCATTCACAAACCATACTAAGAGGGGAGTTTAACGAATCGGCCTATAAAATGACCGCCATTGGGTATCCATTTTTACATACCTCTCTCTCGTATGGTGAGGGTTGTTAGCCAAACGAATTTAATAGGACATTATCTCATTAATAAGTATAATAATATAAAGTAACTAAACCATTTTTATAAAATCATACTCTTAGTTACTTTAGAAAAAATGTGAAAAGTATGCTAATCCATAAAATAACATATTATGCTTTATAAGTAGTTAGTGGAGCGCGTGTGGTTAACCGGCACACTAATAGTGACTTTGAAGAATAATAATAGGCATTTCGATAATTATCATCGTTAATGGAGCATGTGTGTTTAACCGACACATTAATGGGAGATGATAAATGACATCAAGAGTGCCAAGTATATATGTACGGTAATTCATATCTTGTTTGTGATCCTCGGTATCCCGGTCACAAATGGAAGAGCATAATCTGAGATTAAACATGCCATTGATAAATTCAATAAATCTCAAAAGATCTAGGAGTTTCATAGTTCAAAATTGGTAAATTGCTTTTACCTACCTTCATAAATTCGCGATAAGATTACCGCATCCTTATTCTTAGTTGTGAATTGTTATTTTGGATCCTAGCCTTAAATATTAGTTATGGGTTAAATAATATTAAGGATTTAACTACATTTTCTCTATAGATGTCTACTTCTGGTGATGCTTCTGCTCCTTAAAATTCGTCCAACAACTTTTCGCTTCTCTCAATCGTGTCCAAGGTGACATTGGATGGCATCAACTACAATGACTGGATGCGCAACATCAAGATAGCTCTTCGATACAAGGGAAAAGAGTATATCCTCGAGAAACAACTCATTAAGATCGATAAAGCTGTTGCTACTCCTGAAGAAATTACCGCCTACAAGTAACACTATGATGATGTGACTAAAGTTACTTGCATCATGGTTGCCACCATGATACCTGAGTTGAAAAAGTTCTATGAGGACTACTGGCCATACGAGATGAACTTAGATCTTGTGGAAAAGTTTCACAAGAGAGATCATCAAGAAAAGTATGAAGTCGTCAAAGCTCTTATGGCATGCAAATTGAAGGAAGGGGAGTCTGTCTGCAACTATGTGCAAAGAATGCAAAGATACGTAGAGCGCGTTTAAAGGCTCAATGTGAATTTCGATGAGGAGTTTCCATTGGCATGGTCCATAACTCCTTGCATCCTTGTTATGCCCAATTCATTCTAGCTTATCATTTGAACATCACAGAAACCACATTGGCCCAACTCCACAACTTGTTGCGAACAACTGGGTCAGGAATGAAAAAAAACCCTACCACTACAAATGCTCTTGCCCTTGCCATTGGGAAAAACAAAGGAAATAAAAGGAAAGGTGGTTCTAAGCAGAACTGGAAGGGCAAGGCCGATGTTGGGTTGTTTAGGAATGGCCCAAAAGCAAAGCCCAATTCTGATATTCCTTGTGTTAGTGATCCCAAAGAGGTCATTTGCTTCTATTGCAATGATAAAGGCCACTGGAAACGAAGATGCCCCACGTACTTGCAGGACATAAAGGATGGCAAAGTGAAGCCATCGTCGTCACATATTTACACTATTCAAACTAATAACTCACAACCTACTCGTTCTTGGGTCCTTGATACAGGATGTGATTTTCACATATGTTCTGATTTGCAGGGACTAAGAGAAAGTGAAGAGTTGGAGCATGGAAAGATGAATCTAATCATGGGTAATAGGCGATCTTCTCCTGTTACCATGATTGGAACTTATAGTCTTATGCTTATTAGTGATGTTAGATTAGATTTAGTTAAGTGGTGATATTCTTCAGAAATGACGCAAAACATTATTTCTTTTCATGCACTTCTTAGACAAGGTTTTCGATATTCGTTTAATGATATGAATGGATCGATTTTGGTTTATAAGAATTGCATTTTTATATTGGAAGCTTTACCTTGTAATGGTGTGTATGAAACTATGATTTTTGTAGATAGTGTAGGTAATTGTGTATTTCATATTGATTCGTCTAATAGTTTAGACAAGGCATGCTTGTCGCGTTGTCGTCTTGGTCACATTAACAAGAAATGCATCGCCCAACTCCAAAAGAATGGAGTGTTGGAATCATTTGACTTAAGTCCAGATGATGAATGAAAATCTTGCCTTTTAGGGAAGATAACAAAATCACCTTTCACTTGATCTTGTGAAAGAGGTGAAGGTTTGATGGATCTCATACACACAGATGTGCGTGGACCCTTCAGATCCACCAAAAGTGATGTTAACAGGTTTTATGTGACATTTACAGATGATTATAGTAGATATGGTTATATCGACTTAATCAAGCATAAATCAGAAACCTTTGAAAAGTTCAAAGAGTTTAAACATAAAGTCAATAATCAATTGGTCCAATGTACCTTGGGTTTAGCTTTCCACATTTTCCGAAACGTATCATGCCTTTCCAGGGCGAGACCTTCAGAAGGACGCGGTCACCGACCTGGAATTCCAAGGGTTTTCGTCTCTTATCGGCGTAGCTCTTTTGTCTATCTCGTGATGCTTTCAGTCGTTCTCGGATTTGCACAATCTTTTCAGTCGTCTCTCGGATAATTTCAGGACCAGTGAGAGTGCTGTCTAGGACTTGACCCTTGACTAGCTGCGTGTCACCCACTTCAACCCAGCATAGAGGGGATCTGCACTTGCGGCCATAGAGGGCTTCAAACGGCACAGCCTTGATGCTGGTATGGTAGCTGTTGTTGTAGGAAAATTCAACCAAGGGAAGATGAGTGTCCCATGACGCGCCGAAGTCGATGACGCAGGCTCTCAACATATCTTCCAATGTCTGAATTGTTCTCTCACTTTGTCCATCTGTTTGAGGGTGATAAGCTGTGCTCATATCCAATTTAGTTCCAAGAGCCTTCTGTAGTGATTGCCAGAATCTCGAGGTAAACCTGCTATCTCGGTCAGAGATAATGGATACAGGTACCCCATGAAGGCGAACTATCTCTTTAATGTAGATCCGTGTAAGTCTCTCCATCTTGAAGTTTTCTTTGATTGGCAGGAAGTGGGCGGATTTAGTCAACCGATCGACAATCACCTAGATGGCGTCGTGCCCACTCGGGGATCTAGGTAACTTAGTGATAAAATCCATTGTTATCATTTCCCACTTCCACTCAGGTATTCCTGGCTGCTGAAGTAAACCTGAGGGCTTCTGATACTCCACCTTCACCTTGGCGTAAGTCAAGCACTTGCCCACGAAGGTTGCAATTTCTGCTTTCATGTTTGGCCACCAATAGAGCTGTTTGAGATCCAGATACATCTTATCTGAACCTGGGTGAATGGAGTATTTCGTCTTGTGAGCCTCATTCATGACAACCTCTCTATACCTGCCAAACTTTGGGGTCCAGATCCGGTTCATAAAATAGTACACTCCGTCTCCCTTAACCTCTAAGTTCTTGTCCATTCCCCGCAATGCTTCATCTGCCACTTTCTCTAGTTTCAAGGCTTCCAGCTGAGCCTCCTTGATTTGCGCGGATAAATGGGAATGGATAGTCATGGTCAGTGCCTTCACTCTACGACCTGAGTACTCTTTTCGGCTGAGGGCATCTGCCACCACATTGGCCTTGCCGGGATGGTAGCGGATTTCGCACTCGTAATCACTGAGTAGCTCAACCCATCGCCGTTGCCTCATGTTTAGCTCATTCTGGTCGAAGATATGCTGCAAGCTTTTATGGTCAGTGAAGATAGTGCACTTGGTTCCATAGAGATAATGTCTCCAGATCTTTAACGCAAAGACCACTGCTCCCAACTCTAAATCGTGAGTTGTGTAATTGACCTCGTGTGTTTTCAACTGTCTCGAGGCGTAGGCGATGACCTTTCCTCGCTGCATGAGCACACAGCCTAGGCCCTGATTGGACGCATCACAATAGACCACGAAGTCTTCCGTCCCTTCGGGCAGAGACAAGATAGGTGCGCTGCACAGGGCCTGCTTCAATGTTTGAAATGCAGTGTCTTGCTGGACTCCCCTTTCTGTGTTAGGGTAGTTAGTGGCTTAGCGATTTTGGAGAAGTTTTGGATGAACCTGCGATAATAGCCCGATAGACCCAAGAATTGTCGGATTTCTGTGGGTGTCTTTGGTGCAGACCAATTCTCTATCGATTTGATCTTAGAAGGGTCCACGTGTATGCCTTCTTTGCTAATCACGTGCCCAAGGAAATTTACCTTCCTGATCCAGAACTCGCACTTTGAAAATTTCGCGTATAGCTTTTCCGCCCTTAATGTTTCCAACACCTGTCTCAAGTGGTGTTTATGATCACTCTCACTCGGCGAATAGACAAGTATGTCATCGATGAACACGATCACGAACTTGTCTAGGAAAGGGTGGCACACCCGATTCATCAGGTCCATGAATACTGTCAGTGCGTTAGTCAGACCAAAGGGCATTACTACAAACTCGTAGTGTCCATAGCGAGTTCGAAATGCTGTCTTGGGCACATCACTCTCGTGAACTCGCAGCTGATGGTACCCTGATCTTATATCTATCTTTGAAAAGTAACTGGCTCCTTGTAGCTGATCGAAAAGGTCGTCGATTCTGGGTAAAGGATAGCGGTTCTTGATTGTCAGCTTGTTCAGTTCTCGGTAGTCAATGCACATCCGAAAAGATCCATCTTTCTTTTTCACAAATAAAATCGGAGCTCCCCAGGGTGAGGAACTCAGTCTTATGAATCCCTTGCTGATCAGCTCATTGAATTGGCTGGATAATTCTTGCATCTCTGCTGGCGCTAAACGGTAGGGAGACTTAGCTACAGGAGTAGCTCCGGGGAATAAGTCGATACGAAACTCGACTTGACGTTCGGGAGGAATTCCTGGGAGGTCTTCAGGGAAGACATCAGGGAAGTTGCAGACTTCGGGAAGACTCTCGAGGTCTTTAACTTTTTGCGTCTCATCAACGACGTGAGCTAGAAACGCATGGCATTCCTTCCGCAGGTACTTCTGAGCTTTAATGCATGAGATGATACGAAGGTTCGAGCTAATCTTATCTCCGTAAATCATGAGGGCTTCACCAGAGGGAAGATTGAGACGGATAGCTTTCTCGAAACAAAGAATATCAGCACGGTTGTAGCTCAACCAGTCCATGCCAATGATGACATCAAAGCTCTTGATGGACACCGACATAAGATCGATGGAAAAGGAGTGAGTGTCTAGGGTAAGAGTACAGCCTATGAATATGTCGTTAGCGCTTTCTTTCTTTCCGTTAGCCATTTCGACGGTGAACGTTTCGGTTAAAGGTTGGGATTTACATTTGATTAGATGCTTGAATGCATGACTAACAAAACTCCTCTCCGCACCAGAATCGAAGAGAATGCATGCATAAGAGTTGTCAAGGAGGAACGTACCCGTAACAACGGTAGGATCAGCGACTGCTTCATTCTGGCCCATTGCCAAAACTCTTCCTGTATTGCCACCAGTTGTTGCCTTGGGGTAGTTTCTCCTGAAGTGCCCAACCTCTCCACATCCATAACAAGCTTGACCAGCACCTGCTCCCGTAGTCTGGTTGGTTGGTTGGGGTGGCACCTTGCAGTATCGAGCTGTGTGACCCTTCTTCCCACAGCTGTTGCAACTCAACTCACGGCAGGGTCCGTGATGATGGAAGTTACACTTGTTGCACAAAGGTAGTTTCCCAGCATAAACACCGGTAGGACTTTGGGTGGTTGGAACAGTAGCTGGAGCAGTAACAAGAGCAGTAACAGCATGAACTGCCACTGTTTGTTGTTTCTTGGAGGGCTCCTGCGAAGACTGACCCTTGTGTTTATTTCATGATTTCTTTTTCTTCTCACCACTCTCCTTTTGTGGCCCGGAGACAGCTGCCTCCTCATCCAGATCGATTCCATGATCGATCAGAGTCTGTGCCAGATCCTTGGCGCTTTCAAATGTAGCTGGTCGAGCAACCAAGACATTCCCCTTGGTTGGTTGCGTCAATCCCCAAATGTACCTCTCGATTTTCTTGCTTTTCGGGGTGACCATTCCCGGACAGAGGAGAGCCAGATCACAGAATCTTGCGGTGTAGGCAGCGATGTCGGAACCTTTCATCTTTAAGTTCCAGAGTTCGTGCTCCAACTTTTGCACTTCGCCCCTCAGGCAGTATTCCGCAAGCATGAGTTCCTTCAGTCTTTCCCAACCCATGGCATTAGCCACTGGCAGGGTTAGGGTTTTGACTCGACCATTCCACCAGGTCAAAGCTCTGTCGGTGAAGGTGCAGGCGGAAAACTTCACCTTGTTTGCTTCGGAACAGGCGCAAATTTCGAAGATGGATTCGATCTTCTCGAACCACCGAGTTAGAGCGATGACACCTCCATTTCCGTCGAAAGACTTGGGTTTTGCAGTCATGAAGTCCTTATAGGAACACTCCTTAATTTCGAAGATGGATTCGATCTTCTCGAACCACCGAGTTAGAGCGATGACACCTCCATTTCCGTCGAAAGACTTGGGTTTTGCAGTCATGAAGTCCTTATAGGAACACTCCTTTTGATGTCCCTGACTTCCATCTTGTCTCTGTGCGTCGGTTCCACCCCCAACCCCACCAGCATTCACTTGTGCCATTGCTGCAGTCACGTCGGCGGTAACTGCTGCCTGGAACATGACGGGGTCGAACTGGGGAGGTGGTGGTGGTGGCGGAGTGTTGTCCCTTCTGTTGGGTCTTGGTCGAGGAGGCATCTTTTTCTAGAAACAATCAGGAAGAAGAGGACGGTAAGTCCTCAAGATATATAAAACATGATATATCTCATCCTGATAATGAAAGCATTCCACCAAGCGATAAGCACAGGAAGGTTACTAAGGCAAGTAAGTTATCACTTAAGAAAGAAGAGGTAGCAATACTTAGAGTGATTCTGTATACTAAGTTCAGCTCTAGCTAAAATACTCCTATAGTATTTTATGTGAGATGATTTTTGGTAAGTTTTAGGCTGGCTGGAACACCACAGTCGCTCCCAAGCACATGTTGGTCATGTCTAGAATGAATATAGTTGATCAGGCTATATTGACCCTAGGCATGATTACATAACTGCCCAGGTTTAACCGCAGTGTCCCAACATCCAAATACTTTTGTTTTGTTCTTCCTATGACACAGATTCTGGTACGCATGTATACTTGTATACTTTTTATAAAAATACTCATATTTTTGAAAGTATACTTTTAGTTTAGAGCACTTAGGCCCCTTAATGTTTATAGTTGTATACCATGTAAGGTTCGGTATACTTAGTTCGCTATAAACAAGGGCTCTGATACCAATCTGTCACACCTCGAAACCGTGATGGCGGAATCGTTACGGGGCGGAGGACGTCATGTATAGCATCACAACCAATGTGAAATAGCAACCATAGCAACACAACCATCACAGTGTAAACATATATGAAGATGTTTACATCAATTTGAAACTTGTTTGAATTACATCAGAGAGTACATATAAAATATAAACATAAGACTCTTATTACTCCAGCTTCTTATAAATCCAGCAGGTACCTGCCTACTGATTTCCTGAGAATACAAGCAGTTTGAAAATATCAGCATAAAGCTGGTGAGTTCATAAGCGGTAGTTTGTAATGAAAACTTGTTGATGAGCTCGTAAAAAGTATTTTGTATAGCGTCAAGAAAATCCGATATTTTCTTTAAGTGAAAAATGTAGCGTTATCCGTTCCATATAAACCATGAATGTTCGTTACTGAAAACTGTAGTGATATGTGAAAATACTACTTCATGTGAGTAGCTAAGGCTAATCATGAAGTATAAGTATATTGTATATGAAATCCTTGCATAAACGATGTTGGTTGAAAACCCTGGCTTCAGCCTTTATACGTAGTGTGTTAGTTATATTTAGTATAAATAAAACTGTTGAAGGGTGACAGGTTGTAAACTAAAGGGTGAATTATACATAATGTGAGTCGTATAACCATGCTTGATATGACTAGAGACCTTTCCAACGTTCTTCAGGCGTCGATTTAAATGACATTTGTACATCTCAGGCGTGCCCGCCTAACTGTAGCTAGTAGTCCAGATGTGGGATTGTCAGTCCCGAATAGATCTATTCACAAATCTCACGCTCTCCCTCCAGGAGACTCTGGTTATATAGTGGTAGGATTTATCCCTGTACACCTAAGGGTACAGTAGTGAAGTAGCGCCTCACAGTATCGTACAATCTAGTTTACATGTAGTGTAGTAGCGTTCTACCGTAGTGAAAATCCGTATGTATACCGTATATAGTGATAATTTCAGTTATGAATACCATGATAAAGTAGTGATGTAAACTGTAAACGGTTTCTGTTTCAGCACATATGTTTAGTAGTGAAAGTTTCTATACTTGATATGTTTTAGAAAAATCCCAAACTATACCGATTATAGTTTGCATGTATAATGTAGTGAATAGCGAATCCGGAAAACTATGCAATTTTAGTGAAAACGTCCCTTATGCTCAACACAGTACAAAAGGGTTAAAGTATGAGAATTGCATGAGTTTTGAAAACATTTATGTTTAGCTTGTATTCCCCCCCTGAAAACATTAAAAATACGGAAAATATAGGGGTATGAACTCACCTCGAGCGAGTGGTTTGATTGAAGGATCGATACGAAAAGTCGGGTGTTCTGGTGAAGCCCTGAACACGATTCGATCCTAATAATATGTAATGACACATAAACGAGTCAAATGAAGGTATTTCACCACTAGATATGATGAAGAACCACTCTAAGAACTTGGGACTACTCGCACTAAGTGTTAGGACCTCAAAGGATTGCATGAGGGAGGTGTATGGCCACCTTAAAGGTGTGTATGGCCATGGGTGTGCGGCCCAATGGGTGTGCGGCCGTACACTCATGATGGAAGGTGCCTTTGAGGTGTTTTCAAGGTCCATACTTGCATCCATGAAGTGTCCTAGGTCCCTACTTGGTTGTAGTACAAGTTTAGGGTCTTAGAAATGGGTTTGTGGTCCTAGGATGTGTGTGTGTGGTCGCACACATGAGTGTGCTGCCGTACACCCGAGTGTGCTGCCGCACACAGGAGTGTGCTGCCGCACACATGAGTGTGCTGCCGCACACATGAGTGTGTGGTCATACACCCATCAAGTTTTGAAGAATACGAAGAACTCGAAGAGTTTTAAGCTTAGATCAAGGTGTCTTACCACTATAACAAGCTGAATGATGGAGTAATTCACGTTCTTGATGCCCTTAGAGTGTTCTTGGATGAAGTTTTTAGTGAGAGAAAGTAGAGTGCAGCCAAATGAAAGGAATGAGTGAAAGGGGTCACCTTATATATAGGGATGAGTGTGCTGCCAGGAGATGTGTGTACGGTCGCACACCCATGTGTACGGCCGTACACTCCCTCCAAAGGTGCGTATGGCCTTGTTTTGACAGCATACGACTTGCTGACTCATTCCTAGACTTCAACATTGGTCATGCTCAAGCTTAGAATCACTTAAACGAACCCTTGAATAGTATTAGAAATCGACAAAACAAGTTGAATAATGATTAAATTGATTAATTGTACAAGATTGAAGTTCCGGGTTGTCACAAAAAGGTTGCTAAAACCACCTCATGAGATGTGGATAGGGAAGGTTCCCTCGTTAGAACATACCAAGGTTTGGGGTTGTGAAGCTTTCGTTAGACGAGAGACTCACGAGAAGCTAGAACCTAGAAGTGAGAAATGTATTTTCATTGGTTACCCACAAAAGTCTTTTGCATATTTGTTCTATAGATCTAGTGAGAACGTGGTCTTTGTAGCACAAAGATGAGTCTTGAGAGAGAGAGAGAGATAGAGCTCATATGCAAAGAGGACAGTGGGAGTATAATTGACCTTGAAGAGATTCAAGAGCCAACCAATGAAGGAACCTTAGAAGATACTATCACTCAACCAGAGGATGAGACTCCTATTGAACCCATTGACAATTCGTTCCTCTTCGACGTTCTAGTAGAGTTAAAATGCCGCTAACTTTCTATGGTTTCCATATAATATCAGATGTTGATAATTTATTAGTGATCATACACTGGTAAATTTGGATGAGCCAGCTAAGTACAAGGAAGTGATGGTAGGCCTTGAGGCTGCCAATGGAAAAAGGCAATAGATAGTTAGATCAAGTCTATGTATGATAACCAAGTCTTGAATTTGGTTGATCAAGAACCTAGTCGAAAGATAGTTGGTTGCAAATGAATATTCAATAAGAAGACTGACATGGATAGAAAGGTACACACTTTCAAGGAACGGCTAGTTGCGAAGGGATTTACTCAAACCCCATGGATTGAATATGATGAGACCTTCTCACCGGTGCCCAAAATAAAGTCTATTAGGATAATGCTCACCATAGTTGCCTTTCATGATTATGAAATATGAAAGATGGATGTCAAAACTGCTTTCCTTAACGGGAAGTTGGCTGAAGATGTTTACATGCGTCAGCTACAAGGTTTTGTAGATGCAAAATTTCCTAATAGGGTGTGTAAGCTTGAGAAATCCATTTATGGATTGAAACAAGCGTCTCGTAGTTGGAATATTTTCTTCCATGAGAAAGTCAAAGAATTTGGTTTCTCTAGGAGTGAAGATGAGTCATGTATGTATGTCAATGCTAGTGGGGGTATAGTAACCTTTCTAGTATTGTATGTTGATGATATACTCCTTATAGGAAACGACATTCCAACTTTACAAGAAATAAAGCCTTGGCTTGGAAAGTGCTTTTCTATGAAAGATCTAGGATAGGCAACCTATATTATTAGGATAAGAATTCTAAGGGATAGAAAGAAAATAATAATTAGTCTTAGTTAAATTACATACTTGGATAAGGTACTAAAATGTTTTCGTATGGAGAATTCCAAGAAAGTAGAGCTAACTATTTAGAGTAATGCCAAGTGGAGTAAGACTTAAAGCCCTAGTACAGATGAAGAGATAGCGGAAATGAGTTGAGTCCCTTATGCTTCGGTTGTAGGATCGATCATCACGCTATGACATGTACTCGCCCTGATGTGCCGTTTGATTTAAGCATGGCCAGTCACTTTTAGGGAAATCCTAGTAGAGCTCATTGGACAGCAATAAAGAGCATTATCGAGTATTTGTTAAGGAAAATGATCTGAATCTAGTCTTTGGTCGTAGTGATACGTTGATAGTAAGTGGATATAGTGACGCCAACTTTCAAACATATAGAGACAATCTTTGTTCTCAATCTGGCTGGGTGTTCCTATTAAATGGTGAAGCGGTTACATGGAAAAGTTCCAAGTACGACACCGTGGCTGATTCTACTTGTGAATCAGAGTACATAGCACTAAGTTAAGAATCAAAGGAAGCGGATTTGTTAAAGAACTTTATCGGCGATTTCGGATTATTTCCGACCATTCAGGAGCCAATGGAACTTTTTTGCGATAATGAAGGAGCGGTTGCTTTGACAAAAGAACAAAAAGATCATGGTAAATTAAGATATATAGACATAAAGTACCATTATATCAGACATAGAGTTGAATAAGGTCATCTTATAGTTAAGAGAGTTTTGTCAGAAGACAATCATGTAGATCCTCTTACAAAGGCTCTGAGTAGGATTAGAAATAGTCAACATGCTAGGAGCATTGGTTTGAGAGATGACATTAGTGTTAGTAGTTAGATGATTAGTTTGAAACTTGTAACATAATAAATGTAATTGATTTTGGCGATTGAATAATATATATTGTTTATAAGTTTGTTTACTGCATTTGTCAATTATTTATTCTTGTGTTTCATTTTGCATGTTTTTACTTCCTGAATAATTTGATTATTTGAAACTCCACAGTCGCTCATACTTTAGGAAGTAAGTAATGAATGAAGACTGTCATGAATTGGATTGCTGATTGTCTAAGGAGTTTAGACATAGCAATTGTGTTGCTACAACATTCATGAGTACTTAGAAAATGGAGATTTGAGTATTGGATAAACCCACACTCCGAGAATTACTTCAAGAATTATATCACAACTAATTCTGCGACGATAATATCTTATATTCTTAAAATGGAGATATATGAGTTGTAATTTACAAGTCAGTTGTACATTGGTATTGCGTAAACGCATCAGTAACTTGATGTTATAAAAATGTAGTGTCATGTATGATTTGGTGAGCAAAGGATACAAGCATATGATCAGATCAGAGTTTGGCAGTTGCTTTGGAAAGCACCACTTGTTGTTTAATTTAGAAGTTATACATGTAATTTAGTTTTAGAGTTATCTAAGTGGGAGACTGTTGGATTAGGTGTCTAAGCCAATAACTAAATTAGTATAATCTTGAATTATTAGCAAAGTCATTTTGCGTAGCCCTCAAACCTATTAATTGACTAGAATGCTACTTGGAAAGAGAGAGAGAGAGAGAGAGAGAGAGAGAGAGAGAGAGACTGATTTATTAATTTATTATATGATTAATAAATTAATTAGAAACAAAAATAAATAATTTATTAATTTATTATGATAATAATATATTAATTATAAATAGTGTTATTTAATTAAGAATTAATCAGACATTAATTGGAATTAATTTTAGGATTAGTTGGCATAATTAAAAGTGGAAGGACTAAAAGTGGAAATGTTCAAAAGTTGATCATTGACCAATTCTAGAACCTCCTAAGAGGTTGAACGGTTTCTAGATGGTTTTTAGGGATTATCTTGGGCATTAAGGAAGCCTAGGAATCCTTAAGGAGCAAGAAAAAGAGATAAGGCTTGTCCAAGGAAACTGCCTTATCCTAACATCCCTAGTCATCTATATAAACCCTCCTAGGGGTTCATATTTTGGGCCATCCTTATTTTAAGAGTTATATCCAAAAATATCTTTTCCTCTCCTCTCTCCTCTTTAGCCTCCAATTTTCTAGGGTTTGGGTGTGAGGCACGAGACTTATGGTGCCTCCTTTCTGAAGACCAACAAGGAAGGATTACTTGTTTATTTCCAATAATAAACTAAGGTATATATTCTCTAATAACCCTTTAGTAATATCGAAAATAGAAATGTAGTTCTAGGGTTCTTGATATTCAATAGTTGTTTGCAAATCATAGTGAGAACATGGATCCTTTAGGGTGCATGTGAACTTAGGGTTTATGTTTTTCCACAAAAAATAGATTTTTTGTAACATATAAAACCCATCAAAACCGTTTCTTTGTATCGTTTTGTGAATTACCATTTACCGACCAATCAAGTTTTATGTTGTTTGATGTTAATCATTAGGGTCTTAATGACCTACTTGCATTCTATGGGTTTGAAACCCTTTGGTAATTTGAAAGTTCCCAAACATCTTTGTGACATCCTCAAATTTTCAGAACCAAATTTTTTTTCTTTACGCTTTAAAATTTAAAATATCTTTGTTTGCAGAAAATCCCAGTGTACTAAAATCTTTTTGAGTACAAATGATTGTCTCAAATAATAAGATCCTAAGGATGTCATAAACAATACAATACATATGTTACAGTGTAAAGATCTAACGATCCTGAACACTATTGTAGGTTTCCTTTTCAATCACTCGGCATCCTACTCATGTCTTCAGCAGTCTTAACACCGCTACCTGTGATGCATATAAAATGAGTTGGTTAGGTTGGGAAACTTGGTGAGATACATAGGCTTTTCAATCCCACAACGTTAGACTATATATATATATATATATATATATATATATATAGAACCTGCAAACCAACTATTATCATCATCAAAGATATATCATATCTCTAAAACATTCAACTCTATATCTTTGATCCTCACGTACTGATCCTATACAATGATATTATGAGATCTAAAGTTGACTACGCTGTTTTGGGGGATTCCCTGGAAGCAAATGAGGATCAATAATGACATCAAAAGAGGGGAATGGAATATGTCTCACCATGAACCTCCATAAAAATACAACGAGATAGTTAAGTTAGGGGTGATTATCAAGATAAATGTGCCTAACAGTGGTCTGACTCGAAGTAATTGTACATGAAGTTCTACTCCAGACTCACCCTATCCGACAAGCTCACATCAGACATACCTAGTAGTGGTCTATTACCGACACACTTTATTTTTAAGTTTACGAAGTTTCCTCATTTACTTTGTGAATGGAAAAGCTGACCCACAAAGCTCATTATAGAAAAGGGAAGGGAATACTAGTATAGTACGCTGGTACGGTCCCGTTCATCCTAACACGTAATAGTTTCGCAAAAGGACTTTACATGATAGTACTTCTGGCATATTATAGTACCCTAGTATAAGTAGGACTCGTACCCCAGCACATTAATAACACCCCGACACAAGTAGCACCCGAGACATCGAGCTCCAAAAGAAAGACTTTGTACGTAAGAAGTACTTCTCGCACATTTTAGTACCTTGACACAAGTAGCACCTGAGAAACAGAGTTGTACTCTCTGTTCCAAATGCACGCACATCCCAACATAAAACTACCCCAATGTCCAAACTTAATTGAACTAAGCATCTCTTTCAATTCTTAGGGTATATCTAACATCTCTTCAACGTAACTCAAACTAAGAATCCCTTTTAAGTCTTATCACTAGGCAAGACTACTAAACAATCTCCAATACCAACTCTTTTTAGGCAACACTATCCTAATTTAAGAGAGACTATACGGTATTTAATATATATTTATTTTCTTAGAGATAATACTTCTATTATTATTACTATTGTTATTATGTAATAGTATTAGATATATCTTGCACATATTCTAGGAAATAAGCACATAATTCACATATAAACATTCGAAAAATATTTAATACATTTATTGGATCATTGTACTAAAATTATTTTAATGAAAATAACTATGCACTCACCTGTTAAGGTGGATGACTGGTGATTTGGACAGCACCTCGCCTATCACCTTAGCTTTTCCTTTAGAAAGACCTAGGTATGAACACACCGTGGCCACCAGAAATCCAATATTAAAAATAATATTTTACTTAAAAGAAACATACTCGAAACTTGGTGTAATAAATCTCCCCCACTTGAATCAGGCTTCGTCCTCGAAGTCCTCAGCTGCAAATAACTCTAGGTAGTTCTCCCGCATCTCCGCCTCGTGTTCCCACGTCCACTCAGAACCCTTCTGATGCTGCCACTGTACCTTGACCACAGATACCACCTTGTTACGTAAGGTCTTCGTCTTCCTATCCAAAATAGCCACCGGCCTCTCCATAAAATTCAGGCGCTCATCAACCTAAATGTCGTCCATGGGAACTACCACTGAATCGTCAACTACACACTTCCGAAGTTGAGAAACATGGAGGTTGTTGTGAATCTGGCTAAGCTCCGCAGGCAGATCCAAGTGGTAGGCTACCTTTCCTACCATGGCCACTACTCAGAATGGTCCAATAAAATGGGGACCCGACTTTTCCTTCTTCCTGAAGCGTATAACACCCTTCCACGGTGATACCTTCACTATGACTGTATACCCAACCTAGAACTCTATATCGGATCGTCAACGGTTGACATATCTCTTCTTCCGACTCTAGGCAGTCTGCAATCTCTGCCTAATTTGCTGAATAGGCTCCGTAGTCTGAAAGACCACCTTAGTCCTACCCATGACCCTGTGGTCAACCTCTCCCCAACAAACCGGTGTACGACACTTCCTGAAATGTGTTGCACCAATACTAGAATGATAGTTGTTGTTGTAAGAGAAATACGCTAGAGGAAGGTAGGAATCCCAACTCCCACCAAAAGCGATGACACAAGCCCTCAACATATCCTCGAGCGTCTGAATGGTCCGCTCACTCTGTCCATCAGTCTGAGGGTGATGGGTAGTACTGAAAAGCATTCTAGTACCCAACTACTCGTGAAACTTCTGTCAGGATCAGGAAGTGAACCACATATCACGATTGGATACAATAGAGACTGGAATACCGCGACGAGCGACAATATCACGTACACACATGTCGGCCAATTTCTCTGCTGAATAACTCTCCCGGATGGCAAGAAAGTGGGCACTATTGGTCAACCGGTCCATGATAACCCAGATCGTATCAAATCCCTTGGCCTTCCTCGGCAGCTTGGTGATGAAATCCATAGTGATCTGTTCCCATTTCCACATGGGAACCTCCAAGGGCTGCAACTTGCCATGCGACCTCTCGTGCTCAGCCTTCACCATCCGACAGGTCAAGCATCTCTTCATGTACCATGCAATCTCCCGCTTCATGCAGGGCCACCAATAACTAATTCTTAAAGCTTGATACATCTTGGTGGCTTCTGGGTGAATCGAGAACCTGGACTTATGAGCCTCCTCCAATACTATCCATCAGACCCCGCCGAAAAATGGTACCAAAACACGACCGTACCGGGTCAAAAGTATGTGACTGTTGATAGAAAATCTTTCAATATCACTCTGATCCTTTTTTGCTTCTACCTCTCCTTTTTGACCCCCTCGGCCTAAGCCTCCATGATAAAATCCAAAAGTGGCGAGTTAATAATCTTCCTCAAACAGTGTCCTCGAGCAAGAGTACTAACAGCCTTGCGGATCAAAGCATCGGCAACCACATCGGCCTTCCTAGGGTGATAAAGAATCTCACAGTCATAATCCTTGACCACGTCAAGCCATCCACATTGTCGCATGTTCAGATTCGGACGATCCATGAGGTACCTCAGACTCTTGTGATCTGTGTAGATGGTACATCGGACCCCATAAAGGTAATGTCGCCAAATCTTGAGGGAAAAAACCACATCCCTTAACTCCAAGTCATGATTCGGATACCTAGCCCCATGAGGCTTTAACTTCCTTGATGATTAAGCAATGACTCTACCTCTTTGCATGAGAACCGCCCCTGAACCTATGATCGACGCATCACAAAATACCACATAATCCTCAACACCCTCAGAGAGGGTTAATACCTGGGCCTCACATAACTTCCTTCTCAAATTCTTAAATGTAGCCTGCTGCTCAGGCCCCCAATGAAAATCCACATATTTCCTCCTCACGCGGGTCAGACGAACATCAATCTTGGAGTAATCTAGAATAAATCTCTGATAATAACCAGCCAACCCCAGGAAACTCCTACTCTCAAATGGGGACTTCGGGACCTCCCACTGCATCACTGCCTTAATCTTAGTCAGATCGACCAGAATCCCATTCTGATTGACGAGGCGTCCCAAAAATTGCACCTCTTGTAACCAGGGTAAACTGCTCGGTCTAATAAACCACTTGCCTAACAGCTCCTAAAGTTGAGAGGACAACTCATGTATATCTGGTGTTGCGAGGCGATATGGCGCCTTAATAATCGAGGCGGCACCGAGGATCAGATCGATCCTGATCTCCACCTGCCTCATGGGAGGCACGCCGGGTAAATCCTTCGAAAATACATCTGGAAACTCTTTGATCACACACAGATCTAAAACTGAAACTCTCTCCTTAACCCGAGTCTACCACATAAGCGAGGTAATCCATACATCCATGCTGAAGATACTACCAAGCCTTGGTAGCTGAACAAAAGGCCAAACCAACCCTGGTACCATCGCTATAAATAATCAGTTCTCCCCTACTTGGGATTCGAACTACCACCCGTTGTCTCTCACAGTCGATCGTAGCTCTGAATCTGCTCAACTAGTCCATCCCTAGAATCACACACACATCCCCCATAAGGATGGGAATCAAGTCGATCAGATAAGACACCCCAAATATCTCTAAGGCACAATCCCGGAAAACTCTCATCGCAGAAATCTTGTGTTTGTTGGCGATGTAAACTCGCAATAGACACTCCAACTCTCCAAGAGTCATATTGAAACTCCTGTTGAAGGATTGAGATACACAAGACCGACTCGCACCCGATTCAAAAAGCCCAAGAGCAGGCAAAGAATTCACTAAGAAAGCACCTAGCAGAAATACAATCATAAGCAGAAAATAAAATAACTTGACAGAATAATAAGTGTGATCGTACTAGTAACGACGTCAGGCGCCGCCCTGGCCTCCTCTGTTGTGAGCTAAAAACCATGACTCTAGCCTTCGAGGTCTCATCTCTCTCCTGTCGTCCATCCGTAATCCTCAAAGTGGCTACTGCGGGTGCTTGTGTGGGTGTAGTAGCAAGCAAAGGACACTAGGCCTTCACATAGCCCACCTGATCACAATGATAATAAATCTTGGTACCCACTAGCGGAGCCTGCTGACGACACTCCCTCATCAAATGCCCCTCCTTGCCATATTTGTGGCACCCAATAGTTGATCGACATGTGCCTTCCTGCAGTTGCCACAAGTGTGGCCCCTCTTTCCTCCAGATCGTGAATCAATGGGCTTGAACTGCTTCGCTGCCGGCTGTGACTGAGTAGGGGTCTGCCTCTTCTCTTTCTCATATGGGTCTCAATCTGAATCTCTCTCTTTCGAGCGAAATACTATAGCTCGGAAAGAGAACCATACCGTTGGGTCGAAATAAGCTCATAGATCTTCGTCTTGAGTATGCTCATGTAACGAGACATCTAGACCTGCTCTGAAGCAGCATACTCTAGGCAGAAAAGGGCTCTGTCTGTAAACATCTTGGTGATCTCTGTCACCGACTCTGTCGTCTGATTCATCGATAGGTACTTCTAGGCTAATCTATCTTTATCCACCAGCAACACATACTCAGTACGGAACATCTCAGAAAACTGCTCTCAAGTCACTGCGACTTTCTCCACATGAGAATAAGCTCTAGTCACTAGCCTCCACCAGTCCTACGCCCCCAAACGAAGAAGGTTTGGAGCGCATTTGACCTTCTGGTTCTCCAAGCATGAACAAATAAAGAAATAACCCTCCACATCCATATAACCACGTCATAGCAACAATCAGGTCCTTGACCCCATCAAACTCCAGGGGCTTCATATTGCTGAAGTCCCGGAACTGAAATGACCCTCTCCCATGAACCACCACAGCAACAACAGCTACGGTAGCTGCAACAGCAGCAGCCTTGGTAACGGAGGCGTGTCGCTCATCTAAAAGCTCAATCATCACGGTCTTAATAGACCCAAAAACCTCAAGGATTGCCTCCCTAACAACCATGGTCACCTGAGTGGTGATCATCTCCCGAATGTCATCATTTGTCAATCATGGCCTTGTCGGGCCATCAACTCCTGATCCTGAGCCTCTACTGATCGACATACTGAAAACAAACCGGAATATATCATAAAAGCCACAATTCATACTATTACAACATTACGGAAAGACTAAACCCCCAGGGTTCGTGACTTCCTTGCTATGTGTACGGGTCATGTGCTTCTAGTAGTATGAGCTCATACTACCTTCCACACCTACTCGTATTTGTCCCAAGAGGGTCGTCACGGACCACCCGGTCACAAGACCCAACATCTAGGATATGCATACATCCTATACATATTTCCTTAAGAATGGCTAATCCTTCCCCACGTTGGTCTGCTACAATCCATACAAACTCATGAAACTCCCACTAACCCTGCGGCCGCTCGTGCATGCTAACTATACATAACAGTTGATTCGATAGAAAATTGAATACTTGATTCTACCTAAGACCACAACCAGACAAGGAATAAGAAATAAGGCTAAATCAAACATTTTCATGCGATAAAATCTTAGTTATGCACAATTATGATGCACACACTAAGCAACCAAAATAATAATGTCATGCCATCTAGCATAACAAGAACTCTCCTAGGTTATCAGGCATCATACAACATGCAATTCTATCATGCAATTCCTAAATATCCTTAGCCTACACACTAACATAAAATTCTATCAATACACAAAACAAGTGTGGGTATCTTGGAGAATTACTTTCCTTGGCTCCGGTTGGTTGTACACATCGCATCCTTCTTGTTGGTTCTTTTATGATAAAAATTTTGAAAAACATTTTGTAGATCCTTAGCTTGAGTCTGGAATCACACAAGTGTTCATCCGATTCTCTGAAACCAAGGCTCTGATACACCTTGTAATGTCCCAAAAATCAAGGCAAAATTTTCATTTTTAAAACCATTCAAAATTCCATAAATTACACAAAACTATAGTTTCCAAAAACCGTAATCGTGAATCAGAATATCCCAAAATCATAAGTCACATAAAAATCCAGGATGTTGTGTATAATCAATCCTTCGCCTTCCCCTGTCCTCTGAAGTACCTAAAAATATAAAATCAAACTATAAGCCAAAGTTTAGTGCGTTCCCCCAAAGTACCCCACACAACCAAACAGATAACAACATGCAAACATGAGCCCTCTTCTTGACTGGACCACCTCGTAGGGATTACAGTCTATATGGACTGCTCTCCGGGCCTTCGGCCTGACTAGACCGCCTCGCAGCTCCTACAACCTATCTGTATCGCCCTGGCTATCTTGGCCTTCATCACAAAACAAGACCGCCTCAACCCAACAAACCGTAACATGTCGACGTATATAATAACAATCAATAACGACTATGTATTGGTAATCATACATATATAAGTCCAACATATATCCAACGAATACAGGTAATCATATAGATCTACCGGTCTATCATATATGCAGCATAACATCATCCTAAAAACCAGGATACTTAAACTAGTGGGTCGTCATTGGTGCCTTCGACCCAAAAGTACAGTGAGGAAAACTCACCTCAATGTTCGAAAGATAGCTGAACTGGATGTTGTTCTAAATACCGGCTCTACGAGTCACTTGTACAATACACAGAGACCAAGACCCTACTCAACATACCCTGAATGACCTAAAGTCAAACTTCATCAAAGACAACGGTCAACGGTCAAAAGACAAAAGTGAACTTCTAGCTGATCGCCACGCCGTGGCAACCTAACGTCACGTCGTGGGGACTGGTCTGGACAACTTAATCTATTAAGCCATTTTCCAACAACTCCAAGAGCTTCAAAGCTCAGGTCTGGTCCATTCCATGGTCTTGATGGATAATTTTTCCAACTTTATCCATTAAGACACCTCAATAGTCAAGATCCCAAACCTTAATTCCTTAAAGGTGACTAAATTCATAAAGTCAACCTTTGAGCACCCAATCTCTAAATTTGCTCACCCAAAACTTCCAGAAGGGTTTCCTACTCCTAATAAGCCCTAAAGATTGTAGTTTTATGGACATGCATGTCCTATGCATGTCCCGTCCATTTTAGGTCAAAAACATGGCAACAAGGGCTTAAACTTGAGCATGGAACCAAAAACTACGTAGACTGAGGGGAAAAAATGACTAGATATAGAGATAAATAACATAAAGATTTAATCTTGGGCACTTACAAGAGTCCATAAATGTGCTCAAGGTAGATGGGAAGAATTGTTTGTTGAAACAAAGCTCAATGATACATTCTTTTTCTTCTTCACAACAGCACCAAAACACACAAAAAAGCTCAAAGATTAGGAATGGAGGCTAAGTTTTTCTCTTGGAAGTTGAGGGAGAGTGATTGAGGCTGAGGGTGGGTAACCCTAGCCATCACATTCCCTTAAATAGGGGCTCAGACCACAGATTAGGGTTTGTCATTAAACAACGGCCATGCCGCGACACTAGCTTAGTGCCCACGAAACCTTAGCTTTGGCCATGCCATGGGTCTCCATCACCACGTTGTGGCCACCAAAAATAAAATATTAGAAATAATAATTTACTTAAAAGAAACATACCCGAAATTTGGTATTACAATCCCGATCATTGATTAATTGAAAACAATTATTTTTAAACTTGATAGATAAAACTTTTATTTGATTGCTCATACCTTTGATTCAATTCTGACCAAATTTCCTTTGCTGGTTACAAGAAGAGAAAACTTTCAGTTATATCTTTAGATAATGAGTTCAGCAGACAATTTATCACCATTGAATTCACTATGTTCCAATTATGAAACAAGTCAGATGTGCTATCTGGTTTCTCTATAGTTTCATCGACAAATCCAAACTTTTTTATTTGCTGAAAGTGCAAGACTCGTAGATCCTTTCCACATGGGGAAGCCAGTTCCATCAAAAACTTTTGAAACAAGTATTGTACTCGAATTATCGGAAGGTTCTAGAAACAGATGACTTGAAATTTCAATAGATCTAGATGAATAGATCTGCGAAGCAGATGAAGTAGCCGTTTTTTTTGGAAAGACCGAAGAACAATTATCAACCATGAGACGAAAAAAAAGAACAAATTGAAGAACAAGAATCAATCTGTGAATTGAATGAAAAAAAATTATGATTGAATCATCCTCATCTGATACCATGTAGAAATTGATGAGTTTGCGAAGTGTTTTCTAATTAACCTTCAATGAATGGACTATACCCAATATATACTAGAGATATAACCAAGTATCTAACTAACTTAACTAATATTAGTTATCCAATTGTGATCAACTAAGTCTAGTTAACTAACAAACTATTTTGTAACAAACTAATTGTTAACTGCTAGTAACTATCAAGGTAATATAAACGTTGACTTATTACAAAATACACCTATAACTATACTCACAACAATTATACCTACCATTGACACATCCCATGCGTCATTTATACAGACAACAAACATGAACATTAGCTATTGATCAGCTGAACAGTCCAACCAATTACAATCTAGGGTCAAAGTACAATAATTTGAAAGATATATGAAAAGCTCAAAACGATAACCACAAGAACCCGTAACCGCCTCCCACCGAACAATCTCTCCCAATCGATTGACATGTCGGAAAACAACCACTTACCGAAAGTTGGTTTTCGCAAATAGTGTCGCATTAGACAATGCCACATGGTCTTGAAATGCAGAGCTTTTGATAACTCAACAAAAGTCTGCTTAAGTTATATATAATAAAGATTTTACGATAACCGGCTCCATTAATAAAATAACAATGAATAAGTTTAAGTTGAGTTTATTTTAAAATAGAAAAAATACAACATATATGATATTTTGTGAAGAAAAAAAAACAACTCAATCGCCTAAAATAAAATAAGTATACGTTTTTTTAAAAAGAAACTTAAGTGTAAAAAGGAAAAAAAAAAATTAGAATCTAACATAAGAAATGAAAATTATTTTTTTTCAAATGTCATTTTTTTATTGAATCCTCTTTAATAAATGAATGTTTTTTTGCCACTTGTCACACTCTTATTCAATTTGCTAAATGTCATTTTGTGGTTATTTTGATTTAATTTTTTTTACACATGTCATTTTATGAGTTTTTTTTTATTTTATTAAATTCCACATAATATTTTAATATAATAATTGTAATAAATATGGTAATAAATGGATATTAATTTCATTAATGAACTTACCTTTTAATTTCAAAATTATCAAAATTAAAGCTTAATATTTTTTTTATTTAATTTATTTGTTTAAATTTAAAAGATAAAAAACATTTCTATTATAATAATTCATTATTTTTCTTATTTTTTTTTTATAAATTCAAAGTTTTCAAACATTTTGATCTTTATTATTATTTTTTTTTAAATTAACCCATGTAATACATGGGTCTCACAACTAATTTGATATATTTCATTTTCTATGATTTTTTGAATTTTTTTTCACAAGTCTCACTATAATATATTTTATGAAGAAAAAAAAAACGAATACATCGATATATAAGATCAGATTAATTAATAAAAAAGTATCATCGCATAAACGACATTCATACTAATAATGAATATTCATTTAAAGATCTAAATTATTATTCATATTTTTCAACAAATTTGTGATTCTCATTTATCAGGAATGACACTTGGGCACATATGTTACACCTATACAAGTAATTTTCTTTTTTAATTTTGTGTACGATATAACAAACATTCCATGGCATCCACAAATGTCTGCCGGGGATTTACCTTTCTTTGATAGTAAACAACAAAACATTAAAATAAGACACTTTTGATACAGTTATAATTATTGTTTTCATAAATCATTGTCTTCTGGCATAATTAGACAACATTATATTTGTTTAAACTCCAACTACAATCAACAGGAACTAAAAGTTAATATTTACCTACCGAATATTTCATTAAATAACTGTCTGTATACTTTTATTTTAAAATTATCACTTTCTAATATCATTACGTTATCAAAAAGCCTTGATTAATAATTTTCAAAAAAATCATATATATATATATATATATATATATATATATATATATATATATATATATATGGAGCAAATAGAAAAAAATATTTTAAGATATCTAATTTTTTTTTTTTACTTTATAGGGCTAAAAATCGTAGGTTTTGGGACACATTAAAAAAATTAAATTTTTTTTATAAAAAAAATAATTGTTTTTTTAATATTTTTCAGCGATTTTTAATTTTGTAAAGTAAAAAAACAGATTAGATATCTCAAAGTATTTTTTATATATTTTTAAGGTTCTTAAGATTTTATTTAGATTTATGTATTTTCTATTGATCATATATATATATATATATATATATATATATATATATATATATATATATATATATATATATATATATATATATATTGGGTTAAGTTATTTTAAGAACTCAAAGTTATGCAAGAATCCAAGAACTTATAATGCGTTCATTAATTTTAAAAACGAACACCATCATTAGTCTCCAAATGCTGGTATAAGCCATTTCTATACTTAAAAGCGATTTATTTTTGAAACACACACACACACACACACACACACACATATATATATATATATATATATATATATATATATATATATATATAATGCTGGTATAAACCATTTCTATACTTCAAAACGATTTATTTTTGAAACACACACACATATATATATATATATATATATATATATATATATATATATATATATATATATATATATTGTTGTGATATGTCTCTAAGCTTAATGTTGTTTATGGATTGTGTCGTCTGGTTAAGCTTAAGAATCATAGCAAAGAAAGAGCCGACGGTAGTCGTCATCCGGGAGGGGGTCCCGGAATGAGACTCTAACGGTCTAGACAGTAAGTGTATGGGAGAATTAGGGTTTTGTATTATATGGAGAAAGAGCGATCCTTTCTTCTAGAGAAGAAGGGTCCTTTTATGCCTGTCGTTTGGGGAGCATGTCCCCGACAACACCTTCTGTCTTGTTTGGACTGTTAGGACGTCGAGGCTTCCTATTGGATAGTCATTAACCACTACTAGTTATCTGCTATTGGTGTAGAGTTACTGAGAAGCGGCGCTCTGAGCGCTACACTAGTCGTTCTATGGAGCAATCTGGTACTATTTTGGCCTGTAATGGGCCTTTGTGTTAGGACATCGGGGCCTAAGCACGGGCCGCGAGTGTGAGGTCCCGGACCTTGAACTTACGCCAGGTAACGACCGTTAGCTAGGCCGTCCTTTGGATAGTCATCCTATTATCTTTGGCGTATTCTCATAGGGATACGTTAACAAGTCCCCTAGGCTAGTAGATGCGAGCGTTAGCCTTAGGTAGCTGGGTTGTTCAAGCTTAGATCAAGACATGTGTTGTGTGTGGATGGATTTGACGTCTACTGATGTGATGGAGTCGGTTGACGCTGACAGTTGAATCATTGCAACCGTTCGAATTTCCCGCATCTCATTTAAAGCTTTCCCTATCGTGGATAGTTTCCTTTTTTTCACTCTAGTGCTCTTCAACCGTCTCTTCTTTTTCTCTTCGTTTCTTTTCTCTTTCGTCTTGCATCTATTGAAGGTAACCAATGGCGACACCGATCACCGAAATCAAACCTACAACAAAAGAGTTTGAGTACCTGTAGGCCCGATTTGGCTTTCTCCCTAAGCACGGGGTGCAATATCCTCGAAGGGGGGGGGTGGCGCACATTTCCCGACCTCATGAAGGGAAGGTTGGATTCCCAGTCCTAATCTATGAGGTGGGTCTCCGGCTACCGACAACCGACTTTTTTTTGAAGAGATCATGCATCAATATGACTTCTCTATTGACGAGCTTGTTGGATTAGGTGTCTAAGTCCATAACTATAATTGGTATGTACTTGACCCGATAGTAACATGGTCCTTTTGGGTTGCCTTCACCATAGCAATTTGATAGGATGGATATTTGAGAAAGAGGTTATTTGTGATTTATTAATATATTATAAGAATAATATATTAATTGAGAAATCATATTATTTAATTAGTATTGATCATATATTAATTTGGAATTAATTTGGTGATCAAAAGAGACTAATTAAATTAACAGGGACTGATTAGGTAAATCAGTAATACATATAGTTTGGGCTAATAATCCATGTTGATTACGGATGGACTAATTCTAATTGAGAGTCCATGAAGAGTTAGTCCAAAAGGCCATCAAATGATTATTGGATTAAAGGCCTACGTGAATGAATTAGGGTTTACAAGTTGAAACCCTAGGAATTCCGCACTATAAATGTAACCCCTAGCACTCCAAACGTTGCCCAAGACTTCCAAAAATAAACCCTAGCCGTTTTTGGGTGCCTCCTAACCTCTCTCTCATGATCCTCCATTGTTCTTGGTGTTTGTGACTTATTAGAGGTATCACATTTGAGGTACTAAGCTCTTGAAAGGCCGAGGATTACAAGCTACAACAAAGAGGTATTCATATAACTAGTTTTTATGTTGTATATCTCTAATTGCATGCTAGCTAGGGTGTATGCTTTGGATAAAATGAAATTGCATGTATAACTTCAGAAAACTTAGATCCAAAGCATATAGGGTTTTATGTGCACCATAGGATTGTTATAGTGCTCAAAATCCATCAGTGGTATCAGAGCCTAGGGTGTTTTCTGTTATATTAATGCAATTGTTTGATTTTCAAAGCTAAAAAAATGTCATTTTTGGCCACTGACTGCTAGACTCGTCGAGTTCCCTGAAAATGTCATTTTTGGCCACTGACTGCTAGACTCGTCGAGTCCCATAAGGGAACTCGACGAGTTGGATCATATGTGATGAACTCGTCGAGTCCATGCCATGAACTCGACGAGTATAATCCTCTGTTTGCAGATTTTCGAGTTTTTTGGCCAGTTTTGGATTAGGATCATTACCACAAACTATTTTGACTGTTAAAATTCGTTTTTTCTTATAAGGTAATGACTATCCTCATCCAATTGAATGATGATTGTCAAATTTTAAGATAATTACTTGATTTTGTGAAAAACTAATTATTTGTAGAATTTGATTTGAATCATCTTGCTATATGTAATTAGCTTAGGTCAATTATGTGATATAGTTAATTATATGATTAATTTAATTGTTGTCAAATTGAACTAAGAGGTTTTGAAAAGTTTCAAAACTTGCCCTCAAGTTTTGGAATTTAAAATTTAATTAAAAGCTTTAATTTTGAAATATTAAATTCTAAAACCCTAGTAATTTGAAAAGGTTCATATGTGTACCTCTTGGTTTTGTAACTTAAAATTTAAATAAATAGCCTTAATTTTGAAATCTTAAATTTAGAACCTTGATATTTTTGAATAGTTCAAATTACACCCTTATGGTTTTATTAAATTAATTAAGTGTTTAATTAAAAGAGAGAATTAATAAATCCATAATGACATGGTTTAAGTTTCATTAAATTAAAAGTCTAATTTTTTAATAAATTAAACCAATTAGTATTTTAAATGTGTAAAATACACCCTTATGTTATATAAAATTAAAAGTATAATATATTATATATGTATAAGTAAAAAGGTCAGTCTTACCGTTAGTATGCCTCATTCACGAAGCTGGTTTATAAGGGGTGTTTAAGGAAGCGGCCTGTAAAATGACCGTCATTAGGTATCTACTCTTACCTACCGCACCCTTGACTAGTGGAGGGTCGTTAGCCGAACGGGTAGGATAGGACATCCTCATTAATAAGTATAATGAATATAGAAAGTAACTAAACCTTTTATAAATTCCCAATCTTAGTTACTTAGGAAAAATGTGAATTCGATGCTAACCCATGAAATTGCACATTGCACATTATTGGTCGTTAGTGGAGCGTGTGTCTACCGGCACACTAATATGGGACTAATGAAGGATGACAATAGGTAGCTCGTGAATTATCATTGATCAATGGAGCGTGTGTGGTTAACCGACGCATTGATTAGGTGATTAATGACATCGAGAGTACCAAGCTAATTTGCATGGTTATTCACACCTTGTTTGTGATCCTCGGTATCCCAGTCACAAACTTGAAGGGCATAATCGAGATTAAACATGCCATTGAAAAATTCAATGAATCTCAAAATATCTAGGAGTTTCATTTAAAAAACCTAATTCGTTTAAAAATTTCGTTTTCGTGGTGAAATTGGTAAATCGTCATTTACCTATCGACAAATAGTTTACAATTGGGTTACGACATCCCTCTTCCGAATTGTGAATTATTGTGTTGGGTCCTAGCCTTAATATTTCATTTGGGTGTTATATTAAGGATTGAATCAACTAAATTGAATTTCTCCCTTTTTAGAGATGTCTAGTTTTGACTACTATGGTCTTCCTCAATCCTTTGGAAAAGGATTTCCATTCGAAGATGATATTCCACATGTCGATTGAGGTGAAAGATCAATCCCTTCTTCGTGCTTTAGTGGAACTTCTCTTTCTCTACCTCCTCTAATTATTCTCCCTGACCCACGTGTTATTCAACTTGAAAAGTTCAAGATCACTAAAGCCCTATTGGCAAGTAAACATGAAGATGGAAAGTGTGTATGTGCTCACGTCTTGGAGATGAAGTTACATATTGATAGACTAGGAATGTTGGGTGTCGTTTTCCCGAGGAAGCTAGTTGTTGACTTGGTTCTTCAGTCACTTCCCGAGTCATATAGTCAGTTTGTTGAAGATTACTATATGACAGATCACGACGTGACCCTTATCGATCTTACCTATTTGCTAACTGCTGCTAAATCAGATATGATTTGGTGCACTGGTAAAGCAAATTTTGATTGGAAGATCTACTTCCCAAGCTGCCATGGACGTAGGCAATGACATAGATAGTCCAGAAATAATCCCTTCTCCTATGGGAAGGGAATTGACCATGGTCAAAAGATTTGACCATAAGGGAAAAGCCAGTTCTGAGATAGTTCCATGTGCAAATGCCAAAGAGTCCACTTGTTTCTACTTCCATTTGAAGGGACATTGGAAGCGAAGCTGCCCTGACTACCCGAGAGATCTAAGAGATGGTAGAATCAAATTGTATGGTTCTATTTCAGGTAAGTTCACTATCTAACTCTATTAAGTTCCTATTTATAGATTCTTAATACATGATGTGATAAGATTGCATTTTGATGTTTTGTAGGATCAAATAAAAGAAAGGAAGATTAAAGGAAGAGTGAGCCGAGTCTGATCGTGAAGAGATGGATTTTGATCGCATGGTTCGATGATCGGATTTTTGAGTTGTTGCTTAGGAGTTATGATAGATTGCTTAGGAATATTTAGAAACATAGTTTTCATATGAATTTGCATTGTAAGGACAAGTTTTTCCACAATTTTATAAATAAAGGAAATTTTGATTTTACCTTATTTTATGTTTCCTTGCAATTACATTTGTGAAAATTGTTGTTTGTATGTCTCTATTAATAGCAATGTTGAAAAAGGTTTGATTCTTAGTTATATCGATTGTGGTAGTGTTGTGATTTTCTAAGTAAGGAAAGATTCTCATCGCCCAAGTTTCAATTGGAAAGAAACTTGGAATCATATGATTTGAATCATGTGATGTATGAAAATCTTAGTACTTGGTAAATTGGGAGTGATTCCTTGTTTACATATATATGTAAGTCAAGTGAAAGATGAAAGGATCTAGTACGCATTGATGGGAACTGGTCAGGTGCACCACAAAATACGATAAAATTTATTCGTCATGATTTACTGAAATCTTAGTAAATATGATTATGCTTACAAGATTAAACATAATTCTGATACATTGAAAAGATTCAAAGTATAGCAGAACGAATAAGAAGAATCAAATTAGGCATAAAGATAAAAGTTTCTCCAATGTGAAAGGAAAAGAGAGTACTTTAGTATCGTGTTTTATGATCATACTATTGATTATGGAACCATGTCACAATTGATCCTCTAAGGAAACCTTAGTGCACTTGTATGGCTAAAAAGAGGAATCGGGAATTGTTGGAATGGTTAAATCAATAAATTGAATCAAACTTCGTTCCAAATTCGAGTTTTAGAATCGTACTCTAAGTTACTCCAAGTTGTACCTTGAGTGACATGTTCTAAAGTAGGTTTATAAACACATCATGAAATGTGGAGTAGAAAAGTTTTCTTACTCATGTACATTTGAAATTGGAAGTTGTGTTGTTTTGGATAAAACAAAGATCAACCAAGACCAATTACATGAAGTATTGTCTTGATAAGGTCTCACACTAACTCTTGAATATATGGTTGTCAAGAAATGCTCCTTGACAGAGAATCTTATATGTCAAGAGGTCAGTGGGAGTCTTAAAGGTCTTGAAAAGTTTCAAGAACTAATCAAGAATAAACCTATTGTTCATCACTAGCACACAGCTTGAGGTTTGTAATCTATCGTGTTGACACATTCTTGATTCTGTGTCCATTTCATTTCAGTTGACTATGCGTGTGAGTTCTATGTGTTCTCATTTGATTGCATAAGGCAAAGCACCTTGATCAATGGAAAGTACATTAATCAGTAGGGGTGAGCTACACAATAACTTGGAAGCAATGGTAGGACCCTTGTGCTACCAGATGGCAATAAATTAAGATTGAACAAGTTCATTCCATATGAGTTTGAATTTGTCACAGACCTTGTCTTGTGATTATGGTTATGAAAAATTCACATGGATAGGATCACATACGATATATAATCTAAGTGTCAAAAGGTTTCGCTCCTTCATGAAAATGATTGTGAGTAAATGCTTTCACTGGTAGATTTTAAGGAGATAGCAGTTGTGTTAATTGCATTCTCAAATTCGATTATGATTACGGCATCCCTCTTCATAGTTAGAATTGTGAGAAATGGAAAAAGGTTTGAACATTCAAGACTTATTGTTGTAAGTTCTGTAATTTTTTAGACAAAAATATGAGCTTTCTAAAGGTGTATGAGCTAGAGAAGTTTAGATAAAGCTTATCGAATCATCTCGTGTCAGAAATATGAACTTTGGTAAGAAAGTCAATAAGTATTAATTTCTAGAAGTCCAGTTGATTTTTGGGTACATATCAAAGCTAGTGGGAGCATAACTGTTATGCTAGTAAGAAGTAATTATTATGCTAGTGGAAGTATAATTATTATGGTAAGTGTTGCAAGTTAGCAATGCTATTTATAGGAAACAAAGTTATGATTTGCAAAGTTGCAGAGTTTGAGTAGTTGTTTGGCTATAAGGGAGAGGATATTTATACTTCATTTCAAATCAAAAAGTTTAGATTGAAGTTTTAATTAAACTTAGTCATGAGCATATATGAATATCAGGTTGAAATGTTTCAACATTGAAAAATTCTATAGATGGAAATATTATAGCAAGAGACTGGTCAAGTATCATGTCTTTATGTAAGACATTATGAATCGTATCCCATATGCTTCGGGTATAGGATCGATTGCATATGCTGTAATATTCACGTGTTCTAATTTTCCAAATGCCTAGCGCATTAAGAGGGAAAAAGGACTAGAAACAGATATGACTAAAGTAGTTAAACAACTGTCAAGGACAATCTAAGGTTCGTTGAGGATTGGTCGCTTGTAGATAGTTGGAAGTATAGTAATGGATGGACTATACTGACATTATTATGAATAGATAGGATTCTATTAAGAATGAGTTCTCATATGACAAATATGGAAATGTTTCCATAATGGGAGTTGGATAGTAAGAATCTATGTGTAAATTAGAAACTTTTATGCAAGAAGGATGTTCAAAGGAACGAACTTTGAATATGAGACTTTGTATCCATGGAATTGTTTAGTAACAAATATCCAATGGAATAATTTGTAATATCATTGTCCAAGTCTCTATGACTTCGGTGCATTGACTTTACAAGAGAATAATTGCATTTACGTTTAGACTCTAACACATTCTAAAAGTGGCAACAATTTGGAATTCTCACACTTATAAGAAGGATTTGGAAATGTGAAATGAGTATCATTGGAAATGTTTCCAATTGATATGTTTCACAAAGCTAGGACCATAGGTAAACATAGTGTGTGTGCTTGGAGCATGGCATAACTATTGTTTTAATTCAAGTATTAAGTTGCTTGCTCGAAACATTATACAATGAATAATATCTAATAAATAAGGTGATTAAATAATAAGTGTTTTACTTATATTCAAAAGTTTGAGACCATATTGTACTAGGTTATTCTTGTGTTTCGCTTCGCATGTTTACTTCCCGAATAACTAGGTTATTCAAACATCCACAGTCAATCATACTTTGGGAGTAAGTAATAAGGTAAGACTGTCATGAATCTGACTGTAGACTGTCTAAGTGTTTAGACATAGCAAAAGTTTGTTGTTGTGTTCATGAGTACTCCTGTAATAAGATTTGAGTATTAGATTAAACCCATGCTCACGTAATCACTTCATGGATTTTATCACGAGTGATTGTGATACGATAATATCTTTATTCTTGAAACAGATACATATGAGTTGTTGTTTACAAGTCGGTTGCACATTAACAATATGTAAATGCATCAGTAACTTGATGTTATAAAACATATTCTTGTGTGTGATTTGATGAGTAAATAGTACAAGAATATGAGTCGAAGTTTATATGTTCCTTTTACCCTAAGAGGAATAAAAGCGATATATGTAGGCCCCTCGATGATTTAGTGATGACACCCTAAGCGCTTGGCCAAGCCTGGACTGATTTGATTTGTTCAATTAGTCAGTCATCATAAATCGGAAATCGGGAAACAGATTTTGGACAGAGAGAATGATTATAATCCATGTCTCATGTCAATAGGATATATTGTAGAATGGAGGAATATTTGATCCCTTATCTAAAGGATGCGTTATTGATAAGACCAGAGTTTGACAACAGCTTTTTAAGAGCTACGATTGCTATTCAGATTTTGAAGTTGCATTGGCAGTTATAGTTATTAGACTTATCAAAGTGGGAGACTGTTGGATTAGGTGTCTAAGCCCATAACTATAATTGGTATGTACTTGACCCGATTGTAGCATGGTCCTTTTGGGTTGACTTCACCATAGCAATTTGATAGGATGGATATTTGAGAAAGAGGTTATTTGTGATTTATTAATATATTATAAGAATAATATATTAATTGAGAAATCATATTATTTAATTAGTATTGATCATATATTAATTTGGAATTAATTCGGTGATCAAAAGAGACTAATTAAATTAACAGGGACTGATTAGGTCAATCAGTAATACATATAGTTTGGGCTAATAATCCATGTTGATTAGAGATGGACTAATTCTAATTGAGAGTCCATGAAGAGTTAGTCCAAAAGGCCATCAAATTATTATTAGATTAAAGGCCTAAGTGAATGAATTAAGGTTTACAAGTTGAAACCCTAGGAATTCCACACTATAAATGTAACCCCTAGCACTCCAAAAGTTGCCCAAGACTTCCAAAAATAAACCCTAGCCATTTTTGGGTGCCTCCTAACCTCTCTCTCATAATCCTTCATTGTTCTTGGTTTTTGTGAATTATTAGAGGTATCACATTTGAGGTAGTAAGATCTTGAAAGGCCAGGGATTACAAGCTACAACAAAGAGGTATTCATATAACTAGTTTTTATGTTGTATATCTCCAATTGCATGCTAGCTAGGGTGTATCCTTTGGATAAAATGGAATTACATGTATAACTTGAGAAAACTTAGATCCAAAGCATCTAGGGTTGTATTTGTACCATAGGATTGTTATAGTGCTCAAAACCCATCAGAACTGACCCCTAATGGTGTCAACAAAATAGTTGGTTTCGAGATGGCTTGTTGGGCTTTAGGCGTGCTCCCTCAATTCTAGGCTTTCAAGTACTTCTTCAACTCCTCTACTCAATCCGGCGTGTATACGTTCTCTCAACAGCGGGGTGTCCATGCGTTCATCATAAACCAGATGGCCCCCAGGAAAAACTAGCAGGACAAATGGTTGTGAGTGAACCACAACTTGGTCGGTTTTGGCTATCCTTGCAGAACCACTTTCACTGACCGGACGCCCCAACTATGGGGGGGGGGGGTCAGCGAGACTGTGGTGCAGGCACCGAGAACTATTTCCTTCGATGGGGAGGACTAGGAGTAGTATATTTTGGTTGCAGTCGGGATGAGCGTCATCTGGAGGGCACGTGGGATGATGAACCAGTTCTTCGAGTGGTTGATCGAGTCATTGAGAGTCCTGATTTCTCGGCTGGGATCCGACGTATGAAGGCGTCGTGTTTCGTAGCTGGTGTGGAGGGGGGCAAGTATGCAGTGAAGGAACAGGTGGCATATGGGAAATTCAATCCCCAGGAGCCAAGCATTGTGGTGGAAATAACTTAGGCTATGCATGCTTTTGTGAGGTCGTTCATGGAAACGGACTTTACCTCCCTCCTTCATTTGTATGAGCTCGACTTTGAGGGACTTCGCCAGCTGTGCCGTGATCCTAACGTCGAGGAGAATGCACCTAAAGGTGACCCTTTAAAATTTGGATCTTCCTCTACTACTCTCGGTAAGTGATTCTCCTTTCTTCCTGGTTTGTTTATGTGGAACTGTGTTTCAACTTGTGTGTTCCTGAGACGATGTCTCCAAGACAATATTTTTAATGGTTGTTTGGCCTTGCGCGACCCTTTCAAGTCTGTGGGTTGTCCGGCAGGACAAGGCTTTTTGTGGTTTGGTAACATAGTCACTTCTGCTTCTGCGATACCTTTGTTTCTATCCCCAGGTGGTTTATGTTGGCCACTAGTAAGTATGTGCCCTTATTTTTCCTTGTTGAGGTGATTCTTCCCCCAGGTTTGTGCTCGCCTTGGGGGGTCGACTCGAGACAGTTAGATCTTTCTGCTTGGTGGGCGGTTATGTTGTTTGGTGATCTAGTCGTGCTACTAAATTTTCCTGAAATATGACTCTAGGACCTATATTTGCTTAAATTGCTTTAGAGTTGTCGCAGGAGCTCGTTCTGTGAGCTCGGAATTTGTCCTTTCTTAGGGTCATAGACCATTATTTCTAGGCTAGGTCTTTCTGTCCAATTTGCTTTGTTAGGGTATCCTTTTTTAGCTAAATTTCACTGATTACCCTTTTTGAGACTCTGTTCTAAGTCCTAAGCCTTGGGGATTTGTACCCCCACCCTAATTGTGTAACCTAAGCCAATATTGTCACCTCGAGGCGTTTAGGACTTATGTACTATTTGTTTAGGGAAAGGTAATGAACCTTTGACACCTATGGTTACATTCTTACAACAGTTTCACTCAAATGATGTGGATGATCAGTCCTTGTTACCATTTGGTAAATATATACAACCTATTTTGTGAGTGTTATCAAGCTTGAATAGTAAAAACGTTCTAATAGTTTTTTTGGTAGTCCACTTCCTTCACTTCATTGATAATGTATAACTACATTGTTTGATGATTAATGAAAAAGAGATGACCACATCATGACATAAGCCAAGGTCTAGCTCTTGAGCTGACCTGTTGGGGTGTTATTATCCATTCGTAGTTTGATCACATTGCCCAAGCCTCAGATGTGCCTTATCTTGACCTTTTTCCTTGCTCTAGGGGTGGTGGCACGAACTGCACACACTCTAGGTCCAAGGGATGACTCCTTTGTCTCGAGCTCTTAGGATGCCAACTCCATCTTGGTGTGTTTTTATGGCCCTACTCGCATATTCTTTGGCGGCGTTTAGCTGGATCTTGGGTCGTGTATGGTTAAACCCATCCTTTTCAAACTTTTAGTCTTCTGCATCAGGGCTTTCCACTTGCATACACCGAGTGTTGTGATTTTTGGTGTTTCCCCTGTGTTTGGCCTGGCCAAGTCCAACGAACGCATTTTTCCTGCTGAGCATGTTCATGTTTGGACGTTGTTCTGCCTTTTTGATGAGTGCACCAAAGTTTAGTGCTCGTAATGGCCCGTTTGTGATCCCAAGTGGCGACATTGCTTTTGCTCCTTATATCTTGTTGAGGGGTACTCCACCGAGGTCTGGCCTTTGGACCTTGCGATGGATATGAGACGTTGCTGGTGGTTCTCCGAACCATGATTTTTTCGATCCTGATGAATGGTTACCATTTTCCTGTCTAATGAAACGGTTGGGGATAACCACGAGAAATTGGTTCCTCCTAGGATGATAGGGGTGGCCCAATGATATCGATACCCCTTTGATTTGGTGACTGATAGTTGTTCGTCAAAGCCATGGCGTGTTGGATTTGGGGAGAAATGAGCACCTGGTATTTTGGGTATTTATCAGAAGTGATTTTCAGGGTTTCGATTTCGTTTTTGTGTGCGATGGGCCGATGTGCCCTCGGGCTAGACATTCTTTCGGCAGTGGTTCTCGCGACTTCTTGTTGCGAGCCGCTTGTTTGGTTCTTTGGTTCAGGCAAGTATTTTTATTTGCCTGGCTGCACTTTCTCTATTGGCATCGGTACAAAATTCTAGCATCAATCGTCTTGTTGTCTATGGGGTCGCTTGGGAAAGGCCTGCAAGGCATTTCTCCAACGGGAAGTGTTCCTATGTTGTCTGTGTGTTGGAACCCTGGATGTTCCCTGGGTGTGCTTCCTCGGGGTCCGAACGTGTTTCTGTGCATGTTGGAGCTTGGCATTTCTGGATGAATCGCTTTTCTAAAGACGACTCTCAGATTCCTTCGCTCTTTAGTTCTGTCTGCCCAACTCCTCTCCGGGGGCGAGTGTTTTTCTCTTCCTACATGTATTCGCCTTACCACAACTCTTAGGCCTCCCCGTATTCCCTATGCATCGTCGCTTAGGAAGTTGACTGAGAGAGACCCGTATGGGTGGTGATTCGAGCATGATCTGGACTTGTCGAAGGTTTTCGTGGCTTCGACGATTCTTTTTCGATTGGCCTCTTTGTCGGACGATGTTGTGTCAGCGTTTGTGGTTTCCTTTTGAGGTGCTTGTTCAACCTTGGGATCCATGTGCATGCGTGTCACTCTCTGCTCTGTGTCCTCATGTTTCTAGGCTTTCTGGCTTTTAGTATTGTGAGTGATGGGAGGCTCACTGGGAGTCGGTAGGCGTCCTATTCCATTTTCCCATATTCTGCACGGGACTGTCTCGAGCTTTTCTTGGTTTGTTGTGTTACTCTTTGGGTATGGTCTTTGGTTATTGGTATGTGTTTTTGCAAATGCATGGGGGTCTGCTTGGTGTTGTGGGCGTTGCATCTTCTGGAAAAGTTACATTGCTACTACTATGTTTCCATGCGTTCTCTTGCCTACCGTCTTGTTGTTGTGCGGTAACCGTCGGTATCGGGTGCTTCTTCATATGGCGACGCATTCTTCGTTTCCTTGGTATGTGCATTGTTTCCAATGTGGCAATGACTCTGTCGTACCGTGTGTGTGGGTTGCAAGCGACGATTGTGGCTGAGTCTATGCTTGTGCTAAACTTCACCTTTCTATAGATTGTTGATGGTATCGCCCATAGCTGGAAGAAATATGGCCATTCGAGAAGCTTATCGTCGTCGGATGGGCGACGTACCACCGAGAACTCTATTACCCTTGTGATTGTTTCTTTTCCGTCATGGCTAACTAAGGTCAGCAGGAGGTTATGGTGCCCAGCGGCCATAACTGATGTCTCGTGATTCCGATGATTGGAACCCTAGTTGAGGGTTGTATACCTTCTTTCCAGGAGGTTGGGAGGTAGCAGAAGCAGTGTTCGTAAAGAATGTCGGTGTTGCTGCGGTTATCGATTAACACTCGATGAATTTGCTTGTGGTGCACATCGGCCATTATAACGAGTGGATCCATGGGGTTCCAACTAGGTATGCATGGGTCTTTCAATGAGAAGCTGATATTGAGGATTTTCTTAGGGAGTACCTCGGCATGGTTATCTTCTTCTTCGTGCTTGTTCCGCTCGAGAGGTCTCGTGATGGTAAGAATTTCCTTCTTAACTTGGTGCTTGCCCTCATCTCTTCGATCTCGTGTATTCCTTTGGTCAGCGTCGAACTTGAACCTCAAGTCCTTGGCAATTTCTATAAGGTCGCTTGTTAGGCATTTTTCGTTCATTTCCTTCCTCAGGACTGTGCACTCGTCGGTGTCATCGGTTTTACTCTTGTGGTACTCATAGTATTTCCTTTTTTCTTTTTCCACTTTTGGAGGTGTTTTCTCAACTGCATGCACTTCAGCCCTGTGACTCTGTAACCCATCCTTGCTGAAAGGGCAGAATCTGCGAGGTGAGTGCCTAGAGTGTCAGTTGTGCTTGTCGTGGCTTCTATCATGGTGGTGTCGGTGATTGGAGTTTGCGTGAGAGTTTGCTCCCTCTTGCTTTATATACACGTTAGCGACAGCCTTCAGGTTGGCTTCCTTTCGTTCCTCGCCTTCTATTTGTTGGAAGTATTTTTCGAATCTCTATTTGAGTTCGTCTCTCGACTGAGGTACCGTCCCCTGCATCTTTTCTGACAAAAGCCTGAGGAGTAGACTTTCGGTGAAGGCGCCAGTTACAAGGAACTCTTTGTGACCCGGGACGTTAAGTGTCGCCAACATGAATCTATTGTAGTATGCTCGTATCGACTCTCGTTCTTTTTGCTTGCATGCCATTATGGAGTTTTCATCTCCCTTCCCTTTCCATAGTTGCATGAAATTGTTTAGGAAAAGGTATCTCATCTGTTCGAAACTCGCGATGATCCCGGTCACAACGCCTTAACCATTTTCCGACGTTACCAGATAACATAACAGGGAAATACGTACACATGAAACGCTTGTCCATCTTTAGTGAAGTCATCATCCACTCGTAGGTGTCGATGTGCTCGACGGGGTCAGTTGTTCCATCATACTTGGGGATATTTGGTATCATTGCCGAATGCAGGATATCATATTGCAAGAGTTCCTGGAAAAAGGCAAAATTGGTGCTCCTCGTCGGGATTTCCATGCGAGGGTATGGGAAATTTCCGTACATCGCAAATTGTTTGGCGTAATACGGGTTTCCGTATGTTTGATTGTACATTGCTATTTGCGAGATGCATGGTTGCTGTTGGCAGCTTAATTGCATGCTTTGTTGTAGTTGTGAGCTTTGCTCTGCCTGTTGGGGCATGCTTGGAATTGACCCCTGGGGCTGTTGGACGAGAGTGTTTAGTTGTTGTGTCGATGGATAGTGAGGGTTAGGATCTCCCACCAATGGTGTTTGATGATTGGATCTGTACGACTGCTGGAAATAGGGGTTGAACATCCTAGGTTGTTGATTGAAAAGTGGGATATGTGAAATTCCTGTTACTGGAGAGAGTTAGTAGCTTGAAGTTGAGTAGTGTGTGGGGAACGGGATGGTTCCTGGGGACTAGGTGTTCGTCCCTATCTGTTGTGGTTGTGTTTGAAACTGAGAAACCGCCGGTTGCGACTAATGAGTCAACATTAAGGACTGTTGGGTCAGCGGTTGCAACTGTTGAGTCGCTGTCGACTGAGGTGCTGCGATCGCGGTTGCAATCGGTTGCTCTGTTATGACGAGTAATGGTCGCCATAGGGCGGTGATTGCTGCCGCTGCGGTTCCCATTATTAGACCTGAATTCTATGTCTCTGGTGTGTGGGTGGGGGCTTGTCCGTCTAAGGCAGATGGCTGTGTGCCACCCCCCGTCGGACGCCGTAGGTGGCTTTCCCGTCAGTGTCGTCGTCTAGGGTTGTTTTAAGGTTGGGTAACTCTAAGTACACACCTGGAGAGCGCCAAATGTTATGATATGTCTCCGAGCTTAACGCCGTTTTTGGATTGTGTCGTCTGGTTAAGCCTAAGAATCACAACAAAGAAAGAGTCGATGTTAGTCGTCGTCCGGGAGGGGGTCCCGGAATGAGACTCTGACGGTCTAGACAGTAAGTGTATGGGAGAATTAAGGTTTTGTATTAGATGGAGAGAAAGCGATCCCTTCTTCTGGAGAAGAAGGGTCCTTTTATACCTGTCGTTCGGGGAGCATGTCCCCGACAACACCTTTTGTCTTATTTGGACTGTTAGGACGTGGACGCATCCTATTGGTGAGTCATGCACCACTAGCGGTTATCTGCTATTGGTGTAGAGTTATTGAGAAGTGGCGCTCTGAGCGCTTCACTTTTCGTTCTGGGGAGCAATCTGGTACAATTTTGGCTTGTTATGGCCCTTGGTGTTAGAACGCTGGGGCCTAACCACGAGGCCGTTAGGGCGAGCGTTCAGACATAGCACTTACGTCGAGTAACGACTATTAGCTAGCCGTCCTTTGGATAGTCATCCCGTTATCTTTGGCATATTCCCACAAGGATACGTTAATATATATATATATATATATATATATATATATATATATATATATATATATATATATATATATATAGACACACACACACATATGGAGAGAGAGAGAGAGAGAGAGAGAGATAGAATCTGTTAAGTTTCAAAATAAAATAGAGATCTTGAGATTCAACCACATTCATATAATTCACATATGTCGCTCTAACCCTCCGGCGTACGTACGCGGCGGGTCAGTTATAATCATAAATGATTATCTAGAATCGTCTGTTCCTTTCACCACTGCCACCTTCCCCACCACCACAACCGCCACCGCCACCAACACTACTACCACCACTGCCACCACCATACCCCACAACTGCCACCTCTGTCACTTATATCACCGCCACCTCTTATGCCACCAACCGTTATAATCATATATGATTACTCAATCTGTGAACAGACATATATGTATAATCATTTATGATTAGGCATATACGTATAAACATGTATAATAATGTATGATTATACCTCTCTACCATATAATCATTTAAGATTAGGCATACTTCGTTGTTGTCGGTACGCTGGAGCGTTAGAGCGGCAAATAAGAAATATGTGGCTCAGGTTGAATCTCAAAATCTCTATTTTTTTATAATCTCATGTGAACCATCCCGTGTATATATATATATATATATATATATATATATATATATATATATATATATATATATATATATATATATATATATATATATATATAGGGGTGAGTAATCCCAAACCAAAAAACCGAGAAACCGATTAAAATCGACAAAAACGGAACCGAAATAACCGAAACCGAAGCAAAACCGACGGTTAGGGTTTGATATTTTTAAAAACCGAAAAATCAGGTTCGGTTTTACCCAGAAACCGACCCATCCAACCTGAGAAACCGACCCATAGTTAAAACCGACAAACCGCCCCAAGAAACCGACCCATCCAACCTGAGAAACCACCCATACTTGATTGTGTTTTGGTTGTAATAGACTATTTCGGGCTTTGGTTGTAACTTGTAATAGACTATTTGTTGTAAGACTCATGTTTTTTAAAGTATTTAACTTCAATTTGGTGTTTTTTGAAGTACTTCGCTTGTTGTTTCGTTTATGGAAAATGGGTTAAAACCCAAAACCCATGGGCTTAAACCCAGAACCCGTGAGTATATGGGTTGAACCCAAAAAGCCGAAAAACCGCCCAAACCCAAAAAACGTCAAACCCAAAAAATAGTGATGACTGTGACGACAATTCTCCATCAACCACTTCGTCCAGGGCACAAACGTCAAACCCAACACTTATGCGTGAGATGTTCGTATGTGACACACGTCCGTAGTAATTAATACAAACTCGAAGATTTAATCACGTGTGACGAACGTCAATGAAACATCATTTAAGTGAGTTTTTCTTATTTAATTTCGTTTTTTTTAGTTTTTTTATTATTTTTATTTTTTTTAAATAGAAAAAAAACAAATATTTTTTAAAACATATATATACTTGGTTTTGAGGTTTTTTTTTTTTTTTATTATTTTAGTTTTTAATGTCTTTACTACATATTTGAATATACCAGTGTTTTTGTTTATTTTTGTTTTATTTTTTGATTTATTTTTTGTTTATTTTTTTTTTATTTTTTAAACAAAATATCGGTTCGAGTTTTTAATGTTTAACAATTATAAACGTTTTAAATAATAAAAATATTAAGAATCATAATATTCTCTGCTGATACTATTTTTTAATCAAATTATTTTGAATTGTAGTATTTTGGGTTATATCATTTTTTTAATCATATATATATATATATATATATATATATATATATATATATATATATATATATATATATATATATATATAAAAGTTACGATTACTAATGAATGTAAAAGGAACCAATCCAAAGCGTCGGAATTTAAAGCGTTCAACGGATTATAACAAAGTAATTTCATTTTTTTTAGTTTAATTTTTTTGGTCATGTTTATTATCGAAAAAAACCGAATATACCATTGTGAATGATTTTTCGTCCTCTTTCCATAGGGATCCATGAAATTTTTTTTGTTAAAAAAAAACTAAATTCATTATCTTTATATTTTCAAAAGTTAAGTTCTATTTTTATCGAAAAAAATTAATAAATATATAAAAATTCATATTTTTAGTACTCTTTAAACATAAATTCATATTTATGTAAAAAAATATTTATGTAAAAAAATCGAAATTTCAACTCATGTTCACATTGTGAATCTGTTGAAATTCATATTATGAATAATAGTAACTTAGATTCACAGTGTCAATAGTAAGTCAGTTTCACATTGTGAATTCTGAAAAATTGAATTATTTACTGTTCAGATTTTCAATATGAATATATCCATTTGTTGATTTTACAAAACTAATTTATGAGTAATCGAAACGTTAAAATATTATAAAATTACATGAAAATATATTTCGATTCATGCGTAAAGTTCACTAAATTAGTTTGTGGTTGATCGAATAGTTGAAATACTAAGTCAGATTTATATTGTAAATCTGAACAGATCGAGTTTTTTTAATCGATGTTGATATTTATTAATAAAGGACAAATAATTGAGATTTTCGGTATATTTAGTTTTTTTGTGATAAAAATAAACCTAATTATTGAAAAAAAAACAACAAAACGAAGTGAGTTTTTTTTTTTCAAAAAGAAAAATGTTCGTTTTTTATATAATAAATATAAATCTCTATAGAAAGAGGCTAAAAATTTGTGAACAATGGTATATTCGTTTTTTTTTTCAATAAAAAACATGGCCTAAATAAATTTAAACGAAAAAAGAGGTGAGTTTTTTAGTATAATCTGTTGTATGCACGTCTATTTGTATAAGTGTACATCCATTCTGTGGGCCGTTGATCATTATGATTTCCGACACTCATGATTGGTTTATTGGTTCCTTGTTAATAATGGTTATCTATTGAACATCACCACACACACACACAAACATATATATATATATATATATATATATATATATATATATATATATATATATATATATATATATATATATATATATATATATATATATATATATATGTTGGGTCAAAAATATGGTTTATACTTTACTTTTCTAGGAAAATGTATTTTTATGTTTAGGACCGTAAACAGCTTGGTGTTTACGGCTGTATATGAGTTTACAGTTGTGTTTACGGCCGTGAACAGGTTTACGGCCGTAAACCCATTCACGATCCATGTCTACTATATATAGGGTGAGGAGTGCATGCATGAAAGGGTAAGGCTAGAGAAGGAGAGCATATTCTAGAGAGAGAAAGTTAGAGAGAAGAGAGGAGCTTTAGTGTGTGTTATTGTGTGTGAATCTTGTATCTGGATCTTCATTCATATCAAATCGTACAAGATTCATCATCTTCTTCTTCTCCTTCTTCTTCATTAGATCTGTCATCATCCGTTTGATCGGGATTCCACACCATCAAACAGATCTGATTAATACACAAGCAGATTGGGGACTTACAAGTGGTATCAGAGCTTGAATTGTATCAATCATTTTTGTCAGATCTGGAGCGTATTTGATCTTATTTTTGAAGGATTTCTGCGTTTATTGATAGATCTTGGCAAAATAGGGGGGTTTGTTCTTCGCGTTTTTGATAAAAACGAGTTTTTGATCGAGTTTTGGAGCTACAAAGTCGAAAAAACGCTGTTTTTGGTCGTAACCAGCGAGGGGGTGGCGGCGTGTACGACCAGCAGCTAGGGTTTCCAAAGAGTTTGCGGCCGGAAACGAGTTGCGGTATGAGGGTTTACGGTTCGAGGTCTCGTGAGCTTACGGTCCGAAGACACGTGTTCGGTCAGGCGGGTTTACGGCTCAACAGTTTACAGACTTCGGAGTTTACAGCTTGCTCGTTTGCGGTCCTCGGTGTACGGCTCGGTGTACGGCCAGCCTCGCACGTGTACGGCTCGGTGTACGGCCAGCAGCTCCAGCACGTGTCCGGCCATCTTCGCACACGTGCTCGTCCTCGCATCGCATCGCGCCTCGTCCAGCACTCAGCAACCTCGCACGCGCTTCAGCAAAAAATAGGAATCGAAATTGAGGGTGCCGGGGATCGAACCCGGGTATCCTCCCAACTCAACCAGCGCCCCTTCCTACTTTTCTAGGCTGCGAGTTGATACTCTCCTCCCAAATTTAATTCATAAGGCGTCCCTTCTTCAATCCAATTTCGCATTTTTTACACTTTCAACCTCAAAATCAATTTTCTTTTATTTTTAAATTTCATTTTCAACCCAAAAATTTTAGTTTTTAATTTTTGACTTTTAATTTTGACTTTTTACTTAAAATTTTGACTTTGACTTTTAAAGTTTGACCTTTGACTTTCTCGTTTAACCTTCAAAATTTTAAATTTTAGCTTTTCGGTTTGACTTTTAAGTTTGACTTTTTACATTTGACTTTTAAGGTTGATTTGAGTTTTTAGTCAAATGGCATTTTTGATAAACAATGAGTTCCTCAAACATTGCGGTCACTGAAAATCGTTGCTCTCAAACTTGCATTGAAAATGTTATAAATTTACGTGAGCATATCGAATTATTACGCAGAGAGAACGAGGACCTAAAATACGAAGGATATCAACTTAGGAAAGGTCAAAAACCCTTAAAAGCACAATTAGAAGCCAAAACAAAAGATTTTAGAAAACTTCAAGAAGGATACAGTAATAAATGTGCAAATATAGATATGTGACAGAACAACTTGTTGAGTTAACTACTGAACTTGACGCATTAAAACATAAGTTTGAAAATGCGGACTTTAATTTCAAAAAATTTGATGCGTCGGGTGAAGTTGTTGCATCAATGATGGAAAATAGTTTGAGATTTAAAAATAATCAGTCAAAGGGTTTAGGGTATGATAAAGTGCCTCTTCCTTTTAATCACACCTATCAGTATAACCCTTTGACAAAAGAGGAAATGGACAGAGAGGCACATCTCAAATATGGCAAACCTGCTGTATTTGTGTCGGGATGTGGTCCTCAGGTTGTGAGTACTAATGTTTCCACTTCTTATGCAGATCAACCACTAAGTCATTGCAAGCAAGCTGCTGAAGAGAGTGTGTCTGATAATGAAATTGTATCAAAGTCTGATGACTTAAATTTTTTCGATATACTTGATGATATCTTTGATAATTCTGTCGTGGTTGTGCCAGAAAGGGTTGAGCTGAAAGATTCTAATGCTTCTACTTCTTGTGCAGGTAAAGTAACGGAAGATGAGAACAAGGAGAAAACTATTGAACAAACCAATGTCTCCTTGAACTCTGAATCAGTTGCTTCGAATTCAGTTGATTCTGATCAACCAGCTGTTGAGAAATACAGGCCACCAAAACAAGCGAAACAGAGTGCCTGTTGCAAGTGTGCTTGTGGGAATAATAAGAGACAATGCATGGATACGCCACCAGGGGCAGGAAGAAACAACTTCCCAGTGAAGAAAAAGACTTGCTTTCACTGTGGAACACCTGGACACATTGCCAGAAATTGTCCAAATCGCGCATATGTTCCCTACTATGCACAAGGGTGGCAGAACGCGCCAAGAGGGAGATTTTCCAAAAGAAACCCCTCAAGGTCACGTTCAGACAATGGAGACTGGAATGCCACGAAGGGCAAGAGCTCAACCCACAAGGCCAAGAATCCATCTCCCAAGGTCAAGAAGGGAATGCCGGCCCGGAATCCAATTTCAAGAAATGCTCCAACAAAACCAAAACTGGCTAGGTCAAAGTCATCTCGAAAGCAGACCTCAAGTTCAAAATCAAGTGCCGAGGCACCCATCCGCTCGAAAAAGAACGGGTTAAACCCGACTACAGATGGGTACCAAAGGTTCAATCTCCCAAATCATCTAATGCGTATAATATTTCTTCATCTTCTGTTTGTGATAAACAGGATATGTCATGGGAGAGGGTACCTTGCACAGATGACAAAGGTAAACCCAGTTTCAAAATGGAATGGGTTCCAAAGACCAACTAATCCCGTTCTGTGTCGGAGCAGCTATGAAGGCATATCATCAGACTTCGGTTTGTTGGTAGTGGCTGTTCCAGGCACATGATTGGAGGCATCTCTCAAATGTACAACACTCAGAACATTGTTTAAGAGTATGTGTCCTTTGCGGGAAAGGAAGAAAGGAAGGGATCACTCATGGGGTTAGTGCTTAACGATGTGAAGAATTTTCGGATCTGTTATGAGATTATGTGTGTTGTTCTCAGACCTTCTGGATGCAAATTCAACCGGTGACTTACGGTTTGAGTTTTCTTCTCTATACTCCTGAGTTTATCTTACATTGTTTCATTTCAAAGACATTTTTCTTTAATTTCCTTATATATCTTTCTTTAGTAGGCATTTTTGGGAAGTGATATAATCATGTGATAACAGGCAATCTGAATCTGTGTAAGGTACCAAAGTTGAATTGTCTAAGCTCTGTGTTCGATGCGCTGGTAGGCACAGAAGTTTTTAAAATGGACTTGACTAGGATCAGATGAACTTAAGGAATTTAGAGACCTGACAAATCTTGACCTAGATAGTTCCATTTAGCCTGATAATTTGACGCTTAGGTAGGTTAAGCAGAGAGATATACATGGGAATCTACGGATACATTAAATGATCTGTATCTAGAACTGTGGATTAACTTTTCCTCGATGTGTGGACTTTGTCCTTAATTCCGGTATTGACGGGGCAACTGGGGAATTCCGATAAATTAGGTCTGTAGAAAGTTATTTTCTTTCTTTCTTACTGTCAGTCATATGTTACCTCCTCTGTGTGATCGAAAGATCCGACCTGGACTGCAACATATGCAACTTTGTCTCTCTGCATCTTCTTCTATGCTATTCTTCCTACCTGTTAGCCATATGTTGTCTCCTTTGCGTGATTAACAATCTGACCTGGTACATAGCATATAGAACCTTCTACTTCTCAATCCCTCTAAACTCTAGTTAGTCATATGTTTCACTATCTGCGTGATTGGAAGAGATCCGACCTGAGTGTACAACATATGTATTCTAAATCTGACTTCTTCCTTAATAATTGTCTGCTCATCTGAAGTAAGGAGTATTCTGGAAGTCCTTGATTATTGGGGTATATCAGGAAGCGGGAAACACGTTCTAGTGTAACTAAAATTGAACATTTATAGGTTGTCTGTAGATCTCGCTACTCAATTTAGGTGGACAACAATATCCTTGGTCGTCTTCAGCTGAATGGTCCTTAGGAAGTTTATCTAGTAATATAGGATCAAAATGTCTTGTCACTTATAGCATGTCCAAAACTTTGTCACAATTCTTCGTGTTTAAGTGGACCACAATACCAGCACTTGACCAGATTTATTCATGAAGGTGAAGGTACTGATAAACAAAGTTAAGATTGTCTCACAACTTTGATCCCAAATATTTTTGTTTTTGTTAAATTTGTTCATAGTTTTCCTTTATGCACAAATTTAGGGGGAGAATTAAAAAAAAAATTCAAAAAGCAAACAAAAATCAGAAAAATAAAAATCCAAAAATATTGTTATTTCCGTTTTATTTCTTTTTCAGAAAATATGAAAAATCCAAAAATATTATGTGCTAAGTTTTATTTTAGTTTTGTTTCTATTTTTAGTTTTGTTTGTCTTGAAAAGTGAATTCAGATGTAGATGAGACTCATGGAGACTATATCGGAGAATTTCTGAGCCAATGCTCCATCCGCGATCATCGAAGAATTCTCATTCGAAGGAGCAAGAAATGAAGATTATTCTTTCAACATTCAATCTTTCAACCCTAGAAGCAAGGCCAAGCTGTTCTTGAAGATTATGTGACAAGTTGCATTGAAGCCTCCTCAATCAATTTGCTGCTATCTTGTACCTGCTGAAGTGATCCAGAAGTTTCGTTCTCTATTCTCTCTGAAGATTCTCAAGCTGAAAGCGCTATCTTTCAAGAATCTTTTCAATAAGCCTCCTCACCCAACGTGCATTCAATGCCAAATTCTGAAGAAAAACCCAACTGCTCAAGATGAAGTCATTCATTGAAGATTCATCAAGTTCATCTTGAAGTTGTGAAGAATTTGAAGATTAATGCTGAAGCCAAGCTCCCAATGAAGATTAACAAGAAAAGCCAGCTACTTTTTATGGGGGGGGGGCTTGTTGGGTCAATTAGAAAAGAAAACTATAAACCAAGGGGAGATTGTTGGGTCAAAAATTTGGTTTATACTTTACTTTTCTAGGAAAATGTATTTTTATGTCTAGGACCGTAAACAGCTTGGTGTTTACGGCTGTATATGAGTTTACGGTTGTGTTTACGGCCGTGAACAGGTTTACAGCCGTAAACCCATTCACGGTCCATGTATACTATATATAGGGTGAGGAGTGCATGCATGAAAGGGTAAGGCTAGAGAAGGAGAGCATATTCTAGAGAGAGAAAGTTAGAGAGAAGAGAGGAGCTTTAGTGTGTGTGAATCTTGTATCTGGATCTTCATTCATATCAAATCATACAGGATTCATCATCTTCTTCTTCTCCTTCTTCTTCATTAGATCTGGCATCATCTGTTTGATCGGGATTCAGCACCATCAAACGGATCTCATTGATACACAAGCAGATTGGGGACTTACAATATATATATATATATATATATATATATATATATATATATATATATATATATATATATATATATATATGGTGAGGTTCAATAGAGAACCAATGCACAAATCGTGAGCGTCAGGATTGTTGGGTTAGGTGTCTAAGTGAATAAGTAAATTAATATAATCTTGAATTATTAGTAAAGTCCTTTTAGGTTGCCCTCAAATCTAGAAATTAACAGGAATGCTATTTGGAGAGAGAGAGAGAGAGAGAGAGAGAGAGATAGAAACTTATTAATTTATTATATGATTAATAAATTAATTAGAAATCAAAATAAATAATTTATTAATGTATTATGAAAATAATATATTAATTAGAAATTGTATTATTTAATTAAGAATTAATCAAAAATTAATTGGAATTAATTTTTGGATTAATTGGAATATTTAAAACTAGATGGACTAAAGGTGACAATGTTCAAAAGTTCAAGATTGACCAATTCTAGAACCTCCCAACATGATGGACGGTTTCTAGATGGTCTTTAGGGATTATCGTGGTGCATTTCATGCAGGGTTAGTATAGCGCCAGTTGGCCGAGTAGATTTAGGACCGATCAAATTAGTGGATGTCGGTCAACATGATTGATAGGAAATATGGGTTATTCTTGTCTGCCGGGTTTTGTCAGGTCTCCTCTCTGATGCGTCAGTATATGTAAGTGGTAGATATGATGTAGGATGTAGTTCTTATTTCGGATACGGTCGAGTGATGCAAGGCCAGGAAACCTTGGTCGGGATAGGTTGGAAGTCTTGTGTAGCATGAGTGTCAGCGTGGAGGTTCTGTTGCTTGGGGATTGTTCAAGATTTTAGGACCCGGAAGTCCTGGTCTAAAAATTGAATTCTTCTCCTGCGAATTAACGGCGATTGTGGGGAATTGTCATCGTTATGTTGCTTCTTCCTTGTAAGATCTGTAAAGGTATCGAGAAGTGATCGATTGTGTTGAGATGTTGCAGTAGTTGTGTCTCTGGCCACTGTAATCTCTGCTAAATTTATCTTATGAGCCTAGCTTTGGATTTTGGATTTATCGGTGCAAGTCTTGGCTTTCCGACAATACCAGACTGTGTTAGAGGAGTCGGCCGGGAAGGACCCTCAAAGGGTAATTTCTTGAATGTGAGCGAGAAGAGATTTCACGGACAAAATTGAATTTAAGTGGGGGAAAATTGTAACACCCCATTTCCATGGATCGACTTAGGGCTTCAAGGAGTCAAAGGCATGGTTTTTAGGTAAAATCACGGCTCACGACGTGACCATTGCAGGGTCACGACGGGAGAAGGGATTTAATGAAGATTCTGATTTAACCGAGCTCACAGCATGAGCAATAAGAGCTGACGATGTGAGGTGCACTGCAGCCCAAGCCCACAATATTTTAAGGTTTCCATCGTATTTAAACCCCATAAACTTCATTTTAGGGTTCCATACTAGCCTCCTTCGTTCCTAACCCTAGCCTCTCATTATGTTTCTTAAGCTTTTGGTGGAGTTTTGGAGGTTTAAAAAAGAAGAGATCACCATGGAAGCATAGTTGCAGCTTGGAAGCTTCATTTGAAACCTTTAGCCACACTTCTGGACCAATGTAAGTAATCAGGATCCAAGCTTTATGTTTCCTTATTGCTAGATCTAATGTTTTATGCATATTTATCCATGATCTTAAGAGTTAGAGTGTTGGGACTCCATAAAGTGAGCAACTTTATGGGTCCTTAGGGTCCCTAGATGCTTATATGTCATGGATCTGAAGTATGAATGATGTTGGAGTTCATGCATGATAATTTATCTTCTTTTTGTCCATGAATGACCTAATTTGAGCTGAAGTTTTTTATTGGACATACAAGACCTTAAAGCATCAATTCTTATGGTCCTTGGAGTGTTAGGAAGCTTCCTGGAATAGATTGATTAGTGGCTTAATGGATTAAAAGGTTTTTGAATCAAAATGGCATTCAGACGGACCTCACAACGTGACGAAATGCATGTCACGTTGTGAGGGTCGTCAGGCTCGTGTATTTTGTCCTGTAGTGGCTCACGACGTGAGCCATAGATGGTCACGTCGTGAGGGTCTACAGACTGTTGACTTTCATTGACCATTGACTTTTGACCACATTCGACTTTGGGTCAAAGTTGAGGATTTTGGGCTATTGTTTGAGATTTTATCTGGTTCTAGTGTTAGTAGATTTGTGGGAGCAAGCAGTGCTGAAAAGGGGTCGTATCGCAGTGTTCAGAGTTCTTTGATTTATGTGAGTTTCGACTCATTGGACCGTGGGTCGAAGGCACCAATGCCGACCCACTAGTTTTGGTTATCTGTCAGTAGAAGGATGCCTTAGGGACTATATATAGTTATGTAGGATAGACTGAGGACTCTTGGTCTAGGCTCTTTTACCTATTCCTTGTTTGCTTGTGGTTCTAGAGTAGGACTACTTGTCCGGGTGGCTATCTCACCTCTGAATATATACGGTCATGCATTCCTTGGATTGTTGATACTTAGTATGTTGTTATGTTGTAGTGATATGTTAGATCGGTATCTTGTTATATAGGATATTGCTATGATGTAGTGATCTGTTAGAACAGTATCCTGGTATATAGGATGTTGCTATGCTATTGTGCATTGTTGGATCTGTATGTTATCTGTACTTAATAGTTATCATCTAGTGGAGTCCCCTATGGACTGTCTGTGGTCATGTAGGATAGCCTGAGAACTCCTGATCTAGGCTTTCTTGCTTGTTCCTTGTTTGGTTGTGGCTCTAGAGTAGGATCATCTGTTCGGGTGGCTATCTCACCTCTTACTACTTATGGTTATGAATTTCATGGAGGTTACCTGGTAGTGGGATTGTATACTGTGAGAGGACTAGTAGGGGTAGTGAGTTGTATGTATGATGTTTTCCCGTGTTATGTGCTTACTTGATCCTTGATTGTTTATATGTCAACATATGGTAGTGGTGGGTTGTGGCGGTCCTTCTTTGTGTTGTAGGCTAAGATACCCGGTATGGGCCGGCTGTAAGCCGAAGGCACGGAGGCTCGGGAAGATCGGTTGGGTTGAGGGGACATGACAACAAACCCTGGGTATTCCAGCCCGATGGCTGATTGGACCCGTTACATGTTGGCGTTCCAGTCCGAGGACTGATTGGGCTGGGCATTCCAACCGGGAGGTTGTGGGAGGTTATGTATGCTTGTATGTTTATTGTATGCGGTATTTTGGGGGAAAATCACTAAGCTTTGTGCTTACCCAGTTGTTTTATTGTTTCAGGTATCATCGTTCATCAGGGGAAGGTGAAGGCGTGACTGTACACATTCATCAGCAACAATGAAGATTTTCGTGCTTTACTATTACTCTAATTTTTAATAAATGTAACTGAAATAAACGTTTTCTCAATATTGGATTTATAATTGAGAGGATTTACTTAAATAAAGATGAAAATTTTTGGTTGTGAAAAATGGTATGTTACAAGATGATATCAGAGCCCTAGTTTAAGCGAATTGGAGGAACACTTGTGTGAATCCAATCTCAAACTAGGATCTGAAAGTTTTGCAAAATGTTTTTGAAAAAGAAATTATAATAAAAGAGTTGGGTTATGGACTTGGGCTCAGTCTCTTGTCATGTTCTTGTTTGATAGTTGGCTTGGGATAGGGAATATGGACGTTGACTTAACTTTGGTTTTACAAGAAGATGCGGTGTGTACAGTCAGCCAGATCCTGAACGGAATAGTGGTTTCCAAAATACCCATACTTGTTATGTTTGCTGAGTTTGATTTTGCTGATATATGGATTGTTAGAAAATCATGCTAGTGGTTAATATTCTTTAGAAACTATTGTATAGAAACGCCTAATTTATGTGATGCCTTATGATATAGGGAATTACTTTCCTGATATATATTACTTGATTTGTGATTGTTGTGTGTATGTTGATTAGTTGTATATGGTCGGGATTGAATAGCCTTAGAATGATCGACATAGCCTTACTTCATGTTCCTTGTTTGGTTGTGGACTTGGGGAAGAGTCGATTATTCGACAGTCTATCTGATCTCGTATTGTGTACAACAAGCATGCACAAAAGCAACCAGTGGTGCGGGAGCGAGGGTAATCTTAGGAGGAGTGCCTAAGAAGTTAATTGTAGCTTGTAGGAGAAGTGGGTGTTAGCACACCTAGGGGTGGTCTAGTACAGTGACTTAGGACCTTGGGATGAATTTTGAATCGACTATGGATAGGTGTAGAAGGTAGTATGTGATGGGTTTTGAGCATTCTAACACTCCTAAGTGTACATGCAACCCTAGAAAACCTTGGATCTATGTTTGTCTAAAATACATGCAAAATACTTTTTCCAAGGTTCATAATCATATCTAGCATACATGGGGAACTTTAAACATAAAAAAGATGGCTAGAATTACATACCTTGTAGTTGATTTGATTCCTTGAAAACCTTGAGAGCCTAGCACCCCAAGTATGATGCCTCAAATGTTTCACACAACACCAAATGCTCTTGGATTAAACTTTGAGAGAATTGTATAACACTTGAAATCGGCCTTGCCCTCTTGTCTCACTAGTGTAGCCGATTTTGGTTGCTATAAGTGTGCTTATATAGTATGTTGCATTAGGGTTACACCATGTAAACCCTAATGTAACATGGCTCTTCATTTCCATGACCCGTGGGTTTGTAACTCCCATGGAGCATCCTATGGACCTTAGCCCAACTAGATAATCCATGGAGCATCTAGCCCACTATACAAGTATGGATGATTTACACAATCAACCCATATATTTAATTAGTCTCCTTTTTTATCACTTAATTAATTCTAGATTAATTCTTGATCAATACTAATTAAATAATATTATTAATATATTAGAACTTATAATATATTAATAAACCATAAGTGTTATTTCTCTCATTTTAGTCTATCCAATTGCATGATGCCATGCAACCCAAATGGACCATACCGGGTTGGGTCAAGTACATACCAGAAATAGTTATGGACTTAGACACCTTATCCAACAGTATGGGCCCGTACTACTGAAAGCACAGGATCCGTATAAGATTCAAGAGGAATTTCATGGCTACTAAGGAACTAATAGGAGTAGGGATTGGTGTGTCGAGCACTGTATTATGGATGTATGATCTTTCCTTGATGTATTTTCAGTATGGTGGCTATTGGAGGTTCAGGATTAGGAGCGGGCGACACTTAGAGAGCAGGTTTGAGTGAAGAGGAGGTTTGTGGGATCATTGATACAAAAGCGGACTAGGCAATCAAGGAGGCTACTCCAAAATTGTTTGGAATGGTCAAGGTTGCCATGATTGATCTATTAGATAATCGATATGCTACACTTTCTGAGGTTGCTGTTGTTACAGCTACCGTAACTGTTGCTGCCGTTGGGGCTCGAGGAGAGAGAGCTTTCTAGTACCGAGACTTCGATAATACGAAGTCCCCGGAGTTTGATGGGGTCTCGGACCCGATTTTGGCGATGAGATGGTTGTCTGGTGTGGAGGGTTGTTTCTTCACGTGTTCTTGTCCGGATGACCAGAAAGTCAAGTGTGCCCTGAACCTTCTCAGGTTAGGGGCGAAGGATTGGTGGAGAATGGTGACTGGTGCTTACACTCTTGAGCAGAGAGTTGCGATGTCTTAGGAGCAGTTCTTGAAGATGTTCCGTGCGAGATATGTTCCCATGGTGGAGAGGGAGAGGTTGGCTCAGGAGTATTTGGATCTGAGGCAAACGATCGAGTCGGTGACGAAAATCACCAATATGTTCACTGAGAATGCTTTATTCTGTACTAATTTTGCTACTTCGGAGCAAGCTCAGATGACTCGGTATTTGGGGATGCTCAAGATGGATATTCGGCAGTTCGTGTCCATCTAGCGCTACGGTTCTCTTGCTGAGCTTCAGGATGCTGCAAAGAGGTGAGAGATTGAGATAGAGACCCAGGCGAGGGAGCATTACCAGGCTCCGAATCAGCCCCAGCCTGTAGCAAAGCAGTTCAAGTCTGCCGACCAGAGTTCGGGAACAATTAGAGGGACGCACGGATCTTTTGTATGTCAAAGGTGTTTCGAGGAGGGCCATTTTGGTAGAGAGTGCAGGCAGAGTATGCGATTTTGTTTCCATTGCGGCCAGGAAGGCCACATCAGAGCTCGTTGTTATTTTCTCGTTTTCGGTGAGGTGTTGGATCCCACACCCCTAGCTTGGCAGTTACCCGTCGGTCGACTTGGAACGACCAGAGTCCCAAGGACCGAAGGTTGAGTTGGCAATGCGATCATTTAGCAATTGTGGTGGTATTGGTGTTCATCTATAATTTCTGTTTGTGTTTCAAGTTTAGTTGTAATCTGGGATGCTCAGTTGAATGGAATTATTTTATTTAGCTTTGTTTAAGTTGATATCTTATTATAAAAGGGTTTATTATTTTGCCATTGAATGTATGCGCATTGAAATTTATGAATGTTGTGAGGATTTAGATCCTCTTATGTATCAGGATATCAATGGTTGGTATCAAGTGGTGGAGTTCAAGTTACTCTGCGTATTGAAGGATTGTGAAGTTGTCAAACTCTAGCATATCCCAAGCGGGGGAGAATGGTACCTCGTAGTAGGAAAGCATTGTGCCATGGTTCGGTTCCTAGTTGAGTTTCTCCAGGTCCAAGACTTCCGCACAGTTGCTTTTCGGTTTCGCGTCAAGTTCATTGTGAGCTATTGGATTCCTTTCAAGTCGTATTAGTCTTAGTTATGGCAAAATATGTAGGGCATGTTTGTGCTATAGAATCAGGGTGTTAGGAGCCCAGGTTGAGGGATGTGATGAGGGCTTCCTTATCTGTTCTTGTTTAATTGGGGCTAAGAGTTTGGGTAATGGCCTACAGACCTGGAAGGACCTGTTAAGTCTTGTTAGCCCGAGTGTTGTTGTTAGTTAGTGGATCAGGGGTAGGCATGAGTGTTACTTTTGGTTAATGGATCGGGCGTAGGCCCGAGTGTTGCTGTTGGTTAGTGGATCGGGGGTAGGCCAGAGTGTTGTTGTTGGTTAGTGGATCGGGGGTAGGGCTGAGTGTTGTTGTTGGTTAATGGATCAGGGGTGATCATGAGTATTGTCAGTAGATAATTGAGTAGGTTTGTTAGATCCGAGTATGAGCTCGGTCTAGTTTTGTATGGGATTGTTGGGTTCCCTTATGTTGGTGCATTTCATGCAGGGTTAGTATAGCGGTAGTTGGCAGAGTAGATTTAGGACTGATCAAATTAGTGGATGTCGGTTAATAAGATTGATAGGAAATATGGGTTAGCCTTGTCTGCCGGTTTTTGTCAGGACTCCTCTCTGATGCGTCAGTAGGTGTAAGTGACAACTATGATTTGGGATGAAGTTCTTTTTTCGGATGTTGTCGAGCAATGCAAGGCCATGAGAACTTGATTAGGATAGGTTGGATGTCTTGTGTAGCATGAGTGTCAGCGGGGACATTCAGTTGCTTGAGGGTTGTTCACGATTTTAGGACGTGGAAGTTGTGCTCTGAAAAGTGAATTTTTCTCCTGCAAATTAAAAATGATTGTGGGGAATTGTCATCGTCACGTTGCTTCTTCCTTGTATGAGCTGCAGAGGTATCGGGAGGTGATCGATTGTGTTAAGGTGTTGCAGTAGTTGTGTCTCTGGCCACTGGAATCACTGCTAAATTTATCTTATGAGCCTAGCTTTGGATTTTGGATTTTATGGGTGCAAGTCTTAGATTTCCGACAATACCAGACTGTGTTAGAGGAGTCGGTAATTTCTAGAATGTGAGCGAGAAAAGATTTCGAGGACGAAATCGAATTTAAGTGGGGGAGAACTGTAACACCCCGTTTCTTGATCGGATCGACTTAGGGCTTCAAGGAGTCAAAGGTATGGTTTTTGGGTAAAATCAGGTCTCATGACATGACCATTGAAGGGCCACGACGTGAGAAGGGATTTAATGAAGATTCTGATTTATCTGAGCTCACGACGTGAGCAATAAGAGCTCACGATGTGAGGTACGCAGCAGCCCAAGCCCATGATTTTTTGGGTTTCCATCGTATTTAAACCCCATAAACTTCATTTTAGGGTTCCAAACCAGCCTCCTTTGTCCCTAAACTCAGTAAAACCCTAAACCTAGCCTCTTCTTGTGTTTCTTGAGCTATTGGTGGAGTTTTGGAGGGTTGAAGAAGAAGAGATCACCAAGGAATCATAGTTGCAGCTTGGAAGCTTCATTAGCAACCTTTAGCCACACTTCTGGACCAATGCGAGTAATCAAGATCCAAGATTTATGTTTTCTTATTGGTAGATCTAAGGTTTGATGCATATTTATCCAAGGTCTTAAGAGTTAGAGTGTTGGGACTCCATAAAGTTGGCAACTTTATGGGTCCTTAGGGCCCCTACATCCTTATATGTCATGGATCTGAAGTTTGAATGATGTTGGGGTTTATACATGAGAATTTTTCTTCTTTTTCTCCATGAATGAACTAATTTGAGCCCAAGTCTTGTATTGGACATACAAGACCTTAAAGCATCGATTTTATGGTCCTTGGAGTGTTAGGAAGCTTCCTAGAACAGATGGATTAGTGGCTTAATGGATTAAGAGGTTTTTAAATCAAAATGGCATTCAGATAATCCTCATGACGTGAGGAGATGCATGTTACGTCATGAGGGTGGTTAAACTCGAGTATTTTGTACTGTAGTGGCTCACGACGTGATCCATAGATGGTCACGTCGTGAGGGTCTGCTGACCGTTGACTTTCGTTAACCGTTGACAGTTGAATTTTTGACCAAGTTTGACTTTGGGTCACACTTGAGGATTTTGGGCTACTGAATGAAATTCTATCTGGTTCTGGTGTTAGTGGATTTGCGGGAGCAAATAGTGCTGAAAAGGGGTCATATCTGAGTGTTCAGAGTTCTTTGATGCATATGAGTTTCGCCTCATTGGACCGTGGGTCGAAGGCACCAATGCCGACCCACTAGTTATGGTTATCTGTTAGTAGAAGGATGCCTTAGGGACTGTATATATAGTCATGTAGTATAGAGTGAGGACTCTCGGTGTAGGCTCTCTTACTTGTTCCTTGATTAGTTGTGGTTCTAGAGTAGGACCACCTGCCCGGGTGGCTATCTTACCTCTGAATATATACGGTAATGTATTCTTTGGATTGTTGATACTTAGTATGTTGTTATGTTGTAGTGATCTGTTAGATCGGTATCCTGTTATATAGGATGTTTCTATTCTGTAATTATCTGTTACATCGGTATCCTGGTATATAGGATGTTGCTATGCTATAGTGCACTATTGGATATGTATGTTATATGTGCTTACTAGTTATCATCTAGTGGAGTGCCCTAGGGACTGTCTGTGGTCATGTAAGATAGCTTGAGAACTCTTGATCTAGGCTTTGTTGCCATTTCCTTGTTTGGTTGTGGCTCTAGACTAGGATCATCTGTTCCGGTGGCTACCTCTAGCTACTTATTGTTACACATTTCATAGAGGTTAGCTGCCAGTGGGACTGTATGTCGTGAGAGGACTATTAGGCGGTAGTGAGTTGTATGATTGATGTTTGCATGTGTTATGTGCCTACTTGATCCTTTATTGTTTATATGTCGACATATGGTAGTGGTGGGTTGAGGCGCACCTGCTTTGTGCTGTAGGCAGAGATACCCGGTGCAGGCCGACTGTAAGCCGAAGGAACGGAGGCTCGGAAAGAGCGGTTGGCTCGAGGCTACAGGCCAACAAACCTTGGGTATTCCAGCCCGATGGCTGATTGGACCCATTGCATGTTGGCATTCCAGTCCGCAGACTGATTGGGCCTAGCCATTCCAACCTGGAGTTTGTGGGCCGTTACGCATGCTTGTATGTTTATCGTATGGGGTATTTTGGGGGAAACTCACTAAGCTTTGTGCTTACCTAATTGTTTTATTATTTCAGGTATCATTGGTCATCATGCGAAGGCGAAGGCGTGACTATACACATTCATCAGCACCAATGAAGATTTCCGCACTTTATTATTATTCTAATTTTTAATAAATGTAACTAAAATAACGTTGTCTCAATATTGGATTTATAATTGGAAGAATTTACTTAAATAAAGACGAAAATTTTTGGTTGTGAAAAATGGGACGTCATAATATATATAATTAAAAGTTTAATATGCTATATATATATATATATATATATATATATATATATATATATATATATATAAGACAAGTCAGTCAAATTGCTAGTACGCCTCATTCACGAAGGCATACTATAAGCGGAGTTTAAGGAAGCGACATATAAAATGACTGACATTGGGTATCCTATCTTACACACCGCTCTTTTGTATGGTGAAGGGTCGTTAGCCGAACGGATTTGATAGGGCATAATCTTATTAATAAGTATAATGGTATAAAGTAACTAAACTATTTTTTATAAAATCCCACTCTTAGTTACTTTAGGAAAAATTTGAAAGTATGCTAATCCCTAAAATAGCACATTGTGCTTTATATGTAGTTAGTGCAGCGCGTGTGGTTAACCGACACACTAATAGTGACTATAAAGAGTAATAATGGGTATTTAAAAAAAGTTTTCATTGTTAATGGAGTGCGTGTGGTTAACCGACACTTAAATGGGAGATGACATCGAGAGTGCCAAAAATATTTGTATGGTTATTCACATCTTGTTTGTGATCATCGGTATCCCAGTCACAAATGGAAGAGCGTAATCTGATATTAAACATGTCATTGATAGATTCAATGAATCTCAAAAGATCTAGGAGTTTCATAGTTCTAAATTGGTAAATTGCTTTTTACCTACGTTCATAAATTCACGATAAGATAATGGCATCCCACTTCTTAGTTGTGAATTGTTATTTTGGATCGTAGCCTTAAATATTAATTATAGGTTAAAAATATTAAGGATTATTTTCATCTAATTAAAACTAGTTTTTCTTTATATATGTCTACTTCTGGTGATGCTTCTGCTCCTCAAAACTCGTCCAACAACTTTTCGTTTCTCTCAATCGTGTCCAAGGTAACATTGGATGGCACCAAATGCAATGATTGAATGCGCAATATCAAGATGGCTCTTCAATACGAGGGCAAAGAGTATGTCCTCGACAAACAACTCATTGAGATCGATGAAGCTACTACTACTCCTAAAGAAATAACCGCCTACAAGCAACATTATGACGACGCGGCTAAGGTTGCTTGCATCATGGTTGCCACTGTGATATCAACCTGAGTTGCAAAGTTTTATGAGGACTACTAGCCATACGAGATGAACTTGGATCTTGTGGAAAAGTTTCACAAGAGAGCTGCTCAAGAAAAGTATGAAGTCGTCAAAGCTCTTATGGCATGCAAATTGAAGGAAGGAGAGTCTGTATCCAGCCATGTTAAAAGAATGCATAGCCATGTGGAGCGCCTTGAAAGGCTCAATGTGAACATTGATGAGGAGTTGGCCACTGACATAGTCCTTAACTCCTTGCCTCCTTGTTATGATTAATTCATTCTGGCTTATCATTTGAACAACACAGAAACCATATTGGCCCAACTCCACAACTTGTTGTGAACAGCTGATTTAGGAATGATAAGACTCCTACCACCACAAATGCTCTTCTCCTTGACATTGGGAAAAACAAAGGAAAGAAAAGGAAATGTGGTCCTAAGCATAACTGGACGAGCAAGGCCCATGTTGGGTCGTCTAGGAATAGCCCAAAAGCAAAGCCTGGTTTTGATATTCCTTCTATTAGTGATCCCAAATAGGCCATTTGCTTTTATTTCAATGATAAAGGCCATTAGAAATGAAGCTGCCCCAAGTACTTGCAGGAAATCAAAGATGGAAAAGTAAAGCCATCAACGGCAGGTATTTACACTATTCAAACTAATAACTCACAACCTACTCGTTCTTGGGTCCTTGATACAGGATGTGGTTTTCACATTTGTTTTGATTTGCAGGGACTAAGAAAAAGTGAAGATGTGGAGTATGGAAGGATAAATCTAATCATGGGAAATAGGCGATCTTCTCCTACTACCAATATTGGAACTTATAGTCTTATGCTTAGTAGTGATGTTAGATTAGATTTGGTTAATTGTTGCTATTTGTCAGAAATGACGCGAAACGTTATTTCTTTTCATGCACTTTTTAGACAAGGTTTTCGATATTCGTTTAATGATATGAATGGACTGATTTTGGTTTATAAGAATGGAATTTTTATATTTGAACATTTACCTTGTAATGGTGTGTACGAAACTATGATTTGTGTTGATAACTTAAGTAATAGTGTATTTCATATTGATTTGTATAATGATTTAAAGAAGGCATGCTTGTGGCGTTGTCATCTTGATCATGTTAACAAGAAACGTATCACCCAACTCCAAAAGAATGGAGTGTTGGAATCATTTGACTTAAGCCCAGATGATGAATGCGAATCTTGTCTTTTAGGGAAGATGACAAAATCACCTTTCACTGGATCGTGTGAAAGAGGTGAAGGTTTGTTGGATCTGATACACACAGATGTGTGTGGACCCTTAAGATCCACCACGAGGGATGCTAATCAATTTTATGTGACATTTACAGATGATTATAGAAGGTATGGTTATATCTACTTAATCAAGCATAAATCAGAAACCTTTGAAATGTTCAAAGAGTTTAAACATGAAGTCCAGAATCAATTGGGTAGGAAGATAAAGATGCTCTGATCTGATAGAGGTGGAGAGTATCTTAGAATCGAGTTCCACGACTATCTCAATAAATGTGGAATTGTTTCACAATTGGCTCCTCCGAGGAAACCAAAACTTAGTGGTGTGGCTGAGAGGCGCAATCAAACCTTGTTAGACATGTTTCGTTACATGATGAGTCGATCTTCTCTTCCTATTTCTTTCTGGGGGTATTCCTTAGGGATAGTCACCCATATCCTCAATCTTGTCCCTACCAAGAAGGTTTCCAAAACACCTCATGAGATGTGGACAGGGAAAGTTCCCTCGTTAGCACATATCAAGGTCTGGGGTTGTCAAGCTTTTGTTAGACGAGAGACTCACAACAAGCTATAACGTAGAAGTGAGAGATGTACTTTCATTAGCTACCCACAAAAGTCCTTTGGATATTTGTTTTATAGACCTAGTAAGAACATGGTCTTTGTAGCACAAAGAGGAGTCTTGACAGATATATATATATATATATATATATATATATATATATATATATATATATATAGAAAGAGAGAGAGAGAGACAGAAAAAGAAAGAGAGAGAGAGATAGAGAGAACATAGAGCTCATAATGCAAAGAGGACATTGAGAGTACAATTGACCTTGAATAGAGTCAAGAGCTAACCAATGAAGGAACCTTAGAAAATACTAGCAATCAACTAAAGGATGAGACTCCTATTAAACCCATTGACAATTCGTTACCTCTTCGATATTCTAGTAGATTTAGCATGCCACCAATGTTCTATGGTTTCAATATTACATCAAATGATGATACATTTATTATTGATCATACACTGGTAAATTTGGATGAGCCAGCTAACTACAAGGAAGTGATGGTAGGACCTGAGGCTGCCAAATGGAAAGAGGAAATGTATTGCAAGATCAAGTCCATGTATGATAACCAAGTTTGGAATTTGGTTGATCAAGAACCTGGTCGAAAGACATTTGGTTGCAAATGGATCATCAAGAAGAAGATCGACATGGATGGAAAGGTACACACTTTCAAGGCACGAATGTTTGCGAAGGGATTTACTCATACCCAGGGATTTACTATGATGATACCTTCTTACCAGTTGCCAAGATAAAGTCTATTAGGATAATGCTCACCATAGCTGTCTTCCATAATTATGAAATATGGCAGATGGATGTCAAAACCACGTTCCGTAATGGGAAGTTGGCTGAAGATGTTTACATGAGTCTACAAGAGGGTTTTGTAGATGCAAAGTTTCCTAATAGGGTGTGTAAGCTTGAGAAATCCATTTATGGTTTGAAACAAGCATTTTGTAGCTGGAATCTTTGCTTCCATGAGTAAGTCAAAGAATTTGGTTTCTCTAGAAGTGAAGATGAGTCATGTGTGTATGTCAAGGCTAGTGGGAGTATAGTAACCTTTCTAGTATTGTATGTTGATGACATACTCCTTATGGGAAACGACATTCCACCTTTGCAAGAAGTAAATTTGTGGCTTGGAAAGTGTTTTTATATTAAGGATCTAGGAGAGGCAGCCTATATTCTTGGGATAAGATATCTAAGGGATAGAAAGAAAAGACTAATTGGTCTTATTTAAAGTACATACTTGGATAAGGTACTAAAACGTTTTAGCATGGAGAATTCCAAGAAAGGAGAGCTACGTATTCAAAGGAATGCGAAGTTGAGTAAGACTCCAATCCCTAGTACATATGAAGAGATAGTGGAAATGAGTTGAGTCCCATATGATTTGGCTATAGGATCGATCATGTACGGTATGACATGTACTCCCCCTGATGTGTCGTTTGCTTTAAGCATGGTCAGTTGCTTTCAGGTAAATCCTGTCAGAGCTCATTGGACAGCAGTAAAGAAAATTCTCAAGTATCTACAAAGGACAAAGGATATGATTCTAGTCCTTGGTGGCAGTGATACATTGAGAGTAAGTGGGTATAGTGACGCCAAGTTTCAAACAGATAGATACAATCTTCGTTCTCAATCTGGCTGGGTGTTCCTATTAAATGATGGAGCAGTTACTTAGAAAAGTTCCAAGCACGACACGGTGGCTGATTATACTTGTAAATCAGAGCACATAGCAACAAGTGAAGCATCAAAGGAAGTGGCTTGGATGAAGAACTTTATCGGTGATCTCGGACTAGTTCCGACCATTCAGGAGCCAATGGAACTTTTATGCGCTAATGAAGGAGCGTTTGCTTTGACAAAAGAAGAGAGAGATCATGGTAAATCAAGACATACCGACATAAAGTACTATTATATCAAACATAAAGTTGAAAAAGGCCATCTCATAGTTAAGAGAGTTTCATCATAAGACAATCCTGCAAATCCTCTTACAAAGGCTCTGAGTAGGATTAAGCATAGTCAACATGCTAGGAGCATTGGTTTGAGTGATGACATTAGTTTTAGTAGTTAGATGATTATTTTGAAAGTTGTAACAGAACAAATGTAATTGATTTTGGTGATTGAATAATAGAGATTATTTATGAGTTTGTTTACTGCCTTTATCAATTATTTATTCTTGTGTTTCGTTTTGTATGTTTTACTTCCTAAACAATTTGATTATTCGAAGCTCCACATTCGCTCATACCTTAGGAAGTAAGTAGTGAATGAAGACTGTCATGAATTGGATTGTAGATTGTCTAACAAGTTTATACATGGCATTGTGTTGCTACAACGTTCACGTGTTATTATGAGATGTTAATATCTTATATTCTTAAAATAGAGATATATGAGTGGTAATTTACAAGTCGGTTGTACATTGGTATTGTATGAACTCATCAGTAACTTGATGTTATAAAATGTAGTGTCATGTATGATTTGGTGAGTAAAGGATACAAGCATATGAGTCAAAGTTTATTCGCTCCTTTTGCCCTAATGGGCAAAGCGATATCTTTGGGCCCCTCGGTGATTTGGTGTTGACTTATAGTGTTGGGCTCAGCCAGGACTAAATTGATGTGTTCAATTCTAAGTCTTATGACGTCATCACAAATTAGGAAATTGGGAAATCGAATTTTAGAAAATGAGATTGATTCTAATCCATGTGTTATGTCCATACGATATCTAGAAGAAAGGAGAAAAATTTGATCACTTATCTAAGGGCAAATATCTGATCGGATCGGAGTTCGGCAGTTGCTTTGGAAAGCACCATTTGGTGTTTAATTTAGAAGTTATACCTGTAATTTAGTTTTACACTTATCCAAGTGGGAGACTGTTCGATTAGGTGTATAAGCCAATAACTAAATCAATATAATCTTGAATTATTAGCAAATTCCTTTTGGGTTGCCCTCAAACCTAGTAATTGACCGGAATGTTATTTAAAGAGAGAGACTGATTTATTAATTTATTATATGATTAATAAATTATTTAGAAATCAAAATAAATATTTTATTAATGTATTATGAGAATAATATATTGATTAGAAACAATATTATTTAATTAATAATTAATCAAAAATTAATTGGAATTCATTTTGGGATTAATTGGAATAATTAAAAGTGGAAGAACTAAATGTGACTGTTCAAAAGTTGAACATTTACCAATTCTAGAACCTTACAAGATGGTGGACGGTTTCTAGATGGTCTTTAGGGATTGTCTTGGGCATTAAGGAAGCCTATGAATCCTTAAGGAACAAGAAAAGGGGATAAAACTTATCCAAGGAAACTGCATTAGCCTAACATCCCTAGTCATCTATATAAACTCTCATAAGGGTTATGATTTTTGGCCATCGCCACCTCATATGAGAATTCCGAAAATCCCTTCCTTCTCTTCTCTCCTCTTTAGCCTCCAACTTGCTAGGGTTTGGGTGTGAGTCATTAGAGGTATGAGACTTCTGGTGCTTGCTTTCTGAAGACTAACAAGGAAGGATTACTAATTTATTTGCTATAATAAATTAAGGTATATATTTTCTAATAACCCTTTAGTAATTTCGAAAATAGCAATGTTGTTCTAGGGTTCTTGATATTCAATAGTTGTTTGCAAATTATAGTGAGAACATAGATCCTTCAGGGTGCATGTGAACTTAGAGTTTATGATTTTCCACCAAAAATAGATTTTTTTGTAACATATAAAACCCATCGGATATATATATATATATATATATATATATATATATATATATATATATATATATATATATATATATATATATATATATATATAGACACACACACACACATAGAGAGAGAGAAAGAGAGAGAGAGAGAGAGAGAGAGAGAGAGAGAGAGAGAGGTCGGATCCATTAGGATCACTAACTTTTTAGGATCGTAAGATTACTTTTTCAATCCTCATTTTAGAGCTTATATTATATCGAAATAAATAAATAAAAATATGTAAATTCATCATTTTTTAACATGTTTCTGTATTGACATTCGAAAAAAATATGTAACATGTTGTAAAAACGTTTTTTAGATCTTATTTTCTATCGAAAAAAATAACTAAAAATATGTAAATTCATCATTATTTAACCTCTACCCATATTTATATTCGATTTTTTTTCATATAACGTAAAATGTGCATATATGCACATATGTACATATGTGCACATAAGTTGAAAAACGTTTGTTTTGAATTTTTTTTTCTTCAAAAAATCACTTTCTATAGCAGTGTCATAATTTATCAAGATGTTTTTTATGTATACATTATTGTGCATATATGCATATTTTTATAAGATAAGCTCTAAATCCAAGGTTCAAAAATCATGCACATTTGAATTTGTGCATATATGCACATTTTATTAACTTTTTCAAATATTATTTTTTCAAAATGTCTTAATTGTCTTAAGATGTTAATATTAAAGGTGATTCGTTGAAAAAAATTCAAAAAAATTAGTTTTTTTAGAAAAATGTGTAGATCTGCACATTTTTCGTAGGATTTTTTTTTTCCAAATACGAGTATCGTAAGAGGTTGAAAAATGATAAATTTATATATGTTTAGATATTTTTTTCGATATAAGATAAACTATAAAATGAGAGTCGAAAAAGTGATCCTAAAATACTTTTGATCATATTTGAACTTTACTCTCATTCTCTCTCTCTCTCTCTCTCTCTCTCTCTCTCTCTCTATATATATATATATATATATATATATATATATATATATATATATATATATATATATATATATATATATATATAATCTTGTTTTTCCAAATAGTTTTAGAAGCATTAATCAAGTAGTAACCGTGTTATATTTTCTGTATATAGATAGATGTATAAATGAATCAAGTTATTATACAATGACTTGTAATAGAGCCCCCATCGAAGGCTTTTGTCTTGAGGGATCAATAGTATGGTTGGTAGTCATGGTAACAACCCAAGTGACTCCCATCATTGGAAGACATTTCACGCTCACCTTTTCAAATTTCAATCCCCAATCTTCTCTAATTACTTTTTAACAGCGTTAAAAACAACACAATTAAAAATATAACTTTTAATTGACAATCGTCTATTTAAATATACAGTAAGATATAATGACCAAAAAACCAAATTTGTTGGGCTCAATTGATAAATTGCTATTTTTTTATCAATATATAAAAACTAAAAATGATGTTAATTTTATAACAGCATTCGGAACCTTTTTCATATTCACTGTCACTATTCCGCATCTCGTTATGTTGAAAAGTTCTTCTCACAAAATGACATTAAATCAAGTAAATTCATTTATTCATTTTTTATTAAAATACTTATAGAACACTGCCTTGTTTGAGTATTTTACAACTAAAACTTGTCTTTATTCATTAGCTAATTGAAATTTGATTTCACAATGTTGGTTGTGTATTTTTGGAATTCATTATCTTTAATGATCTATATATTGGTTATGTCCTTATTGTGCTAAAAAAACGGCGTATAAAGTTGTTAAAACATGCTACATCTACTATACTATATGATTGAAAAGAGGTGAGTAGACTCTTTAAACTGTAATTTTGCATATTGGATTTGTGTTTCACAATACTTAGAAGATCTATTTCACAATGTCTTTCGAAATATAGATTTTTTTCAGTACTTAAAATGTATTTCACAATGGACGTGTATATCGTGGTACTTGTAGATGCAACTTGCAATGTGCATACATGTCACAATAAATGAAGATGCATTTCGTTGTACATAGAGTTATATTTCGCATTACATATATTCTAAATATTTTTTATGGGAAAATGACGCAACAGTCCTATAATGTATTTTGACTTTATCATTTCAGTCACTAAACTTTTTTTTATTTTGTCTTTTAACGGAACAAAATGTGTTGAGACCTGTTCATTTGGTCATTTTCACTTATTTTAACCGGTTACAAACGCCACGTAAGCAAATTAAGACAGCTCTATTGTGACATGGAGGAAACAACGCGGTTTTGGACATGACGCAACATAAACAAGTACACAATTGACTTGGACCATACGACGTTGTTTAGAGTATAACGCTTATGGAGCAAGTTTCGGTTGTTCATTACCCGAAGTGGTTATAAAAAGGATGTTGGTGTCCTAAAACGATCATAACCAGTAACTTTGTTGCCCTAAATTCGCAAACCAAATCGTACCCTAACTAAGCCAAAAATGCCTTCTGTGACGTCGCCGCGCAACAACTAGTCCTTGGAAGACCGGCGTCACTTTCCAGCCAACAAATCTATTGCAGGCGAGCCACAGGACATCCATATCACTCTTCTCTAACTTCAGCTTGAGGTTTCACTCATTAGGGAGGAAGTGAATGTAGACCAGCGTGAGCCCAGGGAGAGTCTGCGTCGGGAGATGGATTCCATGAATCTTGAGGTCGATGATGTAAGGGCAGGTGTGTTGGAGATGTCCTATTTGACCGATGGCCTGAGGAACCATTTTTATTCCCTCTAGCCAGCGTATGTCAGGGCATCGACTCACATAGCTAAGATGAAGAATATGCTTGCTGTTACAAGTCTAGTCGGAGTAGTCGTTATTGCGGGAGTGGTGACAGCTTACAAGTGGTTCTGATGAAGGGTCGTTGCTTTGCTTTGTTTGGGTTTTAATTTTTGGGTGTAACTATTAAGTGTTAGTGTTTTGGTGGAAGCAGGTAGTATAGTTATGGCTTTCTTCTTTTGGTATGATAGATATTGTTTTGTTTGTGGATGGAAAATATGGAAGCCACTCTTTTAGATGTCAATGATATTATGTAGGATTATGTAAAAAACCCAGATGAATGCAAATGACTATTATGGCATTATACATATTGTGTTTTTATTTTAGTATATGTCAACGCATGTTGTAGGACCCAAAGCATGAACTTGTTCATGTATGTTACTATATTTTAAGGAAAAGATTCTTGTTCTATATACATATTTGGGACTACATGCTTTACAGGGAAAACGTTTGTTTTGTATGCTCACATGCTGTAAAGGTATAAGGGAAAAAGGTTTTTGTTTTATATGCCACATTGGACATGAGGCCCGTCAATCCCCATGACTTGCATATACAATTTACTGAATAAAGGAAGCATATATATAGATAGAAAGCTACCAACTTTGACAACTTTGGTAGGGCCAAATATCTAAAACGTGCATGGGCCAAAACTGTGATATGCACTTATTCTTGATTGGTAAATAAAGGGGCAATTATGAAAAATATTTAAACCAACGTATAAAAATAACAATTAAAATGCAATACAAATTACATAAACATTTAAAAACCAATTGAAAATACATAAACATTTAAACACCAATTCAAAGTACATAAACACTCTTGTGTACAACATATTCCATTAAAAGCAAAGGAAATTACGTAATTACCCCTCCACCATACACTGCATCCACACTACTCCAAATCCATTGGCTTTGATGCACTGCTACCTTCACCTTCAATTTTCTTTCCAAAATTCAATTTAAGGATTCTTTTAGATTTTTTCCTCATCCTTGGCTATTCCACTTTACCAAAATGCACTTCCTGCTCATTAACCCTATTATCTTGACCACCAACATCAGTCGTTTCAACATCTTCCCCACCCCCCTCAATGTTCACTAACTCTCGTGTTTGTCTCACACTTTGTGGTTTCCTACCATTAGTCTTATGAGGCGTTTCAACTTGAGGACAAGTGGTCTTGTTGTGTCCTTTCTGTTTACATACATCACAACAAACATATTTCCCAGCCTTTGATACTATGTTATGAACCATCTCTTATTCTCTTCATATTAGGTTTGCCATGCATTCTTCTTTTAATTGGGGGCAAAGGAAGGACTTTGTCTGTAGATGGGCACATGTTCATGCCATTCATCCCATGTATGGGCTCTTTGTAAGTATTATGGTATAATGTTGCAAAGTACATTATGTCCACATGTTTTTGATAATTTGTTGTATTTAAGAATGATAATGATGCAACTGAGTGCACACAACCATAGCCATTCAATTGCCACAAACGGCATGTACATTCCCTATTCTGGACATCAAGAACATAGGACTGATCCAGTTTTCTTGTTTCAAACTTTATAACCCCGCAAGAAATAACTTGCCAATACCTAAATTTAGCAAAAACAGTTAACTATAATTCTAAGTTGTGAAAAAGTTCATTCAATAGTAAATTTAGTGACATACCTTTGCTTCATTTTTAACAAATTCAAATTGTCCATGATATTAGGACATATATTTAAACGATCCCATCCTTGACCCTTAACTTGCATTTTTACCATCCTTTGCATGGCATAAATATGAATATCCTCTAACATACTGATAATAGGTTTCTTCCTAACATCCATTATAACATTGTTGAAGCTTTCAGAGTATCCATTCTCCACATATTCACAATGTTGGTGAACTTTGTAGAAAGCCAATGACCATGTCCTAGGATCCCTCTCCATAAGATGCAAAAAGGTAACAAGATTTATTTCTTGAATCTCCTTCATGTCTGCATTGAAATATGCTTCAGTAGTTGCTTTACTAGCCCTCCAGAAAATATTTTCAAATTATGCTCCAGGAAATTTCTTTCTAAAGTTAGCATATATATGCCTTGCACACTGTCTATGTTCTGCTTCTGGAAGTACCTCTTTCACTGCCTCAATCAATCCCTAACTAAGTATCAATGATATAAGAATTTAGAATATCATACCATATATTCTCCTTATATTGTAACACATTAACAAAAAAGTACCATACCTTATGTTGATAAGATATTAGTACAACCCCAAATCCTCCATCTTATAGGTTCAAGTCTTCTGTAAGATTATCAACAAACCACTTCCAATTGTCTTTGTTCTCTACACATACAACAACCCAAGCAATTGGGAATATTCCATTGTTAGCATCCCTACCCACAGCACAAAGTAACTCACCCTAGCAATAACGTTTCAGAAAACAACCATCAAGCTTAATTATCCTTCTACACCCACCTCTCTAACCCTGTTTCACTCCCTGAAAACATATGTAAATCCTGTTGAAGTAGTTTTTTCCATCATACATTGAATCAACATATATTTTTTATAGTTGAACCTGGATCTGATCTTTTAATCTCCTCATCATATGACAATAACTTGGCATAGTTGTCTGCATGTATACCTTCAACTAGAGTAAATGAAAATTTATTGGCTCTCCTACATGACTCATACTCACTTCAATCCTAAATGTGTTTTTGACATCATGTCTAAGCAGCCTAACACTCATCTTCTGAGTGTTTACAAATTCTTGGGGTGAAATGGCTTCCTATCCATCTATAAGTGACAATTGAACCAAATTTGAAATTCCTAGAACAATTATGATCAATTATCAGAGGCTTTATCTGGAAAGACTTATCATCACTCATCTATGACCCCCAAACCCCAAATGTACAGCTTCCATGACAACATTTAACTAACAACCTTCTACTATCATTTTTCTTAAAACATAGTTGATAACCATTAGCAACTGCATAATTACATAACATGTGTTTGAGTTGTTTGGATTTTCAAACCTCATACCTAACATATGTTGCTGCTCCTTCCAGGGTTGCTCTTCATTGAATATATTTGGCAAATCAGTATCAACAGCAGCCTCATCATCTTCATTCCCCCTATCTCATCATTAACAGGTTCACCTTCACCTACATTGTCACTCATCTCACACTCTGCCTCATTATCTTTTTTTGAAAAATGAGGGTTGGCATTATCATCTATATGCCCTGTCTCATCTGTTTCACCATCATCGTGGGCATCATCAACAACTTCTTCATAATTAGTATCAACAACATCCTGTCTTTCTTTATCCAAACACTCATGCATTATAGTAGTACCAAAATGGTCTATATACAGTGGGAGTACGACATGACATTCATACGCAATGACTATAAAAGTGGAATAATCAATTTTATTCCTAATTAACCTCAAAACTTTTGGAAAATTGATATCAGGAAGACATTAGTAAGTTTCTCACATTTTTCTCCTGTGAATCTTTCCATAAACGAGTAGCACTCGTTCTTGTCCATGCGCGCAGAATCAATGTTCTCTAGTCTCTACGTAGTACCATCGTTGTATCGTATGGGGTACCTTTCAAATATTCCTTGAAAATGCAGATCGACAGCAATGTAGATAACCATGGTTAAAGAAAGATATTGAATGATTGGAAATAATGGATGCAGTCGATAGAAAGATTTGATGAAGACAAAAAGAGTGGGAGAACTGTTGTCGGTACCTCATTAAAAACCCTAATTAAACATAGTCAGCCGTAACACGTGGAAATTTTAAATGACGTGACAAGGATGTTACCGGATGACCCCTTCAATTCTTTCAAAAGGACCAAATCAACCCGACAATAAATATTTTGTTCCCTTACATGGCAAGAAAAAAAATTTAGTGATTGAAGGGGTAAAGTTAAAATACATTATTGGGCTGTTGCGTCAATTTCCCTTTTTTATTAAATGTTTTAAAGTTACTAGTTTGCAGTCTATTTGTTATTACAACAGTATATAATATATCTTTTACCCCAAAGGAAACTCCTTAAATTACAACAATGATATTAGAAATATAAAGAGTTATACCGACTCGTGACTTTCTCTTAGACTACCCGATATGGGTCACAAAAACGTCGGCATGGGTGAGGTGGCACACAAAAATGGCATTATAACGTCGGAAACACCATCCCCCTTCCTGTTATGGTAAGTCAAGTTGTAATGACAACGTAATGCAACACCATTTTCCAACCAATCAACACCATTTTGTTTCTCTGTGTTTCTTCATCTCACCGACGTTGAGTATATGGAACAACACCCCCTACAAAATTGGTGTTTATTAAGAAGATTCTTGGTGCTTACTAGGCCTCACATGGCCTCACAACGCTATTGACCACACCCAACAGTTTTAAGGAGAACATGTTATACACCATAGTTGGATATCCCTGACCCTTAAACATAATCCTTATTTATCCATGTTATACTCCTTAAGATAAACTCAAATTACCCCTCCACTGAGTAGTAGTTATTCCTTTGCACTGGAGGGTATGATCTTCATTTTTTCAAAGTGTGTTTCTCTATCATGGGATTTAGCTTTATTGTATTCCTACAATGGATGCTACCCTGGAGTTATGTATAATATGATTATTATCCATGACATTGAATTTTAATTCGTGTGGCTATCTAATATTTTTTAGGTTTTTGATTAAATAAGTTTTGGGACATTATCAAACAATGATGTGGTCCGTATGTAGAACACTCATAAATTGGATATTAGATTTAATGGAAGACGTTTCTAGATGGCCTCCTTTTCATGTGATATTTGTAACACCTCTTATGGTACTAGTGCTATGGCTCATTAGTACATAGTCAGATTTCAGATTTAAACGGGCATTAAAAGTGTATAGTCAAAATTTGTTTATATGCAATAATCTTGAACAATGACGAAGAATGGGATAAAATATAAGAAATTACGCTTAGCATACTCTAGACAATATATTATTAGTGAAAATTTATTTCACATGTTAAGATACTTATTAGAAGTAAAATAACATAAAATAATTTGTGCTTCGATATGAATTGATAAAGAAATAACAAAATAGGTTTCCATATTCGAAAAAAAGAGACAATGTATGACGTTATTGTGTGAAATAATCTAACAAAGAAGAATATCACTGAATCATTCCTGTAAATAGGAGGTGATACATGGAAACATAAACTAACTTTTCCAGAGCATGATTTAACGCTTAGAAAGCATGAAGAAAAAAACAAGTTTTTACTACTTGTACTTAGTTTCCAAAGTTTAGTACTTGGTTTTTCCTTGTTAAGGTTAGTCCCATGTACATGATATCAATTATTTTTTGTTCCTATCTGATTTAAGACAAAGAGTAACATGTATAAAAAAGAATCAACTCCCTTGGAGTTGAAATGAGAAAGTCATGGGAAAAACAATAAGGAAATAGTCCATGTTCGGTTCATGCTAGTGCACGCCAATTTCAAGTTTGATTTGCATAAGGAATTAGATTGTTGTAACTATTTATGTGTGGTATGTACATCCTCATGCCTTGGGTATATACGACCCGTGTTGACCATACATAAATAATGTTGACTTCAGTTTATAAAGGACATCTAGTCTATTAAGAACATATTTGGCCATATAAAGTACGTGTGATCAATGGAGGTGTGATTACTATGTGATTTGATGTATGTCGGTGAAATATAAAGAAAATTAAAGTTAGATAACATGAATTAAAAAAATAGAATCACGGTATGTGTTATTAATATTTTTATTAGTATCTAAATATGATGAATTGGGCCAAGTTCGTGGAGGTTGGACTTTGATATTTGGTTTTCATGTTGCTTTTGAGCTTAGATTTAATGAAATAAACTCCATCAACATGTTCTACCATAAAAACAAGATGGTTAAAACATTAAATGGTGATTATGTTACGAAATTAGGTCAAAAATCCTAATCCAGGATGCTAGATGAATATGTATCAAGACACTTGAATTATACTGAAGGAATTGAATATGGTAAACGTTAAGATCCGATATTTTGTTAATGTAATTTACATTTTTAGGTTCTATCCTTTTTATCAGTGAAGGTTTGACAAAATAAAGTTAAACTAGAGTTTATTGTTTGGGAACAAGTAAGTCCTCATGGAATTGATTCAAATATGATAAGTTCAATGTGTAAACCATATTAATGTCAAGTAAGTATAAGTAAGATGAAAGAATGAAGCCTTAACTAGGATGATACCTTCTATCGCAAAGTAGATGTCTAGCAATTATGATACCTTAATAAGTTGATTTGTTCTTATTTTTGTTAAGATTATCGAGGTGTCAGCATTTATGATTGGTCCCTATGTATATAAAGTAAGAATCAATGTATAACCGATAACTTAAATGAATCGTTATGTAACTGTTATCATAAATAAATCAATTCAGAACTGATAACTCAAAATGATTCGAGAAGGCCTGATAGCTTACATTGGAATGTGATTATTCCTTTCAGTAGTCTAGCGAAGGTCCTGAAACTCCCTTATCAACTGCTGCACCTCAATAGCTGGCGCAAACTCGACCCTAAACCGGGTCACAAACTCATCCCAACTCATCGTCTCCACGACTTTGCCTCCCAAGGCGAAGTCTACCTCCTCCCACCAATCTCGAGCTTTGTCTTTCAAAAGACATGAATCAAATCTGACCTTCAACCCATCGGGGCAGAAACTCGTCCGAAAGGCGTTCACCATATCTGCTAACCATCTCCTACGGGCAATGGGGTCCTTCTCCGCAAAGAACTCGGGAGCTATACAATCACGGAACTCACGGAAGGAAAGAGTGCGAGCTACAATAATTTCCATATTCTCAGTACAGAACGCGACCAGATGCTCATCCAAAATCTCCATAATCCCCTCCTTGATCGTATCTTAAATCACTAGAGTCTGCTCCAAAATACTGTGGGTGATTTCCTACGAGATAAACTCCCGCATCCGCTCATCAATCGGATCAGCACCTACACCTAAACCACAACCAAAACCTGAACCTCCTCCATGCGCGATCCTCACAATTCTGAAAAACAATCATACAAATGATCAGAACATACCCAAGAATCCACATCCCATAGGTTTCCTAGATTCTCCAAGACTCTCCTCGATTCGAGTATGGACCCTGTGCTTTCAGTAGTACGTTCCCAATACTACCTTCCACATCTATCCATACTTTCCTCAAGAATCATCTCAAATTCTCCAGGTCACCTTCCTAAACTGGTACACCAAGTACTCGCTGAACTGCGCAACCAAATCCACTAAAGCACTTCTTAGGCTCTCATAGGTTCTTGGTCTCACCCTACCATCAGCTGCTGAAGAACTCCCACTAATATCATCTAACTACTTCATGAATATAATCACATGCCACAAAGCTTAGATAATCCTTCAAGTAACAGACTCAACCCTACAATAGTTAGACTCAAACGAGAGCTGTGTAATGCAATCAACTCCATCACTCTGAGATTATTTAACCTTTGCAACATGTGACTTGACATATTCACTTAATAGTTATCTAACATCACCAAGAGTTCCACAAATCACAAAGCAAGCAGCATTCGTGCATTAACACTCCAAGCCATAGATCAAACAAAGAACATTCACTGCTAACTTACTACAATTCATGCTAGGAACTTCCACTATCACTGTCGGTTGCCTTATGCATGCAAATTATACACAATACATGATCAAATAGACTGTCGAATAAAAAACTCTACCCTAGGACCACAACAAGACAAGGAACATGAATAAGGCCCAATCAGTCATTTCAAGGCTATATGATCCTAACCGTATACAATTATTTTAGCATACACTTAGCAGTTACTTCTACCAATATAGGTTTCCAAATCTAGCATGCAATTCCATAAGCTCAAATAATCAGGTATATAAAAGCATCTCTCCTAGCATGAAATCTTGAGCAGATCCTTAGCCCTAATCTACTATCCAGTTCTCATAGCATATAATAATAACAAACATGTATGGGTATTCTGGAAATCACTTACATGAGCTCAGCTGATTACACGCACGACACCCTTTTCTTTTGATTAGAAAATTCTTTAATAAAGCATTTATTTTTTGAAAATCTACCAAACCCTCAGTTTGAGTTTTGACACACCCGAGAGTATACCTGAATCCCTCAAACCAAGGCTTTGATACCAACTTGTAACGTCCCAAAAATTAGAACCAAAAAATTCATTTTTAATTCAACCATAAACACCGTTTAACATTTCAATCATTCAAAAGTGTAACAAGGTAAAAACAGTTATCAGATTACAATCCCAAAACCATAAAGTTGCGAAAATATGGGTGGATGATGTGCAGTCATGCTGGGCCCTTCCTTTTTTTTACCGAAAGTACCTGAAACCATATATAATAAATTGTAAGCACAAAGCTTAGTGAGTTCCCCAAAATACCACATACCATACATACAATAGAGAATGTTATGTGCCAACCATAGTCTTGCCATTATGCCACGAGCTGTATCAAGGTCTTTCCTTGCCACGTCGGGGATCAAAACCGTGGGTCTTACAAATAAGTGCCAAGAGCCACCTCCTGTTCTTGCATGCAAGTATCACAAAGACAACTGGCATAGTATTTATATATAACTATCTACCTATCTTCTAGGGTCCGATCCCTGGTCTTGCATACGATTTGCCAGAATCCGCCTACGGGTCTTTCATACAAATGCCAAGGGTCACCCCCTGGTCTTCCCATAATATATAATCCAATTGGATGGCTTTGATGCCTTTGACCCATAGTATAGTGAGGAGACTCACCTCAAGCTGCTGAAATCTTTCAGATAAAATCTTGGACTACTGATCCGGAAAATCCCCGTGCTAACACCATCAAAAAAACGCCAAATTAATAATTGGTTCACAACCCATAACTGGATTCGTAGTCTGATGACAACATTCAGGGTAAAATTCGATTTTAACGTTTCCTCATTTGGCCCAAAATCCGAGGCCCAATCCAATAGCACCAAAATAAGCCCAATCTAGCCCAACTTCCTAATTGGGCCCAAAACCCAACATGGGCCTAATCTAAGAAGACCCAAAGCCTTATAGTGCCCCAAGGTCAAAAGACTTTTGACCCAACAAGGCCCAAACCCTAAAAGTCCAAGTATGGCCCAAAAGGCAGAAGTCAACAAATGTTAACTGCTGAGTACGCCCAACTTACTCAGACTTACGCCCAGCATACTCCCTGCGGGGCTAATAGATACAAAGTATGAGTTGGGTACGCCCAACATACTCCACAGACAACCAACCCATCCCATTAAGCACTTAATCGGTTAAGCCACTAAACCAAACTCTCGGATTTGATCCTAAATGGTGTCTTAACCCGGAAAGTTGGCAACTTTACTCTCATGCATGACTTAATGGGGCTCAAAGCTCAAAGAGAACCATATTAAGGATCCTAACACATGCATGGTCAAATATAACTCATAAAGATTACAATTTTATGGATAAGGGACCTCAAAGGTGCTAAGATCTACCATTGATAGCTTCTGGAGTAGATCATACTCTCAATTATGGCTTAAAGGACCCAAAAAATATACACATAAAGCCCTAAATTGGATCTAGCAAAAGGAACAATCAGGTTGAGAGTTTTATACCTAAAATAGCTTGCAAAGTTAATGATGATTCTGGATCTACAAGCTCAAGCCACGGCAAAGAAAGTTCCAAGTGTTCTTCTTCCTTCAAATCACCAAAAACACCACCAAAAATCACTTCCAAGCTCAAATATCACAAATGGAAATTAGGGTTTCGTTCATAGGGTTTAGAGAGGTGGAGGATGGTCATAAGAAACCCCAAAGGCAAGTTAAGGTGTTTAAAAAGGCCATAAACCCTATAAATTAGGGTTTGTCTCAGCCAAGCATATGCCCCGCATACTCCCACGTATGCCCCGCATACTACCACGTACGCCTAACATACGTGGGTGCTTCCGCCGTCCTGAATTAAGCCAGTACGCCCAACGTACTCCTAGAGTACGTCCAACATACTTGGCTAGGGACCTAATTCACCAATCTTTTGAAGGCCATAAGTTCTTCGTTCTAAGTCTGATTTCGATGTTATTTATATCTATGGAAAGGTAATGTGAAGCTAAAAATTCTATCAACTCTCCTTTACCTTACAACTTCCCGAGCTTAAACCAAAAATTCATAAAAGGTCCGAACTATCACTTTACCGCTATACACTTGGGCTTCAAAACGTGAACCGAACACTCGGTACCTATAACCCACATTATCCACCATCCATATGGGCCTAAACCTCTCCTTCTCAAGGCCCGAAGCCATATGATACTTGATCCTCGGTTCACAGCCCCAAATTATAGAACGACTCAACACAGGGTGTTACACATGTAGATCACGATATAATAATGTCTTGCATATTCTATTTTTAAGTATCATGCATTCTAAGTGTAGGTTCAAAGACATATAAAAATATAGTCCTTAGAAGAGGAACCATTTGTGAATAACATGATGTTAAATGGTGACACTGAAATGGAGTAAAGCCAAGGAGACGAACCTTATACTTTTGGAACTTATTTTTCTATTGGTAACTGGCTTAACTATGGTTTTTATTGATAGAAAATTATAATCCTAAGACCATCTAACACTTTCAAAATGTATTTTTTGGATATAATTTTCCAAGATATGCCTTTATGTCATCAGATATTTTATAATTATAATATTTTTTAAATCTATAAAAGATGGTGTACTACAGTGTACACTTGAAAATATTCCTTTATTCGTAAGAGGGAATTGTTTCTTCTTGTTTAGTTTTGTTCAAGAGGGTGTTCATTTATTACAAAAAAATAAAAATAATCCCTAGATGTCGATTCACCTCTCTAGAATTTTTTTAAAAGAAGGTTCTCTTGTAAAACCCTTGAAGTTTTGGTAAAACTGATAATTGCTGATAGCTAATAATATGTACACTCTTCTATAGTGAAATATGAAAAGGCACCATTTGTGAGTGTGTATATATATATATATATATATATATATATATATATATATATATATATATATATATATATATATATATATATATATATCGGTTCAGTGTACGCACGGTACAATGTACAAATTAGAATAAATCTATAAAAGTGGCCAATCAAATCTTTTTGATGAACTAAACGGAAAATCCCAAAAGAGTTAAGAAAAAGTGAAATATTATATGCTGAATTTCAAATACACAGTACTCAAATCATTAAATATTCATTTCAATCTTACGAGATCCAATTTCAAGTCCACATATGGAAGCGACCCAAAACATTTCACTCTGCATTTGTGTCAAGGTATACAAAAAAGCTAAAAAAAATACCATATTAACTGCTAATTCAAGATGTGTAAATGATATAGACAAAAGTGGATGCATGTCTCAAACATGGAGGATGGTTGGGTGTAAAGCTCTCTATATGGTGATGACTTGAAGGCTTCTCCCTTCTTATGACATGTGTGAGAATTAATCCTTGTAACTTATTGGGTTGTAGATCCCCCTTAAATAGTAGTATCTTGCAAGGTTGAGATCTCCCACCTGTATTTTCCTAAATGTTTAGTGAGTAAATTAGATAGTTTTATTATAGTAGTTGAGCAAATACATGCTCCTACCAGATTTTGTTCTACTTCTCATATTTTTATAGAATTTAGCTTAGATGTTTTGTTCTTTTTTATTACCCTATTCTACACATTGTACATGTCAAATCCGAGTTTATTGTCCTCACAAGTGGTATTAATGCAAGAACCGTCCAGTTCTTTTAGAGAATCTCTTTAGTTTTTCATCTTTTAAATCAAAATTAGTCTTGGATCTATTTCCACATTTGAAATTCGATTCTTCATATCTGTTTGAAATTATAAGATTCTACTTTTTGATTTAATCAATTCATTCGATTCAGATTTCTTTCTGTGGAAAATTTAACACAAACACCATGATGAATTATGTAAATCTTATGGGTTCTTTAACCAAAACAATGATGTTGATTTCTGAACATTATGATCAATATGAGGACATAATGGAGGATTATGTTAATGGTTTAGATGATGATATTTGGCAATGAATCACAAATGGTCCATATGATACGACTGTTACTAATGTTGGACCTGCATCAAGTACTGAAGCCGTTCTTGTTATTAAGACAAGGATGTAAGCATACGACAAGAGATGTATACGTGAATTGAGAGGTGCACTTCCACCTATTGTGTATGTCGACATCAAATGCAAATCTGCAAAAGTGTAAGTCCCAAAACACTTAGCTCAATAAGATATCAATCAAACTATCTAAAGAATGCAGAATATAAATCAGATAGTGATTCAAGAACACACAAATAACTCTTAATGCACACGATTTGTTGGATAAAATCGTCTGGTACACAAAGAAACTCTTAACAACCGAATACCACAAATAATGAACAACTAGAACTCCTAAACTGCTGAAAAGTTATTTATATAAACCTAGTACAAAGGCTTAACAAACCCAAGCCCAAGCTGACCGAAATCACCATAGTGATTTCGGTCCCCATAACCGAAAACACCATAAGCCCATTAACAATAAACATACCTAAGCTCAAGTACAATAATAAACTAGAAGCTCGGCATAAACCATTTAAATATGACCCAACAATCTCCCCCTTGGTTTATTGCTGGCTATTGCTGGTTAACTTTACGGCTTCTCCACAAGATGAACATCAGAATCAGCCAATGCTCCTGCCCACAACCTCTTATCAATGATTGTCGCTATCATGCTGGTGAATGCCTTTGCATCCGATTCAAACATTTCATTTTCGACCATAAGCTGATGTTTGAATCCTGTCATGCAGTTGAGAGATGTCTCCTGTCATGTGCTTGGAACAGCCACTATCAACATACCAAGGTCTGATGATATTCCTCCATAGCTGTTCCTGCACAATGTACGAGATTAGTTAGATTTGGGAACCCAGTCCATAGTGACGTTGGGTTGACCATTTCCATCTACACATGAAACTTCTTGCCATACCATATCCTTTGAATCAAATAATGTACATGACGAATTTAAAGGATGGTGAGGTGATTGGTGTTGGATTAGTGTCTAAGCCCGTAACTATATTTGGTAAGTACTTGACCCGGTTGTCCATGGTCCTTTTGGGTTGCCTTCACCATAGCAACTTGACAGGGTGATTTATGAAGAGAGAGAATATATTATTATTAATATATTATGAGAATAATATATTAAAGGAATAATTATATTATTTAATTAATATTAGTCATAGATTAATTAGGAATTAATTTGGTGACTAAAAGAGATTAATTGAATAAAGGGGCTTAAAATGTCAAATGTGTGATAGTTGTATTTTGGGCTAGGAAACCCTCATGGATAAGGGGTGGACGAAATTGTGGGAAGGATCCCATCAAGATTTCGTCCAAGGCCTTACTCCAGAAGGTTCCATGGGCTGCTTGGTGATTAAGTTGTCCATTAGGGTTTTGGCTGAAACCCTAGAAGCTCATAGTATAAATAGATCCCTTGGGTTGTAGAAATCGGCTACACTTGCTTCCTTGGAACCCTATAGCCGATTTCTATACCTCTCTCCTGTCTCCAAATCATCCTTTTGCTAGTTGGTGTTTGTAAGCCATTAGAGGAGTGACAATTGTGACTCTAAGCTCCAAGAACAAGAAGATTCAAGCAAGCAACAAGAGGTAATCATCTAGATCTGATTTGTCACATTAATTTCGAGTTATACTCAATAGATCTAGGGTTTGAAAGTCTTGGATGAAGCATGTAAATTTAGAGAAACCTAGATCCAAGCATTAGGGTTTGCATGTGCACATAGGAAAGTTCTTATGGCTCAAATCCATCAGTGGTATCAGAGCCTGGTTGGTTTCTATTGTATTGATGCCTTGTATGATCATTCTTGCTTTAAAATCGAGTTTTGTGCTCTCTGACTGATGAACTCGATGAGTTCCTGAGTGAAGTCGACGAGTTTTGCTGTCAGACAGAGAGATTTTCGGGATTTCTTGCACTTTTGCTAAAGGATAATTACCTAAATCGTTTTTTACTATTAAAATCCAAATTTTAATGTTATTTTATGATTATCCTTACCAAATCAAAAGATAATTACCATTTGTTTAAATAATAATTTCCTTATTTGATAATAATTGATTATTTGAATTAATTGTTGAATTATCTTGCAAGTAATATTGACTAGGTCAAATTTAGATAATCATTAAATTAATTGGTTAATTTATATTATTTGCTATTTGATCCTTTATGTTTTGAAAAGTTCAAAACTTGTCCTCAAGTTTTGAAATTTAAGTTTTGTGATTAAAAGTTTTAATTTGAACTATTTAAATTTCAAACCTTAGAATTTTACAAGTTTTAAAATTCAACCTTATGCTTATTATATTATAAGATTATATATATATATATATATATATATATATATATATATATATATATATGTATGTATAACTTAAATGCTAGTCTTACCGTTAGTAGGCCTCATTCACGAAGCCAATCTTTAAGGGTGGTATAAGGTTATGGCCTATAAAATGGCCGTTTAATGGGTGTCCATTCTCACCCACCGCTTCCTTGATTGGTGGATGGTCGTTATCCGAACGGGTAGGATAGGGCAAACTTTCCTCATTTAAAAGTATAATGAATCTATATAAAGTAACTAAATGTTTTTAAAAAATTCCCAATCTTAGTTACTTTAGGCAAAAGTGAATTTGATGCAATTCCATGAAATTACACTTTGTACCCTTGCTAAGACGTTAATGGAGCGTGTGTGGTTAACCGGCACATTAAATGGGTTATAAGCAAAGGTGGAAAAGGGTGACTCATTGTTTGTCATAGTTCGATGGAGCGTGTGTGGTTAATCGGCACATCGAATAGGTGATTGTAACAATGAGGGCACCATGTACATTTGCATGGTTATTCACACCTGCTTTGTGATCCTCGGCATTCCAGTCACAAACTAGAGGGGCATATCGAGATTTAAACATGCCATTGAAAAGTTCAATGAATCTCAAAGTATCTAGGATTTTTTCAATATATTTAAAACCTAATCTCTTTTTCGTTTTTCATGGTGGAGAATTAGTGAATCGACATTCACTTGCCTTCAAATTATTTGCTTGTTAGATTACGGCGTCCCTTTTCTAATTTGTGAATAATGTTGTTGGTTACTAGCCCTAATTTCTCATTTGGGTGATTAATTGGGGAAATTCGTTTCTAATCAACTTTGTTCTTTTTCCTTTCAGATGTCGAACGCAAACAACAACACTTCTAGTTCAAACTCCTCTGGTTCGTTCTTACTCATGAACTTGTGTGGGAAAGTGATCTTTTATGGGACCAATTTCAGTAATTGGATCCGCAACATTCGTATGGTCACTCGCTACGAGGACAAAGAATATGTCCTCGATGAGAAGCTAAAGGAGATTGACATCGACACTGCTACCGCTGAAGTGATCGCGGCCTATGAGGCCCACGAGCGTGATGCCACGAAAGTCCATTGTGTCATGCTGGCGACTATGAATGCAGAACTCCAGAAGTCCTATGAGGACAAGTACCCCTATGAGATGCATCAGGATCTGCTGGAATGCTACCACCAGAGCGCTAGGCAAGAAAGGTACGAGATCATCACTTCGATGATCACTACCAAAATGGGTAATGGAGAGTCTGTTACCGCCCATCTGCAAAAGATGCAGAGATATGTCGATCGCCTGCTAAAGTTGAATGTGAACTTCGATGAAGAGCTGGCAATTGACATCATCCTTCACTCATTGCCTTCCTGCTATAGCCAGTTCCGAATGACCTACCACATGAATAAGGAAGAGGTCTCCTTGAGCAAGCATCAGGGCTTGTTGAGGACAGCTGAGAGCAACCTCAAGGATAAATCTGTTGCATCAACTCCAACTTCTGCTGCTGCCCCTGTCTTGCCAATAGGGCAAGGGAAGGGTAAGAAGAGGAAGGCTCCCTCTAGGGGCCACCACAAGGGAAAGTCCCAAGATGGCACCTGTTCTAGTGGAACCAAAGTTGGCTCTGCTAAACCCAACTCAAACCCAAAGGAGGTAGAGTGCCACTCAAACCCAAAGGAGGCAGAATATCTGCAGGCCATCAAGGATGGGAAGATCAAGCCATCTTTCGCAGGTATTTACACAATTAAATCTAATGGTTTATCACATGCTACTTCTTGGGTTCTTGATGCAGGATGTGGTTTTGACATATGTTCTGATTTGCAGGGACTAAGAAGAAATAGGGATGTGGAGCATGGAAGGATGAATCTGATCATGGGAAACAGAAGAACGTCGTCTGTCACCAAGATTGGAGTATACTCCTTAGTGCTTAGTATTGGATTAGATTTAGATTTGAATAATTGTTGCTATTCGCCAGATATATCTGGAAACATCATTTCATTTCATAGTTTATATAGACAAGGTTTTAGATATTCATTTGATAATGAAAAGGGTTCTATTTATGCTTATCTTAATAATGTTTTATATTTTGAAGCATTGCCTTGTAATGGAATATATGAAACTGTGATGGTTGTAGATAACTTAGGAAATGATGTGTTGTGTGTGGATTCTTCCAATAGTATGGATAAAGCATGCTTGTGGCATTGTCGTCTTGGACATGTCAACAAGAAACGCATAGCCCAACTTCAAAAGGATGGGGTGTTGGAGTCATTCGACCTTAGGGACGATGACGTGTGCGAGTCTTGTTTACTTGGAAAGATGACCAAGTCACCCTTCACTGGCACTTGTGCAAGGGGTGAGGGTTTATTGGATCTCATACATACAGATGTATGTGGACCCTTTAGATCCACCACAAGGGATGCGAATCGCTTCTATGTGACTTTCACAGACGATTATAGTAGATATGGGTATATCTACTTAATCAAGCACAAGTTAGAAACCTTTGAAAAGTTCAAAGAGTTTAAACAAGAAGTGGAGAATCAGTTGGGCAGGAAGATCAAGATGCTTCGATCTGATCGAGGTGGCGAGTACCTAAGTCTTGAATTCCATGACTACCTCAAGGAATGCGGAATAGTTTCGCAATTGACGCCACCCAGGACACCGCAGTTGAATGGTGTAGCTGAGAGGCATAATCGAACCTTGCTAGACATGGTTCGTTCCATGATGAGTCGTGCTTCACTACCTATCTCATTATGTGGGTATGCCTTAGAGACTGCCGCCCATATCCTTAACTTAGTCCCTACGAAGAAGGTTGCCAAAACACCTCACGAAATGTGGACAGGGAAGGCTCCCTCGTTGGCACATATCAAGGTTTGGGGTTGTGAGGCTTTCATAAGACGAGAGACTCACGACAAGCTCGAACCTCGTAGTGAGCGATGTATTTTCATCGGCTACCCGCAGAAATCCTTTGGATATCTCTTCTACAGACCGAGTGACAATGTTGTCTTCGTTGGGAGGAGAGGGGTTTTCCGAGAGCGAGAACTCATAAGCCAAGGAGACAGTGGGAGGCAAATCGATCTTGAAGAGCTTCAAGAGTCGAGCGATGAAGGAACCTCTAACACTGGCGCTCAACCCGAGGAGGAAACTCCAGTTGAACCAATTGACGAGTCCTTACCTCTTAGACGTTCCGAAAGGGTTAGTGTTCCACCCCAGTTTTATGGTTTTCATATTACTACAGAAGGGGATACGTTCATTAGTGATAGTATATTAGTGAATCTGGACGAACATAACAGCTATAAGGAAGCCATGGTAGGCCCGGAGTCTGCAAAATGGAAAGAGGCTATGGACAGCAAGATTCAGTCCATGTATGACAACCAAGTTTGGAATTTGGTTGATAATGTACCAGGTCGTAAGATGGTCGGGTGCAAGTGGATCTTCAAGAAGAAGACTGACGTGGATGGGAATGTTCACACTTATAAGGCGCGATTGGTTGCGAAGGGTTTCACTCAAACTCCTAGAGTTGACTACGACGAAACCTTCTCACCAGTTACGTAGATAAAGTCTATCAGGGTGATGCTGGCCATTGTTGCATTTCATGACTATGAAATATGGCAAATGGATGTCAAAACCACTTTCCTTAATGGGAAGTTAGCTGAGGGTGTTTACATGGCTCAGCCAGAGGGTTTTGTCAATGCAAAGCATCCCAATAGAGTGTGTAAGCTTGAGAAGTCCATTTATGGACTTAAGCAAGCGTCTCGCAGATGGAATCTTTGTTTTGATGAGAAGGTTAAAGAGTTTGGTTTTCTGCGAAGCGAAGATGAATCATGTGTATATGTCAAAGCCAGTGGGAGTGTAGTAAGCTTCCTCGTTTTGTATGTCGACGACATACTACTGATAGGAAACGACATCCCGACACTGCAGGAGGTTAAGTCCTGGCTCGGGAAGTGCTTCACTATGAAGGACCTCGGAGAGGCTTCCTATATTTTGGGAATAAGGATAGTGAGAAACAGAAGTAAGAGACTAATAGGACTTAGTCAGAATACTTACTTGTTCAAGGTACTAAAACGTTTTAGTATGTAGAATTCAAAGAAAGGGGAGTTACCAATCCAAAGTAATGCCAAGTTGAGTAAGACTCAAAGTCCAAGTACTGAAGTCGAGATAGCAGAGATGAGCCCAGTACCTTACGCTTCCGCAGTCGGCTCGATCATGTATGCTATGACTTGTACTCGCCCTGATGTGGCCTTCGCTTTGAGCATGGTCAGCAGATATCAAGGGAACCCTAGCAGAGCGCATTGGATCGCAGTCACGAATATTCTTAAGTACCTTCGGAGGACCAAGGAATGGTTTCTAGTCTTCGGTGGGAGTGATGACTTAAAGGTGCGAGGGTACAGTGACGTCAGTTTTCAGACCGACAGGGACAACTACCGTTCACAGTCGGGCTGGGTCTTTACCCTTAATGGAGGAGCAGTGACTTGGAAAAGTTCCAAACAAGAAACCGTAGCTGATTCAACGTGCAAATTAGTGTACATTGTAGCGAGCGAAGCATCAAAGGAGGCAATATGGTTGAAGAACTTCATTGGAGACCTTGGAGTTGTGCCGGTCATAAAGGAGCCCATGGAGATTTTCTGTGATAATCAAGGAGCGGTTGCCTTGACCAAGGAACCAAGAGATCATGGTAGATCTCGACATATCGACAGAAAATATCACTTTATTCGACATCGGGTGGAAGAACGACTCATCGTAGTAAAGAGGGTATCGTCAGAGGATAACCCAGCAGATCCGCTTACGAAGGGACTGAGCAGGGTTAAGCACTTGCAGCACGCTAGGAGCATCGGGCTGAAGGACGATATTAGTTTAGATTAGATAGTTTAGAAACGTGTAATAGATAAATTGTAATTAACATTCGATGATTAAATAAAAGAGTATTATTTATTAGTAATGTTACTATCTTATGTTAATCATTTACCTATTGTTTCATGTTGCATGTTTTGACTTCCTGAATAATTGAATTATTTGATAATAATCGAATTATTCGAACGGTCCACAGTCGTTCATATGTTGGAAGTAGATATGAATGAAGACTGTTGTGAATTGGTGTGTAGAATGTCTAAAATGTATTAGCAAAGGTTTGCTACAACGTTCATGAGTGCTTATGAACTTGATTTGAGCATTGGAATAAACCCACACTTGCTGGAATCGCTTCATGGAATTCATCACGAGTGATCGCAAGACGGTAATATCATATGGTCTTAAAACCTAGATATATGGTTTATTGTTTGCTAATTGGTTGTACATTGATAATGCGTAAACGCATCAGTAACTTGATGTTATAAAATGAATTGTTGTGTATGATTTGATTAGTGGATAGTAAATGCATCTAAGTCGAAGTTTATGTGTTCCTTTTATCCGAAGAGGGTAAAAGCGATATCAGGGCCCCTCGATGATTTGATTTGATTTATGTGCCGCGCCCGGTCAGGAATGAATTGATGTGTTCAATTAAGTTCTATGTCAAATGAATCTGAGATCGAGAAGCGAACTGATGGTCAATAAGTATGACTATGTTCCATGTGATTGTCCACATGATATCTAGAACAGAGGATTATACGATCCCTTATCTAAAGGACAGGTTACTGATAAGATCATAGTTTGAAAGCGTCTTTGAGAGCTACGATTGCTAATCGGATTAGGCTTGCATTCGTAGTTACTAGACGTATCCAAGTGGCAGACTGTTGGATTAATGTCTAAGCCCGTAACTATATTTGGTAAGTACTTGACCCGGTTGTGCATGGTCCTTTTGGGTTGCCTTCACCATAGCAACTTGACAGGGTGATTTATGAAGAGAGAGAAGATATTATTATTAATATATTATGAGAATAATATATTAAAGGAATAATTATATTATTTAATTAATATTAGTCATTGATTAGTTAGGAATTAATTTGGTGACTAAAAGAGATCAATTGAATAAAGGGGCTTAAACTGTCAAATGTGTGATAGTTGTATTTTGGGCTAGGAAACCCTCATGGATAAGGGGTAGACGAAATTGTGGGAAGGATCCCATCAAGATTTCGTCCAAGGCCTTACTCCAGAAGGTTCCATGGGATGCTTGGTGATTAAGTTGTCCATTAGGGTTTTGGCTGAAACCCTAGAAGCTCATAGTATAAATAGATCCCTTGGGTTGTAGAAATCGGCTACACTTACTTCCTTGGAACCCTAGAGCTGATTTCTATACCTCTCTCCTCTCTCCAAATCATCCTTTTGCTAGTTGGTGTTTGTAAGCCATTAGAGGAGTGACAATTGTGACTCTAAGCTCCAAGAGCAAGAAGATTCAAACAAGCAACAAGAGGTAATCATCTAGATCTGATTTGTCACATTAATTTCGAGTTATACTCAATAGATCTAGGGTTTGAAAGTCTTGGATGAAGCATGTACAATTAGAGAAACCTAGATCCAAGCATTAGGGTTTGCATGTGCACATAGGAAAGTTCTTATGGCTCAAACCCATCAATTGGGCCGCAGGACTTTTGGGCACCAATCTGTACTTAGGTTTAAGAATTTTATTACTGACACAGACGGGGGCTTTGACATTTGATTTTGAAAAAATTTTGTCCTTTGTGTTTGATCTTTTGTGTATCCATCTATGGTTAGATGATGACCCATGAGATGAATTTGGTGACACCGATCTTGGTTTGACCAATTTCGGTTGCGCTAAATTATCTCTTGAATTTTGTTTCAAAATCTTTTTGTCCTTATTTTCTTTGACAACCTGATTTATGTCCTTGTTTGCATTCCAATCACCATCACTGGAACGTGACCTTGAGGAATTTCTTTTGAAAGATCTTCCTCGTGATACGTTCTGCCTACCTTGTGCATAGTAGGGAACATATGCACTATTTAGGCAATTTCTGGCAATGTGTCCGGGTGTTCCACAGTGGAAGCATGTGTGTTTCTTCACATAAAGGCTGTTACCGCTTGTCCCTGGTTGTGTGTCCAGATTGTGTCCACAAGCACTCTTCAAGTTAGCAGTCTGTTTAGCTTGTTTTGGCGGACTATATTTACTAACAGCAGGTCCATTAATATTGGAATTCACAACCACATCATCATAATTATTAGAAACAAAATATGTATCAGTTTTCAAAGAGACATTGTTTGAACAATCAACAAAATTAACGAAAATAGCAGTATCAGTTTTCAAAACATTATTTTTCAAAGAAGTGTCATTTTTCAAAACAGAAACACTTTCTCCATCTTCTTTCCTATCTTGCACTACGGATTCATCTGCATATGAGGTAGAAACATTAGTATCGTTCACCCTATCATTATTTATTGTCTCAATTATAGTAGGTTTGCCATACTGTAGGTGTGCTTCCCTTGCCATTTCTTCCTAAGTCATAGGAGTAAAAGTCTAGTTATCATTGAATGGAGGAGGAACACTATCATACCCTAGACCTACATTCTTTTTGTCTTTCCATCTAAAATTAAAATCTACATTTTCAAACCTAATTTTCAATGTGTCTAGCTCGGCAGTTAGACTAGCAATCTTTTCTTGAGCATAATCATAGTGTTCACATTTAGTTTTGTATTCTTCCTAAATTCTTTTTAGATCTTAGGATTGGGTCTATAATTTTTCTTTTAAGGGTTTTTGGGCCTTTCTGAGAGTATATCCTTCATATTTAAGATCCTCAATTTCCCTAATTAATAAATCATGTTGATCGCGATAATGTTTAATTTTATCACTACAGGCTTGAGTACAGAAAGTTTCACTAACCTCTTTTGTGGCGGGTGTGGTAGAGACCATGAAGGCGAATTGCAGTTCCATCATCTATTCTTCAGCTTCCTCCACCTTTGAACTCTCACTGATCTGTGCCAAGTTTGTTTTTTCATGTACTGTTAGATTCAACGCTTGCATTTGATCGTCCCAGTCGAAACTTTGTGCCACCATCGCCAGGTTAGCTGTTTCACTGTTGGCTGCAGCTCCTCTGTTGTTCCCTGCAGGCACCAACGTCCTATCGGGATTGTTCCTGGTATCTGGCTTGGTGCATTCACGAGCAAATTGACCGATATCATGACAGTTGTAGCACCAGATCTTGCTCTTGTTGAACGCCACCTTCTTCTCCATGTTCATTCCCTAATTGTTCTTCCCTGTGTGCTGAGTAAACTTCTTTGCCCTGAACACAGCCATAACTATTTTCCACGTGAGCCATGGAAGAAAATGGGACCGGGGTTTTCTTTTTGCAGTTGTGACAGGTGTTTGGGTAGAGCTTCTTAGACACGAGTGTGTTGCAGTCAATTGAAGAAGAAAATGTGAGAAATAAGAGTAAAGGGAAAGATTGTAAAAAAATCCCAGTGGTGATTTGGTTTTTGCATCCTAATGATTCAACTGAATAAGTTCATGTGGATGAGTACCAAAACTGAAAGCCATAACTAATCATATATAGGACACCAAAAACTTCTCAGACAGTGGATAAAAAATCGTAAAGGTTTGGGAAACAAAAGGCACAAATTTGTGTTGAGTTTAATTTTTCGGTTATATAGACGATCCACTTGAGCATCTTCAACTTTTATTCAATGTCATGATTGCTTGCTTCCCTCTTCAATATTGCATTTGGGCAAAAAAGTTTAAGGCTTGGTGATACAAACAGGGTGTTTCTTTTTCTGTCCACCAATTGTTTGATAAAACGCCTAAATGAGTTTTTCAAGTGTTGCAGCCAATTTTCGACTCAAGCAAATGTAGAGTTTCTGTCCGGTGTGGGTTCCATTGTGCACACTACAACCTTTTGCTGGAGTGTCACTTTTTCATTTGGGTTAGTGCTTCTAATTTTGTGTCTCACCTTGTGGCTTAAATAAACTTTATTTGTTTGTTATGGCGTCCTCTCATTCCTTTGAGAGCGGGGCTTCGATGTGTCCTTTTCGGGGGTTTCACTATTACCCAAATGGTATTGTTGGAAGTAAAGGGTTTCACTGTTGACCACATCTTACGGGATAGCGACATATATGGTATGGATTCTGATTATGATCGTTCCTTGGCATCTCTTCGTAACAAGCTTCCAGATTTTGACCTTAGCAGTTTACTACTAAAGACACCGCCCCTCCTAAATCCCAGAATACATTAGCGAGTGCCCTTTTTCGTAAAATTGTCCAAGATATGGAAGTGCATCTCGACATGACGGCTCGGCAGAAAGCGGTTTTCCAGTGCTTACGTGCACAACATGCTCAAGATTTTCTTCTAACTATCCCTATAGATGGGCTTGACCAACATATGTCTCCCGTGGAGTATCGTACTATCCTCAAATACCAACTCGTGATTCCCATATTCCCAACTGACGAGATATGTCCGGTGTGTCGCAATGCATGTTTGGACTCTTTTGCAGAGCATGCATTTCACTGTAAAGAACTCCCGGGGTTCAAATACAGGCACGATATGGTTAGGTATGTTTTGTTTGACATATTTAAGCGTGCCAGGGTTTCTGCTAAGAAAGAGGCACCTGTTAATTTCTTGACTGACCCGACAGATGGAAGGTCAATCCTCAGACCGGCTGACATTTTGATTCTTGGATGGATCGGAGGGAAACACACATTTATGGACCTTACAGGGGTATCCCCTCTCTTTGGCTTGAGGGCTGGGGCTTTCACGACGGGACAAGCTGCCTTAAAACTAGCTACAGGCAAAGTCACCAAACATGAGAAATCATGCATGGAAAATCAACACGTGTTCATACCATTTACATTTGATACGTTTCGTTTCCCCGTGTCGGATGTAGTAGAGCATCTAAATAGAATACAACAGATCATGCATAGTAATGTTATATCCCCTAGATCTTCAGATGTAGTCTTTAAAATAATTAGTTTTACCATACAAAAAGGCTTAGCGGCGCAGCTTGTTGCCTGTTTGTCATCTCACTCATTGTACGATGATAATTAAATGGATTTGGTGGAAAAAAAACTTGTATACAATGTGATCTTTCAATGATTTGGGTAATCTGGGCAGATTTACCCATGATTATGGTTGTAAAACAAAATATGATTTTTGAAATATATTTTCTGTTATAAGTCATATGATATGGATTTTATATATTTATTTATTTATTTTGTAACGTAATCATCAATTCTTTATTCTCGTGAAATCATACGGTTTTCTAAATTTTTCCGAAAGTGCCTGCTTGATGTCCCGGTCGTTGTGATTCCAAAAACGCAGACAAAATCAATTATGATATACCAAACTCTGGGAAACAATGTTTAAAGTTTTGCGATTAATTGTTTCGGATTCGACAAATTTTATGAATCTGATTTTGGTCAGGATTAAAAATGTGATAAAGATATAATAAAGTAATAGACCATAATCTGAGTTCAAAAACGCGCTCAAAAGTGATTTTTGAGGTTCATAGCTATTCCAAACGAAACAGTGTATGGTTTGTTTCTGGAAAATCAGAGAAATACTGATTTTTATAAATTTAAAGAGGCGTAACTTCTTCGTACGATCTCCATTCTGGATGTTCTTTATATCTATGGTATCAGGAGAATGTGATCTATTCAAATTTATCATCCATAGCTCTTAATCATACTTACTGTAAAGTTTTATTTTTAACGCCACAAATAAATTTACTTTTTGGTGATTTTCGATTTGATCTTCAACGATAGATGTTTTGTACAATTTGAGATGTTCTAAAAGTACTTATGAATATAATACCTTTAATATAAATTATAAACATAAAATTATACAAAATTGGTCTTTATTACACAACGGTTCGCGGTGGTTTGACCGCCGAACTCTGACCATTCTTTACCAATTGTTACAAAAACCTAAACTACTTAACCCATTAAGACCTTGTAGCACATGCATGAAAGGGAAGAAATGATCAAGACCACATTTTTATGTTTCTAAACACCTCCAAACGTCTAGAAGGACAGCTTAAATGGATCGGAGTAGGTCATACTCAAAATACCCAATTAATGGGACCAAAAGGACACAAACCTCATTACTAACTTAGATCTATGCATAACTTCATCAAGATCAAAGCTTTTTACCTCAAAGTGATGAAAAATGGTGATGAGATGCTAGATTGAAAGAGTCCTACTCTTTCAAGATGATATTCTCTTCTTCCTCTCTCCTTTAAGTTGACCAAAATACACGCATAAAGCTCAATAGTGCTCAGAAGTGGATTAGGGTCTGAAAAAATCATATGAAGATGTTGGAGGCTGATTAGAGATGAGGTTGGAGGCCAAGATGCTTAAATAGGATCCAAACCCTAAAATTTAGGGTTTGAAACTCTTGTACGTACGCAATGTACGCCTAACATACTAGACCCACACATGTACGCCCAACATACACAACGTACACCCAACGTACTAACCTTCGACCCAAATATTACGCAAATGCCAATTTGGGCCATTTAGCAATCTTGCTCATGCACAAGGGCCAAAATGCAATATTTTTTCATACATAGGGTTAAAAGTTGAAAATTTCCTCATCATCGGGATGTTACACCGAAATTCAACTTGTAGTGCTAAACACGGATGCACTATTAGGAGAATCTTAGTGAATTAGGATTTTTGTTTTTGAATATAGATATTTATATCTTTTATTGAAATTTTATAACTATTTGTTATAAGATAAATCTTTCTATTCCGTTTATCTTAAGGATTTTCTCATGTTTTGCTTTGTTGATAAAAACTATTACTACTTCATGGTGTTCCCATTTAGGCAGTTTATTTTATTAAGTTTGGCCGAAAATTTGTTACAATAAGTTCCTAAAATATTTTCCCCACACAATACTTCATAGAACGTTGTAACGTAATTCAAAAAGTTATGCATGTTGTGTCTTTACAGCTAGTGTTGTAGCTAGCAAAATTAGGTGGGGGTATTAACCTCATGGATATCTTTCCCGCTCACTTAAGATTTAGCAATTATAGGCGGGGATTAACAAAAAAGTAATCAACTAAAAGATGAATTGTCATTCTCATTTAACAACTGCTTTGTTTAACCTTATAGTATGTTTTATTGATCTTATTTTCCTTGTTTTGATTTCTCGTATTGTTATAATTATACCTATATATCATACTTATATATATATATATATATATATATATATATATATATATATATATATATATATATATATATATATATAATTACATAGTTTTTTTGTTTAGGATAATTCGGGTAGAGTAACAACTAAGTACTATGCTTATTCTTATAGTTTAGTTTTATTGAGAGTAAATCGAATCCTTAGGGTTCTCATTTGAAATAAATTTTGGAAGCGATTTGGATTACATAGTATAGTGCCCTCAGACAAGTACTTTCTGATACATATTGGTAGTGATAGTGCCCTCAGACAAGTATTTTCCGATACATAGTGGTAGTGATAGTGCCCTCAGACAAGTACTTTTTGATATATATTGGTAGTGATAGTGTCCTCGGACAAATACTTTCAGATGCTTCATATTGAATCCCTATTATAATTCGAAGGTTTTTCAAAATAATTATTTCTAGAATTCACCAGGGATTCGAGTATTCTTACTTAATGTTATCTAATAATCTGGCTAATGCTGTTACATGCTACTAAAATTAAACAGTTTTTCGACCGTATGATTCCTCCCTATTATGGTTAAACTCATACGAGAGCTGCACAATAGAGCTAAATCACACTTTCTAAAACTATTAATTCTACAATCATGTAACCTGCGCATCCTTCTAATAGTAATAACATGTGTTTCTTAGTTTTTACTAGTTTTATGTTTTAGCAAGTTCTTAAATCTAGTGTTCGTAAAATTATATCATCATTTGGTTTGTATGTAAGTATTCTAACGACCACGTACCAATTTCTTGGGGAAGATCATGGGTAGCGTCATTTGTGCTAATGAAAAATGCTCTTCCTCGAGCGTTATCCCTTCGACTTGCCACTCTAGGGAAGCCTCTTTTGAAGTGGTCAATTTCTCCACATTCATAGCATTTACGATTTCCACCAAAACCAGTTCATTGGTTTGAGATGTGGGTCGGGCTTCTACAAAACCTAGTGATGTGATCCTTCCTACCGTAATTTTTACATATATGTTCTCTTAATGCACCTACATGGTGGTAGTTGCAATCATTGCATAACGGAAGATCCCCTGCATCCTTAGTGGAGTAGGTTTTTTGATGGTTGCTACATAAACTTTCCCTACGTCTTGCTTCTTCCATCATGGTTGCTCTGAGTCACCATCAAACTTCCTCTTACTATTTCCTGACTTTGGAAGGTCAGCTTTTTGGATCATTGTGCCCTGGCGCATTTCCTGACTTGTTAAGTTAAAAGCCAGTCTCTTGGCACTATCATACATAGTTGGTCTGGAAGCAGTGACTAACCCTTGAATAGGATGAACTAATACCCATATATACTTCTTTATCTTCTATGCTCCGGGCTGTAAAGGTTTGGACAAAAAGTAGCAAGATTATTGAAGCAATTGTTATTAGCTGCAATGTCTGGATCTTGCATGACAATATCCCAGAGCTCTTACGCTATATTTTGCTTCTCCTCTCTGGGACAGTACTCATCAGTCAAAAGCTGCTTTACCTTATCCTAGGAGATGGCATTAGCTGTGCTAATTCCCATGGTTTTGGCATGGTTGTTCCACCATGACAATGTTGCATCCTCGAAGTTACATGCAACAAATCTAACTTTGTAATGTTCATCACAGAAGATGATCTCAAATATTGACTCTATCTTCTCAATCCATCGATTCAGTCCCACTACTCCTTCAATTCTATAGAAGGGTTTGGGATTATAGTTCCTGAATTCCTTATAAGTACATGCCCTTGGGTGACCTCTGTTACCACCCTAAGTACTATCTCCTCTGGTTCCTCCTTGACCAGATCTAGCATTCCCATTGTTTTCAAAGTTACCTAGGGTATCTGCAACCCGTTAGGCGATCGACGCCTTGCTGATTATTGGGTTAAGGTTTGGTTCTGCCCTAGGGTTCCTTCTGGTGACTCTTCTCGGAGGCATGTTTGGATTCTATAGTTAGTAAAAAAAAGAGTGTTAGTTGATGACGCCTTTCTAAAAATTTGGGTAGTAGCGACTAAGCGCATGAGTTAGTGTAAAAACAAATATCACAAAAATTTCTATGTTAGGAGTGGAAAGATTTGATGTACTAAAAGACTATGTCCAAAGGAGTAGCGACGATACTTTTTTCTTGCGTAAACAAACTTCTCATTATACTTGTAATCCATATATCTTAAGGCACAACTTTCCTAGGTAGTTCTAGCATACCAGGTTAGAGAGCTACTACTTAGTAAATCGAGTCCTTATCTTTATCGTAAAGACACTAGCCTTTGGTACTATGACTTTTTCTCCGCAACTTGTGCCTGGAACTTCAATCCTTTTATCTAGGTTTCGATCCTCTTCAAACCCTTCGATTACGTTAGCCATTCCCACATCGCTTCCTTTGATGATTCCCAACTCATCATTGATGGTGTGAATCAGATTAACGTGACGTGTAGTGCGAGTTGGCTAGTGTAGATATGAAGGAAGTAGGTGATGTTTCAAGAGGAGGGATATGTAATGAAGCCTATGGTGATTTGTGGCCTTCTTATCCTCATAATGCGATAAATCCACTTCTTACTTAGTGGGATTTGTTCCCTCCTCAGCAGGATCGTCTTCCTTAGAGGACTCGAATGGGTCCTCAGAGGTTTCTTATGATGATTCGGACGACTCTTTAATTGTTTTTGAGGAATCATCCTCCTTGTGAGGTTCCTTTACGGGGGTCAAAGAAAAGTAGAGGTATTGAAACCTCAGGAAAATGAATATCCTTGGTTTCAATAGAGAGTGGCTCAACTTAAACTTTCTATGGAAATGTTTTCGTTACCATGTTTCCAAGACCTTCCATCCCCGTGCGACGGCCGTGCCATCTTTCCTAGATAATAATGGTCTATGTCGTTGGGTTTCTAAGTTCTATGGGATTCAATAGAGTTTAGTCTATCAAATAACATATCTAATATTGATTGTATGTCGGTCTAACCATAATTAAGCATATGTGTACACGTTATGCCTAGCTGTGGTTCAACCCATACATTGTGCTAATCTCAGATATCGTATTTGACCTAAACTCTTGATTTTTGGTTTCTATAGATTTCGTTGTATGGTACATATATATAAATGTGTTTTCTCATCGGGGGACTGAGTTTATATGTATAGCTCTATATCTGAAGTTTGTTTGTGTGTTTTATTAATTCTTGTTTTCTACTTTAAGACTATCAAGTAAGGATCGTCTACGTAGGAAAAGTCGGAGGGTAGGACCATTTTAGCATTTAGCCATTCTGAAATCCAGCAACCTAAAGCGATAATACTCAGCCTAGGCGCCTCTCCCATAAGTAGTCTATCGATAGTTTAATTATGAATAATACTTTTACTTGCAGGTTTGAGGACATACCTAATTGGAGTGTAAGCCGCGAGGCTATAGTCGTAACTCCTAAGGAAGTACTAGTTCATTACAACCAATAGCTCTAATACCAATCTGTCATACCCCCGTTCGGGCGGCGGAAACGTCGGGTTGTGCGACGTTAGGACGTTGAATCACAAATATTGGACTTACATTGAACACTACAAGATAATAAATAACATAAATATCACTTCCATTATGGATAAAAATATTACATCATAATGTGATTATGAAATACTAGAATTTCTAATACAAAATGTGCCTTCACAGTTAGGCATAACTATAGCGATAATATGTCTTCAGTAGCTTCGTCGATCAACCTCTACTTCCTGGAGCACAATCTTCTATCTCTCGGTTTCCTAGGAATACATGTGGTTTTGAAAGGTCGACATAATTTTGGTGAGTTCACATGTTTTTATATTTTGAAAATACTCTTTGTACATAAACTCGTTAAGTTATAAAGGTATTTTGATTTCTTTATTTGAAAATAATATTCTACTATTCATAGGTATTAGGGTTTCCGTAATTCTCACTCACCGTATATACTATTAGTGGATCCATATCTTAGGAGTTAATTAAGGAAAGTAGTGGTTTTGAGAGCATGCTAACCGAGAGTGAACTCATTGTAGATTAATTGGATACAATCCAACCTTCACCTATATAACTATGTACTTATGACGTAACTAGATTTTCCATATTTGATTGTATAGTTATAATTAATATATAATTATTTTAAATGAATATCCTTAGCAAAGACCTACTGGCGGAGTGGCGAGATAGCCATTATTAGAGTTGAGTGACGACATGATATACCAATATTATCATTTAAATCGAGTGTAGTGACGGCTTAATATAATACTATTATCCGTTTAAATCGAGCATAGTGGCGGCATAATATTTTACTATTATCTGTACGTAGCGACGACCTAATGTACTACTTTTATCCGTTTGAATCGAGCGTAGTGGCGACATAAAATTCTACTATTATCTGTGCGTAGTGACAGACTAATATACTACTATTATCCATTCGACACGTTCGTAGTGATGACATAATATACTATTATTATTCATTTGAATCGAGCGTAGTGGCGACGTCCTAATATACTACTATTATCCGTTTAAATCGAACATAAAGATGGCGTAGTGCAAATATTATCTATGAAAATTTGGCAGGGTAACGACTAGGTACAATGATATCCGAGAGATTTGACCAGAATAACGGCTAGGTACTAAGTTACCCTAGAGATTTTGCCGGGCATAAAATTATCAATGAACATTGGGCAGAGTATTTACAGCTCATAATATAATATCCTAAAGATTTTAGCAGAGTAACGATAGGTTATAATATCCATTATTTTGTTTAAGCGGAGTAACGATATAAAATATATTGTAAAAAATACAAATTTTTATACCGCGGTGATAATAATGATATAATAATTATTAGAAATAATTATTCATGTATTCACCTTATATTTGACAAAAAGTTGGAAAAAGGGGTCGTGAAACTCACCCATGTAGCGTGCTTTTCTAGACTCTAGACCACGGTTGGTGGTGCTGGGGCTCGAGATTAACCAGGCTCGAGGGAGGTAATATAATATTATATATATATATATATATATATATATATATATATATATATATATATATATATATATATATAAAGAGTTTCTCTAAGAAAATTAGGAAGAAGAGGGAAATCAGCTGAAGAGCTGATGGATGAAGGTGTCAGGAAAGAATGGGGTCTACTGCCCCTTTTATAGGTGAAAATTTTGGGTGCGGGCCGCACGCTTATTAGTTGCGCCCCATGCATGCTACGTGTCTCTAGTCTGCTGCTGCCACATGTCAGATTCTGGTAGGTCCGAGTCGCCCTTCTAGAAGGCGTGCGTGTTGGGCATGTGCCGAAAATGCTAATATTTGTAAATTACGTAACTTCGTCATACAAACTTTGTTTTCGATGTTCTTTATATCCATGCATATCTATCGAAGAGTGCTACAACTTTCCTTTAGGTTATATTGGCTAATTCCGACTTTATTTTTATCCATTATTATTATTATATGATTATATGATTTTGCAAAGATCATATCTCTCTCGTACTGACTCCAATTTTTCATTCTTTTTCTCAAAACTTCTATCTCAAGGAGTACTACGATTCTTATTTTGGCGACTTAAGCTAAATGTCAACCATTCTCTTCGTAGTTTAGATGTTGGACATTCCTTATGCGCGGTTGATTTTTATATCTTTTAAAAAGCATATCTAATTCATACGGGGTCAGATTTTTACGAGATTTATATTTCCAGGATTAGGAAGACACGTACTTTCAGAATATGTTATTATTTCTTAGGAATAACTTAATTTTCCTCGCACTTATTTTTATAGATTTCGATCCATTTGATTGATTTTTCTTAGCTAGTTTAATACGAAATCTTGTACTTTTATCATATATTGATATATATTACGTATTAAATCTATTATGCTCGACATTTGTCACTTTTAGCGGTTAACGACCGGTGACAATTTTACAATTTTTACACCACAGCTCATGGTTTTGTTCTTATTAACACCTTCTAGGTATTTTCGACCACTATACTCTAGTATCCATTTTAGTGGCAGTAGAAACATATGACTTTATTAAGGTTGTTTATAGGTGATACCTTAGAACCAATCTTCTTTTTAGGGTTAGGGTTGGACATTCCAGCCTAACCCTTCCATTTACCGTTGGGATGTACACTTTGTTCTTCTTTGTACCATATTCCCTAATAGCTAATACATGAGTTGTAGAAATGGAATTTCAAGGCTTGACCATGTCAGTCTCAGCGGTTTTAAAAATGACATGCAAATCCATTAAGGTCCTTTCTGAATTTTTCATCATATAGTTTAGGATGAACTGATGATATGAAGTGTTCGGTGAGTTGAGGACAATATTCACAACTAACTTCTAAGGAAATGGAAATCCAATATGCTCTAGTTTATTAACATATGATTTCATTTTATGTATATGTACACTAATATAAGCTCCTTCGTGCTACTTGCATGCTAAAAGGGACTTAACATTGTGTAATCGTTCATGTCTATCTTGCACATGGAACAATTCCACCAACTGATTTTCCATGTCAAATTCCCCAAGGTTCTTGAAGTTCTTTTGTAGCTCCGGAAACATGGCCACAAATATATGTCACACAACCTCATTTTACTCATCGAGACGTTTTTCATAATCATCTCTAACATCCCTAGTAGATATAGTTAGAGGAACCTCATAAATCGTATAGAGATAGTTGGGCCTTGTTAGCTTCCCTTGAGAGGATTTGAAGCACTACGAAGATTTTTGTTCGGTTTGTATTAGGAACCAACTAAATAAAAGTAGAGTTTTAGTTAGTTTGATTAATCCTTAAAAAAATAAGGGATAATGTCATTATTGGGTAACAAACTATTTTCTTTGATCTTATTTAGTCATTGATATTTTTGTGTATTATAGACCCCTAAACTAGAAACTTGTTAAAAAAAGGTAATATGCTCTTTTTATTAAGTTTCACTCGTAATCTACATTGACGTTGGAGTAGATAGGTTTAATAAGAAACATTTTCCACATGTATTATTTATTGTTTCATTTATTTGAAAACCAATAATAAAAAAAACTTAACCCTATGCCTGGTGGCTTCCTTCTTCACGTCTCCTTATCCTTTTCCAATAAGGTTGTTAATAAGAAACAAATTCCTCATCACTCAAAGAAACATGCACGAAATGAACGCCCCTTAACTATTGATCTGGTGTTTTATTTCTTCGTTGTCCTTATAATTAGCCTTGATTTCTATATCTCCTATGTACAACAGTGGTGGAGATTCCCCTACAATTATAAGGTTTCAAAAGCTTAAAAATTAAGAGGGGCATGGAGACGATTATGTTTTAATTTCTTTGTATTCAAGAATTTGAAGCTTAGTCCCTAAATATGGTGGCTCTATCGACAATGATGGAGAAATAGACACTCTCACATGATGTTAATTTTACTCTCACCCATGTTGATGAAGAAGGAGATGTAGTCACTCTTTTTGTTGATGATTATCTTCATGATGTTGTTTGCTACTCTCTGAAACTATTATGGTCACACTTAAAAGTTAAATGTTGTGTACTTGAATCAAATTTATGATTCCATGGATAAAAGTTGACCCACACCCCTACAGGTGGGTCATCAATGGTTATGGGCAATAATTTGTAAATGACCCCGAGGTGTAAGTTCAAACTTGAAGAATAAAGAGCACGTTAAAAAGGTGTCTTAAGGTGTGAAGTTTAAAGATGTTCAATCCCTAAAACATATGGATCTAAATGTTACTTATTTTTTAAAAGTGTTGTATTAGAATCTTTCAAGCATGAAATCATAATGAAACCATCAGGAACTATATGTTATTTAGGAAGTGGATGTTGTTGAATGATGCCTTCGTGTATTGTTGGGGATAGTTAAATGTTGTTAAACATGCATCATCATTATATATATAATTATAGATTGAGTCTTGTACAAGTGGGAGATGGAAGGATCTATATATTTAAGAATAATTTTAGAATGATATTACCAATAACATACAATTCTATAGGGTCACACGAATAACAAGTAGACACTAATTGGATATTTATAAGAATTTGATACTTGATAAATATTTACAACTCTTGCTACTAATTGGAAATTAATATTTTTAATATAAATATCATAGATTATATAATAAGGTATGATATATAAAGTCATGTTCATTTTTTGGACTAAAAATGTTTTGGCTTTTAAATAAATGTACATAATGTATATAAAGAGCGTAAGATTTTTTGTAAATCTTTTTCTTATTTTCTATAAAAAAAACCATGGATTGTGTAAGTGGGGACAAAAGTGTCATTATTACTTATTAAATTAAGATTATGATGCTTTATGAGTCATGTTTTCTTTATATCATTAAATATGGGGATGTAAGAGGTAAGGTGTGTCTTAAAGTGTTAAGACATAATGGATAAAGATTTATAAGATAAAGGCTTTAATTCTCCTTCCTTTCTACTGAATGGAACCGTTCATATCTTTCTCTCCTCTATTTTCACTCTTATATGGTTAACACACAAAAGGAAGCCATATATAATTTTACTCACCTTTAAGACAAAATATTGTCTTTTGTTCTTAATGGCTTAAGAGATTAATAATTAAAGTAAGGACTAACGTCCAAGGTGTTTTTACTGCATGTTGGTGGACTTCTGTATAGGAGTTCTCTTTTAGGTTTTTGTCATCTTCATCAACTTCCAACCTCCCAGGCGGAATCATAAGTCTACAAAGGTTGTTATTTACTTAAACCTCTTATGGTTTTTTATTCTTTCATGTTCATGCAAAATGATAATTGGTCGGTACAAAATAGTTTTATGTTATTCCAACTTTATAATGCTTCCATTGTCATTTTTTTCGTTTTAGAAACCGATTTTATGAATAAATCCCAACAAGTGGTATCAGAGCTATTTTTGCATGCATGGTTTGATTATAAGATTATTTAATAATCTTTTTCCTGGAAAACAATGATGATTTTCTTTTGTAATAAAATAATCATACATAAAAGTTTATAATTGTTATTTTTATGGTTAAAAGATTTCATTCACTTTTTAAGTCATAAAAATTGCTTTATAAAAAACAAAGAGTTATTTAGAAGGGGGTGGTGATGCTCCGTGGAATGGAGGTACTATCAGGGATGTGTAATATAAAGAAGACATGAGTAGAGATATTAGAAGGATGTGCTTTTTTTTTACTGGATATAAGTAAGAAATAAACAACAAATAAAGCAAAGAAGGGAAACATAGTATTTTTAGGCGGGACAGGGACCAAACACGCAATAACATTACATAATAGGGACTGTCCTAGTTATTAAATAGTTAGGACCACACATGCAAATTACCCTAAACTATATGGATCATTCGCATAATTTACTCTTTTTATATAAATGTATATTTGTTCTGAATAAACACACGGACCCATTGTGAGGTTTGTTGTGTTTACTATTTAAAGTGGTTCTAATATTTTTATTCATATGGTATGTAATGATTAAATAGTTAGTTTTTCATGTTTTTTATTTTTGTAAAGAATATACTAGTTTATTTTTACATGAAATGTAACAAGATTAAAAATATGACCTTTTTGGTGCAAGCCATGGCAACCCATATTTTTTTTGAGGATTTATCAACACACCATAAAGTCTTGAATAACTTGTTGTAATGGTTGTTTTAGAAAGTGGGAGCTTGAAGACATCACTTGAAAGTTTTGGTCCCTAAATGTCCCTTAGGAATGGGCTTGATAATTCTTATGATGGCTCAAAAAGTTATCACTTGCTTATTGCTTGGTTTATACAAATTTGCATGATTGTGATGGTTTTTAATGTTGATATTATGCATAGTTGAGAATAGTATTTACATGATAGATAGTATTTTGAATATTATAAATCACCACATGGAGTTTGGTTTTGATAATTTGACTTTTTAGCATAAGATGGTACAAATGGTTTTAAAATAAAATGAGTTTTATTGTTTAAAAGTTTATAACGGAAAATTTTGAAGATAAAATTAATAAGTTTATAATGGTGATTTTAGAGACTTATGCAAACTCCAAACCTGAAATAAAAGGAAGTTTATTTAAAGGATTAAAATTGGTTCTTTTGCACTCAAACGTTATTCATCAATATAAGATATTAATTTTATAGTTGATCGCGTCGAAATAAATAATAAAATCGGATTTTATTTATAAGGAGCCTAATAAGGAAAATGATATTTTTTTAAATACAGGTACCATGGTGTATTAATGCATGTAATATCCATGATATCATATATTTTAAAAACTAGAATTATAAAAACACATACCATTTTCAAAATGCAAGTCTATATCTTCCTTTTGAAAAATGATAGCACATCACTTGTACAATGCTTGTAGGATAAAGGATACCTAAGCATTTGTATTGTCTTTTGATGAACGATGTGGTTTTGCGATTTCTCGTAGGATAAAGGATACCTAACCACTAGTTATGTCTAAATTCCAAATGTTTTTCAAGATGGATTATTTGGTTGGAAATCATTTACAAAAAGGATATCTAAATATTAGCGACTCGGGGCATAAATGAAATCAAACATTTCAAAGTAACAAAGGTTGTTAAGGATCCCATCCCGCTAGAATTACATTGTGATGTAACTGGTATCGCTACCTACCTCATTGAATTAAGTAATTCGGAAAAAATGATGTAACATACCAAAAATCACGATAAATTTTTTATTTTTAGTTTAGATAAAATCTTTATTTTCATAAAATCCAAGTCACAAACATAAGTGTCAAATACAAATGTCCCAAAAATCAGAGTATCCAAAACAGGCGGAAAATAAGGTTTGTTGGCCATAGCCTCAACCCAACCATATGAGTTTGTTGACATAGAGTCTCAAACCAACCATCTGGGTTTGGTGACATAGAGTCTCAACCCAGCCATCCGGGTTTGTTGGTCCACCGCATGAAGCAGCACCTCAACTCAACCATTCGGGTTTGTTGGCTTCCTGCCTCAACCCAACATTCCAAATATGTCGACATATGCAAGTAAAAATTAATCATATAATGGTCCTACATCAAGTACATGACACAACAAGAAGGCCGACTTTGGTGCCTTCGACTCATAAACATAGTGAGAAGACTCACCGCAAACCAAGATGATAGCTGAAAAGAACGAAACTCTGAATATCAACTCTACAGATCACCTATACAACAAAAGAAAAGACCACACCTCAATTCGTAACCCAATTACTACCCAATTTATCCTAAATGACGTAAAGTTAAACTTGGTCAAAGTCAATGGTCAACAGTCAAAGGTCAAAAGTTCAAAAATCCACATCAAGTTGAGTACGCCCTGCGTACTACATCTCTAAGCACGCGTAGAGTTCTTTACCCACTATGGGGTTCAAATATGGTACACGCTGCATACCTCCAGATAAACCCTACGTAATCATTCAAGTTCTAACTTCCTCATTAAGTGCTTATTCCCTTAAGTCCTTACATCCACATCTCAGATCTAACCCCAAATAACCTCCTTAATCACAAAGTTTCCAACTTTATGACTTTGCATGGATAGAAAGTGTCCAAATCTAAAAACCCTAACTTATCACAATATTATAATCCCCATAACTCATGCATGGATAAAAGGAAAGGATTAAGATCACATTTTTATGACTCCATGCACTTCAAAATGTCTAAAAAGGCTACTCATAAGGTATGGGGTAGCTAATACTCAACTAGACCAAGATTATGGGACCAAAATGCACAAAAACATAGAACTAACAAGATCTAGTAAAGTATTCATCAATTTCCGAACTTTATACCTTTTGGAGGTTGCTTAAGAGATGTAAGGTCTAGATCTACAAGGCTTGAAACTTCTCAATTGCTTTCCAAGAGCTTCCTTCCTTCAAAGATGAGCTCAAAACACTAAAAGGGCTCAAAAATTAACAAAAGGAGATTAGGGTTTGCAAGGGGTCGTTTGGGAGGATGGAAACTGAAGGTGGAAGGGTTCATGGGAGTTAAGGTTGTTTAAATATGGCTCAAACCCTCCATATTAGGGTTTTCTTCTCAGCCGAGTATACCCTGCATACTCCTTATGTACACCGTGAGTACTCAAAGGCATCCACGACATCCTTTTTATGAGTTATGCCCAACGTACGCCCCAAGTACGCCCAACGTAAGGACCAATTTCACCATTTGTATTTGAGTCAAGAATGAAAATACCTGATTCGGCTAGGTGTTACAATTCTCGCCTACTTGAATCAGACTTCATCCTCATATTCTGATGCTGTGAATAACTCTAGGTTGTGCCCTCACATCTCAGCCTCGGGTTCCCATGTCCACTCGGAACCCTTCCGAAGCTACCACTGAACCTTGACCAAGGGCACCATCTTGTTGTGCAAGGTCTTCGTCTTCCTATCCAAAGTTACCACTACCTCTCAACATAGTTCATGCACTCATCAACCTGTATATCATCCAATGGAACCACTACTGAATCATCAACTATACACTTCCGTAGCTGAGAAACATAAAGGTGTTGTGAATTTGACTAAGCTCCTCGGGTAGATCCAAGTGATAGGCTAGCTTGCCTACCCTAGCTACCAATCAGAATGGTCCAACAAATCGGGGCCCCAACTTTCCCCTTTTTTTGAAGCGTATGACACCCTTCCAGGGTGATACCTTCAGTAAAACCATGTCCCCAACCTAAAGCTCTAACTCTGATTGTCATCTGTCAGCATAACTCTCTGAGCCGTCTACAATCTTTTCCAGATCTGATGGATGAGTTCTATTATCTAATGACCACCTCAGTCTACCCTATAACCCCATGACCGACCTCCCCCCAACAAACGGGTGTACGAAACTTCCTCCTGTGTAGAAGCTCGAAAGGTGGTGCATCAATACTAGAGTGATAGTTTTTTTGAAGGAAAACTCAGCTGGGGGAAGGTAGGAGTCCCAACTCCCACCGAAATCTATGACACAAGATCTCAACATATCCTTGAGTGTATTGATTGTCCGCTTGCTCTGGCTTTTAGTATACGAATGATAAGCAGTGCTAAAGTGTAATCTCGTACCCAGTTCCTCGTGGAAGCTTTGCCAAAATCGTGAAGTAAACGAAACATCCTGATCAAATACAATGGAATCTGGAACACCATGCCAAGCGACGATCTCGTGCACATACACATCGACATATTTATCAGTCAGGGAACTTTCTCAAATAGCTAGAAAGTGGTGATCTTCTCCCATTTCCACATGGGAACCTCCGAAGGCTGTAACTTATCGTGCGGTCTCTGGTGTTCGGCCTTGAACATCTGACAGGTCAAGCGCCTCTCCACATACCAGGGTATCTCCCGCTTCATGCATGATTACATGTAGCTATGTCTCAAATCCCGATACATTTTTGTGGCTCCAAGGTGTATTGAAAATCTGAACTTATGTGCCTCCTCCATTATGGTTTGCATGAGCCCACCAAAATCTAGAACCCAAATCCGACCACACTAGGTCAACAATCCGCGACTATCGGTGTCAAACCTACTGATCTGACCTCTAATTCTCTCTTTCTTCTAGTGCTCAGTCTTGATTCCATTGGCCTAAGCCTCCACGATCAACTCCAAAAGCGGTGAATCGATAGAAATCCTCATACATAAACCCCGAAAAAAGTACTAGCCATCTTGCGGCTCAGAGCGTCAGCGGCCAAATTCGCTTTCCCATGATGATAAAGGATCTCGCAGTCCTAATCCTTGACCACGTCAAGCCATCTAGCTTGTCTTATATTTAGATTCGGCTGATCCATGAGATATCTCATACTCTTGTGATCCATGTAGATCATACATCGGACCCATATAGATAATGTCTCCAAATATTGAGGGCAAACACTACTGCCTCCAACTCCAGATCATGCATTGGATACCAAACCTCATGTGGCTTAAGCTACCTAGATGCATAAGCGATGACTCTACCTCTCTGCATGAGAACTGCCCCAACCTTGTGATCGACGTGTCACAAAATACCACAAAATCATCAATACCCTCAGGGAGGGTCAAAACTGAGGCCTCACTTAACTTCCTCCTCAGAGACTCAAATGCAGCCTGCTGCTCAGCCCCCCCCCCCCTCCCCAACCCCCCACAGAAACCCACACCTTTTCATGTCAGGCGGGTCAGAGGAACAACAATCTTGGAGAAATACTGAATAAATCTCCGATAATAACTAGCCAACCACAAGTAACTCCTAATCTTAGATGGGGACTTTGGGACCTCCTACTGCATCACCGCCTCAATCTTGGCCATATCGACCAGAATCTCATTCTGATTGACGAGGTGTCCTAGAAACTGGACCTCCCGTAACCAGAACTTACACTTCGAGAATTTGGCATAAAGCCTTTCCTGTCTCAATACTACTAGCAACTCTCTGAGATGCTCCTCATGATGTTCCCTGGTCTTGGAGTAAACCAGGATATCATCAATGAAAACAATAACCGATCGGTCGAGCATCGGTCTGGACACTCGGTTGATCAAATCCATGAATATTTCTGGTGCACTGGTGAGCCCAAAAGGCATCACCACGAACTCGTAATGACCATAATGAGTCTATAACGTTGTATTCTCCACGTCCTCCTCTCTGACTCTCATCTGATGATATACCAACCTCGGATCGATCATGGAGAACTAAGATACCCTATAACTGATCAAAGAGATCATCAATCTGCGTAAGTGAGTAACGTTTCTTCACCGTGAACTTGTTCAACTCTCGTTAATCAATGCACATCCAGTGTGAACCATCCTTCATCTTTACGATCAAAATCGGTGCTCCCTAGGGTGAACTGCTCGGTCTGATAAACTCCTTGCCAAACAACTCTTGAAGCTGAGAGGACAACTCCTGCATCTCCGGCGGTGCGAGGCGATACGACACCTTAGAAATCCGGGCCACATCGGGGATCAGATCAATCTTGAACTCTACCTGCCTCACGGGAGGCATACCAGATAAATCCTCCGGGAATAAATCTGGGAGCTCCCTAACCACTAGCACATATGAAACTGAAGCTCTCCCCTCATCTCGAGTGTCAACCACATACGTGAGACATCCCAAAAACCAATGTTGTAGATACTATTGAGCCCTGGAAGCAGAACAAAAAACTGAATCGACCCTGGTACCCTCACCATAAATAGTCAGTTCTCCCCTACTTGGGGTTCGAACTACCACCCGCTGCTTCTCACAGTCGATCATGGATCCAAGTCTACTCACCCAGTCCATCCCTAATATCACATACACATACCCCATAGGGATCAAAAAACATTGATTGGATAAGGCACCCTATGTGACAACCCGAAATTTTTTGCTTTTAAAGCTCAGTCAGTCAACTCATCAGAGTGTCAGGCTCATTGGTAATGAGTTCTAGCCTGGTTAAAGGTCATTCTAAGGAGTTATAAGCCTAGTACACTTAAGGAATAAGTGTTAGAATGTACCTGCTAGAGACACTGTGCAAACATTAGGGCCTTAACCTCATCATAAGGAGTTCACGGCCACAAATCCAATGAGTTTACGGCCGTAAACTCATGTGGCCGTAAACTCAAGTCCATATATGTGGCCCCATTTCTAGCCATTTCTTGCATTCCAACCTCAAGAACACTCCAAATCCTCTCAAGTATCATCGAGTTCATCACCTTAGATCATCAAAAACGTAAGTGTTCCTTCCTTGATTTGGTGTTACACTTCATCTACTAGCTACACTCTTTAATTCCATCCATGAAATCATTCCAATTGCTAGATCTTCAAGTTTCACCAAGAACACCAAGAACACACACTAGTGTTCTTGGCCAAAATTGACCCTTTCAATCCTCTACATCGTAAGTACTCTTCCATACACTTGATATCTAGTTAGGACTCATGCTTAGAGCCTTGAAAACATCAAGAATGAAGGACCAAAAGGAGTTTACGGCCAAGCCAAATCCCAAGGCCGTAAACTCCTATAAAGGTGCCATTTTGGCCATAAACTCTTCCTAAGGCTTGGATTTGAGGCTAGAACAGTCCCATGTGCTTTGTAAGACCTTGAATCATCACCCAACTCATCATTAGAGAGTTTACGGCCCAAGAGTAAACACCCTTGGCCGTAAACTCCATTTATGGTCAAGTCTTGGACCTTAAACACTTCTAGACCCTTGCTAAGCCTTAGAACACTTGAACCCTTGACACTTCTTACCTTTAAGACCCAAAATGTGACCATTTAGAGAGTTTATGGCCAGGAGTAAACTCCCCTGGGCCGTAAACTCCTCAACACTCTCCATTGAGTGGGTCTTTCACATCATTATGTAGGGAAAAATTCCCTCAAGCTTCCCTAGGCTTCAAACACCCTCATACGCGTCTTTAACCATGAGTTTACGGCCGAAAACTCCCTTGGCCGTAAACACATGGCCGTAAACACCAAACCATGGCCTTAAACACCCTTTAGATGAATCACATGTGATTCCAACACTTGGTTAAAGTGTTTCATAGTCCCGGAAGGTGTTTCCTTTCATGTAGTTGCTTATAAACACTATATTCATGCCAATACATGTCATTGTATATCATTTAGGACTTGTTGTGTCTCAGGACATCACTCGTGGAACTTCCCATCCTTACGCACACATTCATTTGAATCACCCACCTAAGGTGAGTTCATACCCCTGTAATCAATCTTTTAATTCATTTTAAATGCTTTTAAGGGGGGAATACAAGTTGAACACAATGATAATTGTGTAATTATTTGTTATAAACAACTTTCAAAAGATTGCTTATGTCCCTTTATAAGTGATCAAACCATTTCAAAAACACTATCAAAGTTATGTTAATCATTGATTTATAAAACTCTGTTTTAAAAGAATCATCATAACTTGGTAGATAAACAAGACTTATTTCAAGGAAATAACAATTCAAATAAACATACTAGTAAACTATAATAGGTATAGTTTAGGGGTTCAGTTCATACTATAACAAGTACAGAGAGTCATACTATAACAAGTACAAAAGATTCATACTATAACAAGTACAGAGGATCATACTATAACAAGTATAGAGGATCATACTATAACAAGTACAGAGAGTCATACTATAACAAGTACAAAAGAGTCATACTATAACAAGTACAGAGGATCATACTATAACAAGTACAAAGGATCATACTATAACAAGTACAGAGGATCATACTATAACAAGTACAGAGGATCATACTATAACAAGTACAAAGGATCATACTATAACAAGTACAAAGGATCATACTATAACAAGTACAGAGGGTTCATTCTATAACTAGTACAGAGAGTTCATTCTATAACAAGTACAAAGAGTTCATTCTATAACTAGTACAGAGAAGAACATACTATAACCATAACAGTAGAAACATTCTATGGAACAGAGTAATACGTTATACCGATTTTCAATAATAACGGTACAAATTCAACGTACCAGGGTTAGTGAACTTGAAGTATGGAACCTACGTTATACCGAGTTTCAATAATAATGGTACAAATTCAACGTACTAGGGTTAGCAAACTTGAAGTATGACACATACAGTTTACTGAATTGTTACTAATAAAGGTACAAATACAACGTACTGGGGTTAGTGAACATGAGTATGATACATGAATTATTTATAAAGGTACATCTACAAAGTACCGGACAATAATAAATAAAACACATGAATATATACAAAACTCTCAGTAGTTTCGAGTAAGGCGTTAAGAGTACAGGATTTCATTACTTCTAGTAATTGTCCAAATATTAGAACAACGCCTCATATCTTATTCATAACATGATCATTAAGTTAGAAGGTGACTTATAATGCTAACTTTATGATTTCTCGATAGATACATCAAGGATATATATTAATTGAGTTCGGTAGATAGTAGAATGTGTGCTTTCCGCTTCATTTCCTGTTCCTTGTTTGGTTGTGTACTTAGAACAAATGCACCCAATCTACTATCTATTCAAACTTAACTATATATATATATTCTGTATACACCAAGAAATCATAAGGAGTACCAGGTATAGGTCAGGTTATAATATACAAATTCAATACATCGTTTTCTAGTACAAAAACATACTTTCAGATAGAACATTGAGTAAACTAAACTAGAAACTTAATAGTGAAAGGTTTAATTCATTTTATTAAACCAGTACAAATTAAAGGACCTTAAGTGGTTAATTTTGTAATAACTTAATTTACACATCAGGGTTATATATAATTAATTATCTGCTTGATATTAGACTATATATAACAAGTATAATCTAAGTGACTGTAGAAAGAACTATTGTGATTACCATTTTTATTCATAAAGAAATGACGGTTTTTGTTACAAGATGTTTTCATTAACATAAAGTAACTATTACAATTAACTCCGTGAATACCAAAGGAATGCAGAAGAGTTATATTCGGTAAAGATCCAACAAACAATGGAATGTGTGACTTCCGCCTCATTCCCTGTTCCTTGTTTGGTTGTGGGTTTAGGGCAGATTCCCACAATCGATTGTTTGTTTGATCTGTATTCGATATAACTTATATTCATTTAGTATTCATAGAAAGGATTGTAGAGTCATTTATACTTATCTTTTAATACATCAGAAGATATAGGATCTTCTGAGGAACAGACGAACTTTTCTAAACAAAACTTACTACAACTTACTATAACTTTCTACAACATTCTACAAACTTACTACTCACTTACTACATCACTAAAATCTTATGAACTCACCAGCTTAAATGCTGATCTATGTTTTCAAAATAACTTGTATTCTCAGGAAAATAGTAGACAGGTTCACACGCTGGAATTCAGAAGATGGAGCATAGTAGCTTCATGTTTTGTTTTGATAATTACTTTTGTAATCTATCTCTTGTAAATCACATACATTGTAAACACTTTCTTTCTAATGAAATGGTTGTTTATTACTTTGATTACTATGATGCATGTCTTGTGATACTAAACATGACGTCCTCTACCTCCGAATGTTTCCGCCGTTCTGGTTTGGGGGTGTGACAGATTGGTATTAGAGCATTGTTTATAGTGAACTAAGTATATCAACCTATAAAATATATACAACTATAAATACAATGGGGTCGAAGTGCTCTGGATAATAATATATTTTAAAGGTATAGCAATACCTTATAAAAGTATACATACATGTTTATACATAGTAGAACAAGTATCACAAGAAGAACATAACAGAAGTATTTAAAGGTTGAACACTGCAGTCAAACCTGGACAGTTATGTTATCACATCTGGAATCAATATAGCCTGATCAACTATATTCATTTGAGATATGACCAACATGTGTTTGGGAGTGATGTAGTGTTGCAACAACCTTAAAACTTACCTAACTCTATTCAAGGGATTTCTAGATCAGAACATCAAGTTAAAATACTATAGGAGTATTTTATGATACTATAAGACAACAACAAGTATAAAACATATCAAGTTCAATACATTAAAATACTATAGGAGTATTTTAGGCACTATAACCAACTTATGTGAGAACTTAAAAGTTCCTTCTGGTAGGTCTATGATTCTGGAGTGATGCTTTCAAAGTTTTATATAATTGAGATTTTATAGACTTAGAATTTGTGATCTATGCTTCACTTCCTTTTCCTTGTATGGTTGTGGTATTGGAGTAAGATCACTTATTCGAAGGTCTACTTAATCTTAAATTATATACAACTTGTATACGTTGCACAATTATAGGAGGACCTGGAAAGGATCACCCCATAATGTTACACTTAAACTCATAAGTTCTTTAGACATTCCTATTCTCGCACGACAAACCCAGAAACATGTAACCACTTCCTCATAACGGTCAGCAGAAGAGTCAAGGAGGGACAAGAAACAGATTTGTGAGAAGTTTTTCAGATACGAATCAGCCAGAGAAACTAAAACATCGTATACATCACACTAATAAATAATAACCTTAATTGAGTTAGTGAGTTAGTGAATACACCACTCACGCTATGTGTTAAGATTATTACTTTCCTTGTAAACCTGTAACAAATATTCAGTTCACAGAAATTCATTCAAGGATAACCACTTCCGATTCATGAAGTTTATTTTATATATAGACTTCCATTATGAATTGTTTTTCGAGAACCTTATGAAGGTCAGAACCAGATACACTAGGATCTGTTCTATAGGCTTGTACCTCTGTATTCTTGATTCCTAAGAAGACAGAACCCATGTCTGGTTGATGAACCGGATACACTAGGAAACAAGGATAACTTAGTTCGAATAACACACGTACAATACCCAATTCTACTTACTATCATGGACATATCTCAGAAATGTTGACAGAAACATTGAGAGTAGTCGAGCAAAGCGTAAAAATGTTTAATACATTTAAGTTGATGGGATACATCTAGTGATGACCATCATTACTTACGAGATCATTCTTCGCCATGCAACAGAATTATGTCTTCACAAGGAGGAAACCAACCAACAGGAGAGACACCAATTCTGCAGATAGACTCCGCTACTTTTCAGGCTGCAGTCACAGCTGCTGTGACAGCCATCATGGCACATTTCAATAACACCAGTGGAAGCGGAAGCGGTTCCAGTCATGCAAATCGGAGTAACAATCAAGGGAAACAATGAGTGTCAGTTAACAAGGACACCCCAGACCATAAACCTAAGAACAAGAAACGAAAGTTTGCTGATAAAAAGGGGAAAAAGTCGACTCAAGGTTCTAACAAGAGACGGTAGACTGTAACTACCCCTGTGGTCACAACAGCAGTCTTAATATCTGGCACTTCATCTGCCACCACAAACCCCGTCAAACGATATGCAGGAAATCTCCCAATGTGCAACAAATGCAACTACCACCATCATGGAGTTTGTCGAGAAATACAATGTAAAAATTGTAACAGGAAGAGGTACACTGCCCGTTTCTGCAGGGCACCAGTACAGCTAATCTTCCAAGTAAAACAAGTTTGTTTCAAGTGCGGCGAATCTGGACACTTCAGAAAGGAATGTCCAACGGAGAGAAAGGACGAAGAAGTTCACTTCTGTAGAACTCCGACTCAGCACATCACTTCAACCACCGATGCTAGTATAGTGCAGGTATGCCATGCATGTGGTGAAGTGGGACATGACAAGAAAGACTACTTAACAGAGAAAGGTGACGGAGGAGAAGGAGGAATCTAACGACTTGACTTAAAGGAGTAACGAAAAACCCCGCTTTTGAAATTTTTGGTACGTTTCTTAAAGTAAAAATTTCTTCAAAAATTTTATATTTATTTAAGATTAAAACTTGGGGGAAAACATTTAAAAGTAATTATAACAACTCATTCGTCTGAACAAGTCACATTATTCACAAGAGAACTAAAGATCCGTTCAGGAAAGCTATAATGGCTTAGTTTGTACATCAGAGTTATGCATAACTAAGATCTTGCAGACTTAGAGTGAGTCATTTCGCCTTAATTCCTGTTCCTTGTCTGGTTGTGGATTTAGGGAAGAGTTACTCAGTCAACCGTCTTATTTATCTTAATTATACATAACTTGTACATGCCAGGCGATCATAGAAGTACCAAAGAGGATCGAAACATAAAGTACTGACACTAGTTATCAAAACACTTGCACTATTAGTACTTGCTCATCGCAGTACGATTTGTGACAGTGGTAATATCAAAGAGAAAACTGAAAACACTAGAACGTTTATACATATTACATTGTCGAACACACTTGAGATACATTATCACATAACAAGTGTTTCTTTCAAATCGGCCAAAATATTGTTCAATAAAGAGTTCGTTTCTATCATTCATCATGAGATGGCATGGTCCTCAACATACTAAGTTCATATATTTCTATCGCCACGATCGTCAAATTCACGAAACTTTCATCATACGTAACGACAGTCCGACCTAAAACTCAGTTTTGTCTTTCGTATTCTAAACCCCGAAGTACTCGTGCGAAGAGTACTTTGTCCTCCGAAGCCTTATCGTCAGATGTCCGCAGACCGTCACGAAATACCACTCGTCCAACAGACCAAGTTCAAGCACAGAGGCTAAAGGACAAATACAGCCCACCTATCACTATTTAGAGTATACGCGAGGGTAATATATGATTATGATTACGCAGATCTAGAATGTGTGTTTCCGTCCTATCTCATGTTCCTTATTTGGTTGTAGACCTGGGGCAGAGTCGCACATTCGACCGTCTTACTAATCATAATTACATACGACTTATATACACGAAGTAATGATAGATGGACCAAGTATGAATCCTATCATGAACACGAAGTAATGATAGATGGACCAAGTAATGATAGATGGACCAAGTATGAATCCTATCACGAATACACCAGGATATCATCAATGAACACGATCACCGATCGATCCAACATCGACCTGCACACCTTGTTCATGAGATCCATGAACGTTGCCAGTGCATTGGTGAGTCCAAAAGGAATCACCACAAACTCGTAATGCCCATAACGAGTCCTGAACGCCGTCTTCTGGATATCCTCATCTCGCACTCTTGTCTGATGATATCTAGACCTCAAATCTATCTTGGTGAACCAAGACGCTCCCTGCAATTGATGGAACAGATCATCGATCCTTGGTAAGGGGTAACGGTTCTTAACCGTCAACTTGTTCAACTCCCGGTAATCAATGCACATCCGGTGTGAACCATCCTTTTTCTTGACAAAAAGGATCGGCGCTCCGCACGGCGAGCTACTCGGTCGAATAAACCCCTTCCCCAGAAGCTCCTGAAGCTGCGAGATTAACTCCTGCATCTCTGGCGGCGCAAGGCGATAAGGCGCCTTGGCGATAGGCGCTGCACCCGGAACCAAATCGATGCGGAACTCCACCTGCCTCTCGGGAGGCACACCCGACAACTCCTCGGGAAAAACATCCGGGAACTCACGCACTATCGGAACATCATCAACCGAACTCGGCCTCTCTGCGGCCACTCGTGTATCCATCACATAAGCTAAAAACCCGATGCAGCCGTGCTGTAAACTCTGTCTCGCTCTGGCAGCCGAACAAAATGCTGACCCACATCGGGTACCTTCGCCATATACAGTCAGTACTCCCCCACTAGGGTCTCGTATCGTCACTGTCTGCCGCTCGCAGTCTATAACCGCCCTAAATCGGCTCAACCAATCCATACCCACTATAACGCAAACGTCCCCCATCGCAATCGGGACCAGATCTATCGGGAACTCAACACCGAAGATCTCGAGCACACATCCTTGAATCACATCAGTAGCATATACTGCTCGCTCATCAGCTATAGAAACTCGTAGAGGTCGACTCAATGCCTCTCGTCGGGTACTGATGTGCTGGCTAAACGCTAATGACACGAAAGATCGACTCGCACCCGAGTCGAATAACACCAAAGAAGGTACAGAACTCACAAGAAAAGTACTTATGCATACCACAAAATAAGCACAATATCTCAAACTCAGTATAAATAAATAAAAGAATACATACCAGCCACGACATCGGGTGCTGCGCGGACCTCCTCCGCTGTCAACTGAAAGGCTCTCCCGCGAGCCTTCGGTGCCTCGGCCTTTGCTGGTCGGACCTCGGTAGCTCTAGCAGCAGGTGCAGATTCCTGCGCTGATCCCTGTAGTAGTTGCGGACACTCGGCCTTCCGATGGCCAGTCTGGTTGCAATGAAAGCAAACTGAAAATCCCTTGGGGCAATCCCTCGCGATATGCCCTTCCTTCCCACACTTGTAGCACACACCTGCTATGTACACCCCATCATGGCTCTTGCCGCACTTCCCGCAAGTGCGGCCCTTTGGACCTCCAGATCTTGAATCAGCGGGCTTTGCCCGCTTGGCTGCCAGCTGAGACTGCACCGGCCGCCTATCCCTCCTCTGAGACTCGGCCTCCTCCATGGCCTAAGTCTCTAGCTCAATCTCCCTCTTCCGGGCATTCGCCTAGAGCTCGGCAAATGTCCGGTATGTCGAGTTCGCCACGAACTCACGAATGTCCCTCCTCAGTATGCTCAGATATCGGCTCATACGTGCCTGCTCCGTAGTCACGTGATCAGGGCAAAACAACGCCCTCTCGTGAAACATCCGTGTAATCACAGTCACGGACTCCGTCCCCTGCCTGAGGGACAAGAACTCCTACGCCAACCGTTCCCTCTCCACCGGGGGAACATACTCATCACGGAACATGGTGGTGAACCTCTCCCAGGTCACCGCTGTAATCTCTGCAGGTGTGAAGTCTGCCGTAACAAACTTCCACCAGTCCTTCGCTCCCAAGCGAAGCTGGTTCAGCGCGAAACGAACTCTCAGATGCTCCGGACAAGAACAGGTGTAGAAGCATCCCTCAATGTCAGAGATCCACCTCATCGCGACTATCAGATCCTGGGTCCCATCAAACACTGGTGGCTTCGTGTTGCTGAACTCTCGGTACAGCAACGACTCACCCCCTGTGGTCTGGCAGCGGCGACGGCTGCGGTGGCTGCAGCAATGGCAGCCTCGGTAAGAGAAGCATACTGCTCGTCAAACATCTCAATCAAAGTGGTCTTTATAGACCCAAACATCTCAGGAATCTCAGCTCGAATGGCTGTGGCCACCTCCTCGTGAATCAACCTACGGATCTCCTCATCACTGGTACCACTGGTACCACTGCCTCCTGGGTGGTGGCGCGTCCCAACCATGATGTCTCTGAAATACAACACAAAAGAAGTCAGAGACTCGTTCGAGTATACTCGCACTCGATACTCAACCCTACTTGTTCTTTAGTCCCCTAAGGATTCTTACTTGGACTGCTCACCGATCCGGTGTTTCCAGTAGTACGGGCCCTTATACTACCTTCCACAACGCATCGGTATTCACCCCAAGTCCTCCTCCTAGGATCCCATATCACAAGTACTCTATATCTCACTAAACTCAGGCTACTCTCTAGTAGACTACTCATGGGCTCCTCGGTGCTACCTACTCACTCACAAAGTATCTCATAGTAGCAGTAACTCCTAGGCTAAGGCATCACAAATCAAGCCCACTCTAGTTCTAATATGAATACCTAGCCTACACTAGCATGCATAGCATATCACATAATATCTCATAACACATAATGTAAGGGTATTTTGGGAAATCACCGTTCGGGCGCTGGCTGCTTGTACACACTGCTTCGTTCTGCGTTTCTCAAAAATCTTTTTCTCTTTTTAGAAAAATTGTTTCTTTTATGCAAAATTTCTCAAATCCTCAGTTTGAGTTCAGATACGCCCGAAGGTGCATCCGAATCCCTCAAACCAAGGCTCTGATACCAACTTGTAACAACGTAAATTTTAAAACAACTTTTCATTTTTCATACATGATAAAACTCATATAATATTCTCAAGATCTCATGTGTCAAATGTTATCATAATAAAACATATCCCAGAATCTCAAAACAAAATCCTCTGCCAGTGTGTAGAAATCATGCCGGCGCCTTCCCGCGATCCTCACTGGTACCTGAAACAAATATCACATAACACGGTAAGCATAAATGCTTAGTGAGTTCCCCCAAGATACCACATACAACACCTAAGCCACTCGAGGCTATAACTCGATATGACCCTCCGGTCAATGTGTCTCAGCGGGACCCTCCAGTCTCGTAGCTCGTTGGACCCTCCAGTCCGTTCTAGCTCGTTGGACCCTCCGGTCCGGTCTGAATCGTTGGGCCCTCCGGTCCGGTCTGAATCGTTGGACCCTCCGGTCCGGTCTATATGGCATACATATAACACAATGCACATAAACTCAAATATAAACATAACACATAAGACCCTCTGGTCTGCACATATCTACCACTCGAGGTAATGTATAGTGAGAACACTCACCTCGGGTAATCTCGGAAAGTCTCGAACTCGAATATCGGATCTAGCCTCTACCTAATCACATAAATTAATTATCTCTAATTAATACGGCTCTCAAAGGCTAAACTAATCCCTCCCTATATTATCTCAGAAGGGGAAAAGACCATTTTACCCCTCCAATGGTCCAAAGTCCAAATGTTGACCAAACCCTAAAAGTCAACCCCAGTCAACGGTCCAACTTTGACCAGACTCGTCGAGTGCACTCGGGTGACTCGGCGAGTCCATACGTGTCCTCTGAATCCTCCTAAGGCCTCACTCGACTCGTCGAGTTAACCTTTTTCTCAACGGTTACCACTGATCACGAATCGTGGTGCAACACGACCCGACTCGTCGAGTCCGCTCATGGACTCGACGAGTTTCGTCCATAAGATTACTCAAATGACCTTCTAACACCCAATAATCATGTAAAGGTCTGAACTTGGGGTCCATGCATGGCATTTTGGGCATGAAATGCCAAGAACATGATTTAAATGTGGTTTCCACTCATAAATACCATCAAGGCTGAATAAAGCAGGAACCTTTGGGTACTAAAGACCCTCTAAGGCCCAGATATGGAGTTCAAGCCTCCTCATGAACCCAAATCCTCAAAGTCCCAAAATGAAAGGAAAAGAAGCCCTAATCTTCAAGATGAGAGATCTATTCAAATGAAAGGGAAAGGTTCGAACTTGATACCTCTAATAGAAGCTCTTGGACGAATAAGCAGAAGATCTATCAGCCTCTTCTCAATCCTAGCTTGTAATCTTCTTTTCCTTCACCAAAATGCACTCACAAATCTCAAGTAAGGCTCAAGACTCTCTCACAAGCTCAAGGGCGATTAGGGTTTCTTCTCAGAGAGGTGTGGCCGCAAATGAGGCTATAAGTGACTTTAAATAGGTCCCAAACCCGGGGATCTAGGGTTTCCACTTACAGCGCCTACTCGACGAGTCTACTCTTGGACTCGTGGAGTAGTTCATTAAACTTGCGTGGCCACCCCGCTTCTACTCGACGAGTCATAGCACCAACTCGTCGAGTAGATCAATGATCCTCAAAAATAAATAATTAAAAATAACATACCTGAAAATCCGGATGTTACAATCTAGAACTGTGGTTGAACATTTCCTTGATGTATGGACTCATGTCCTTAATTCTGGTATTGATAGGGCAACTAGGGGGTTCTGATAAAGTAGGTCTGTAGGAAATTATTTTCTTGCTTTCTATCTGTCAGTCATATGTTGCTTCCTTTGCATGATTGGAACATATCCAACCTGGAATGCAACATATGCAACTCTATCTCTATGCATTTCCATATCTATGAAATTCTTTCTATCTGTTAGCCATATGTTGTTCCCTCTGTGTGATCGGAAGATCCGACCTGGGACACATCATATGCACTCTACTATCTATCTAAACCCCAATCTATGTTAGTCATATGTTGTTCCCTCTGTGTGATTGGAAGACATCCGACCTGGGATACAACATATGCACTTCTATATCTGACTTCTTTCTTAATGATTGAATACTCACCTAAAGTAAGGAGTTCTTTGGAAGTTCTTGATTACTGGGGTATATCGGGAAGTGGGAAACATGTTCTAGTACATCTAAAACTGAACCATTTAGTAGGTTGTATGTGGATCTTGCTCCTTAATTTAAGTGGACAACAATATCATTGGTCGTCGTCGACTAAATGTCCATTTAGGAATATATATCACAATGACTTGTCACTTATAATCTATCCAAATTGTCAACATCCTTTGTGTTTAAGTGAACCACAATACCGGTGATTGACCAGATCTAGACATGCAGGCGTGTGCTGACAAACGATATTGGATTGCTTGACAACTTTGATCCCAAATATTTTTTGTTTTTGTTAAATTTGTTCATAGTTTTCCTCTATGCACAAATTTAGGGGGAGAATTAAAAAAATTCAAAAAAAAAAATCAAACAAAAATCAGAAAAACTAAAAAAAAAATCAAACAAAAATCAGAAAAACTAAAAAAAAAAATCAAAAATCAAAAAAATTAAAAAAAATCCAAAAATAGTGTTATTTTTGTTTTATTTTTTGTTCAGAAAATCAAAAATCCAAAAATATTTTTGTTTCTGTTTTATTTTTTCGGAAAATATAAAAATATATAAAAAATCCAAAAATATTGTGTGCTAAGTTTTCTTTTAGTTTTGTTTTGTCTTGAAAAGTGAATTCAGATATAGATGAGACTCATGGAGACTGTATCGAGAATTTCTGAGCCAAGGCTTCGTCCGTGATCATCGAATAATTCTCATTCGAAGGAGCAATAAATGAAGACTATTCTTTCAATATTCAATCCTTCAACCACAGAAGCAAGGTGAAGTTGTATTTGAAGATTATTTGACAGATTGCATTGAAGCCTCCTCGATCAATTTGCTGCTATTCTTGTACCTGCTGAAGTGATCCAGAAGATTAGTTTTTTCTGACATTCTCTCTGAAGATTCTCAAGATGAAAGAACCATCTTTCAAGAATCTTTTCAAGAAGCCTCCTCACCCAACGTGCGTTCAAATCCAAATTCTGAAGAAAAGCCCAAGTGTTCAAGATGAAGTCACTCATTGAAGATTCATCAAGTTCATCTTGAAGTTGTGAAGAATTTGAAGATTAATGCTGAAGCCAAGCTCCCAATGAAGATTAACAAGAAAAGCCAGCTACCTTTTTAGGGGGAGTTTGTTGGGTCAATTAGAAAAGAAAGCTATAAACCAAGGGGGAGATTGTTGGGTCTAAAATATTGGTTTATACTTTACTTTTCTAGGAAAATATATTTTTCTGTAATGTAATTTACATTTGCGGCTGTGTTCATGGTCAGGTGAATGTTTACGGCCGTAAACCTTCACCTGGCCGTGAACCCATTAACGGCCCATGTTCCCCATATATAAATAGATGTTAGGTAGGTGAGGAGTGGTTGATGAACAGGTAATAGAGTGTACGGCCAAGAGAGAGGAAAGAGAAAAAGAGAGGAGCTTAAGTGTGTGTTAGTGTGTGAATCTTGTGTAAGGGAATTTCATTCTAATCATATCATACGAGATTCATATTATTCTTCTTCTTCTTCTATTCTATTTTGATCTGGCATCATCCGTTTGATTGGGATTCCGCACCATCAAACGGATCTGATTGATACACAATCAGATTTGGGGACTTACAATATATATATATATATATATATATATATATATATATATATATATATATATATATATATATATATATGAATTTTAATGTGTGATCTATAGAGATCTGTTTTGGAGAAGACGCATGTGCATGTATACGTTTATTATAGGCTTTAAGGAATAGTTGTATGATAAATGTTGGATGTAAATGTGTATTAAATGCTTAATGAAAAGCTAGATGGAATTAATGGCGTAAAATTCCACTATATAGTAGAAAATGTGAATGAAATGGAATAAATGACATAAAGAAAATATGTAGCTCTGTAAAGAGAATATGTAGAAGGGTTAGGCTGCCTTGCTGGTTCCCGGTATCCGAATGTCATGAATTAAAATAAGTTTGATGGATTATTGTGGCAGGTTTGCATGTACCGACATGGATCTGTCTTACATTTAGTCCCAAATAATGGGACACAGGTGTAACCCATATAGGTTACCATTGGCCCGGTTGATTCGTTCTTCTGTTGGTAGTACTTGCTAGGATTCTACCTGCTCAGATATATGTGTTAAAGTCTTTGTGTAAAGAATAATGTAAAGTACAGGAAATAGAGAAAAATATGAGAGTCTTTGTCAAAAACCATGTAGCTTACCATACTTTGTCTGAAGTGTTTGTTTAAATATGATATGTACTTAGGTATAGAAGAGGAAGAGGATTGTGTAACCAGTGATGATGATGAAGAGGATTGTGTAACCAGTGTTTGTTTAAATACTTAGGTATAGAAGAGGAAGAGGATTGTGTAACTAATGTTTCTTTAAATACTCTAGTATGAATTATATAATGTGTGACAGGGTCATATATAATGACCAAAGTATTATCATTATTATATTAGGTGACAATACCAAAGTTATTATTATTATATATATATATATATATATATATATATATATATATATATATATATATATATATATATATATATATATATATATGTATGTATGTATATTTGTTATTAAAAGTTTGATATTCGGTAACACCTTATTAGGGATTAGTCATATGCGGAAATGATATCAAGGAGACAAGAAATCATCTGGGAAAACTCTGGAAGAACTTTTAAGGATGAAGAAAGGGGACATGACATTTAATGAGTATACCGAAGATTTTGTTAGTAAGTTGGATTCGCTAGGTGTCAGATGGCTTACCGAGCAAGGAATGGTTTATTACTATGTATAAGGTCTACACTCGGAGTGCTCACACCTAGTAAAACAAGATCCCAGATTTCCTGATGCCATGTTAATGGCAATATTTATGGGTGGTGCTATAGAAAAAAACAAGAGGAACATCGATAGGAAACGAAGAGGTGGAGTAAGTGAGGTAAGGGAATTTGGGTGAATATCGGGATGTTATTGGTGTGGAGAAGAAGGGAATCAAATGAAGGAATGTAAAGCATGGGAATCGACCATTAGACAATGTTATTTGTGTTGTGAGAAGGAAACATCCAAGCGACATACCCATTGAAGTCTCCAAATCTCCCAGGAACTCATTCTAGGGAAGGAAGCATGAATCTACAAAAAGGAAAGAAGAGCGAGTAAGGATATATGTCTAGCCCTTAAAGTAAGAGTAATATGAGTAACTATTAAGCAATAATAAGTTGAATAGTGATGTGTATGTATGTATAAGAATCTGATCTACTCATTATAAAACTTATCTTAGTTTGTGTAATAGGGGCGTGAGAACATAACGAAGTCAATATCTAAGGAAGAATATTTAAAAGATATATGAATGCTTATATAATATAGTTGGCCGACGGCTTTATATAAAACATTATCACGAGTAGAGGACAGTTAACGTACGGCTGAAGGTCATGTGGACTTATAAATCCTAAGGAAAATAAATGAGCTCACAAAAAGAGCCTTAAGAGAGGTCGATGTTCAAGTGTGATACGAGATTAATAATGGTCAAGGTCCGACTTAGGAATTAATTAGACTCATGAAACCTAAGAATAAATATCAAGCTCTAGAAAGAGCTCAAGAATGGATAGGTATGTACGAAGTGAAGTGCGAAATGAAGGAGATATGACTCCATGATATTAGTAACATATGTGTGTGTATATTAACGTACGTCTGTTCGACTTACTAAATATTCAGATTCAGGAACAAAGATACATGGTGTACAAAAGCTAGTGAATTGAACTCTCATATTATTAAATAGGAATGTACTAAAAGATTAAAACGGAAATTTGTTGAGCTTTTGAATCATGGGACGAAGTGGTAAAGTCAGGACTATATGAGTATAGTGTGGATGCACTATTATAATGCGCACCTGTCACTATAGACACATGGAACTCATTGTGGCTTGACCGAGTCATGAAAATTCCTGAGGAACAAGTTTGGGAGAGAAGTGTGTGTGAATGGCATGATAAGAATTCTATAATGATGCATGTATAATTGATGGCATCGTACTAATGCGTAGATGGTGCTTAGTATACGTGAGTGTTTTATACCCGTTGAGAGATTAAAGGTAAAAGTGTTAGCTAGAACTAAACATGAGGTAGTTCTATTTTGTGACTCCATTAAGGAACGAATATGTGGTCAGGCATAGAAACGTTTAATACCTAAAAAAGTAGAGTATCTTGGCAGAAGCATAATGGGTCAATAACCTATAGATAAAATGATGAATAGAAACTACCAATATGGGTAAAAAATACTAGTATTATTATGTAGAACACTAGGGAGAATAACATGCAAATTGGATGGTAAATAACCTTTTAAGGGTTGAGAAAGATTATCTAGGTGGTATTCTACATAGAAAGATAAGAGTATAGACCAAAGGATCAATGTGAATTGATTTATTCCCTGTAATTATTAGTGTTAGTTACTACTGGAAAAGATCTTGTATAGAAATACAAAAATGATTTTAAGGAACTTATATGATATAAAAAATTAGAAATGTATTAGAGGACTTGTAAGATGTTAAACGAGACAATAGTATTATAATACTAAGATATACGATACTTAGTAATTATGGAATAATGGTATGATCATTGGATTCATAATGGATCACTATTAAGGATACTGTAGGTATCACATGGATTTTGCAAGATTAACTACATCCTTAATAGGATTAAATTAGTGATAATATGGTTTGTAATAATTTAAAGATTGAGGATTCTAGTTACGACAAGATGTTAAAAAGAAACAGATTATTAGTACATGATTATTGGATCTATAATAGATCATTATTGAGGGCATAGTAAACCTCGCTTAAAGTGAAAGAATTGATTTTATACTTAGCATAGAATGGATTAAGAAACATGAAGATTGGATTAAAAAATTATAATGTGATTGACAATTCAAGGATTGAAAACCCTAGTTAGGAAAGAAAAAAATAAATAATGGATGGTGTAGATCATGATTAAGGAAGAGTGAAAGGTAGTTCCTGTTTATTGGGAATACCAGGTTAGGGACATGACCAGTAGGAATGAATCGGACAATCAGCCCAAGCTTTGATATAGAAAATTTCTAAGGAAAAATGATTGTAGTATTTTTAAGATCTTGTTGTCAGATGACATGCAAATGTCCGCTAAAGAAATTTTTTTTATTAAAGGAGAATTAATGAAAGGAAATCAAGGTTGGCAAGGAGGATTTTGTGGAAAAAAAACCCTTCTAATAGATATTAGTGCCTTGATCTTGAGAACTAATAAGAAGGAAAGTTAATTCCCAGAACGTGCTTAGATCTAAAGCTAATAGATATTTTGTAAAGGAAATGGTTTAGTCTTGAATGAATATGGAATTGTAAAAGGATTCTAAAAAGATAATAAGAATTTGATCTAATCTTAAGTAATGATAATTTATAGAAGATTATGGGAAAGATTCGAATGTGGAATCAGAGAATTCCATAAATGACCTGGTAAATTGAGTCGTGTTTCTTAGAGTTTATAAAAGATTTAAAGGATCTTTTGAAGTCTTGATACTATTAAGTCATGAAGTTGGACAATTAATCACGAAGATCAAGAGAATAAATGACGAAAAGTCTACATTGTGATCATGGGATCAAATAATTCCATAATACCCTAAGGACAAAAAACAATTGCTAGAAAGAAATAAGGATTAATTGAGAAGTACCCATACGAAGCTAGTAATAATTGAAATCTAGTCATGTAATGTAAATAAAGAATTTAAGAGATGGATAACATATTGGAATGAAGATTTTGATCCACAAAGAAAATAGCAAAAATACTACTTCATAAGAAGATAAGATGGAAGAGAAGACATTAGACATAGGAGGAAGATGAGTTGTTGGTGGTGTTAGCAATTAATATGATAATCATTTGCAAAATGATCTATAAAGACTATTATGTGAAGGTTGATAAATAGGTTTGGAGTTCTCTTGGAAAGGCATTCACATAAAAGGTGAAATAATGATTTGAGAACCCCGAATGTATGAATTAAACAAGAGGTAAGCAAAACATGTGGGGATATATGTTATGCAAATGAAGAAAATGACTCCTCAATAGGAAATATAACACTATGATAAGGTATAAATAAGGTGAGTCGATCATCATTTTTATAAAAAAATATTGATTAAGAGAATGCAAGGACTATAGTTAAAAGTGAAAGCACATAATGCGCCCATGAGAGGATTGAAGCACTAACGACTCGTAAGATAAGAATATGATTAACAGAATGAAAGCTGGATAGAAAATCTAAGGAGACTATAAATAAATGGAAGTGTTTTAAACAATAGATAATCTTGATTAATTAAGAGCTAAAGTATACATACCGTGACACTCATTGTGGGGAAGTTTAAGAAAAGAATTTGAGCATCTGCATGTAGATACGAGGAAAATAGTAAAGTAGATTGTGATAATGAGATAACCAATTATACTAAAATCAACCATAAGATAGATTGTGAATCTAAGGATGATTCTAGATATTGTGATTAGAATATGATGACAAAATCATGTTAAGGGGGTGAGGATTGTAACAAAGGGAAATCATTACTTCTTAAGCAAAATATTAAATAAAAATTCAAAGGTTATTAATGAATGATTATTAAAGGAAATGTGTAGTTCTATTGGAGACAATCGAGTTTGTACGAAAAAGTTATGAACATTTAAAAAGTATGCTGCTATCTTTATAATTCGACAAAAATCGGAAAGGTGCGGGGCGCCCCTTTTAGAGGCGCAACGCGTCCTCTAAACGTACTTAACTTTTTAAGTCTTTAAAAAGTGAGGTTGTGTATATGTGATGTGTTTTTAAACTCACTAAGATTTAAATTTATAACCCGAACCAAATTTACCAGTTAAAACACAATGGACAGTGTACCTAGTCACGTAATAATATAGTAGAGTAAATAAGGGATCGAACACATGAAACAAAATTTTTTACTAAATATTAAATACTAATATGTAATCTAAAAGAAATAACTTTAAATTAGGGTTTTTATCTGATTTTGCAAGTTCAGAAAAACTTAAATGTCAACTAAATAATTAACTCAATTAATTTGAACTAAGTAAACAAGTAGAAAACAATCTTTAATCAACAATAAAAAACACTTTCATTTAGCTTCGATTCCCCCCTTTTCCTATGTTCAATTTCAAGATAATGGATTTATTTTGTTGGTTACCAAATTACATATTACTAGTTATCATGATCCAATTACCTAGCATATACCACTTTATGAACTTTAATTACAATGGTCAAGCAATTTAAGAACACCAAATTGATTTTTAGATATATATTGGACTATGAATGATGAGATCTAAGAATTACCTATCTATGATCAAGATAAGTAAATTAAACACATATTTTGTTTCAACAATGCTTCTCTAGCATAATTATAGCAACTAACTTTACCACCTAACCATAGGATATGTTTTATCTCAAGATTTGGCAATTATATGTCATAAGCAACCAAATAACAAGGTTATGCAATCAAATAAATCATCTAACTACACAAAAATTGATGGAAAAGAAAGAAAGTTAAGAGATTTAACGTACTAGGATGATGATCTATCAAACACAAGTTAAAATCAATTCATAAATACTTAAATTACATATCAACACATAGTATTAGGGTTCATCTAATCTAAACGAAAGTGAAGAGGGTATTAGCCCATAATCAACTTAGAAACGCAATAAAAAACCAAGTAAACTAGAGAAGATGTGACGTAAACTAGCAAACTGATTGATTTCTTGTGTTCATTATGTAGATCTCTTTGAATGCTTAATCTTCAATCGAATCGTTTCCTCCTCAGGGGTTCTTAGAAGGCATTGGTTGCTTTTAGTCGCAGGTAACAACAACGCTCCCTCAAAATTCGACCTAATGGTCGTATAATTACTTTCCTTAAATTAGTCGCCACGTCGTGGAAAAGAAACATCCACGCCATGAGAGATACTTCAAACACATGGGCTTCAAGTCTTCTCAAATTCATCTGGAAGCTTCTGGTCTTCCACGTCATGGACTAGAGCTAACCACATCTTGGGCTCTTCTTTAATGCACGTTCCTTCTTGTCTTTTCCTCTTAGTCCAAGCTCTAACCTCCAAGTTTCCATATTTGTCAATTTTTAGTCATTTTCCTTAAAAATGTCCTTCTTTGGCTACAAAATAGATTTTATACTACTTAAGCACCAAATGTCTTTATAATTAAGCAAAATAAAGCTAAAATGTACTTAAATAATGAATTAATATATGTATAAATATAGCAATACCAAAATACCTCACACTTTCCTTTTGCTTGTCCTCAAGCAAAACTTATTATTTTTCAATATATCACATCAAAACTTAGCTCACAAATGTCATATAAAACAATCCAACTTGAACTCAGCAATTATATTTGATGTGAGCTCACCCAAAATTGAGGTTTGAACATGTTTTGCCCGATCGTTCTATTGGTTGCTGAATTGTAAAAAGTGGAAACTGCGACCCATTGTCTATAAAGAGATAAGAACCTTGGTATAAAACGCCACAATCAACCCACCAAATTTATTGATAAGTTTGAACGCACCAAGCTATAAAAACCTGATAAGTTCTAAAGTTCACAAAGAACGAAAAGAGTTAAAAACTCACCAATTGTATTTAAAACTTGATTCATTCAAAATGGATACATGACCATGTTTTTATAGGGGGGGGGGAGCACCTTAGGAGCCATGAATTAAACAAGTGCCTTTAATTTAAGGCATTTAACCCCCAAGTTAAGAATATGAATCTAGACATGGTTTATCACAAGGTTCAAGTAACCTAAGGCCATTTTATCTTCCCAACACTTACTTAGGAGAAATAAAAACGAAAATTACATATTAAAATATAAAAAAACGAAATGGGCTTGTTATGGTAATCCAACTTTAATCAAGTCCAATGGGTCTCCATGCACTTTCTTGAGTACAAACTCCTCTAATCAGCCAATTTGAAGCCTCATTGAATGCTTTATCCCATGCCCTCGTAATTGATCCATTTTTACAATGACATTAGTTGGATCATATCATTCCCCTCTTCTTGAAGTCGATTCGTCCTTGAGTCAAAATTAGGTTGATAATTTTTATTTGTCCTCAAATCTGCTCATATCATTTTTCAAGATGGTTCCCCTTTAATCAAAATCTTTACAAAAATTTATATTTGGAATCTATGATTCTTTCTTTTTTTTCTTTTTCCATTTCTTTTTCCATTTCTTTTTTTTCTTTTCTCTTTATTTGATTTTTTACACTTTTTTTTGCTCTGATACCAAATGATATGATCTTACCCAAAATTGAGGTTTGAAGACGATTTACCTGAACGTTCTATTGGTTGCTAAATTGTAAAAGTTGGGTACCACGACGCGTTGTCTATAAAGAGACAAGAACCTTGGTATAAAACGCTACAATCAACCCACCAAATTGATTGATATGTTTGAACGTCACAAGCTATAAAAACCTGATAAGTTCTAAAGTTCACAAAGAACGAAAAGACTTAAAAACTCACCAATTGTATTCAAAACTTGGTTCATTCCAAAGTGCATACAAGACCATGTTTTTATAGGGGGGGGGGGGAAGCACTTAAAGAGCCATGAATTAAAGAAGTGTATTTAATTTAAGGCATTTAACCCCTAAGTTAAGACTATGAATCTAGACATGGTTTATCACAAGGTTCAAGTAACCTAAGGCCCTTTTATCTCCCCAACACTTAGGAGAAATAAAAACGAAAATTACATATTAAAATATAAAAAAATGAAATGGGCTTGTTATGGTAATCCAGTTTTAATCAGGTCTAATGGGTCTCCATGCACTTTCTTGAATATAAACTCCTCTAATCAGCCAATTTGAAGCCTCATTGATTGCTTTAGCCCATGTCCTCATCATTGATCCATTTTTACAATGTCATTAGCTGGATCATATCAATATTTCACCTCAATTTATATATTTGTGTCTAAAATATCCGAAGTACTTCCCAAATCCTAAATACTAACGATAGTAGTGGGTAAGCTTTGAAATCTCGAATTAGGTAGAAACTGGACTTTACTACTTCTAAATGTGTCGGAAAAATTGATTCGTGTATGGGGTGGTTAACTTCCTTTTGGGTTTTATGATTTTATGAATGCAACGGAATTAAAGAAACAAGAACAAGAAAATAAGAAGAAGATAGATGTGATAAACAATCTAGACCTATAGATTGAGTATCGATGAAAACAATCAAGACCTTTTGATTATAATTAATATCAAACTAGAATATGCTTCCTAGACTTGACAAAAGGGCGCGAGTATGCAACTCAAAAGAACAACATTCTTCAAATTCAATTTCATTCAACTCATCTTATAAGTGATCTACCAATGGCTATTTATAGTCTTACAAATGCTTACAAAAGGAAACTAAAATAAAAGCCTAAAATCAAATCAAATCAAATCAAATCAAATCGTTTCTAGAAATAAAATAGTCTTCTTGATCGTCTATGCGTTTAACCACTCAAATATCTTCGTGTTAGGAACTTAGTCGAACCAGCTTTCGTATCCAACAACATGGCATACACCTCGCTGTTTGCATCGAATAATACTCCTTGGTTGGCATAATTTCTCATTCCAAGGTTCCCATTGAATAACCACTAGTGACTGTGATGGATTGCGATCGATCGCATCCAATCTCAACATGACCTCCTTTCGCTTCCAAAATTACTTTCGTACTCATCAGCCTGTTCGCATCTAATAGACCATTCACACTCAACATCACTTTAGCAATCAGGACCCATCTTGGATTGTAGACTCATATTTGTATCTGTGACATCCCTATTTTCACGGCCAGAAAAGACCAATTTTGTTTACGCTTTATAAAAATTAGAGTACCTCTTTTAATAAAAATTTTGTGGAATTTGTTCCCAGAAAAACATGATAAATACGTTATCAAAGCATTTCCGAAGAAATGTATTTTTCTCCATTTTAAAACATTTGGGATGTCATCGTCAATACAGAAACATAAGCATAAACAGAACTTACATTCATTTACACTAGTGATCTACATCACTTTTAAATCCCTCGGTGTAAAGTAACTTCATATCGACACCTGTGATACAAATAAGCTTGAGTGGGTCAGGTTGGGAAACCTGGTGAGTACATAGGGTTTTCAACCCACAATAATATAACTATTATGTTAAACATCAAACAATCAACCCAATTACCCATCCCCATTATCTTCTTTACTCTTAAGGATCTACCCTAAGATTCAGCTATTCCTCGTTCATTCATTCCTAAGGAGTATCATAAGGAATCGGCACTAAGTCTGCATAATCGCCAGGGTTTATCTCGTTTATTGACAGTATCATTTTCGAGAGTCCACTCGTAATACCTGTCAATGGGTTTTTAGAGTACACCAGGTGAACACATCGTTCACAACACCTACAGGTTGCGAGCCTGCTAGTGTTCCACTAGACTGTCTAGAATAGTCAGTGGTTGTCATCCATACTCTGCTAGATGACGGGGCCATCGCTTGGGTCATCATTTGGCTCATCGTTTTGGCTCATCGTTTTGGCTCATCGCTTTGGCTCATCGCTTAGGTCATCGCTTCGCACCATATTTTATCACTCATATATCATCGCTCATCATTCATCTCATATTTGATCGCTCATCATTTATCTCATCTTTCATGGCTCATCATTTATCTCACCTCTAATCTACCCATGTTTTACCCAACACATTTTGTAGATATAAAATACATATACAGTTTAGATCATTTAAAACATGTATAAAACGTTTCATCCAGCATCGACAACAAGTATTCAGACAGTATACACACATATCACGTAATTTATATAAAATACTTCATATCTATGTGTAAGATGAAAGTAACTATGCACTCACCTGATAAGGTGGTGACTCGGTACTCGGACAGCGCTTCGTTTACTTTAAAATAATTTCCTTCGACGAAACCTAGTATTATTACCACTAGATTTTAGTCTAATATTTACCGTGACTAATTATTAGTCTTATTATTATTATTATTATTATTATTATTATATAAGCGTTTAAATAATACTTTCCAACCACTATGTACAGACAGGGGCCAGACATAAAACACCGGAGGGCAGGACAATATCGGCATATAACACTTCTGAAATCCAACAACTCTATGCAGCCCTTTAAACCAGATTCCCCGTACAGCGAGTAGTTAAAAAGATATTATAACAACACTTATATAAGTCATAATAATAGCTCAAATATTTATTATAAGCTCATAATAACAATACTAATTTTAAAAATAAGCTATATTAAAATAGGTAAGCATAACTTACTTACAAGGGGGTTTTAGCTAGGAGTCGGACTCTGCAGGGGCAGAACTTCGTCGCTGAATCTTTCTAAGAAAGATTCGTGCAGCGCTTCAGCGCTCACCTTACTATACTAAAACTACAGAAAGAGAAGTCGAATCACGAGGGACCAAAATGCTCGACGGATAAGAAGAGAAGGACTCTTGAATCAAGAGAATGGTGCAAGAAATATGAGAGCCCAAGCCTCTTATTTATAGTAATTGAATTTACAAAAACTACCCTCCATAATTACTTAATGACCTTATAGTTATATAAACGACTAAACACCCCTTCATAATACTATTTTAAATAGATTTAACGATATTTGTACTAAACTAATGTCGAAAGTACTCAACACTAGTCTTATAATAACCGCATCGTCGATACCTTTCTAATGATATATACATTTGTATATATATGTGTACGTATATATGATTTTTACTTTATTTTAATACGTAAATATGCTATTATAATTTGTAACTCATTCATACGAACTCCATTTTTGACGTTCTTTATATCCACGCGTTGGTATTTACGAGTACTACAACTTTTATTTAGACGCCGTCAGCTAATTCTCATTCTATCTCAGATTTACAAAACTATATCGAATTTATCGCGCTCGAAGAGTAGGGACCAAGTTTCGTCCATATCTTTAACATACGAGCTCTATTCTCGAATTTCTTTATATCCACGCGTAGGTAAAAACAAGATCTAAAACTTTTATTTAGACTTCGTCGGCTAATTCTCGACCGATTTTAAATTTAACAGTAGGAGGAGATTATACTGTTAAATGTCCGCGTAAAATTCATAACTTCTACATACGGACTCCATTTTCGTCTGTCTTTTTACTGTTTTGTTCCTATTAATGAGATCTTCAACTCTTATTTAGGTCAGGTAGGCCAAAAACCGCTCGAACTAAAATTCGAATTTCGGGTCGTGCACTACTATGCTAAATCTTAGAAAATTCATAATTTCCTCATACGAAGTCAGATTTGGGCGTTCTTTTTTTTGTATGTTCTCGGTTTAACGTATACTACAAATTTTGTTTAGATCACTAAGGCTAAAAATTCTTCTACCGTAAATTCACTATTTACGTCTCCCGGTGCCGTGCCGGTTTTGCCGTAAAACTTCGACGGGCCATAACTTCTTCGTTATAACTCGGATTTCGGCGTTCTTTATATGTACGAAACGCTTGTAACATATAGTAAAATTTGCTTAAGATTAATCCTTATAAATAATATTCCATAAAAAACTCATTTTTGATGCTCATCGTCTCTAAATTGACTAGCCCGGATCTGCGGGCGTTACAATTATCTCCCGCTTAGGATGATTACGTCCCGGAATCATCAATTAAACAGGGCTGTATAATGACTCCATACGTTATCTCTTTATCATAGGTAATAATCGTAACTTATATGTTCCTTCGAATGTGTATCTAATTCTTGGACTTCTCAACTGCAGGTCGTGCTCGATCTTGCACTTGCTCCTTATCTCACGTTAGACTCCAAATTATGACCTTCAAGTCACAATCTCGATCCTCACTAGATACGAGCTTAAGATAATTTTTTTTAATTACTACAATGGAACGATGTGTCATATTCTAATGACCTATCATCGTATGTTGCAACGCTTTGACTCAGGTCTCTTAGAGTCTTCCAGAACAGACTATACTTTCGTTCATGTTCTAATCTCATCTTAAAAGGTAGCATTTCTTGCTACAAGCAACTTTTCGCGATACCTCTACTGATCGCTTTTTATTTCAATATTCTGTCTTAAGTCAGATGCTACATCGAACTTGATTCTCTGAACCACATAACATACTCAGCGTAGTCGGACTCAATTTGATATGACCACTAGGGTCGGAATAACAATCATCTTCTTAGTCACTACCGAAACGATGGTAACGACATAGTTGAATAAAACGAAATCAATTACTAGCTCCTTGGTAACCTTGTGACTTTCCCTGATCCAAGCGTGAGTCCTGTGCTTCCGGTAGTATAGGCCTCTACTACCATTCACACCTACTCATACTCCTCCCAAGTATTGTCTCGCAGTTCCCAAGTTCTTATTTCTTAAAAGCACAAAACAATTTAACACATACGAATGTGTCCAAATAATCATAAATATTTCCTTAGACTCTACTAGGACTTCTTCCATGCATATCTTCAACAACACTTCTACTTCAACTTGGTTGGTGATGGAAACATCAGACGATAGGACAACTTTAGGAATTACACCAATCGTTCTATCATCCCGCCAATCAAATGTGTATATTTGTACGTACCATACTCCTCTATACATAACGTTATTTTATCAAACGTATTCTAAAAGCAAGATACCACTCTTACGATATCTTCTGATAGGTATCATTCACTATCGTAAGCCTTCTCATTTCCTCCATTTATTTAATTCGCTACGAGTCTTCACCATGATGTTCTGTACACCAAAGCAATCTTTTGGTGTATTAAGACGAGAATAAAGATAGATGAAGGTTTAGACGCGTATTCCTCCTTATTACCTCGAAAAATTATATGCTAGTTCTAATATCGTAATTAAACGTTTAGAAATCTGAACACATAAAATTTCCAGATCCGGTCGGCAACAGACCATAGATCCGATCAAATGATAGCATAAAGCATCACAAATTATTAAGCACACAAAAGCATCTTAGGCATCTTCCCTAATTAAGCTAGTGCTTATGTCTATTCAGGCGTACTTCCTAAAATATATTAGACACACTCCTCACGATCATCACTTAGCATTCTAAGTTTAAGTCTAGAAATAAATCCTTATTCCTAGTTCGCTTAAACTAATCCTCTGATACCAACTGTGACATCCCCATTTTCACGGCCAGAAAAGACCGATTTTGTTTATGCTTTATAAAAATCAGAGTACCTCTTTTAATAAAAATGTTGCGAAATTTGTTCCCAGAAAAACATGATAAATACGTTATCAAAGCATTTCCGAAGAAATGTATTTTTCTCCATTTTAAAACATTTGGGATGTCATCGTCAATATAGAAACATAAGCATAAACAGAACTTACATTCATTTATACTAGTGATCTACATCTCTTTTAAATCCCTCAGTGTAAAGTAACTTCATATCGACACCTGTGATACAAATAAGCTTGAGTGGGTCAGGTTGGGAAACCTGGTGAGTACATAGGGTTTTCATCCCACAATAATATAATTATTATGTTAAACATCAAACAATCAACCCAATTACCCATCCCCATTATCTTCTTTACTCTTAAGGATCTACCCTAAGATTCAGCTATTCCTCGTTCATTCATTCCTAAGGAGTATCCTAAGGAATCGGCACTAAGTCTGCATAGTTGCCAGGGTTTATCTCGTTTATTGACAGTATCATTTTTGAGAGTCCACTCGTAATACCTGTCAATGGGTTTTTAGAGTACACCAGGTGAACACATCGTTCACAACACCTACAGGTTGCGAGCCTGCTAGTGTTCCACTAGACTGTCTAGAATAATCCGTGGTTGTCATCCATACTCTGCTAGATGACGGGGCCATCGCTTGGGTCATCGTTTGGCTCATCGTTTTGGCTCATCGTTTTGGCTCATCGTTTTGGCTCATCGTTTTGGCTCATCGCTTTGGCTTATCGCTTAGGTTATCGCTTCGCACCATATTTTATCACTCATATATCATCGCTCATCATTCATCTCATATTTGATCGCTCATCATTTATCTCATCTTTCATGGCTCATCATTTATCTCATCTTTCATGGCTCATCATTTATCTCACCTCTAATCTTCACATGTTTTACCCAACACATTTTGTAGATATAAAATACATATACAGTTTAGGTCATTTAAAACATGTATAAAACGTTTCATCCAGCATCGACAACAAGTATTCAGACAGTATACACACATAGCACGTAATTTATATAAAATACTTCATATCTATGTGTAAGATGAAAGTAACTATGCACTCACCTGATAAGGTGGTGACTCGGTACTCGGACAGCGCTTCGTTTACTTTAAAATAATTTCCTTCAACGAAACCTAGTATTATTACCACTAGATTTTAGTCTAATATTTACCGTGACTAATTATTAGTCTTATTATTATTATTATTATTATTATTATTATTATTATTATTATTATTATTATTATTATATAAGCGTTTAAATAATACTTTCCAACCACGATGTACAGATAGGGGCCAGACATAAAACACCGGAGGGCAGGACCATTTTAGCATATAACACTTTTGAAATCCAACAACCCTATGTAGCCCTTTAAACCAGATTCCCCGTACCGCGAGTAGTTAAAAAGATATTATAACAACACTTATATAAGTCATAATAATAGCTCAAATATTTATTATAAGCTCATAATAACAATACTAATTTTGAAAATAAGCTATATTAAAATAGGTAAGCATAACTTACTTACAAGGGGGTTTTAGCTAGGAGTCGGACTCTGCAGGGGCAGAACTTCGTCGCTGAATCTTTCTAAGAAAGATTCGTGCAGCGCTTCAGCGCTCACCTTACTATACTAAAACTACAGAAAGAGAAGTCGAATCACGAGGGACCAAAATGCTCGAGGGATAAGAAGAGAAGGACTCTTGAATCAAGAGAATGGTGCAAGAAATATGAGAGCCCAAGCCTCTTATTTATAGTAATTGAATTTACAAAAACTACCCTCCATAATTACTTAATGACCTTATAGTTATATAAACGACTAAACACCCCTTCATAATACTATTTTAAATAGATTTAACGATATTTGTACTAAACTAATGTCGAAAGTACTCAACACTAGTCTTATAATAACCGAATCGTCGATACCTTTCTAATGATATATACATTTGTATATATATGTGTACGTATATATGATTTTTACTTTATTTTAATACGTAAATATGCTATTATAATTTGTAACTCATTCATACGAACTCCATTTTTGACGTTCTTTATATCCACGCGTTGGTATTTACGAGTACTACAACTTTCATTTAGACGCCGTCAGCTAATTCTCATTCTATCTCAGATTTACAAAACTATATCGAATTTATCGCGCTCGAAGAGTAGGGACCAAGTTTTGTCCATATCTTTAACATACGAGCTCTATTCTCGAATTTCTTTATATCCACGCGTAGGTAAAAACAAGATCTAAAACTTTTATTTAGACTTCGTCGGCTAATTCTCGACCGATTTTAAATTTAACAGTAGGAGGAGATTATACTGTTAAATGTCCGCGTAAAATTCATAACTTCTACATACGGACTCCGTTTTCGTCTGTCTTTTTACTGTTTTGTTCCTATTAATGAGATCTTCAACTCTTATTTAGGTCAGGTAGGCCAAAAACCGCTCGAACTAAAATTCGAATTTCGGGTCGTGCACTACTATGCTAAATCTTAGAAAATTCATAATTTCCTCATACGAAGTCAGATTTGGGCGTTCTTTTTTTTGTATGTTCTCGGTTTAACGTATACTACAAATTTTGTTTAGATCACTAAGGCTAAAAATTCTTCTACCGTAAATTCACTATTTACGTCTCCCGGTGTCGTGCCGGTTTTGCCGTAAAACTTCGACGGGCCATAACTTCTTCGTTATAACTCGGATTTCGGCGTTCTTTATATGTACGGAACGCTTGTAACATATAGTAAAATTTGCTTAAGATTAATCCTTATAAATAATATTCCATAAAAAACTCATTTTTGATGCTCATCGTCTCTAAATTGACTAGCCCGGATCTGCGGGCGTTACAATCATCTCCCGCTTAGGATGATTACGTCCCGGAATCATCAATTAAACAGGGCTGTATAATGACTCCGTACGTTCTCTCTTTATCATAGGTAATAATCGTAACTTATATGTTCCTTCGAATGTGTATCTAATTCTTGGACTTCTCAACTACAGGTCGTGCTCGATCTTGCACTTGCTCCTTATCTCACGTTAGACTCCAAATTATGACCTTCAAGTCACAATCTCGATCCTCACTCGATACGAACTTAAGATAATTTTTTTTAATTACTACAATGGAACGATGTGTCATATTCTAATGACCTATCATCGTATGTTGCAACGCTTAGACTCAGGTCTCTTAGAGTCTTCCAGAACAGACTATACTTTCGTTCATGTTCTAATCTCATCTTAAAAGGTAGCATTTCTTGCTACAAGCAACTTTTCGCGATACCTCTACTGATCGCTTTTTATTGCAATATTCTGTCTTAAGTCAGATGCTACATCGAACTTGATTCTCTGAACCACATAACATACTCAGCGTAGTCGGACTCAATTTGATATGACCACTAGGGTCGGAATAACAATCATCTTCTTAGTCACTACCGAAACGATGGTAACGACATAGTTGAATAAAACGAAATCAATTACTAGCTCCTTGGTAACCTTATGACTTTCCCTGATCCAAGCGTGAGTCCTGTGCTTCCGGTAGTATAGGCCTCTACTACCATTCACACCTACTCATACTCCTCCCAAGTATTGTCTCGCAGTTCCCAAGTTCTTATTTCTTAAAAGCACAAAACAATTTAACACATACGAATGTGTCCAAATAATCATAAATATTTCCTTAGACTCTACTAGGACTTCTTCCATGCATATCTTCAACAACACTTCTACTTCAACTTGGTTGGTGATGGAAACATCAGACGATAGGACAACTTTAGGAATTACACCAATCGTTCTATCATCCCGCCAATCAAATGTGTATATTTGTACGTACCATACTCCTCTATACATAACGTTATTTTATCAAACGTATTCTAAAAGCAAGATACCACTCTTACGATATCTTCTGATAGGTATCATTCACTATCGTAAGCCTTCTCATTTCCTCCATTTATTTAATTCGCTACGAGTCTTCACCATGATGTTCTGTACACCAAAGCAATCTTTTGGTGTATTAAGACGAGAATAAAGATAGATGAAGGTTTAGACGCGTATTCCTCCTTATTACCTCGAAAAATTATATGCTAGTTCTAATATCGTAATTAAACGTTTAGAAATCTGAACACATAAAATTTCCAGATCCGGTCGGCAACAGACCATAGATCCGATCAAATGATAGCATAAAGCATCACAAATTATTAAGCACACAAAAGCATCTTAGGCATCTTCCCTAATTAAGCTAGTGCTTATATCTATTCAGGCGTACTTCCTAAAATATATTAGACACACTCCTCACGATCATCACTTAGCATTCTAAGTTTAAGTCTAGAAATAAATCCTTATTCCTAGTTCGCTTAAACTAATCCTCTGATACCAACTGTGACATCCCCATTTTCACGGCCAGAAAAGACCGATTTTGTTTATGCTTTATAAAAATCAGAGTACATCTTTTAATAAAAATGTTGCGAAATTTGTTCCCAGAAAAACATGATAAATACGTTATCAAAGCATTTCCGAAGAAATGTATTTTTCTCCATTTTAAAACATTTGGGATGTCATCGTCAATATAGAAACATAAGCATAAACAGAACTTACATTCATTTATACTAGTGATCTACATCTCTTTTAAATCCCTCAGTGTAAAGTAACTTCATATCGACACCTGTGATACAAATAAGCTTGAGTGGGTCAGGTTGGGAAACCTGGTGAGTACATAGGGTTTTCATCCCACAATAATATAATTATTATGTTAAACATCAAACAATCAACCCAATTACCCATCCCCATTATCTTCTTTACTCTTAAGGATCTACCCTAAGATTCAGCTATTCCTCGTTCATTCATTCCTAAGGAGTATCCTAAGGAATCGGCACTAAGTCTGCATAGTTGCCAGGGTTTATCTCGTTTATTGACAGTATCATTTTTGAGAGTCCACTCGTAATACCTGTCAATGGGTTTTTAGAGTACACCAGGTGAACACATCGTTCACAACACCTACAGGTTGCGAGCCTGCTAGTGTTCCACTAGACTGTCTAGAATAATCCGTGGTTGTCATCCATACTCTGCTAGATGACGGGGCCATCGCTTGGGTCATCGTTTGGCTCATCGTTTTGGCTCATCGTTTTGGCTCATCGCTTTGGCTCATCGCTTTGGCTCATCGCTTAGGTCATCGCTTCGCACCATATTTTATCACTCATATATCATCGCTCATCATTCATCTCATATTTGATCGCTCATCATTTATCTCATCTTTCATGGCTCATCATTTATCTCACCTCTAATCTACACATGTTTTACCCAACACATTTTGTAGATATAAAATACATATACAGTTTAGGTCATTTAAAACATGTATAAAACGTTTCATCCAACATCGACAACAAGTATTCAGACAGTATACACACATAGCACGTAATTTATATAAAATACTTCATATCTATGTGTAAGATGAAAGTAACCATGCACTCACCTGATAAGGTGGTGACTCGGTACTCGGACAGCGCTTCGTTTACTTTAAAATAATTTCCTTCAACGAAACCTAGTATTATTACCACTAGATTTTAATCTAATATTTACCGTAACTAATTATTAGTCTTATTATTATTATTATTATTATTATTATTATTATTATTATTATTATTATTATTATTATTATTATTATATAAGCGTTTAAATAATAATACTTTCCAACCACGATGTACAGACAGGGGCCAGACATAAAACACCGGAGGGCAGGACCATTTTAGCATATAGCACTTTTGAAATCCAACAACCCTATGTAGCCCTTTAAACCAGATTCCCCGTACCGCGAGTAGTTAAAAAGATATTATAACAACAGTTATATAAGTCATAATAATAGCTCAAATATTTATTATAAGTTCATAATAACAATACTAATTTTAAAAATAAGCTATATTAAAATAGGTAAGCATAACTTACTTACAAGGGGGTTTTAGCTAGGAGTCGGACTCTGCAGGGGCAGAACTTCGTCGCTGAATCTTTCTAAGAAAGATTCGTGCAGCGCTTTAGCGCTCACCTTACTATACTAAAACTACAGAAAGAGAAGTCGAATCACGAGGGACCGAAATGCTCGGGGGATAAGAAGAGAAAGACTCTTGAATCAATAGTATGGTGCAATAAATATGAGAGTCCAACCCTCTTATTTATAGTAATTGAATTTACAAAAACTACCCTCCATAATTACTTAATGACCTTATAGTTCTATAAACGACTAAACACCCCTTCATAATACTATTTTAAATAGATTTAACGATATTTGTACTAAACTAATGTCGAAAGTACTCAACACTAGTCTTATAATAACCGCATCGTCGATACCTTTCTAATGATATATACATTTGTATATATATGTGTACGTATATATGATTTTTACTTTATTTTAATACGTAAATATGCTATTATAATTTGTAACTCGTTCATACGAACTCCATTTTTGACGTTCTTTATATCCACGTGTTGGTATTTACGAGTACTACAACTTTTATTTAGACGTCGTCAGCTAATTCTCATTCTATCTCAGATTTACAAAACTGATCGAATTTATCGCGCTCGAAGAGTAGGGACCAAGTTTCATCCATATCTTTAACATACGAGCTCTATTCTCGAATTTCTTTATATCCACGCGTAGGTAAAAACAAGATCTAGAACTTTTATTTAGACTCCGTCGGCTAATTCTCGACCGATCTTAAATTTAACAGTAGGAGGAGATTATAATGTTAAATGTCCGCGTAAAATTCATAACTTCTACATACGGACTCCGTTTTCGTCTGTCTTTTTACCGTTGAGTTCCTATTAATCAGATCTTCAACTCTCATTTTGGTCGCGTAGGCCAAAAACCGCTCGAACTAAAATTCGAGTTTCGGGTCGTGCACTGCTATGCCAAATCTTAGAAAATTCATAACTTCCTCATTCGAAGTCAGATTTGGGCGTTCTTTTTTTTGTATGTTCTCGGTTTAACGTATACTACAAATTTTGTTTAGATCAATAAGGCTAAAAAGTCTTCTACCGTAAATTCACTATTTACGTCTCCCGGTGTCGTGCCGGTTTTGTCGTAAAACTTCGACGGGCCATAACGTCTTCGTTATAACTCGGATTTCGGCGTTCTTTATATGTACGGAACCCTTGTAACATATACTAAAACTTGCTTAAGATTAATCCTTATAAATAATCTTCCATAAAAAAACTCATTTTTGATGCTCATCGTCTCTAAATTGACTAGCCCGGATCTGCGGGCGTTACAGTATCATTCCCTTTCTCTTTGAAAAGAATTGTCCTCAATTCCATCAGGATTTCATGATCTTTCCATACGAATTTTCTGAATTAGCCTCTTCTTTGCTCCTCGACCACGAAATTCATTTTGTCAAAAATTTCTCCTTTCCTATCAGTGTCGTAGATGGGGATAGAGTCTTCATCTTCTTCAATCTCTTCTTCTTCTTGAAAATCTTCTTCAAATCCTTTTCCCCATCAGAGTCATAGAGGGAACAAAAATCTTCATCATCAGAATCGGTGTCATCTAAATCATCCTCATCTTCTTCACCTAACATGTATCGAAAAAGTTAACCATATTTAGAAAAGATCGAGAAGTATTCATCCGACCCCATAAATTCGGATCTCCTTAGAGACATTCTGAACTGACTTTGAAAAAAGAAAAACTTAACAACGAAATCAACAAACTCAGCAAGAATTTTGGATCCGACAAAAACTTGACAATTTTTTTTAACACGACAGCAAATTTCAAAATCAAAAGAAATCTGGCAGGATTTTGGAGCTCTGATACCACATATGATGTGTGTATGGGGGGAGGGGTTCACTTCCTTTTGGGTTTTATGATTTTATGAATTCGGCGGAATTTAAGAAACAAGAACAAGAAAATAAGAACAAGATAGATGTGATAAATAATCCAGACCTATAGATTGAGTATCGATAAAAACAAATCAACACATATTGATTTGAATTCATATCAAACTAGATTACGCATCCTAGACTTGACAAAAGGGGTGAGTAAGAAACTCAAAAGAACAACGTTCTTCAAATCCAATTTCATTCAACTCATCTTACAAATGATCTAACAAGGGCTATTTATAGCCTTACAAATGCTTACAAAAGGAAACTAAAATAAAAGGCTAAAATAAAATAAAATCCAATTAATTAATTTCTAGAAATAAAAGTGAGTCTTCTAGATCGTCCATGCGATTAACCACTCAAATATCGTCGAGTTAGGAACTTGGCCCAACCAGCTTTCGCATCCAACAACATGGCATACACCTTGCTGTTCGCATCCAATAGTATTCATTGGTTCGCATCTCTTCTCATTTGAAGGTTCGCATAGAATAACCACTTGTGACTGTGATAGGTTGCGATCGATCACATCCAATCGCAACGTGACCTCCTTTCTCATCCGAAACTACTTTCGCACTCATCAGCTTGTTCACATCTAACACACCATTCGCACTCAACATCATTTTCGCAATCAGGACCCATCTCAGACTGTGGACTCATATTCGTATCGAAAATAAAACCAAGAAGTTTGACTTCTGAAATGTGGTGCAAAAGATTGTAAGTTAACGCACTGAACAATGACCACGACATAGGAAAGTGTCGACCACGTCGTGGCAAAGGGATGTCCATGTCGTAGGGATGAACGTATCGTCTCGTAATCGCGAATAAATATTTCTCCATAGTGTGGCAATAGGAACACCAGCACGTGGATACTGGCATATCAGAATCGGAATATATTTAAAAATTGATCATGTGAACATGATACTCCTCGTAATAAACATAATATAGTTTAGAATAAGCTCTATGGATATAATCATATTATCTAGTTCAAAGCATTGTACTAGGATTTTAAGAGATGCTCAAAATCATGTCATGTGGTATTGACAAGATAAACTCTCTCAGAGTCTTATATCTTAAGCTCTTTACGATGCTTGACAATTAATGTAACTTTACTTAATATCTTAAGGTTCAATGATCTATCTATATAAAGATTTATTCCACGAACTAGTATGTCACTCACATATAAGACTAGGAATGTTATTGCGCTGCCAAAAGCTTTATGGAAAACACAAGAGTCATCTTGATTTATAATAAAATCACAATATGTAGTTATCTTATAAGAAAGAAGATTCTTACTTTGAGATATTAGCTTAAATCTGAAAAGATTTTCATTTATGTATGTTTTCTCCTTTGAAAAATCACTTAATCTTTATATTCTTAATATATTGAGGAAGATTAATCAAGCCCATACTTGATAATCATACATGAATGCATCTCTATGTGCTTTATTAGTTTCTGATCAACTATCGAACAGGTTCAATAGCAATTAAAAAATTGCTAGTTCCAAACTATGGTGCATTTAGTTTATGTTTCTTTAGCTCTTAAAGTTCCATATTGCTCCCACTTAGAAAAAAGAATTTCTACGTACATGACTTCTGGAATGACAATTAGTGGTACTGTAGAAACTTCATGCTAAACAATCATTTAGGATAGTCTATATAAATGCAATTAGTAGGTGCTAGAGTGGTTAAGCATATTGTAAGCTCCATAACTCTATACCGTTTATATAAGGATAAACCATTACATGTTTAGTTTAATGAAAATATTTAATCTACTTGTTGGGTTGAAAATATGTATATTCAATATATATTTGTTGCAAAGAGCATCACTCCAAAATTTTATAAAGTAAATAGTTCTTTATAAACATCATATAACAAACTGCAAGGTCTGTGTTATGCTATTCAAAACTTGTACTATCGACATTCAGCCAATGGCCAGGTGACCCTATCCCACTAGAGAATATGAAGGCTACCTCGAAAATCGTAAGGCAAATCCAAGTGACCAGGTGATCATGTGCCACAAGAACCATACGAATGATGAGTGAGTGTTTTTGATGGAATGAGTTATGACCTGATTCTACAACTCTTAATATGATCGAAGAAGACATGGTTTATAAAATTCATTTTCTTTATCAAAATGAAAGGTTAATGATGGTCTCATTAACTTGTATTTCAATCTTCACTATGAAACAATTTGAGCAAATCAAAAGTTTCAACAATAACGAACAAAAGTCGTTAGTGAAATTGACTAAGTATCTATCACTAAATCTATTCATCGATTGAAAATATTAAATACATCACTTATGTATAACTCTTTGTCAAGCCTTTTTTTTCTTTAAATACTAATAGATAAAGACACTTGTGAATCATCTTCCCATATAAATATGATTCACATATATCACATGAATCAAGCTCATATGCATTCAAAAATTCCATCGCTTCGAAATTGGTATATGTGTTTCTTATTTATCTAGTCATGATGATTAGGGCATAGATAATTTTGAATCAAATATCACTTGATTATATATGTGTTATCTCTAGAACTATTAATTTAATGAAAGCTTATAGATTTGCTTCATAAATAATATTATGATAAAATATACTTTACATAGAATACATCGTTTCAAATCATGAATGTGAACATCCATTAAAAGAGAAGTAAATCTAGATTTATTTATAAATTTCAACTGTTACATGTTCCTATGAGAATTGGTACAAAACAACTATTGTTCAAAAATGATAACAATCCTTGTTATATCTTTAGCAGGAAATTCCATTCATATGTAATTAGTTGACTATATCTTCCAAAAACATTACCACATAATATCAATTATTAGTGTCACATGCAATATAACATACTTAAGTGAATGATGGAAAAATAAGTAGTTCTATCATATAGATATTTGAAGTCTTGGTCTAGTCAGACTTCCTCAGCTCGAGGAGATTAGAGGAGCAGTTCCTCTTTCAATGTCAAGTTTCTTCCATGATAGAAACAATATTGATTATTATGGTCTTTTCTTGATTTCTAGGTTTACGTTGTTTTTCCCTTAACTGAACTATAGGTCTATTAGAGCACACAATCTCTTAGACTTTCCTTTAATTCAATGACTGAACAGGCTTGAAGCATGTTCTATTGTTCTGAGTGAATATTTGCTTTACTTGATGAGACATCTGATATGTTTCATAATTATCCAAGACTTTCTGCAAGTCAAGGAGAACTATTCCAGCATGATATGAGACACATCAACATCATGACAATAATACTTCCATCAAAGTATCATGATCAGACTGACTGGTTTGTAAAGGTTGTTCAAGTATGGGATTCTTCAGTATATATAAGTTATATTTATCTTTGAGGAACCTCAAGATATTATACCAGTGATATAAATTATAACCATCAATTTTTACTATCTCTTGAAACACAACAAGAGAGAGGTTTTATAGGGCGTACGAGTATTAGCAGTTGTATACAAAACTTAACAAAAATTCATTTAGTATTTTCAATATTAAGTCTTTAAAAATTAGTATCTTTTATTCTTTCTAAAACATTAATTTATTAAAGTCTAGGATCTAAGTAACGAAACAAGTAAAAGGTTAGGTGAAATTTATCCCATCTACTTAATCAAACTCGGTAGGTAGTGATTACCAATTGCATAAAATATGTAATTAATAGATAATGGGATCCTAAACAACTGTTGTTATACTTGGCATGTTTGATCCCATCTATGCCTCAAACTCTCATGCTTAGGTGACCTTTATCACACAAGATTCCGAACAAGCCTTCTCACTTGAAACGACTTGTAGCATTGCAACTAACTAGTTAGTAGGTGACCCTTATTTCACTAGAAAAATACAAAACCACCCCGAACATCATAAGAAAATCCTAGTGGTTAGGTGACCCATCACCCACTAATATCGTACAAGCGATACCTGAGAGTTCTTCAATAGAACGGCAATGACTTGGATTTTTAAGAAAATGTTTTATATATGTTTTACAAATATAGTAATAAAAACATGGTCTCATGAATATTGCATGCACTAAAAATTCATGTACCCTTTTGTAAAAATCATATCACTTTCTTTAAGGTTCTTTAAGTTCCAAATAAAACTTCATTTTATATACCATTAGTCGCGATCAATTAGAAACTAAAATCCGATATTTAAAGTTTAGTCGTAGAGCTTAAGAATCGGTTATAGCCTTTTAATAAAATTTCATTATATACTCAATACTTGGAGTTTTGGATGAGTTCTAAAATCACTATTTTAAATCACCTTTTAATAATCAAAATCTTATGACTTTATGAATTTGTAGAATAAAACTCATTTTATTTTATAAACTCAATTTTATACATCTTATGATAAATGACATATTTTGACAAACCAAAACTTAGGTGATGATACTTATGTTTTAAATCTCATTTGACATGCATAAAACTTAACATAAACATGTTGCGTTAAGTTTAAAAAACTAATATCATATATTAAGTTTCGTCATAAAAAATAATCACTACTTTTATTATTTGTCGTTATAACGCTATAAACCGATTTTAGTCTTTTTAATAAAAACTCTTATTTATTTTGAAGACATGGAGTTTATATAATGTTTAAACACATTTTAAACCATTTTAAATATTTTAAAGTTGGCTATTTATAATTTTACAATAAAACTATTTTCAACAAAAATCGATTTTTAACAGGTAACCCGTAAAAACGTTTTTATAAATAGTCATTCATAAACATCTTATGTTACATTTTAAATATTTTTACTCAAACTCCAAGTGATATTATTTTATGATAAAATGTTATTTAGCTTGTAAAAACCATTTTCATACATCAAATATAACATACAACAATCATAAAAATAAAAAAAATAAAAAAAAAATAAAAAAAAAAAAGAATCACAAGCATGCATTAAAATGTGTATAAACCAAGTCATGTCTAGTAATAATTCTTGTTAGTCAACACAAGAATTATTAAGTCTTTCCTAAAGGATTTAAGGGACACTTCGGAAAGGTATTGAAGCTTTCACTTGCCCAGACAACTCTTGCTTGCAAAAGTACTTCAAATCTTCATGTTGTAGAGGTTGTAACACTTAAACTATTACGGTTATAATTAAGCCCAAAACCAAGAGTAGAAGCTCATGGTTGGGATTATAGTATTAAGTTGTTCAGTCATCTTCAAAATGGTCATTCATTCATCTTGTTACATTTAAATAAAAATACAACTAGTCTAACTAATTTAGTACAACAAATAAACAAATGAAAAAAATACATATTTATCTATTACATCTTATGAATAAATAAATATCAACCAAACACAACACAAATGTCCAAATGGCTTGTTTATACACAAAAACATGTCAAACATAATAACAAACAAATCTCTGTTTTTTTCTAAGGCATCTTTTATATAACCAAAATACATGAAAATTTGTTATATATAAAAATAAACAATTTTAAACTACAAGCTGCCAAAGAAGAAAAATACGGACATTTATTAGCCAAAAGAAATTCATGCTTGTTTTCCAAAAACCAAAGATTATCATACATAAAAATCATTCTAACATATAAAAGATGGCTCTAATACCACTGATAGGTTTTCTACAAAATATAAGTGTGTTTTTCATAAAAACCAGAACAGAAGCTGTAAAAATAACAATATTATTTTCAAGTTAATTTCATAAAAAAACCCACCAAGGATCCTTTTATAGAGGTTAGAATGATATTAAAACCAACCATAGGGTTTTTTAGAATGACAATCTTTGGAGCCTTTGAATCCACTTGGGTTTGGGGTGTTGATAAAGATAAAAAGATCAAAGAGGATGATCTTCTCTACAAGTATCAATCATCAAGATTAAGGTACCAAGAATTCCTAGATTACTTCTTGTATGCTTTGTTGTTTAAGCCTTTAAGTGATTAACAAATAAACACTAAAGGAAGACACAAAGGAAGCATAAAATCACCCAAGACTAACTTCAAAAGAGAGCAAATATGATGATGAAGGAAAGGTACGGTTTTTGTGCACAATCTAAGCCAAGTGAGAAACAATTTTTTCATGTGTAACACTCCTTTAAATACCCCCATGCAAAGTGAAGCCTACACATTATTTCACTATAAAGTAATGACTATTAAAGTAAGCATGGGGAACAAGAATAGGGAGGTTGACAAGCAACCTCCCATTCCTCTAGTATTTTTTTCCATGGAAGGAAAAAGAGACAAAATTTGTCTACTAGCTTTTTCAACCTAATACACCAACTAAACTAGTTAAGTCATAGTTAGCCAAAGTGTCCAAAACATTTGTACATGACTTATTAATCATACACTATTACATAATCACTAGTTTGTTCTTTCTCTTATTATTATTTTCATAAAACAATAAATATTTTCCAATTAAATACAAGAGTTGAATTTATTTATTAATAGTCAAATACTTAATAAGTATTCAATAAGTACCAAATTGATTAAGGTGTCATATGTTATTAGCAATATCACTTAATAATAATTCTTAAGAATATAAATCCATCTTATGGTTGTCTATTTATAGAGGAAAAAAATTATGAATTTTGATATTTTTAGTTTTTTTGAAATAAAATAAGCTCTATAAATTAAAAACAAAAAAACAACTGTGTTTTTTTTATGCTTTTTTGTTGTAATCTGGTGCATGTACCTCCACTTAAAAAATTTACACCTCTTTTATAAAATTACTAGGCGAATTTCTAAGTGTTGTGTAAGAATAAAACTGTTGAAACATAAAAGTGACCCTCTAAAACTTAAAGAGACCCGAAGCCATCACAAGACCTGCAGTCAAGATCCCAACCGCAATCTAGAACTGCATCCGCAGTCGACATCATCAATCTTAGTTTCTAGTTTTATCTGTTATCTTATGTCTTTACACTTCTTTATCCAGTGTGCCTTGCAGGGCAACCTTAGACAGATTTAACTTTGTAATCTTCAAGACTCTATAAATAGAGCTCTCTCTTTCTGAATGAATACATCTATCAATTATCTCTATCTTGAATATCGTATTCTACTTATCATCTCTTACTTTCTCATCTTAAAAGATCTTCAGAACTTAATCTAAAATATTAAGATTGTTATCTCTCTTCGGAGCAAGTCAGCTTTGACTTAATCACTAAGTTTGATCTCACTTACTAACTTGGGTTGATTGCAATCCTCGTTAAGAATCAGCTTAAGTGTCTTCTTGATATAATACTTATTGTCATTTATATTTCCTTATATTTCCGCACCTAATTATCTAACTATCTAACTCTAACTTATTATTATTGTTGAGCTTTATGATCCACTGAGTTAAACTTCATTCCACATTATTACTTGTTCTAACGTTTGTTCAAGTATGTTACTCAAGTTTTTCTCTCAACAATTGGTATCAGAGCCAAAGTGGTTGCTTTTTAAACAATAACTCTGATTTTAAAAGGCCTTCTATACCACTGGAGCTCATTTCTTAAAAAAATAAAAAAAAACAAATCTTTTCAAAACAAGGAAATATGGCACAAGCATTATCTCTCAATGTTTCCAACAGTGTTGGAGGTTTGAATAGAGCTCCAATACTGGTGGCAAACGAATATCATCACTGGTCTCAAAGAATGGAGAGGTATCTACGAAGACATGGAAGAGATGTATGGAGATCTGTAGAAGAAGGACCTCAGGTCCCTGTTCTTACTCCAGTTCAAAACGACGACACTCAAGCTAGACTGGGAGGAGGTCAACCAACCATGAATGGTCCCACCAAAGATGATCTTGATAAGATGGAAAATGACACTGTTGCCTTTTATGAGATATCTTGCGGAGTTGCTCCTAACAACTTCGACATCATCATAAATTGCAAGTCAGCCAAAGAAATATGGGATGTTCTCAAGAACTTGTATAAAGGTACAGAACAAGCTCAAGATAATAAGCTTACAACCGCACTCAACGAATTCAACAACTTCAAAGCTCATGTTGGTGAAAGTCTGGAAGACTCCTTCAAGAGGTTCAATTTAATTGTCACAAAGCTATCAAATGCTGGCACCATCCGAAGTAACCATGAGACCAATCTTCAGTTTCTCAATGATTTGGGTAGACATTGGACTACGGCTAATATGATAGTCCAAGGAGATAGAAAAATTCATTCTTTATCTCTTTACAAACTTTATGGTGAACTACAAGAACAAGAATCAACCGTACTCAAAGATTGTGCCGACTTCGAAGGACCACTTGCTCTCGTAGCACAAGCACCTCACACTCAATCTTACTCACCCTCGTATGACAACCATCCGCAGTCATACGAAGCTGACTCAGAATACGATGAAGAAGAAGAATTCAAAAACGCTATTGCTCTAGTTAGTCAAGAATTTAACAGGCTACCACCCTCATCTTTCCGCAAAAATCAGCAGTTTACTAAACCTCCCTTCAACCGCAACTTCAATCCTCAAAACACTCACTCTCAAAATCCCAATAACCCTCACCCAGCACCGCAACCTCAAAACACTCAACCCAAAGAGGCACCGCAGCCAGTCAAGACAACTGACTCCGGTACCTCCGTAGAATAAAATTTTGATGTTGTAATTTGTCACAAGTGCAACAAGGAAAACCACTTTGCTAAAGATTGCAAAGCAAATGTAGTAAAAGACAGAGAATTCTATCTTAGAATGGCTCAAGAAATGGAAGAAAAAGAGAAAGGAAGGGCATACGTAGCCCAAGTCAAGAGAGACCATCAAGTGTGGTCATCCGGAGATGAGGACGAAGATATCAACAACATTAAGGGTAAAGGCAAAATCTGCATGATGGCAACTGCGGATGAGGATGGGTCAACCAAGCTGGAAAAGAACTACTGCTACGTGGCAAAGGATGGAACTTTGAGCATCGTTGAGCAGGTAAAACTCATGATCTAAACACTTAATTATAGCATGCATGATTGTCAACCATTCCTTGACAACCTTAATGACACATGTGTTGCCGTCCTTTTAGACTATAACAAAGCCCTAGATGAGAAGAACATTGCGTCCCAAGAAATGTTCCATGTTAGAGGACGTCTAGAAGACAAAAGACTCAAAGTTTCCATGCTATAAAAATACTTAGGATTAGAGAAGGATGCTAGAATGTTATGTGAAACCCAACTAGGCATGACATTAGATCAGAGAGATTTAGCTCAAAATGAAATTGTACGATTAAATCTTGTAATAGAAAAACTGTTCAATGAAAGTGAAGCTATTGAGTATCTTGTGAACAATGGAACTGTAGATAACACATATAATTGGGGTTGGTCCAATGGGTACTCCATTGCAAAGGACTCATCACCCCGATTTAACAAAGATCGTCCCTATGTCCCTCCAGACCGAGAGTTCCATTTCCTAGTCAATGAAAAAACCTTTCCCGAGGACATCAAAACGCATTTTGGTCGACTTCATAATCTGAATAATAATTGTGTTATTGAGGAAATTCTTCCTGAATTTTTGGGTCACTCAAATGATGAAATTCCTATCTTTGGCACAACTTATTCCAACTCTCAGACTTCATCAGTTGTTGATGAAGAAATTCTTATGGAATCCGAAGTTCGTATGAACTTCCCATCACTGCCTTCGAACTGCAGTACCGCTCACTGCAATTCTGAACCGTAGTCTGACCAACTGCCTCTCATCAAATGTCCCACAAAGAAATCAACTCAGACTTATGTTGTGATAGTCCAATCTTCCTTACCGTAGACCACAGTTTAGAGTTCAGTGACCATTCAACCAATTTATCATGAATTGCCTATAGAAAATTTCGAGTATGGTCAATGTTCCCAGAATCCTAAACTTTCTAGTTCGGATGAATCAAGTCCTCGTGTTTAAAAGCAATCTAGTGGATCTAAGAAACCGCAGTTGAATCTCAATGACCGCGGTTCTCCAAAAACTAAGGCAAAAATGGCCTTCAAAGAGGAACTTCAATCTCGTGGAAAAAAGCGGGAAATCTTTTCAAAAAACAAAAGACAAATCAAAATTTCAAAACCAAAGAGTCCAAAAAAACTTGTTTTCTCAAATTACTTTTCTAAAAACTCTGCAGTAAAGAAAACAAACAAAAAGGGATGTACAGTTCCTAAAACCTTTTCAAACTCCTCTGACTCAATCCAAAGGAAAGTAAAGTCTTTTCGAAGAAATGGTTTTCAAATCTATTCCTCAGATGATCCAAAATGGAAGGGGATATTACTAACTCCAACACTTTTAATGTCACCTCAAACTTTTAAGAAATCACATCCTAGGAAATCTACAAGTGCTCACACACTCTCCAATCATATTTTTCAAATTCCAAGAGTGCCACAGTCAGATCTCACTCTTCTCGGACTGGTCACAGAACTGTTCCCACACCCTTCGGACCGCTGACCAAGCAGAATGTCAGGGTAAATGACAAAACAATTTCATGTAAATGTCATTGTCAAAAGGGATCACCTTAAGTCAAATCTAACACTTTTCAAAAACCTCGTAACTTTTTTAAACCTCACAACACTTCAAAAGTTCACAAACACCCAGGTCTAGGTCTCAAGATTGACATAAAACCTGTCCCTACAACCTCGATTCATGCATCTTTGAAAAACCCACCAGTCGCCTCGGGCTCCAAACTTGTTTGGGTGCCCAAACTAACCGTTTAATAGATAGTGCCTGCTCCTTGCACATGACCGAAATGTTAGAGTACCTTCGGGATTTCAGGCCTATTTGCAATGGTGGAAAAGTCACATTCGGCAACAATGCGAATGGAATAATCTAAGGTTACGGTGTGCTTACTACAGGGAACTTCTCTATTCAAAAGGTAGCTTACGTAGAAGGTCTTAAACACAATCTCATCAGTGTATGCCAACTGTGTAAAGCAGACAACAAGGTTGAATTTGATAATGAATACTGCTACATAATGACAAGCGATAGAAGCACCTGTTTGATCAAATCCAAGTCCGAAGGGACCATGTATCCTTTGGACGTTTCTCTGATCATTGGGAAACCGCAGCTGTGCTTTCTGTCCAAAGCAGTATCCGAAGTCATCTGATTATGGCACCGCAAGCTAGCCCATCTTAACTTCAGGTATATCAACAATCTGGTCACCGTAGAACTCGTCCGAGGTCTTCCCATTCTCAAATTCAACAATGATACCCTCTGCTCAGCTTATGTATGTGGCAAACAATCAAAAGCAAGCCATCCTATGGTGATTGATTCTTCAATTTTTGAACCACTGGAACTCTTACATATTGATCTCTACGGTCCATCTACCGTAGCCAGTCTCCACCACAAAAAATACATACTGGTTATAGTTGATGACTTCACTCATTTCACTTGGGTCTTCTTCCTGAGACTCAAATCAGAAACTCCGCTGGTGCTGATCAATTTTATCAATGAAATTGAACTTCAAATCAAATTACCAGTGCGTCGCATCCAAAGTGATAATGGAACCGAGTTCACTAATCTTCTCCTGAACAGTTTCTTGGTTTCAAAAGGCATCAACCACAATTTCTCCGCTCCTTACACACTGCAGCAGAATGGCGTAGTAGAGAGAAGAAACCAAACTCTGATAGAAGCAGCCAGATCAATGCTTAACTTCGCGAACCTTCCTCTCTACTTCTGGGCCGAAGCAGTGGCCACAACATGCTTTGTTGAATTCCGAAGCATTGTCTACAAGCGTCTCAACAAAGCTCCGTATGAGGGCCTTAACAACCGCAAGCCAAATGTCAGATTCTTTCACATCTTTGGGTGTAGATGTTTTGTGATCAACAACAAGGATCATCTTAACAAATTTGCACCGAAGTCAGATGAAGGCATTTTCCTTGGCTACTCTACAAACAAGGTAGCCTATAGGGTTCTCATCAGACGCACGAGACTAATAGTTGAAAGCTTCGACATCAAATTCGATGACTATTACGTCCGCAAGACTGCTCCTTCAAATGAAACAAAAGCAATCCTGGAAAGTGATACCCCAGTCTCCTCGGGTCCCCTAAACATAGTTGAAATAAACTATGATGATCTTTTCGACCCCGTAGAGACTGCTCAACTCTCTGAAGTTCTTGTGTCTCCGGAAGCTCAACAGCAGCATGCCGAAGTTTCTGTTCCTACTTTATCCGATGATGTGTCACTCAACACTTCCACCTCACCGGTTGAGGGGGGAAGCTCCACGTCGGATCAAGTGATAACCATCGAGGTTCCAGTACCTGAGGAAGCAGCTCCGGTCCCTATCCGCAGAATTACTCTTCCATCAAATGTCTCCTCAGACTCAGACGATGAAGATATAGAGAACATTGACACAGAAACCGATCCAAGGGTTATCACTCTCTCAACAATCCAGGGGGAACCTCTCTCACTTGCTCAAGAAAATGCTAATCCCACTTCCCCAGTCTAAGAAAATTTGGTGGGCTGCTCACAAGTCCAGGGGCAACTGCCTTCTTCTGCCGCAAAGTCTTTAGATATTGAAGACATTCCCTCCACCGCAGCCGCTGACCATCTGCAACCCCATCTACATGTATGGACGGAGGACCACCCACCGGGATAAATCATCGAAAACCCGTCCGCAGGTATCCAAACTCGATCCTCCAAAGATTTATCTGACCACTGTCACTATGCAACGTTTATGTCTTCGTTCGAGCCCAGAACCATCAAAGAAGCCTTAATGGATCCCGACTGGATATTTGCAATGCAAGAGGAACTGGAAGAGTTTAAAAGAAACAAAGTGTGGCAAATCGTTCCGAAGCCAAAAGGTCACACTGTTGTTGGTACTAGATGGGTGTATAAGAATAAATTAGATGAATCCAGTGCGGTCGTTAGAAACAAAGTGAGACTAGTCGCTAAGGGGTATAGTCAACTTGAAGGTGTTAATTATGATGAAACATACGCCCCTGTAGCCAGGATGGAGGCCATACGCATCTTCTTAGCGTATGCTGCTCACAAGAATATCGATGTACAACAAATGGATGTAAAGAGTGCCTTCCTGAATGGTGAATTGAAAGAGGAGGTTTATCTTCAGCAACCTCCGGGCTTCGAATGTCTTGAATTTCCAGATCACTGCTACAAGCTTGAGAAAGCAGTTTATGGTCTAAAGCAAGCACCAAGAGCGTGGTACGAGACTCTCTCAGAATTTCTTGTCTCGTCCGGTTACAAAAGAGGAGTGATTGAACCCACTTTATTTAGAAAGGCAAACGGTAATCACCATATGCTTGTACAAATATATATGGATGATATCATCTTCGGATCAACTGATCAAGGGATGGTGGATGAATTTTCAAAGCTCATGACCAACACGTTTAAAATAAGCATGAACAGAGAGATTAATTTCTTTCTAGGACTTCAAGTAAAACAAGTTCCCCAATCGATATTCATCCATCAAGAGAAATACACCTCTGAACTGCTGAAGAAATACTCAATGGACAACTGTTCCTCTGCCAAGGTTCCTATGGCCTTTGAATATAAGATTTTTGCTGATCCTTCCGGTGAATCAGTAGACCACAAAACTTATAGAGGAATAATTGGCTCGTTGATGTACCTCACAGCAAGCCGACTAAACATTGTCTTCGCAAAAGGTGTATGCGTAAGATACCAAGCCGATCCGAAAGTATCTCACATGACCGCAACTAAGCAAATTCTCAGATACTTAAAGGGCAGAAAGGTTCTAGGCCTCTGGTATCCCACAGGGAACGACTTCAGCCTACAAGCTTTCACAGATGTGAATCATGCTGGATGTAGATTGGATAGAAAAAGCACTTCCGATGGCTATCAATTTCTCGGAGGAAGACTCGTCAGTTGGTCATCAAGGAAACAAAATTGTGTCTCATTGTCTACTGCAGAAACTGAATATGTGGTCGCAGCCAGCTATTGCTCACAAGTCTTGTGGATGAAAACGCAACTTATGGACTACGGATACAGGATGATGTAAATACCGATTTACTGTGACTCAGAGAGTGCGATAGCGATTTCCCACAATCCTATTCATCACTCTAAGACGAAGCATATTGAACTACGGTATCATTTCATCAAAGACCACATTCTGAAAGGTAACATTGAACTAATTTTTGCTAACACTCATGAAGAGATTGCTGATGTATTCACAAAAGCACTTGACTCTACAAAACTCAATAGTTTCTTACAAATGTTAGGAATGATGAATCCGGACCCGCAATTCTTTTTGAATTGATAGGTACCGCAGACCATCTCTGGTCCCCCTTGCGGTCCTAACAAAATATATCTATCATACACGGTTTCAGTATACTTTGTGTACCGCAGTATACCTGGTGTACCGCAACCATATATCATACCTATATTTCTAAGGTCCTTATTGTTTGTTATTTCTGATTTTGTTCAAGTGTTTCTCTTAGTTTCTTCTATCGCAATCTTATAACCATCCACCGCAATGACTAATCTCTCCTCATTGATGTATCAATCCGCAATGACTGACCAATCCGCAGTCACATTGAATGAACCTTCAACTAATTCATAAATTCCAAAGAACGTTGTGTGTTATTTAATGATCAAAAAACATTCTCAAAAAAACAATCTTTGTGTAGCACATCACCGTTTCAGTTCTCCTTTTTCAAATAATCCTTTTGTCAGACCTATTTTGGGTTTGATACCAAATAAAATAGTTTCCTAATAAAAGAAATCTTTAAGAAATCTGTTTCCTTAAACTGCCTAATCCCCCTTGCCCCAAGATGTCAAATCCGTTCAAATTCCACCTTTATTCAACGGACCTAAGCCCCTCACCACACGATCTTCAAACGTGTGATAATGGGCCTGACACTTCATTAAATGCTACATTTTTGGAAAATCAAAACATTAAAACTTTTTTTTTCAATCGTATTTGTGGCTGATATTCACATTTTTCTTAAAAATGAAAACTCAAGGGTTTTTATCTTTAACCGCCACATATAGAGTAAAAACAATAAACTTTTGAGATCCGCCCCCATAAAAACCTTTTTTTTCTCATCCAAGAAAGCTTTACGCTTTCTGAACCTTCTTAGATGATCTTCATCTTCTTCACCTTCTTGCACTCAAGTTTTCTGCAAGTTCTTCAAACTTTTTTCAAAATGGTGAAGTCTGGCATTTCAAAAAAGCAATCTAAAGCTTCTGGTTCTGCTCAACCTGCTGGTTCTGATTCCGCCACAAGGAACCAATCGCCATCCATTGCCTCAAGCAACTTTAGGGCACTCTTTAAAGATCATTCAGCCTACAATGAATCCATTCGACTCATGAACAAGTTCATCTCTAATCACCCTCTGTTTGTACCATTTGATTCCTTCACTGATGTGGTTCCAATTTCAACTCTCTTCAAGTGTGCATTCCCGGCGGACCGTCCCCTTAACAACCTACAAGAAGTTAGTCTGAACTTAATGGATGATTCCCTGGTCATCTTGACCAAAGACAAGTTTCTGTATGCAATCAATCTACTGGTTCATCCAACTGTAAAGTTCATATCTCCAAGTGTGACGGACATCATCTCTTCACTCTACCAAATGGGATACTAGAAGAAGCTCAATGGGATAGGAGAGTTCAAGAAAAATCAACTCCCTGCGGTCTGGCAGTTTGTCTGTCACTTCGTGATCCGCAGTCTGTTAGGAAGAACCGGAGGCACTGATAACTTGGGCCTCAAGCTATTGGAGCTAGTCTGTAGCATTTTCACAGGCCACGACGTCAACTACGGTCAGATCTTATTGGATGACTTCCTTCAGTACATCACTAAGGAGAATCCGAGGGAAAATCCTACAGAGCCCACATTTGCAAGGTTTTTGTCCTTATGCATCTCAGACCTCCACCGCGATGCAAAGATCAGCATGGGCAGCGACATCAACTTCTTCGTCACTTGTGATCTCAAAAGGTACCCCCCCCCCTCTAGAGATCAATTTGTCTTTGGACCTTTAAGAAGCTTACCCATACATATCTTGACTACTGCTGGACATGAGACAAAACCTCCCGGAAGGTATTGACCCATACCTTTCTACCCCGCCTCTACCCAGTCAGAATATACTAGCCTCTAGAGCACCCCGTGATCCGGAACATACCGCATCTCCATCTTCCACTACTCTATCTAAACTCCCTTTAGCCCAACGACTTAAAAAGCTTTCTTCAAGAAAAACCTCCCGATGGAAGTCCAAGAAAGGTAATCCATCCAAAGAAGTCGAACCATCCAAAAAACGCAAATTCAGGCATGTTGTCTCTTCGGATGAAGACTCCGATCCAATTCAGACTCCTGCCGTCAATGTTGAAGATGAGTCTGATGATAACTCTGTCCCAATTCTCATTCTCAAGAAACACAAAACCAAACCAAGTTCTAGCCAAATGTGTGACCGGACTGATACCGAAGTCTCTCAAAAGACTCTGGTAGTCCTTGGGGTCCCCGCAGACCCATTAACATCAACCCTCCCCAGCCACTCAGACACAGTAAGTGTGTCTGCTTCATCAAAACATGGAGACTCTCCCCCAGCTAAATCCCAAGATGATTTAATTGGTTCTTTTCACCCTAAGGTCTCCAGGGCTTCACGACTTCATTTCTTTCAGGAACAGGAGTTGCGCTCCATACTTGACTTTGTAATTCAAACACTTGATACACCTTCCCAACTGCAGGACAATTCTTCAGTCCTTGCCAGAACTAAGCCGAGGCCAAAATTGACTACGGGTCAAGGAGACCAAGGAAGCTCAGGAAATCCTACTCTGCTTACCTTACATACAGGTGGTTGAGGTACGGTGAGCACAAATATGCAAGGATCCATGCACCCGAGGGACACCTCGGTGCGTAATCAAGGTTTTGACGGATATGTCTCTGATGATACCTTCACTCGGGATCGTCCGACTACCGAGTCTGGTATCAAGAAGTATGAAGCTTTTCGCAGGGCATTTCAGGCTCGAAAAGATCGGCAAACACAGCAGCTTCAGCAAAAGGAGAAAGAAATTCAAACGGTGGCTAAGTACTGGGCAGACACAATCAACAACACCAACACCGTAGCCAATATTCTCAAGGTTCAAGAATGGATGACCGCAATGTTTGAGACCATCCGCAAAGCTCAGTCTATTCCTAATGGTGCAGGTCCATCCTAGCCCCCTCCAACTCAAACTGTTCAAGACTCCCAAGATGTTGGAACAGCAATCGAAGTCAGTTCTGGACCTAGTTTTGGATTTGATGACATTTACATGGATGAAATCAATTAACCGGACCCATCAGATGATATGATGATGATTTTTGACGAGGAAGAAGAATCAAGCAGATCCCAACACTCTACTTCAAAGTCCAAGGAAAAGAAGAAGAGGAAGAAAATGGCTGTTTCAAGAAAAGAATTTCTAATCCTGCAAAACAAAATAGATCAGATTTTAGCTGCAGTGAAGTCCAGCCAACCGCAACCGGAAGATGTTCCTGGACCGCAATCCCTGATTGAAAGAATAGAACGTTTGGAAGCAAGAGAAAGACTTTCTGCTGAGAGAATCTCTCTCAAGGTTGAAATGGGTATCCGAGCCCTGGATTCAAGCCGGAAGGCGGATCATCAACAATTCATAACCACTGCGGAGCGACTCATCACTGAAATGACCGCAATCAAAGCTGAACTTCAAACAGCCATTGCGGGTCAACATACTTATTCAAAGAAGCTTGTTAAGGAAACTCACAACGCTTATGAGTCCGCTATCTCAGTCTTACAAACAACCATTAACAACCTCAGAAGTTCCTTATCCTCAAACTTCCATGGCCAGGAGATTCTTAGATTTACCAAGGAGATCCACAAACTGCTATTCAACACCGCAACCCCCACCAATCAGCAACTTAGTGAGGCTATCAAAGCTCAGTTTAATGAAGTCTGTGCCAAGATTGACGGTCTTAAGCAATGGCTTGAGGAGGAACCCGATGTTCCTTCCTTAAGAGGGGGAAGTGAAGACCGTGGCTCAGACCGCATCTCACCTCAACATTCACATCCGCATCAACATTTACAATCTCCCATCCGAATCGGTCCCAGTCATCAGCAAACAATCATCCCTGAACTCATCATTCAACAAAAAGTTCCTACTCCGCAATCTTCCCCACAACCATCTCCCAAAAAGAAGACTCATGTGCCTTCTCCTCAACAAAGTTAAATTCATTCTAGTCATCAGTCTCCTCCAAAACATCAAGAAGTTCAAGTTGTTCAACATCCTTCTTCCCCACATCCGGAGACTCCCCTCATTTCATAAATTTAGCCCCAACAATGTTATCCGAAAACTCCTATGACTCTCCCAACACCAAACAAAGGAAAGCTGACTGGAGAGCAGCTAAGTTAGAAGAACTGATATGGAGAGATCACGGATTCGACATCACTATGTATGAATCCCTCATCAATTCCTGGGTTAATCCCATCTGAAGATTACTTGATGATGACTACAAGCCGTATCTCACCTATGCGGAACCCCCATCTGACGGTTATTGGGACATTCCTATTTCTCCCAACGCAAAATTCTTCACCGTCTTTGAATCGTTTGACCGCAAGCTCTCGGATGATCAGAGGTTGCCACTGGAGTTTGAAAGGCTTAACAAATTCCATGCCAAGCATGGATCTGCAATTGAGAAAATTTGGTCGAACGAAAAACCCACCGTAGTCAAGAACTACAAGCCCAAAAAGTTTATGAAAGCAGAATTCATCCAGTATACTCTCACTAGAAGAAATTCAGACTGTGTCTGAACCCAAGCTGATTTTCCTTGCATAAACCCGGAGGAAATCTTCCTGATTGCTAAGGTATTTTAGAACAAGTGTGAGAAGCATCCAAAGATGAAGATTACGTATGAAAGGGCCTGTACATTTCGAAAAGAGACTGTTTGTGATTTTTCAAAGATTGACGCGGACATCCACCCAACACTTGCTCAGAAGTTCAACCTTCCTCCTCTCGAACCAGCTTCGATGCTGACTGAAGGTTTTTAAGAGCGATCCCTTGGAGCAACTAACTTTCCTGATCTTAGAGTCATTTTCAAGCGCAAGAATGATGAAACCAAGTACTTCATTCCAATGACTGCCATGAACCGCATGACCCGGAGGCAACTTGAAGTCACTCAAACTGCAGTTAACAAGTCAAAACATACAACTGCTGAAGTAAAGTTTGAAATCTCCAGGAGAATTGTGTGGCTCAGTGAAGTCAGGAAGTTCTGGTGGATTCTCATCAAATTCCTTAAACTCGACAAATGAAAGGAAAGTTGAAGAGGTCACTAAGGGGGAAATTGTTGAAACATGAAAGTGAACCTCTTAAACTTGAAGAGATCCGAAGCCATCACAAGACCCGCAGTCAAGATCCAAACCGCAATCTAGAACCGCATCCGCAGTCGATGTCATCAATCTTAGTTTTTATTTTTATCTGTTATCTTATGTCTTTACACTTCTTTATCCAATGTGCTTTGCATTGCAACCTTAGACAGATTTAACTTTGTAATCTTCGAGACTCTATAAATAGAACTCTCTCTTTCTGAATGAATACATCTATCAATTATCTCTATCTTGAATATCGTATTCTACTTATCCTCTCTTACTTTCTCGTCTTAAAAGATCTTCATAACTTAATCTGAAATATTAAGATCGTTATCTCTCTTCGGAGCAAGTCAGCTTTGACTTAATCAGTAAGTTTGATATCACTTACTAACTTGGGTTGGTTGCAATCCTCGTTAAGAATCAGCTTAAGTGTCTTCTTGATATAATACTTGTTGTCATTTATATTTCCTTATATTTCTGCACTTAATTATCTAACTATCTAACTCTAACTTATTATTATTGTTGAGCTTTATGATCCACTGAGCTAAACTTCATTCTGCATTATTACTTGTTCTAATGTTTGTTCAAGTGTGTTACTCAAGTTTTTCTCTCAACAAAAACTATCTTAAAAAATATTAACAAACATGTGCTAAAGATAACTCACTTATAACCATTAACTATAAAATGATAAATCTTATAAAAATATAAAATTTCAATATAAAATATTATCAGTATCTTAAATCATATTACAAAAGAGACATTTATTAAAAGTTTAAACTAAAAAACTTATTAAAATAATTGAATGTAATACACAAAAGTAAATGAACACCACTTTGTGTTTGAGAACATTTTCTTTTTTAAGTTATATTTTTATGTAAAGGGTTTTTGATACATTGTATTTGTGTTTTATAACCCATCTTTATTAAATGTTTAAACTAAAAAACTTATTAAAATAATTGAATGTAATACACAAAAGAAAATGAACACCACTTTGTGTTTGAGAACACTTTGTTTTTTAAGTTATATTTTTATGTAAAGGGTTTTTGATACATTGTATTTATGTTTTATAACCCATCTTTATTAAAAGTTTAAACTAAAAAAATTATTAAAATAATTGAATGTAATACACAAAAGAAAATCACCACTTTGTGTTTGCGAACATTTTCTTTTTTAAGTTATAGTTTTATGTAAAGGGTTTTTGATACATTGTATTTGTGTTTTATAACCCATCTTCAATCAGCCTTGCAAATTATATCATGTTACCTTTGCAAGACTTTCACATTATAATTTTTCATTTCCTTAAATGGTAAATGTCTCAAAATCCATTAGTTGCAACATTTTTATCCTTTTATACAATGCTTACTATATTAAATATAGATTAGTTATATTCAGTAAAGTAACCAGATTAATCAATGAAAATGTTTTCATGGATACTCTTAATGTAACCATTAAAAAGGGAAAAAATCAAATAAATTGTACATTGCAATTCATTTAGCACTTGTTTTTTTGTGGAAAATATGGTTTTCTATAAGCACAATTTATTATACAATAACCAGATTATTTTAATTAGAATACAGTTTTTGGAATATATTTGACATCTAGATTTTAGTAGTAAATTTTCAAAATTTGGATAAAGTATATATTTCTATGTGATCTAGTATAATGACTATGTTCACTGACCATAAAACTTGTTCTTTTAATTTGCTATTTAACTTCGGCTATCTTGTCTCATTTATGGTCCATAAACTCAGTAAATGTAAGATCCTTAAAATTCTTGAAGAATTTTAAACTTTTAAAACAACCCAGAATTCATCATTGTTTAAAAAATAGTTTTCAAAACAGGTATGATATGAGAGTATTCCCAAAATCATAAAACAAAACATGAGGAGGTGCACGATCACGCCTTCGCCTTCCTGCGATCCTCTGAGGTACTTTATGTTGGGTTTTGTGCATAACATCATTCCTATGGTGTACGTGCAACCCTAATTGCTTTGGATCTAGGTTTTTCTAATTTGAACATACAACTATAAATACCAAAGAAATAACCGTATGACTAGTATACATATATCAAAAATCACATATGATTAGGGTTAGAATCTTTACCTCTCTTGTTATGTTGCAATAACAAGTTTAATCCTTCTTGATCTTGACTTCTGAAAGCCTAGTTCTCCAAGTGTTGCACCTCTAATGGAGTCACAAACAACCAATGCAAGAAGATGACTTAGGAGAGAAGGATTTTGGCTAGGGTTTCTTTCTTTTAATGCTTAGGCCGAAAATCCTTAGTCATGGGGTCTATTTATACTTGTGGCTACTAGGGTTTTAGGTGGAAACCCTAATGTGACAGCTTAGGCCTTAAGCATCACATGGACACCTTCTAGAATTCCTTTGGACGAATTCTTCATGGGCTATCCATAGAATTCGTCCAACCTTATTCCAAGGTGATCCATCAGCCCAATTGCAACTATCAATGATCTGCAATATCAGTCCCCAATTATTTAATCAGTCTCTTTTGATCATCAAATTAATTCCAAATTAATTTCTGATCAATACTAATTAAATAATATGATTTCCAAATAATATATTAATCTTGTAATATATTAATAAAACCATTTTGATTACCAATTTATTATTCACATAATAAATTCTACTCTCTCTCTCCTCTTGTCGTCCTATCAAGTTGCATGAGTGAAGGGAACCCAAAAGGACCATGCTCATAATCAAATCAAGTACATAGCAAAAATAGTAATGGGCTTAGACACCTAATCCAACTGTCTCCCACTTGGATAAGTCTAATAACTATTATTGCGTACGACTTCAGAATCTGATTAGCAATCGTAGATTTCAAAAGTCGTTGTCGAACTCTGATCTTATCAGCAACGCTTCCTTTAGATAAGGGATCATATATTCCTCCATTCTCAAGATATCGTATAGACATGAGACATGGATTATAATCATTCTCTCCATCTATGTGTTGTTTCCCGATTTCCGATTTAAGACGACTGACAATAGACTTCAGTTGAAAACATAAACCTAGTCCAAGCTTGGCCAAGCGCTTAGGGTGTCATCACTAAATCATCGAGGGGCCCACATATGTCACTTTTATCCCACTTGGGGTAAAAGGAACAGATAAACGTCGACTCATATGCTTGCACTATTTACTTATCAAATCTCACACAACAATATGTTTTATAACATCAAGTTACTGATGCGTTTACGCATTATCAATGTGCAACCGAATCGCAAACAACAACTCATATCTCTCCGTTTCAAGAATATAAGATATTGTTGTCTCACAATCAATCATGATAAAATCCATGAAGTGATTCACGTGAGTGTGGGTTTAATCCAATACTTAAATCTTACTTCAGGAGCACTCATGAACACTACAACAAACTTTTGCTGTGTCTAAACGCTTTAGACAATCTACAGTCGGATTCATGATAGTCTTGCCTCATTACCTACTTCCAAAGTATGATTGACTGTGGATGTTTGAATAACCTAGTTATTCTGGAAGTCAAAATATGCCAAGTGAAACACAAGAATAATTGAATCCAATATGGCCTTAAGACTTTTGAGTATAAATAAAACACATATTATTTAATCACCATATTGATTACACATTATTCATTGTATAATGTTTCGGATAATCAACTTAATACTTGAATTGAAACAATAGTTATCCCATGCTCCAAGCATGCATACTATGTTCACCAATGGTCCTTACTTTGTGAAATAGACCTATTGAACACATGTCCAACGATGTCGGTTTCACAATTTCCAATCCTTACTATAAGTGTAATAATATCAAATTCTTGCTATGTGTTAGATTCTAACATTTTACGCAATGATCCTTTTGTAATGACATAGCACCAAAGTCACAAAGACTTTGCTAATGATATTACAAAGTGCTCTATTGGAGATTGTTACAAGACAATTCCAGAGAAGTCTCAAATTCAAAGTACATTCCTTTGAACATTCTTCTTCCATAAAAGTTTCTAATCTACATAGATTCTTAATATTCAACTCCCATTATGGAAACATTTCTATATTTGCCATATGACAACTCATTCCTAATAGAATCCTATATATCCATAATAATGTCAATATGATCCATTCATTACTATACTTCCAACTTTCCACAAGCGACAAATCCTTAGCGAACCTTAGATTGTCCTTGACAGTTGTTTAACTTACTTTAGTCATATCCGGTTCTGGTCCTTTTCCCTCTTAATGTGTAGGCATTTGGAATAGACAGAACGGTCGAATATTACAACATATGCAATCGATCCTCTATACGAAGCGTATGGAATACGATTCATAATGTCTTACATAAAGACATGATACTTTACCAATCTCCGACTATAATATTGTCATATATATAATTCCTTTATTTTGAACCTTTTCAACATAACATTCATACATGCCCTTTGACTAAATTTGATTAAAATTTCTCGATCTAAGCTTTTAGATTTGAAATGAATTATAAGTTCCTCTCCCTTAATTATAGCAAAACAACTTTTCAACATCTTCAACTTTGCGAATTGAAACTTTTGTTTTCTATAATTAATATTGCTAACTCGCAACACTTAACATAATAATAATGCTCCCACTAGCATGATAATTATATCCTTACCAGCATAACACTTATGCTCCCACTAGCTTTGACATGTATTCAGAAATTAGTTGGACTTCTAGAAATCAACACTTATTGACTTCCTTATCCAAATTTCATATTTCTGATATGAGACGCTTCGATAAGCTTTTATCTAAGCTCATACACCTTTTAGAAAGTTCATATGTGTGTCTAAACTATTTCAGAACTTATAGCAATAAGTCTTAAATGTTCAAACTATTTTCCATTTGTCACAATTCGAACTATGAAGAGGGATGTCGTAATCATAATCGAATTTGAGAATGCAAATTACACAATCGCTATGTCCTTAAAATCTTCCTCGTAAAAGCGTTTCCTCACAATCATTTTCATGAAATGGATAGAAACCTTGTTACTTAGATTTTATGGTGTATTTGTTCCTATCCATGTGAATTTGTCATAACCATAATCATAAGACAACGTTTCGACAAATCCAAAACCATATGGACTGAACTTGTTCAATCTTAATTTCTTACCATCTGGCAGCACAAGGCCTACCATGTCTTCCAAGTAGTTGAGTACCTCACCCATACAGATCAATGAACTTTCACCAATCAAGGTGCTTTGCCTTATGCAATCAATTGAGAACTCTTAGGACTCACATGCATAGTTAACTTAACTAGAATGGCACAGAAACAAGAATATGTCGACACGATAGGTTACAAACCTCAAGTCGTGTGCTAGTGATAGACAATAGGTTTATTCTTGATTAGTCCTTGAAGCTATTCAAGACCATTACGACTCCCACTGACCTATTGACATATATTCCACATTTGATGAGTGTTATAAACCTACTTAAGATTATGTAACTCAAGGCTCAATCTAGAAGTATGACTCTAAGACTCGATTTTGGAATGAAGTATGATTCACCTTTTGATTTAACCATTTCAACAATTGCCCTTTCCTCTTCTTATCCATGCTGATGCACTAAGGTGTCCTTAGAGGATCAATTGTGACACGGTTTCATAATCACTAAGTTAATCATAAAATATGATACTTAAGTACTCCTCCTTCTTTTCAGATTGGAGAAACTTTTATCTTTCTGCCTAATTGGTTCTTCTTATTCGTTCTGCTATTCATTGAAACTTTTCCAATGATTCAGGATTACACTTAATCTTGTAAGTATAACCATGTTTACTAAACTTTTAGGAAATCATAACAAATAGTCTTATCGTTCTTTGTGGTTGACCTGATCAGTGCACAACCAAGTGTATCTGATCCCCTAGTCCTTCACTTGACTCACATATACATGTGAACAAGGAATTAGTCTTAATTTCCCAAATACGAAGGTTCTCATTCATCATACAATACCAGTTGCATGATTCCAAGTTTCTGTCCAATTGAAACTTGGGTGATGAGAATCATTCCTTATTTGGCAAATTTTCGACACTACCACAAATAACATAATTAAGAATCACATCCATTTTCAATATTGTTAACAATAGAAACATACAAAAATCAATTTTCATAAAAGTCATTGCAAGGATATATATAAATAAGACAAAATCAAATTTTCTTTTATTTATAAAAACACGGAAAAACATATCCTTACAACGCAATTACAAATGAAAAACTTATCCGATCATCGAACCATGCGATCGAAATCCATCTCTTCGCGATCAGACTCATCATACTTTTCCTTTAAGCTTCCTTTCTTTTCTTCGATCCTACAAAACATCAAAATCCAATCTTATCGCATCATGTATTAAGAATCTACAAAATAAGAGCTAAATAGAGTTGGATAGTGGATTTTACCTGAAGCAGAGTCATACATCTTGACTCTCCCATCCTTGCGATTCTTTCAGGTAGATACAACAGCTTCGTAACTAATGCCCTTGTCTTGGTAGTAGAAACAAACGGACTCTTTTGGAATAGCACATGGGACAATCTCAGATTTAGCCTTTCTCTTTACCATCCGGGCAAACGGTTTGACCATGACCAATCCCTTTCCATTGGGAAGAGTAAGTTTTTATGGACTTCCAATGTTGCCATTATCAATGTCCATGGAAATTTGGGAGGTTGATGTACCAGTAAAAGTTGCTTTACCAGTGCGCCAAATCATTGTTGATTCAGCAGCAATAAGCAAATGGGTAAGATCAATGAGGGTCACGTCGTGGTCCATCATATAGTAATCTTTAACGAAACTCACTATATGAGTCAAGAAGTGATTGAAGAACCAAGTCAACATCCAACTACCTTAAGACAATGACACCCAACATTCCCAACTTGTCAATATGCAACTTCATGTCCAAGACGTGAGCACATATAGACTTTCCATCATCGTGTTTGCTTGCCAACAGGGCTTGAGTGACCTTGAACTTTTCAAGTCGACGAACACATGGGTCAGGGAGAATTATTAGAGGAGGTAGAGGAAGTGAAGCATGATTTCCATTTCCACGATCCAATCGTGGAACATCATCTTCATGTAGAAAGCTTTTTCCAAAGGATTCGGGAAGACCATAGTTGTTAGAATTTGACATCTACAAAACGGGAGAAATTCAAGTTAGTTGATTCAATCCTTAATATAACACCCAAATGAAATATTAAGGATACGACCCAACACAATATTCTACAACTTGGAAGAGGGATGTCGTAATCCAGTTGCAAAATATTTAAAGGTAGGTAAATGATGATTTACCAATTTCCACCATGAAAAACGAAAAAGAAAATTAGGTTTTAAATGAATTGAAATTCCTAGATCTTTTGAGATTCATTGAACTTTTCAATGGCATGTTTAATCTCGATTATGCCCTTTAATTTTGTGACTGGGATACCGAGGATCACAAACAAGGTGTGAATAACCATGCAAATTAGCTTGGTACTCTCGAAGACATCTATCACCTAATCAATGTGTCGGTTAACCACACACGCTCCATTGATCTATGATAATCTATGAGCTAACCATTTCCATCCTTCATTAGTCCCATATTAGTGTGCCGATTAACCACACACGCTCCACTAACGACCAACAAGGTGCAATGTGCAATTTCATGGATTAGCACCAAATTCACATTTTTCCGAAAGTAACTAAGATTTGGGAACTTATAAAAGTGTTTAGTTACTTCGTATTTCATTATACTTATAATGGAAGGTTGTGTCCTATCCTACCCGTTCGGCTAACGACCCTCCACTAGTAAAGGGTGCGGTGAGTAAGAGTGGATACCTAGCGGTCATGTTACAGGCCGCTTCCTTAAACATCCCTTATAGACCAGCTTCGTGAATGAGGCCCACTAACGGTAAGACTGGCCTTTTATTTATACATATATAATATATTAGACCTTTAATTTTATATAGTATAAGGGTGTATTTTATACATTTTAAAATACTAAGTGGTTTAATCTATTAATAAATAATACTTTTAATTTGATTAAAATTAAATCATATTATTATGGATTTATTAATTCTTTCTTTTAATTAAACACTTAATTAATTTAATAAAATCCATAAGGGTATAATTTGAACTTTTCAAAACACTAGGGTTTTAGAAGTTAATATTTCAAAATTAATACCTTTTAATTAAATTTTAAATTCCAAAACTTGAGGACAAATTTTGAAACTTTTCAAAATATTAGGGTTTAACCATTTAAATTTCAAAAACTAAAACTTTTAAGTTCAAATTTAAACTATAAAACCTAAAGGGTGTAATTTAAAACTTTTTCAAAATTACTAGGTTAAATATTTGAATCAAAATAATCCTATATTATCCATATTTAACTAAATCCACCAAATTTGATAAGGATATCCATAGCAATCATAAAAAATCAAATTTAGGCAAGAAAAACGAGTTTTGGTAGTTATCCTAATCAAAAACTGGCCAAAAATCGAAAATCTGGGCAACAGAACCCTGGACTCGTCGAGTCCACTATGGAACTCGTCGAGTCCATACATGGACTCGTCGAGTCAGCCTTTCAGACAGCAAAATCTTCGACTTTTTGATGCTTTGGCAGTTCACTTTTGCATCTATTCAATAGAAAAACGACCTAGGCTCTGATACCACTGTTGGGTTTTGTGCATAACATCATTCCTATGGTGTACGTGCAACCCTGATTGCTTTGGATCTAAGTTTTTCTAATTTGAACATACAACTATGAATACCAAAGCAATAACCCTATGACTAGTATACATATATCGAAAATCACATATGATTAGGGTTAAAATCTTTACCTGTCTTGTTATGTTGCAATAACAAGTTTAATCCTTCTTGATCTTGACTTCTGAAAGCCTAGGGCCCCAAGTGTTGCACCTCTAATGGAGTCACAAACACCCAATGCAAGAAGATGACTTAGGAGAGAAGGATTTCGGCTAGGGTTTCTTTCTTTCAATGCTTAGGCTGAAAATCCTTAGTCATGGGGTCTATTTATACTTGTGGCTGCTAGGGTTTTAGGTTTCAACCCTAATGTGACTGCTTAGGCCTTAAGCAGCCCATGGACACCTTCTAGAATCCCCTTAGAAGAATTCTTCATGGACTATCCATAGAATTGGTCTAACCTTATTCCAAGGTGATCCATCAGCCCAATTGCAACTATCAATGATCTGCAATATCAGTCCCTAATTATTTAATCAGTCTCTTTTGATCACCAAATTAATTTCTGATCAATACTAATTAAATAATATGATTTCTAAATAATATATTAATCTTGCAATATATTAATTAAACCATTTTGAGTACTAATTTATTATTCACATAATAAATTCTACTCTCTCTCCTCTTGTCATCCTATCAAGTTGCATGAGTGAAGGCAACCCAAAAGGACCATGCTCATAATCAAATCAAGTACATCCCAAAAATAGTTATGGGCTTAGACACCTAATCCAACACTTTAAACATAACCCAAAACTATAAGCCCAAAGCTTAGTGAGTTCCCTCAAAATATCAAACACAAACAGATAGCACATATACAAATAACAGCATGCAATGGGTCCACAACTAACAGACTGGATTACCCCTGAGCCCACAGCATAAGTCTGGCTTGCCCACAACATATTATATAATCACTAGTTTGTTCTTTCTGTTATTATTATTTTCATAAAACAATAAATATTCTCCAATTAAATACAAGAGTTGAATTTATTTATTAATAATCAAATACTTAACAAGTATTCACTAAGTACCAACTTGATTAAGATGTGATCCTATAGGATCATATGTTATTATCAATATCACTCAATAATAATTCTTAAGCATATAAATTCAACATATGGACGTCTATTTATAGAGGGAAAAAAATATGAATTTTGTTATTTTTAGTGTTTTTGAAATAAAATAAGCTCTATAAATTAAAAACAACTGATTTTTTTTGTTGCTTTTTTGTTGTAATCAAGTGCATGTACCTCCGCTTAACAAATTTATGTTGGGTTTTGTGTACTATAACACTCCTATGGTGCACATACAACCCTAATAGGTTTGGATCTAAGTTTTTCTCTAATAAAATTCCAAAGCATGAAGCCTACAACTAGCATACAATTTCGGTACATGAATCATAAAATCAAGTTAGAAGAATACCTCTTTATTGTAGCTTGTAGGTTTTTGGCCTTTCAAGAGCTTAGCACCTCAAGTGTGATGCCTCAAATGGTCCACAAATACCATAAACAAAGGAGGACTTTGAGAGAGAGGCTAGACACTCCAAAATCGGCTATCTCTCTTCCTAGAAGACTTATGGGGCGGAAGGGATAACACATATATAGTGTAGGATTCCAAGAGTCAAGGGTAAATCCTAATCCATACACTTAGGTTATGATCCATATCTCATGTGGGTTAACTCTTCATCGATACTTACATAAACTTAGCCCATCATAGATCAATAGACCAAACAATATATATATATATATATATATATATATATATATATATATATATATATATATATATATATATATATCATTGATTTACATAATCAGTCCCCATTAATTTAATTAGTCTCTTTTGATCACTAAATTAATTCTTGATCAATACTAATTAAATAATGTGATTTCACAATTAATATATTATACTTATAATATATTAATAAATCATAAATAACCTCTTTCTCAAATATCCATCCTATCAGATTGTTCTGGTGAAGCAGCCCAAATGGACCATGATACTCCCGGGTCAAGTACATACCAATTATAGTTATGGGCTCAAACACCTAATCCAAAAATCTACACCACAACATAAGTCTGGCTTGCCCTTGGCCCATAACTTATGTCTGGCTTGCTCCTCGGCCTGATCAGTCCTCGGACTGAATACCACTAAGCCCTTAGTACAATTCTGTCATGCCCTTCCCGACCCTCAGCTCGTATGTAGAATGCTCATGAGCCCTCAGTATGAGTCTGACATTACCTCGCCGTCCCTCAGCATATATATGGTTTGCTCCAGGGTTTGTTGGGTACAACATGGAGCAGTACAACCTCAACCCAACCCATACAATATGTCGACATATAACATATAACATCATATACAGATAAACAGACAGTATCACAGGTAGCCCTATAGATCTACCAAACTAGCATATCAGGACTAACATGCATATCTATTCATACTCATCATAACAACATTGTTAGGTTATCAAACCAATGAGCCGGCCTTGATGCCTTCGACCCGAAAGTATAGTGAGGAAACTCAACCCATAAGCAGAACATAACTGATAAGGTCGGACACCGAATCTCTGCTCTCTACTCAATGCCTACATCCACCAAGTGACCAATTCCATCAAAATCCCGAAATACCTAAAATACCCGCAAAGTCAAACTGGGTCAAACTCAAAGTCAACTGGTAAAAATCAATAAACCCACTGAGTCAACCCAACCAAGTGAACTCAACATGGGCTGACCCATGCGAGTACGCGGGGCATACTTGTGACATCCCCATTTTCACGGCCAGAAAAGACCGATTTTGTTTATGCTTTATTTGAAAATCAGAGTAACATTTTTAAATAAAAGTGTTGCGGAATTTGTTCCCAAAATAAAATATGATACAGATTTATCAAAGCATTTCCGAAGAAATGTATTTCATTAAAAACCTTGGGATGTCATGTTCGATACAGATCAAAAGCATAAACAGTACAATATAAGCCTTGCAACATTTATTCATATCTACCGGCCTATAATCCGTAATCCCTTATCCAAAACATCTCATCTATGCTCGAGTGCCCCTACCTGTAATACAAGAAACTGAGTGGGTCAGGCTTGGGAGCCTGGTGAGCACATAGGGTTTTCAACCCACAATAAATAAGTTATTTAATTTCATCAACCAACAATAACCTAATTACCCGTTCCCGTTATCCTCACTTTATGTCCCTAAAACACCTATCATAAGGGACCTACCCTAAGGATCATTATCAGGATGGACACTACTGCTAAGGGGATTCCTCAGCAATAAATGTCCTTAAGGCAACCATAAGGGGGATGGAGTACACCGGTGAACACATCGTTCACAAACACCTACAGGTTGCGAGCCTGCTAGCGTTCCACTGGACTGTCTAGAAGAGTCCATGGTCGTCATCTATACTCCGCTAGATGACTAGAAACATCGTCAACATCGAGGCCTCTCGTCATTTTATTTCATCAAACCCAACTATTATATCTACCCATGTTTTACCCAACACATTTTGTAGATATAAAATACATATACAGTTTAAATCCTTTAAAACATGTATGAAATCTTTCATCCAGCATAAAAAACAAATATTCAAACAATATGCGCACATAGCACGTAATTTATATAAAATAATTCATATCTATGTGTAAGATGAAAGTAACTATGCACTCACTTGTTAAGGTGGTGATTCCGAACTCAGACAGCGCTTCGCTTCTATTAATTTATTTTCTTTCAACGAAACCTAGTATCATTACCACTAGATTTTAGTCTAATATTCATCGAGACTAATTAATAGTCTAGCTATTATTACTATTATATAAGGTTAAACAATACTCTTCACCCACTATGTATTTTGCCATATAGCACTTCTGAAATCCAACAACCCTATGCGGCCCTTTAAACCAGATTCCCCGTACCACGAGTGGTTAAAAATATATTATAACGACACTTATCTAACTCATAATAATAGCCCAAGTACTTATTATAAGTTCCTAATAACATTACTATAATTAAATAAAAGCTATATTAAAAATAGCGTAGGCGTAGCTCACTTACAACGGGTTTTATAGAAAATCGGGCTTCGCTTGGAGCAGCGGTTCTGAGCCAAAAGCTCTTCTTCTCGGAGCTTCCCGGTGCTCCGGGACTTGCTTTTAACACCTTGCAGGTGCTAGGGAAAAACCTTGAAGGTTTGGGGTATTTGGGTGGAAATAAGTGGAGAGTTGTGAAGAAAATGGGAGATTTGCGCCTCTATTTATAGGCTGCCAGCGCCGAGTACGCTGAGCGTACTCAAAAATTACGCTGAGCGTAATGGGTTTTTAAGAGTTATGTTGAGCGTACTCAAAATTAAACTGGGTGTAATGTGACACGTGTCACCATCTGGTGGCTAGCCTTGGGGAGGAAGCAACGGCTGTGATCGCGCCACGTCACCCAAACTCGCACAACACCCTCCCGACTTAGAAAAATCATAACTCTCGCATACGAGCTCCGTTTTCGATTTTTTTATATCCCTACGTAGGTAGGATCATAATCTAGAACTTTCTTTTAGACTCCGTCGTCTAATTCTAGACCGATCTTAAATTTAACAGTAGGAGGAGACTAGACTGTAAAATGACCACGAAAAATTCGTAACTCCTTCATACGGACTCCGTTTTCGTCTGTCTTTTTACCGTTGAGTTCCTATTAATGAGATATTCAACTATCATTTAGGTCGCGTAAGCCAAAAACCGCTTGAACTAAAATTCGAGTTTCGGGTCGTGCACTGCTAAGCCAGATCTTAGAAAAATCATAACTTCCTCATACGAAGTCAGATTTGGGCGTTCTTTTTTTGTATGTTCTCGGTTTAATGTATACTACAACTTTTGTTTAGATCACTAAGGCCAAAATTCGCGAAACTTCGACGAGTCATAACTTCTTCGTTATAACTCGGATTTCGGCGTTCTTTATATCTCCGGAATCCTTGTTTCGACCACTACAACTTTATTTAAAGATATCGGGCTTATCTCACACTTTAATTTTGACGCTTATTTTTATTAATTATATCTTTATAAGTATAAAGCACATAAATTCACATAATACTCAAGTAATTCATCTTTATTACTTCAAAAAGAATTACAATAGTTGACCTAGACTATTACATCACTGCACTAATGCTTAGCCCCAAACCCCGGGCGTTACAATTCTCTCCCCCTTAGGATGATTCCGTCCCGGAATCATGCATCAGCAAACAGATGTGGGTAGCGACTCATTATGTCACTCTCTGTTTCCCAGGTGAGATTCGACCCATTCGAATATTTCCAACGGACTAGCACTAAGTCGACCATCTTGCGTCGTAACTTCTTAGTCTTACGGTCAACAATTGCCTCGGGCTCTTTGATTAGCCTCTTATTCTCATCCATCCTTAACTCTGAGATTGGAATTATGTCGGGAACTTCTCCCGTGAACTTCCTCAGATAACACACATGGAAGGTGTTATGAATACCATCCAGTTCTTCGGGTAATTCGAGCTTGTAAGCTTGGTTCCCAATCTTCTGAAGAACTTTTAACGGTCCAATAAACCTTGGACTCAACTTTCCTCGTTTCCCAAATCTTATAAGTCCCTTCCACGGTGAGACTTTAAGCAAAACCGAATCTCCAACTTCAAAAGTCATCGGTTTTCTTTTCTTGTCAGCATAGCTCTTCTGACGATCCCGAGCTACTAACGTTCTTTCCCTAATCACCTGCAGCTTCTCAGTAGTCTCATGGACTATCTCGGGGCCCATAAACAACTTTTCTCTAGCCTCAAGCCAACAAGATGGCGTACAACACTTATGTCCGTACAAAGCTTGATAAGGTGTCATCTTGATGCTCGAGTGGAAACTATTGTTGTAGGAAAACTCTACCAGAGGTAAGTGCTCGTCCCAGTTCCCTTGGAACTCCAGGGTACATGCTCTCAGCATATCTTCTAGTGTTTGAATCGGTCTTTCGCTCTGACCATCAGTCTGCGGATGGTAAGTTGTACTCAAACACAACTTCGTACCCAATTCCTCTTGTAGACTTCTCCAAAACCTTGACGTGAAACGACTATCACGATCCGATACAATCGTCAGAGGAACACCGTGAAGTCTTACCACTTCCTTCACGTAAGCATTTGCAAGCTTATCCATAGACCACCTCTCATTGGCTGCTATGAAGTGTGCACTCTTAGTGAAACGATCCACGACCACCCAAATCATGTCATGACCGTTCTTCGTCCTGGGCAGTTTAGTCACAAAATCCATGGCGATGTCTTCCCATTTACCCATGGGTACAGGTAAAGGTTATAAATTCCCTTATGGTTTCTGATGTTGTGCCTTAACTCCCGCACAAGTTACACACTTGGCCACATACTTCGCAACATCGAGCTTCATTGTCGGCCACCAGTAATAGGGTTTTAGATCCCTATATATTTTAGTGCTACCGGGATGAATCGAGTACATGGTCTTGTGCGCCTCTTCCATCAGAAGATCTCTTATTCCTCCTGTCTTAGGTACCCTAATCCGATCTTGGAATACCTTCAATCCTTGACTGTTTGTACCGAACACTAACGTTTTGCCCAAACGTTCTTCTTTTCAGTCATTCTTTTCTGAAGCTTCTTCCTGAGCTTTCTTTATGCTTTCCACAATTGTCGAGACAACTTCTATTCTCAACGCTCTTGGCCTTTTCCTTTCAAGGTTGACTTTTCGACTCAGAGCATCAGCGACAACATTTGCTTTACCGGGGTGATAAAGTATCTCACAGTCGTAGTCCTTGAGTAACTCTAGCCAGCGTCGTTGCCTCATATTCAATTCCTTCTGATTAAAGAGATAATGGAGACTCTTATGATCAGTGAAAAGTTTGCACCTCGTGCCGTAGAGGTAATGCCTCCATATCTTTATGGCAAATACTACCGCTGCCAACTCCAAATCATGAATGGGGTAGTTCTTTCATGCTCCTTCAATTGTCGAGATGCGTATGTTATCACCTTTTCTCTTTGGTTCAGAACACATCCCAACCCGACTCCCGACACATCGCTATATACTGAGAAGTCTTCAAGTCCATCGGGTAGAGAAAGAATCGGTGCTTCACATAACTTCGTCTTTAGCTTCTCGAATGCCTCTTCGTGTTTCTTACGCCACGTATATGTAGCTCCTTTGTGAGTCAAAGCTGTCAATGGAGCAGCTATCGAAGAAAAGCCTTGGATAAATCTTCGGTAATATCCGGCTAATCCTAGAAAGCTTCGAATCTCTGTGGGACTCTTCACACGTTCCCACTTCATCACCGCTTCGATTTTTGCTGGCTCAACCATTATTCCCTCCTGGTTAACCACATGACCCAAGAATTGGACTTCTCAGATCCAAAAATCACATTTGGAGAACTTTGCATACAACTTCTCCTTCTTCAAGACTTCGAAGACTTCTCGCAGGTGCTTGCCATGCTCCTCCTGGCTTTTTGAGTAAATCAGAATGTCATCTATGAAGACTATCACGGATTTATCGAGGAATGGTTTACAAACCCTATTCATCAAATCCATGAATGCTGTTGGAGCATTGGTTAGTCCAAACGACATAACTACGAACTCATAGTGCCCATATCTCCTTCTGAATGACGTCTTCTCGATATCCTACTCTCTCACCTTCAGCTGATGATATCCTCACCTAAGATCGATCTTTAAGAAATAGCTTGAATCTTGCAGCTGATCGAAAAGGTCATCAATCCTTGGCAAAGGGTACTTGTTCTTCACCGTTTCCTTGTTCAGCTCTCTGTAGTCTATACACATTCTCATGCTTCCGTCCTTCTTCTTTACGAATAACACCGGAGCTCCCCACGGTGATGAACTAGGTCTAATAAAACCGTTGTCCAACAGCTGCTGAAGTTGCATCATGAGCTCCTTCATCTCCGTCGGTGCTAGTCGGTACGGTGCTTTTGCTATTGGTGTTGTCCCTGGTAACAAGTCTATTCTGAACTCCACTTGTCTATCAGGTGGTAATCCAGGAAGATCTTTGGGAAAGACTTCCAGATAGTCATACACCACTGGTATATTCTGCACCTCCTTCTTTTCCTTCTTAACATCGATCACAAATGCCAAATATGATGCATATCCTTTGGACAAACATTTTCTGGCTTTCATCAGGGAGATGATTCCAGAATTTACTCTGCGTTTGTCCCTGTACACCATGAATGACTCTTTTCCGAGTGGGTTTACTCTTACTATCTTCTTTCGGCATAATATCTCGGCATCGTTGGCGCTGAGCCAATCCATTCCCAGAACGATGTCGAAACCGTTCAATTCTATGGGTAACAGCTCTTCATGGAATTCGTTTCCATTTAAGTCGATGACTATGTTCTTAATACGATTACTAACAGGTACGAACTTGCCACTGGCAATTTCTACAATCAGGACATTATCAAGTTTTTCTACGGGCAATGCTAGTTTCCCACCAAACTTATGTGACACAAAGGAGTAGTTCGCTCCCGAATCAAATAGTATATTGGCAAGTAATCCATTTACAAGAAAGGTACCTGAAGCGACGTCTGCTGCCTCCTTCGCAGCCTCGAGCGTCATCTGGAAGGCTCTCGCCTTCGGCTTTGGTGGAATGTTGCGTCTTCCTGCCTCCTTCTTCTTCGGGCAGTCCCTCGAAATGTGCCCTTCCTCGTTGCACTCATAACAGACCTTCTTAGTGAACATGCACTCATTGGCATAGTGCCCGGGCTTTCCACACTTGAAACAGGCGACCCCTCCGTCACATTTTCCTTGGTGCTTCTTTTTGCATTTGTCGCACCATTTTGCTTCGGCTCCTCCTCCTCTCGAACCAGACTTCGAGAATTTACTCTTCTTGTTGGACCTTGAGGATCCATCAAATTTCCTTTTCTCACCAACCTCGGCCCTCTCCAGACCCTTTTCCTTCTGTTGGGTCTCCACATTCTTAGCTGCTCGAATCGCTGATTTCAGAGTGGTTGACATCTTAACCGTTGGGCCAAAGTCGGCTCGTAGTCCATTTGCGAACCTCTCAATTTTGGAGAGTTCGGTTGGCACCAGGTATGGAAATAACTTCATCTTCTCAGTGAATGCAGTAGCATAGTCGTTAATGCTCATCCTCCCCTTCTTCAAGTTTTGGAACTCATTGTTCAAATCAATCAGATCTATCTCTGAACAGTACTGCATCTTCAGTTGATCCAAGAACTCTTCCCATGACATTTTTAGGGCTTCTCCTCGTGACATCGTATCTGCCAATAACTTCCACCAGCTCAAGACTTCGGTATTCAGTTGCCTAACTGCAAAGACAGTCTTCTGTTTCTCGCTACAGCTGCAGCTCTCGAACACCATCTCCATTTCGGAGATCCAGTCCATAATCTCAACAGGCTTTGGGCTTCCTGAAAGACTTGGTGGCTTGGCACCCAAGAAATTCTTATACATCCGCCCATCCTTGTCGTTTCCCCTCTCTGGGTCATTCCTTCGTTCTCCTTGAGTCCCAACTTGGCTTACATGGTGGCTATAGTTCCCTTCCTCTGATTGCTTGGGAATCAGCTCGGTTTGCTCAATGGGCATGGTAGGTTCGCCCCTATTTTCGTGTAACATTTGCCTCATTTCCTCCCTTTGTTCTGCTAACATAGCCCGAATCATGGCTTGTACTCCATCCATGGTAATTGGCTCGGGTGCAACTTCTACTACAACAAGTATTTGCTAAATCACTGGGGTTGATTCCTATTCCCATTCGCATTCCCAGTTCCACTGCGGGTTCTTGCCATTTTGAGCTATACACCGAATAAGGTGAATTTAGATCTTTATTTAGGATAGACGTTTAAATCATACATATCTCTCCGAAACGTTTACGTGCTAGTTCTAATGTCATAGTCGTACGTTTAGAATCCTGAACACATAAGGTTTCCAGATCCGGTCGGCAACAGACCATAGATCCGAACAAATAATAGCATATAGCACATAATAGCATTTTAGGCATCTTTCCTAAAATAAACTAGTGCTTGTGTCTAAAATATACTACACACTCATCTCGCAATCATCGCTTAGCATTCTAAGTTTAAGTTTAGAAATCCTACAAATTCCTAGTTCGCTTAAACTAATGCTCTGATACCAACTGTGACATCCCCATTTTCACGGCCATAAAAGACCGATTTTGTTTACGCTTTATTTGAAAATCATAGTAACATTTTTAAATAAAATTGTTGCGGAATTTGTTCCCAAAATAAAATATAATAAAGATTTATCAAATCATTTCCGAAGAAATGTATTTCATTAAAAACATCGGGATGTCATGTTCGATACAGATCAAAAGCATAAACAGTACAATATAAGCCTTACAACATTTATTCATATCTACAGGCCTATAATCCGTAATCCCTAATCCAAAACATCTCATCTATGCTCGAGTGTCACTACCTGTAATACAAGAAACTGAGTGGGTCAGGCTTGGGAGTCTGGTGAGCACATAGGGTTTTCAACCCATAATAAATAATTTATTTAATTTCATCAACCAACAATAACCCGATTACCCGTTCCCGTTATCCTCACTTTATGTCCCTAAAACACCTATCATAAGGGAACTAGCCTAACAATCATCATCGGGATGGACACTACTGCTAAGGGGATTCCTCAGCAATAAATGTCATTAAGGCAACCATGAGGGGGATGGAGTACACCGGTGAACACATCGTTCACAAACACCTACAGGTTGCGAGCCTGCTAGCGTTCCACTGGACTGTCTAGACGAGTCTGTGGTCGTCATCTATACTCCGCTAGATGACTGGAAACATCGTCAACATCGAGGCCTCTCATCATTTTATTTCATCAAACCCAACTATTATATCTACCCACTTTTTACCCAATACATTTTGTAGATATAAAATACATATACAGTTTAAATCGTTTAAAACATGTATAAAATCTTTCATCCAGCATAAACAGCAAGTATTCAGATAATATGCACACATAGCACGCAATTTATATAAAATACTTCATATCTATGTGTAAGATGAAAGTAACTATGAACTCTATAGTTAAGGTGGTGATTCCGAACCCAGACAGCGCTTCGCTTCTATTAATTTATTTTCTTTCAACGAAACCTAGTATCATTACCACTAGAGTTTAGTCTAATATTCACCGAGACTAATTAATAGTCTAGCTATTATTACTATTATATAAGCGTTAAACAATACTCTTCACCCACTATATACCGACAGGGGCCAGACATAAAACACCGGAGGGCAAGACCATTTTGCCATATAGCACTTCTGAAATCCAACAACCCTATGCGGCCCTTTAAACCAGATTCCCCCTAGCTCGAGTGGTTAAAAAGATATTATAACAACACTTATATAACTCATAATAATAGCCCAAGTACTAATTATAAGTTCCTAATAATGTTACTATAACTAAATAAAAGATATATTAAAATTAGCGTCGGCGTAGCTCACTTACAGCGGGTTTTATAGAATACCGGGCTTCGCTTGGAGCAGCGGTTCTGAGCTGAAAGCTCTTCTTCTCGGAGCTTCCCGGTGCTCCGGGACTTGCTTCTAACACCTTGGAGGTGCGAGGGAAAAACCTTGAAGGTTTGGGGGTATTTGGGAGGAAAGAAGTGGAGAGTTCTGAAGAAAACGGGAGATTTGCGCCTCTATTTATAGGCTGCCAGCGCTGAGTACGCTGAGCGTACTCAAAAATTACACTGAGCGTAATGGGTTTTTAAGGGTTACGCTGAGCGTACTCAAAATTACGTTGGGCGTAATTTGACACGTGTCACCATCTGGTGGCTAGCCTTGGGGAGGAAGCAACGGCTGTGATCGCGCCACGTCACCCAAACTCGCACAACACCCTCCCGACTTAGAAAAATCATAACTCTCGCATACGAGCTCCATTTTCAACGTTCTCTATATCCACGCGTAGTTAGGATCATAATCTACAACTTTCGTTTAGACTCCGTCGGATAATTCTCGACCGATCTTAAATTTAGCAGTAGGAGGAGACTAGACTGTTAAATGACCGCGAAAATTTCGTAACTCCTTCATACGGACTCCGTTTTCGTCTGTCTTTTTACCGTTGAGTTCCTATTAATGAGATATTCAACTCTCATTTAGGTCGCGTATGCCAAAAACTACTTGAACTAAAATTCGAGTTTCGGGTCGTGCACTGCTAAGCCAAATCTTAGAAAAATCATAACTTCCTCATACGAAGTCAGATTTGGGCGTTCTTTTTTTGTATGTTCTCGGTTTAACGTATACTACAACTTTTGTTTAGATCACTAAGGCCAAAAGTCTCTCTATCGTAAATTCACTATTTACGCTTCCCGGTGCCGTGCGGGTTCCGTCGTGAAACTTCGACGGGTCATAACTTCTTCGTTATAACTCGGATTTCGGCGTTCTTTATATCTTCGGAATCCTTGTCTCGACCACTACAACTTTATTTAAAGATATCGGGATTATCTCATACTTTAATTTTGACGCTTATTTTTATTAATTATATCTTTATAAGTATAAAGCACATAAATTCACATAATACTCAAGTAATTCATCTTTATTACTTCAAAAAGAATTACAATAGTTGACCTAGACTATTACATCACATCACTAATGCTTAGCCGCAAAACACGGGCGTTACAATACTCTGAAGGTACGCTCAGCGTACACAAGGCTTCATAGAGAACCACCATCGGGGTGACTGACCGGGTATGCGGGGTGTACACTAGCCTATGTGGGGCGTACCCTCGCAGATCCAACTTCTTCATTAAGTGCTTAATGGCTTTAGCACTTGAGATCATACTTTAGATCCAAGGTCTAGAGGCACACCAGTGTCATAAGGTCTCCAACTTTATGACTTTTCACATCCAAAACGTCCTTAATGTAAGGTCTTAATCGATTCAGACCTTCTACAAGAAACATGGAGCCAAACTAGCAAAAGGGTCCTTATTTTTATGGCTTAGGACCCTTCCTAGGGTCTGAAAGGATAGCCCAAATTGTCCAAAACCAAACATGCATCAGAAATGGGACTTTCGAGACAAGAAGAACAACATAAAGTCACCAAAATGAAATCCAAGAAAACAAAGCATCAATGTAAAGATTTTTTACCTTCTGGAGCTTCCCAAGAAGGTAGTAAGCCAAGATCCACAAGCTTTCTTCAACTTCTAAGCTCCTTGATGCAACTCCTTCTTCTTTAAGCACACCAAGAACACACTTTTAGCTCAAAAACACTCTTGAGGGACTAGGGTTTGCCAAAAATGACTCAAGGACTTTGGAGGATGAAAAGGTGGGGGGTAATGAGCCATACGGATGATTAAATACCCCTCAAACCCTAAAACTTAGGGTTTCATTCAGACATGAGTACGCCCAGCGTACATATGTGTACGCCCAGCGTACTAGGGCACGCCCTAGTACGCTTAGCGTACTCACATGTACACTTAGCGTACTCCTCCTGCATAAAAATTACAATCTTGCCACTAGGGCTTCTCATGGTTACTTCCTTGCAATCCAAGGACCAAAATGACATAATTTAGAACCAAGGGACGAGTTTGAAAATACCTGAAAACTAGGGTGTTACGACTCTCCCCCACTTGAACTAGACTTTATCCTCGAAGTCTGCTGTAGAGAACAAATGTAGATAATACTCTCGCATCTCAGCCTCCGGCTCCCAGGTCCACTCGGAGCCCCTCCGATGCTGCCATCATATCTTTTCCAAAGGTACTTCCTTGTTACGCAAAACCCTTACCTTCCTTTCCAGAATAGCTACTGGCCTCACAACATAGTTCAGGCGCTCATCAACCTGAATATCATCCAAGGAAACCACTGCATCGTCATCCAGTACGCACTTTCGCAGCTGCAAAACATGGAAAGTGCTATGAATCTTGTTGAGCTCCTCAGGAAGATCCAATCTATAGGCAACCCTACCAACCCTGGCGATCACTCGAAAGAGCCCAATAAAACGGGGACCCAACTTCCCCCTCTTCCAGAAGCAAATCACACCTTTCCAAGGTGAGACCTTCAGTAACACCATGTCGCCAACCTGAAATTCCAACTCGGATCGGCGGCGGTCGGTATAGCCCTGAAATATGAAGTCTCAAATCGGTATGATTGCCTGGCAGACTGCCCATACTAAACCATTGCTAATTCCATTCCACTGATCTTCCAAATTTACTACTCCACTTCTGATTAGCGGAGGTTCCCACTAGAAAACAGAAATGCAACCCACATGCTGATGTCTGAAACTATTCACTTGACCAAACAAAACAGATATTCCCTAAAGAAAAGGCTCATCCTGATGATAACAAATCCCATGGATATAATGAACAATGCGAGACAAACTGAGAGATAAACCTTCTATTGTTGAACAAGACACTACTTCCTTTATCTGATGAACCAACCTACCGTTGTTGAAAATTCCGAGCCCCACACATATAGTACCAACAAAATGCAATCACAAGAACCTGATCTGCCCTCAAAAATGAACCCATATTTTAACCCTGAACCTTTCCACCGATACTTTGGCATTCATATCCCTCAATTTAATTCTTACCAAAAGAAAGACCTTGCCCACCACACTCGCGATTCCCAACGCGCGTTTCCCCCAAGAGCCAGCTTGGTACATAATTCAAAACCGGTTATCCAAGGATCTATACTTGTATCTCCCGAAATCTTGTGGTTCACGGCAACCCTTCACTAAACCAGGACATAAAGATTCCCAGCCACTGCTGATACTGCCAGTCTCACACCTGGGCCAGCCACCAGGTCCTAAAGAGTCTAAAAGACAAGGCTACCATAGCCTAAGCATCACCTTGCGCCACTCACTGCCCGCATGACCATTCCTACGAATCTAAGGTCCATTACTTCGACCTAACAGCCTCTACCAGGTCCCACTAGTATTGTCATATGCATACAGGCCTCGTCCGTAGGTCCTGACCAAACTAGAGTTACACAAGCCCGACTCCGCCTCAAATCCTAATGGTCCTCTACCTGAAAAAGAGAAATGATCTCCAAAAATCCTGTCCGGCGTGCCCAAGGCACGAGCTGATCCCCCTCGTTACTTGTCTAACTCAACTGGTGAATGCTATAATCCCACTGCAGTCTTACAGCACTTCATCCATCCATGGTTACCACCCATGGTCTGTTGACTGATGTACAAAGTAGTCCAGTCTCACCATATACCATAACAAACAACCCACATGCACAAATACTCATGCCTGGCCCAATCTTCCTCTGGCTGGAATACCAGACATGTCTAGGATGGGCCAAGTCATCCTCAAGATCGAATGCTCGCATATCTTAAGCATGTTTGGTCCAATCATCCATCGGGTTCGATTACCAAACATTTTGAATCATGATTCGAATCCCCCAAACCCCTTCGTTGAACCTCAATAGACAACGAGGTTTTAACAAAACCCCCATCTTGGATCCATCCACAAGCCTACTATCAATCATAGCGGAAACACTGACCGACTGTTGGAAATTTCCTGAACTCCCAACTTACACAACTTCAGTCCAAACAGCCACTAGTATCACTTCCCTCCTGGCTGGGGTGTGAAACTTACCCTAGTTCCATACCCGAGTTAGCTCCCGAAGATTCTGATCAATTCTCCCCCACTTGGATTATTGATGATCCGAAAACGTATTTTTTTTCTTGAAGAGATGAAATCGGGTAAGGGTAGGAGGTTATAGCTATCCGACATTTTTGGACATATTGTTAAGTTTAGGCAAGTTCTAATTCCCTTTTTCTTTGTTTCTTTTTTTTAATTTCCATTTTTTTTTTAATTTCCCGAATTAGTTATTGTTGAGTGCGGACATATTGACACGTTTTTCCCATTTTTCAAGCGCTTCTTTATCTGCATTAACACAGGGGTATAATCGTCATTTGTACACAAAAAGATAGGGAGATAAGTGAAATATAGAGCAAAGGGGTGACAATTATACCCTAACTCTTCAGAGCTTTCCTTCCTTTACATGATCAATAAAATGTTTCTTCAAACACTCACCTATGGTTCTAAATTCAGATTCTTGACAAAAAGCGATCTTGACTGATAACAACACAAAAAGCAGTTTATGTTTAGCAAAAAATAAAAAGACCTAAGTGAAAGAAATAGCAATAGCATTTCCATTTCCATCCCTTTTTCAACTTTGTCTATAGTAGATGTCAATGGAAGCTCAAGGTTCCCTGAGCAACATGAATTATTTCCTCATCAAATGAATGGTGGCAGGTTTAGTACTTTTCAGCAAATACATGGTGATTAGTTGCTTGGTGGGATTATAGATGAGCCACCGCCACCCTATAATGGTGATAATGGGCAAGGGTATTTAGATGATATGCTTACTAAGGGTATAGAAGTAAATTCTCTTGGATTTTTGGCTTCCCAATTTCCAGGTTTTACAGCTGAAAGTCTTGCGGAGGTTTATTATGCTAATGGGTGTGACTTGAATTTGACAATTGAGATGTTGACTCACCTTGAGGTATTTTTTTTGTTTACATCATTACTCTAAATAAGAAACTGTGTTTTTTTATATTTATACAACACTTAGGGCTGTTTTTTTTCTTTCCTAAATAAGTGTCGTATGTGTAAAGTGTTTTTGGTTTTGATTTGATTGCAGCTTCATTGTCCTCCAAATCAGTACTAGAATCCTCATCATCAGTTTCTTTGTGTTTTGTAAATTAAATAAGCATATAAACACAATTGAATTATAAAAAGAAGAAGAAAAACATAAGAAATAAAAACAATAACGAAGGTTTTAAAAATTATAAAACTGCAAAGAGAAACTTTATACCATCTTTTAGAGTATCTTGAATACCAGCTGTATATGTATTTTTTGGAACAACCCAATCAAGAGCGATTGGCCTTTTACCGAAATTGGGTCGTTGACTATGCGTTATCGCAAGGGGGGTTGATTTTTGATTTGTATATATTCAATCTATGTTCTATAGAAAGTTTTTAAGGACCATGTCAGCCAAAAAAATGAGAGAAAGCTAATGTATGTGAGATTTTTCAACTCAAGGAATTGAAAAAATGGTTCGATGAAAATGGTTACATGATTCCTTTCTGTAACTCTAGTTGTTTTTTTAATAACTGTTGCTTGATTTATTAATTTCTCTTCATCTATTTTATTATTTTATTATGGTTTTTATGATTTTTTTTAAGAAATGTGATATATTGCTTGATTTATTGACATGTATTGTTGTATGTAAAATGTACCTCATTCTTTTACTTTTGGCAGATTAGTTTTATTTGACCTTGTGATGTTATTCTTTTTATTTTAGATGAAAGTGAACCCTACACAGTGTGAGGCTATGACTATGGTTTCTATAGAATTTGGATTTGTTTCTTCAAAGTCATCATGTACATCAAATTCTGCTTCTTTGGAAATAACACAAGGGATTATCCATGAATGATTCAGGTTAACTAATATAATCATTTCAAAACTTTGAATCTTTTTACTTGTAGGTTCGTGTATGTGCAGTTCTTACAAATGGCTCGTTTTTGTTGAAATATATATATTTATAGGAAATAATATTCATGGTCTAGGTTGACTTTGTTATGGAGCTACATTCCAAACTCGTAAGTAAACAGGTGAGCTACTTGTGTTTGTATATATATATATATATATATATATATATATATATATATATATATATATATATATATATATATATATATATATATATATATATTGTGACATCCCCATTTTCACGACTAGAAAAGACCGATTTTGTTTATGCTTTATAAAAAAATCAGAGTACTTCTTTTGATAAAAAATGTTGCGGAATGTGTTCACTATTAAACATCATAAATACGTTATCAAAGTATTTCCGAAGAAATGTATTTTTTATTCATTTTAAAACATTTGGGATGTCATTGTCAATACAGAAACATAAGCATAAGCAGAACTTACATTCATTTACACTAGTGATCTACATCCCATTAATCTATCAGTGTAATGTAACTTCATATCGACACCTATGATACAAATAAGCTTGAGTGGGTCAGGTTGGGAAACCTGGTGAGTACATAGGGTTTTCAACCCAAAATAATATAATTATTATGTTTAATCGTCAAACAATTAACCCAATTACCCATCCCCATTATCTTCGTTATTCTTAAGGGTCTACCCTAAGAATCATTTATCCTGCATTCGTTCATTCCGAAGTCCATCGCTTCCAGGGTTCATATGACAGGCACTAAGTCCATAGCTGCCAATGCTCGTTCGTAAAGCACTAATTCCGTAGCTGCTAAAGTTCATTCATCGGGTACTAAATCCATAGCTACTAGTGTTTATCTAATAGGTACTAAATCCATAGCTACCAACGTTTATCTAACAGGTACTAAGTCCATAGCTACCGACGTTTATCCAATAGGCACTAAGTCCATAGTTGCCGATGTTATTTATTAGGCACTAAGTCTATAGCTGTCAATGTTCACTCATATCATCATTCATCTCTCATCATTCATCTACACATGTTTTACCCAACATATTCGTAGATATAAAATACATATACAGTTTAAATTATTTAAAACATGTATAAAATCGTTCATCCAACATAGATAGCAAGTATACAGGTTATATGCACACATAGCACGTAATTTATATAAAATACTTCATATCTATGTGTAAGATGAAAGTAACTATGCACTCACTTGATAAGGTGGTGACTTGGTATATAAAATACTTCCTTCGACGAAACCTAGTATTATTACCACTAGATTTTAGTCTAATATTTACCATGACTAATTATTAGTCTTATTATTATTATTATATAACCGTTTAAACAATATTTTCCAACCACTATATACAGACAGGGGTCGGGCATAAAACACCAGAGGGCAGGATCATTTTGGCATATAGCACTTCTATCCAACAACCCAGGCGGCCCTTTAAACCGGATTTCCCGTACCGCAAGTGGTTAAAAAGATATTATAACGACACTTATATAACCCATAATAATAGCTCAAATAATTATTATAAGGTCCTAATAACGTTATTATATTTAAATAAAAGCTATATTAAAAATTAGGCAGGCGTATCTTACCTACGAGGGGGTTTGGCTAGAAGCCGTGCTCTGCAGGGGCAGAACTTCCGAGCCGAAAGCTCTTCTTCTCGGAGCCGTCGAGCGCTCCGGGGCTTTCTTCTAGCGCTAGGGGAGTTTTTGGGAGGTTTAGAGAGAGTGTAGAGAGAAGAAAGAATGGGAAAGGTGTGAAGAAAATGAGGGTGGGAGAGGTTCTATTTATAGGGTGAAATATGGTTGAACTTGGTGCCACATGTCACCATCTGGTTGCAAGGCTTGGGGAGAAAGCAATGGCCAAGATTGTGTCACATCACCCATTTTCGCACAGCAAACTTCCGACTTCTAAAATTCATAACTTTCGCATACTAGCTCCATTTTTGACAATCTTTATATCCACGCGTAGGTAAAAATAAGATCTACAACTTTCATTTTGATTTTGTCGGCTAATTCTCAAGCGATCTTAAATTTAACAGTAGGATGAGATTATATTGTTAAATGACCGCGAAAAATTCGTAACTCTTTCATACGGACTCCGTTTTCGTCTTTCTTTTTATCGTTGACTTCCAATTAATGAGATCTTCAAATCTCATTTAGGTCGCGTAGGCCAAAAACCGCTCGATCTAAAATTCGAGTTTCGGGTCGTGCACTTCTATGTCAAATCTTAGAAAACTCATAACTTCCTCATACGAAGTCAGATTTGGGCGTTCTTTTTGTGCACGCTCTCGGTTTAACGTATACTACAAATTTTGATTAGATCACTAAGGCCAAAAAGTCCTCTATCGTAAACTCACTATTTACGTCTCCTGGTCCCGTGCTGGTTTTGCCGTAAAACTTCGACGAGCCATAACTTCTTCGTTATAACTCGGATTTCGGCGTTCTTTATATGTACGGAACCCTTGTAACATATACTACCACTTGGTTAATATTAATCATTATAAATAATATTACATCAATAACTAATTTTTTATGCTTATTGTCTCTAAATTGACTAGCTCGAATGTGCGGGTGTTACATATATATATATATATATATATATATATATATATATATATATATATATATATATATATATATATATATATATATATATATATATATATATATATATATATATATTTATAGAAAATAAGATGGAATAAATGGTTGAGGTTGTGTACAGGTATGGCGGATGCCGAAATTGTGGATTGGATTTTTGAAATGCATATCACAAACACAACCACATTCTTTTCGTGTATTATTACAAGTATGTATCTTTTCCCCCTTGTTCACTTTCACTTTCACATTTTGTATTTGGTTTGGTTTATATCAAGTTAAATATGATTGTTTACTTGTTGATAATTGTAGTTGCCTTCATCACAGCTTGAGGGTGCTCTGAATAAGTATGGTAGCCTTCGAGGTCCCGTTGCTGCATATTCCAATCAACCTAGTATCAAATACTCCTTTCCTAGGTACCTAACCCTACCTACCTACCTACCTATCTTTTCAAAAAAATTCTAATTAGTAAATATAGAAATAACTTAATAGTAGTGGATTTGTCCTTGTGATATGTGTTTAGGTCAACTCTACAAAGAGGCATGACCCCACCCCACCCTTGCTACTTTCCCAAAGTAAATATAGTTCAAGATAACAATCGCATCCTATCACATGTTGAGGGTCTCTCTCTCTCTCTCTCTCTCTCTCTCTCTCTCTCTCTGGAAGCGTATCATCCGTTAATTCGTTGTTATGTTTTGTATTCCAATAAGTAGGTAGCGACTAGTGACTAGTGTGTAAACTTTCTTTCTCTCTTAAGGACCTTTTTGTCTTCTCAAATTACCACATTATCTATCCCTAGGACATTGTCAATTCCAGAGAGGTAACTTATATTTTATATTGGAAACTTGAATCATATTCTTCTTTCTTACATAAATTCTGTTGAAAACAGGTATGGAAGTTTATGGGGGCTTCAAAGTTATCCTTTTGACTAGAGTATGGCTCCAAGCTAAAAGAGGAATATGTATTAGTGAAGCATTTACCAAAAATCTCAAACAGGGATGATGAAAGAAAATACTACGCTTGTTTTAGGTTGAATTGCTGCAATGACAATTGGCAAAAGGTATTTTACTATTTCACTCTTTCATATTAACTTTTATAATCTACATGTGTATTAAATATTAATATTGTATATAGGTATGGGCTGTATTGAAGCCTGGATTCTTGGTAAAAGGTATTTTACTACATGTGTATTAAATTTTAATATTTTATAACATGGACTGATGATGCTTGAAGCGTTTCTAAATACTAATGTGTTGATGATGAAAACAGGTATCATGTGGAAACAAAAGCATAACAATAAGAAGTAGAAACAAGAAGGTGTCCCTTAATAGCAATGCAGTATTAGGTTATATAGTTAGGAAAAATCTCTTTATAACAATGTACAATCACATCCCCTTAATACCAATGTATTACAATTTTTTGATATGATGTTATTGGATGAAATTAATTGTTTTGGTATATATTTGTTTCCATATTTTTGCATTATGCGTAAATGAGTATCGTAAAGAGGCGTCGTAAATGTATATCGTAAAAGGTTGATGTAGTTTATGACACGCAAATGCGTGTCATCTTCATTTATGACAAGGGCTTCAATGATACGCAATGTGTGTCCTAAACGCGCGTCGTAAGGTTACGACACGCAAATACGTGTCATCTTCCTTTATGACAGGGCCTTCCTTGACACGTAATGCGTGTCGTAAATACGTGTCGTAATTGCACGTCGTAAATGCATGTCGTAAATAAACTATGCGCAAAAGCGTGTCGTCTTTCGTTATGACAGGGCCTTCCTTGACACGCATTACCGCGTCGTCTGAGCGTTTTACGACACGCATTGTGTGTCGTAAAAGGCTGTTTTTGTAGTAGTGAATCTTAGGCTAAAAGATTTAATCTTACAATGGTTGGACTCAGAAAAGAGCTGCGTGTAACGCCCGTAGATCCGGGCTAGTCAATTTAGAGATAATAGGGGTCGAAAACGAATTTTCGACAAAAGATTATTTAGAATAAATAATCTTAACCAAGTTGTAGAATATGTCTCAAGGGTTCCGTACATATAAAGAACGCCGATATCCGAGTTATAACGAAGAAGTTATGGCCCGTCGAAGTTTTACGGCAAAACCGGTACGGCACCGGGAGACGTAAATAGTGAATTTACGGTAGAAGACTTTTTAGCCTTAGTGATCTAAACAAAAGTTGTAGTATATGTTAAACCGAGAACATACTAAAAAAAGAATGCCCAAATCTGACTTTGTATGAGAAAGTTATGAATTTTCTAAGATTTGGCATAGCAGTGCACGGCCCGAAACTTGAATTCTAGTTCGAGCGGTTTTTGGCTTACGCGACCAAAATGAGAGTTGAAGATCTCATTAATAGGAACTCAACGATAAAAAGACAGACGAAAACGGAGTCCGTATGTAGAAGTTATGAATTTTACGCGGACATTTAACAGTATAATCTCCTCCTACTGTTAAATTTAAGATCGGTCAAGAATTAGCCGATGGAGTCTAAATGAAAGTTGTAGATCTTGTTTTTACCTACGCGTGGATATAAAGAACGTCGAAATCGGAGCTCGTATGCGAAAGTTACGGGGTTTAGAAGTCGGCAGTGTGCTGTGCGAAATCGGGTGACGTGGCTGAATATGGGCCAAGGCTTTCTCCCCAAGGCAAGCCACCAGAAGGTGACATGTGGCATGGACTCGACGAGTAGAGCTGTTTTCCAGCTTATAAATAGACGTTTCAGGTTCCCTCATTCTTCACACCATTCCAACCTCTTCTCTCTCTCTCTCTCTAAACTCTCTCTTTAGCCCTCAAACCCCCCCCCCCCCCCCTAAGCCTAGGTAAACCCCCTATAACCCGAAGGAAGCCCTGAGGCTCCCGGAATCCCGAGAAAAGAGCCTTTCGGCTCAGAAACGCTGCTTCAGCGAAGCCCGGTTTTGAGAAAAACCCGTTGTAAGTGAGCTACGCCTAACCTATCTTTAGTATAGCTTATGTTTTAATATAGTAATGTTATTAGGACCTTATAATAAGTACTTGGGCTATTATTATGGGTTATATAAGTATTGTTTAACGCTTATATAATAGTAATAATAGCTAGACTATTAATTAGTCTCGTCAAACGTTAGACTAAACTCTAGTGGTAATGATACTAGGTTTCGTCAAGGGATAATTGTTTTAACAGTAACGAAGTGTTGTCCGAGTGCCGAGTCACCACCTTATCAAGTGAGTGCATAGTCCCTTTCATGAACATGATTTTAATACAAGTATTGATTGAAGTATTAATTATATGTTTATGTGCGAGTTAATTGATGTTGCCTGAAATACGTGTTAAAGAACATACCAGATTATATATGATGATTTAGGATAAAGAGTAAACCTAAATTAATTATGAGGAATATTGGGTAACATTTTCTTACGAGTACGAGTGAGTTATACTCAGAGAATAGAACTTTAGTATATGTCATTGATCCGGGAGCATGGATTAGACATAGTCATTGTCCCTAGTATGAGAGTATGGATTGGACATAGTCAACTGTCATTAATCCGGGAGTATGGATTAAGACATAGTTAGTTGTCCTTATTCCGGGAGCATGGATTAGACATAGTCATTGTCCCTAGTCTAAGAGTATGGATTGGACACAGTCAACTGTCATTAATCTGGGAGTATGGATTAAGACATAGTCAGTTGTTCTTATTCCGGGAGTATGGATTAAGACATAGTCAGTCGTCCTCAATCCGGGAGTATGGATAGGACATAGTTATTCGTCGTTAATCTGGGAGAATGGATTTACACATAGACACTTGTCCCTAATCCGAGAGTATGGAATGGGCACAATTATTGATCCGAGAGCATGAATTAGATCCGAGAGTATGGGTTAAGTAAGAGGTAAAAGTTAAGGTCCGAGAGTATGGATAGTCTTGTTGTAAGGATTAACGAGGTAGGGTAAGAGTTGCTTATATATATATATATATATATATATATATATATATATATATATATATATATATATATATATATATATATATATATATATATATATATATATATATATATATATACATATATATATATATAAATATATATATATATATATATATATATATATATATATATATATATATATATATATATATATATATATATATATATATATATGGTGAAATTGTATATTTTGTGAGTTCTAAATTATATATTTGATATAACATTGTGGGATTGAAATCCCCATGTACTCACCAGGTTTCCCAACCTGACCCACTCAGTTTATTTATATCACATGTGTTGATATGAAGTCACATTACACTGAGAGATTAAGGAGATATAAATCACTAGTGATAATGAATGTAAGTTCTGTTTATGCTTATGTTTCTGTATTGACGATGACATCCCAAATGTTTTAAAATGAATAAAAATACATTTCTTCGGAAATGTTTTGATAACGTATTTATCGTGTTTTACTAGGAACAAATGGGGATGTCACAGTTGGTATCAGAGCTTTAGTTTAAGCGAACTAGGAATATGGATTTATTTCTAGACTTAAAGTTAGAATGCTAAGCAATGATGGTAAGGAGTGTTTCTTAGGTAATACACTTGAATAGACACAAGCACTAGTTTAATTAGGTAAGTTGCCTAAAATGCTTTTATGTGCTAAATGATTTAGGATATGCATTATATGATCGGATCTATGGTCTGTTGCCGACCGGATCTGGAAATTTTATGTGTTCAGACTTCTAAACGTTTAATTACGATATTAGAACTGGCATGTAACTTTTCGGAGTAATAAGGTGGAATACGCCTCTAAATATTCTCTATCTATATTCTCGTCTCGATACACTGAACGCATGCTTCCGTGAACATAACGTCTTGGTGAAGACTCGTAGCGAATTGAATAAATGGAGGAAATGAGAAGGTTTACGATATTGAGTGGTACCTATCGGAAGATATCGTAAGAGTGATATCTTGCCTTTAGAACGCATCTAAGAAATAATACGTCTAGTACGGGAGAAGTACACTTTCGATTAGCAGAAAGAAAGATTTTTGGTATAATCCATGAAGTTATCCCATCGTCTGACATTTCCATCACCAACCGAGTTGAAGAAGAATTGATGATTGAAGATACGCATGGAAGAAGTCCTAGTAGAGTCTAGGGAAAATTATATGATTGTTTGGACACATTTGTATGTGTTAAAATTGTTTTTGTGATAATGAGTTGGAGAACTGCGAGACAATACTTGGGACGAGTATGAGTAGGTGTGAATGGTAGCAGAGGCCTATACTACCGGAAGCACAGGACTCACGCTTGGATAAGGGAAAGTCACAAGGTTACCAAGAAGCTAGTAATTGATACCGTTTTATTCAAATATGTCGTTACCATCATTTCGGTAATGACTAAGAGGATGATTGTTATTCCGACCCTAATGGTCATATCGAATTAAGTCTGACTACGATGAGTATGTTACGTGGTTCAGAGAACCAAGTTTGATGTAGCATCTGACTTAAGCCGGAAGATTGAAATAGAAGATAATCAAAGCGAACGGTAGAGGTATTGCGACGGTTGCTTGTAGCTATAAATGCTACCTTTTAAGATGAGATTAGAACATGAAGGAAAGTATAGTCTGTTCTGGAAGACTCTAAGAGACCTGAGTCTAAGCATTGCAACATACGATGATAGGTCATTAGAATATGACACATCATTCCATTGTAGTAATAAAAGAACTTATCTTATGTTCGAATCCAGTGAGGATCGAGATTGTGACTTGAAGGTCATAATTTGGAGTCTAACGTGAGATAGGGAGCAAGTGCAAGATCGAGCACCACCTGCAGTCAAGGAGTCCAAGAGTTAGATACTCATTCGAAGAAACGAGGAAGTTACGATTATTACCAAGGATGAAGAGATAACGTATGGAGTCATTATACTGTCCTGTTTCGTTGATGATTTTGGGACGTAATCATCCTAAGGGGGAGATAATTGTAACGCCCATAAATCCGGGCTAGTCAATTTAGACATAACAGGGGTCGAAAACGACTTTTTGACAAAAGATTATTTAGAATAAATAATCTTAACCAAGTTGTAGAATATGTCTCAAGGGTTCCGTACATATAAAGAACGCTGATATCCGAGTTATAACGAAGAAGTTATGGCCCGTCGAAGTTTTACGGCAAAACCGGTACGGCACCGGGAGACGTAAATAGTGAATTTACGGTAGAAGACTTTTTAGCCTTACTGATCTAAACAAAGTTGTAGTATATGTTAAACCGAGAACATACTAAAAAAAGAATGCCCCAATCTGACTTCGTATGAGGAAGTTATGAATTTTCTAAGATTTGGCATAGCAGTGCACGGCCCGAAACTTGAATTTTAGTTCGAGCGGTTTTTGGCTTACGCGACCTAAATGAGAGTTTAAGATCTCATTAATAGGAACTCAACGATAAAAAGACAGACAAAAACGGAGTCCGTATGTAGAAGTTATGAATTTTACGCGGACATTTAACAGTATAATCTCCTCCTACTGTTAAATTTAAGATCGGTCGAGAATTATCTGATGGAGTCTAAATGAAAGTTGTAGATCTTGTTTTTACCTACGCATGGATATAAAGAACGTCGAAAACGGAGCTCGTATGCGAAAGTTGCGGGGTTTAGAAGTCGGCAGGGTGCTGTGCGAAATCGGGTGACGTGACTGAATATGGGCCAAGGCTTTCTCCCCAAGGCAAGCCACCAGAAGGTGACATGTGGCATGGATGCGACGAGTAGGAGGACCTACTCGACGAGTAGAGCTATTTTCCAACCTATAAATAGAGGTGTCGGGTTCCCTCATTCTTCACACCATTCCAACCTCTTCTCTCTCTCTAAACTCTCTCTCTAGCCCTCAAATCCCCCCCCCCTAAGCCTAGGTAAACCCCCTATAACCCGAAGGAAGCCCCGAGGCTCCCGAAATCCCGAGAAAAGAGCCTTTCATCTTAGAAACGCTGCTCCAGCGAAGCCCGGTTTTGAGAAAAACTCGTTGTAAGTGAGCTATGCCGAACCTATCTTTAGTATAGCTTATGTTTTAATATAGTAATGTTATTCGGACCTTATAATAAGTAATTGGACTATTATTATGTGATATATAAGTATTGTTTAACGCTTATATAATAGTAATAATAGTTCGACTATTAATTAGTCTCGTCAAACGTTAGACTAAACTCTAGTGGTAATGATACTAGGTTTCGTCAAGGGATAATTGTTTTAACAGTAACGAAGTGTTGTCCGAGTGCTGAGTCACCACCTTATCAAGTGAGTGCATAGTCCCTTTCATGAACATGATTTTAATACAAGTATTGATTGAAGTATTAATTATATGTTTATGTGCCAGTTAATTGATGTTGCCTGAAATACGTGTTAAAAAACATACCTGATTATATATGATGATTTAGGATAAAGAGTAAACCTAAATTAATTATGAGGAATACTGGGTAGCATTTTCTTACGAGTACGAGTGAGTTATACTCAGAGAATAGAACTTTAGTATATGTCATTGATCCAGGAGCATGGATTAGACATAGTCATTGTCCCTAGTCCGAGAGTATGGATTGGACATAGTCAACTGTCATTAATCCGGGAGTATGGATTAAGACATAGTCAGTTGTCCTTATTCCGGGAGCATGGATTAGACATAGTCATTGTCCCTAGTCCGAGAGTATGGATTGGACATAGTCAACTGTCATTAATCCGGGAGTATGGATTAAGACATAGTCAGTTGTTCTTATTCCGGGAGTATGGATTAAGACATAGTCAGTCGTCCTCAGTCCGGGAGTATGGATAGGACATAGTTATTCGTCGTTAATCTGGGAGAATGGATTTACACATAGACACTTGTCCCTAATCCGAGAGTATGGAATGGGCACAATTATTGATCCGAGAGCATGAATTAGATCCGAGAGTATGGGTTAAGTAAGAGGTAAAAGTTAAGGTCCGAGAGTATGGATAGTCTTGTTGTAAGGATTAACGAGGTAGGGTAAGAGTTGCTTATATATATATATATATATATATATATATATATATATATATATATATATATATATATATATATATATATATATGGTGAAATTGTATATTTTGTGAGTTCTAAATTATATATATGATATAACATTGTGGAATTGAAATCCCCATGTAGTCACCAGGTTTCCCAACCTGACCCACTCAGTTTATTTATATCACATGTGTTGATATGAAGTCACATTACACTGAGAGATTAAGGAGATATAAATCACTAGTGATAATGAATGTAAGTTCTGTTTATGCTTATGTTTCTGTATTGACGATGACATCCCAAATGTTTTAAAATGAATAAAAATACATTTCTTCGGAAATTTTTTGATAACGTATTTATCATGTTTTACTGGGAACAAATTCCGCATCATTTTCACTAAAAGAGGTACTCTGATTTTTATAAAGCATAAACAAAATCGGTCTTTTCTGGCCGTGAAAAATGTGGATGTCACAGTTGGTATCAGAGCTTTAGTTTAAGCGAACTAGGAATATGGATTTATTTCTAGACTTAAACTTAGAATGCTAAGCAATGATGGTAAGGAGTGTGTCTTAGGTAATACACCTGAATAGACACAAGCACTAGTTTAATTAGGTAAGTTGCCTAAAATGCTTTTATGTGCTAAATGATTTAAGATATGCATTATATGATCGAATCTATGGTCTGTTGCCGACCGGATCTGGAAATTTTATGTGTTCAGACTTCTAAACGTTTAATTACGATATTAGAACTGGCATGTAACTTTTCGGAGTAATAAGGTGGAATACGCGTCTAAATCTTCTCTATCTATATTCTCATCTCGATACACTGAACGCATGCTTCCGTGAACATAACGTCTTGGTGAAGACTCGTAGCGAATTGAATAAATGGAGGAAATGAGAAGGTTTACGATATTGAGTGGTACCTATCGGAAGATATCGTAAGAGTGATATCTTGCCTTTAGAACGCATCTAAGAAATAATACGTCTAGTATGGGAGAAGTACACTTTCGATTAGCAGAAAGAAAGATTTTTGGTATAAGCCATGAAGTTATCCCGTCGTCTGACATTTCCATCACTAACCGAGTTGAAGCAGAATTGATGATTGAAGATACGCATGGAAGAAGTCCTAGTAGAGTCTAGGGAAAATTATATGATTGTTTGGACACATTTGTATGTGTTAAAATTGTTTTTGTGATAATGAGTTGGAGAACTGCGAGACAATACTTGGGACGAGTATGAGTAGGTGTGAATGGTAGTAGAGGCCTATACTACCGGAAGCACAGGACTCACGCTTGGATCAGGGAAAGTCACAAGGTTACCAAGAAGCTAGTAATTGATACCGTTTTATTCAAATATGTCGTTACCATCATTTCGGTAATGACTAAGAGGATGATTGTTATTCCGACCCTAGTGGTCATATCGAATTGAGTCCGACTACGATGAGTATGTTACGTGGTTCAGAGAACCAAGTTTGATGTAGCATCTGACTTAAGCCGGAAGATTGAAATAGAAGATAATCAAAGCGAACTGTAGAGGTATCGTGAAGGTTGCTTGTAGCTAGAAATGCTACCTTTTAAGATGAGATTAGAACATGAAGGAAAGTATAGTCTGTTCTGGAAGACTCTAAGAGACCTGAGTCTAAGCATTGCAACATACGATGATAGGTCATTAGAATATGACACATCATTCCATTGTAGTAATAAAAGAACTTATCTTATGTTCGAATCCAGTGAGGATCGAGATTGTGACTTGAAGGTCATAATTTGGAGTCTAACGTGAGATAGGGAGCAAGTGCAAGATCGAGCACCGCCTGCAGTCAAGGAGTCCAAGAGTTAGATACTCATTCGAAGAAACGAGGAAGTTACGATTATTACCGAGGATGAAGAGATAACGTATGGAGTCATTATACTGTCCTGTTTCGTTGATGATTCTGGGACGTAATCATCTTAAGGGGGAGATAATTGTAACGCCCGTAGATCCGGGCTAGTCAACATTGTGGGATTGAAATCCCTACGTACTCACCAGGTTTCCCAACCTGACCCACTCAGTTTATTTATATCACATGTGTTGATATGAAGTCACATTACATTGAGAGATTAAAGAGATATAAATCACTAGTGATAATGAATGTAAGTTCTGTTTATGTTTATGTTCCTGTATTGACAATGACATCCCAAATGTTTTAAAATAAATAAAAATACATTTCTTCGGAAATGTTTTGATATCATATTTATCATGTTTTACTGGGAACAAATTCCGCAACATTTTCATTAAAAGAGGTACTCTGATTTTTATAAAGCATAAACAAAATCGGTCTTTTCTGGCCGTGAAAAGTGGGGATGTCACACTGCACAACAGGACCAAATCCCTTATCCTAAGATCAGTTAACCCTTGTAGCATGTTACTTGGCGTATTCACTCAACAGTCAATTCACACACGAAAGAGTCATACAACAATCAATCAAGTATTATGTAAGAGATATGGCTTCATATATCAGACAATTATATCATACAGTTCCTGAAGATTCCTATCCTAATACTAGCATGTTATTCTTACATATCATAACATAATCTCAATAACTGTGTGGTAATTTGGGGTCTAATTACTGGCTCCGACTGATCGTACACATCGCATCCTCCTTGATAATTTTGAAAACCATTTGTAAAATTATTTTTAAAAATCTTTTTCCTTAGTTTGAGATTGGATTCACACAAAAGTTCTTCCAATTCACTCAAACCAAGGCTTTGATACCCACTTCTAACATCCATAAAATTCATGAAATTTTTAAACTTTTAAAACAACCCAAAAATCATCATTGTTTACAAATAGTTTTCAAAACAGGTTTAATATCAGCGTATTCCCAAAATCATAAAACAAAATATGAGGAGGTGCACGACCACGCCTTCGCATTCCCACGATCCTCTGAGGTACCTGAAACATAACCTAAAATTGTAAGCCCAAAGCTTAGTGAGTTCCCCCAAAATACCAAACACAAACAGATAGCACATATACAAATAACAACATGCAATGGGTCCACAACTAACATACTGGATTACCCCTGAGCCCACAGCATAAGTCTGGCTTGCCCACAACATATTATATAATCACTAGTTTGTTCTTTCTCTTATTATTATTTTCGTAAAACAATAAATATTCTCCAATTAAATACAATAGTTGAATTTATTTATTAATAATCAAATACTTAATAAGTATTCAATAAGTACCAACTTGATTAAGATGTGATCCTATCGGATCATATTTTATTAGCAATATCCCTTAATAATAATTCTTAAGCATATAAATCCAACATATGGATGTCTATTTATAGAGGGAAAAAATATGAATTTTGATATTTTTAGTTTTTTTGAAATAAAATAAGCTCTATAAATTAAAAACAACAAAAAACAACTGAGTTTTATTTTGTTGCTTTTTTGTTGTAATCCAGTGCATGTACCTCCGCTTAACAAATTTACACCTCTTTTATATAATTACTAGGCAAATTTCTAAGTGTTCTGTAGGAATAAAACTATCTTAAAAATATTAACAAACATGTGCTAAAGATAACTAAGTTATAACGATTAACTATAAAATGATAAATCTTATAAAAATATAAAAATTCAATATAAAACATTGTTAGTATCTTAAATCATATTACAAAAGAGACATTTATTAACATTTTAAACTAAAAAACTTATTAAAATAATTGAATGTAATACACAAAAGAAAATGAACACCACTTTGTGTTTGATAACATTTTCTTTTTTAGGTTATATTTTTATGTAAATGGTTTTTGATACATTGGATTTGTGTTTTATAACTCATGTGTATCTTAATACTCGAGGAGAGCATTGGCTTGTTATACACATCTTCAATCAGCCTTGCAAATTATGTCACGTTACCTTTGCAAGACTTTCACATTATAATTTTTCATTTTCTTAAATGGTAAATGTCTCAAAATCCACTAGTTGTAAAAATTTTATCCTTTTATACAATGCTTACTATATTAAATATAGATTGGTTGCATTCAGTAAAATAACTCGATAAATCAATGAAAATGTTTTCATGGGTACTCTTAATGTAACCATAAAAAAAGGGAAAAAAACTCAAATAAATTTTACATTGCAATTCATTTAGAACTTGTTTTTTCTAGAAATTATGGTTTTCTATAAGCACAAATTATTATACAATAACAAAATTATTATAATTAGAATATAGTTTTTGTAATATATTTGACATCTAGATTTCAGTAGAAAATTTTCAAAGTTTAGATAAAGTATATATTCTCTATGTGATCTAGTATAATGACTCGGTTCACTGACCATAAAACTTATTCTTTTAATTTGCTATTTAACTTTGGCTATCTTGTCTCATTTATGGTCTATAAATTCAGTAAATGTAACATCCGTAAAATTCATGAAAAAATTTAAACTCTTAAAACAACCCAGAAAGCATCATTGTTTACAAATAGTTTTTAAAACAGGTTTAACATTTAAAAATCATAAAACAAAACATGAGGAGGTGCACGATCACGTATTCGCCTTCCCGTGATCCTCTGAGGTACCTGAAACAAAACCCAAAACTGTAAGCCGAAAGCTTAGTGAGTTCCCCCAGAATACCAAACACAAACAGATAGCACATATACAAATAATAGCATGCAATGGGTCCACAGCTAACATATTGGATTACCCCTGAACCCACAACATAAGTCTGGCTTGCCCTTGGCCCACAACTTATGTATGGCTTGCACCCTGGCCTGATCAGTCCTCAGACTGAATACCACTAAGCCCTCAGTACGAGTCTGGCATGCTATTCTCGGCCCTCAGCTCGTATCTAGAATGCTCATGAGCCCTGAGTATGAGTCTAGCATGCCCTCCCCGGCCCTCAGCACATATCTGGTATGCTCCAGGGTTTGTTGGCTACAACACGGAGCAGTACAACCTCAACCTAACCCACACAATATATCAACATATAACATATAACATCATAGACAGATAAACAAACAGTATCACAGGTACTCCTATAGATCTACCAAACTAGCATATCAAGACTAGCATGCATATCTATTCATACTCAGGATAACAACAGTATCAGGTTATCAAACTAATGGGGCCGGCCTAGGTGCATTCTACCCGAAAGTATAGTGAGGAAACTCACCTCACAAGCTGAACAGAGTTGATAAGGTCCGACTCCGAATCTCCGCTCTCTACTCAATGTCAACATCCACCAAGTGACCAATTCCATCAAAATCCCGAAATACCCAAAATACCCTTAAAGTCAAACTTGGTCAAACATGGTCAAACTCAAAGTCAACTGGTCAAAATCAATAAACCCACTCAGTCAACCCAGCCGAGTCAACCTAACCGAGTTAACTCAACACGGGTTGACCCATGCGAGTACGCGGGTGTCACACCCCCGAACCGTCAGAACGGACGGCGGAAACGTCTGGCAGCGGGTGACTTCATGCGTTGTATCACAACAATCGTATCATAGCAATCGAAGTAAACACAACCATTACATTACATTATGAATATTTACATCTGTTTGAAAACATAATTTGTACATATCAGTATATTCAAAAGTAGTAAAAGATAAAGACGAGACTCCAAAATACTATGTCTTCTCCAAAAAGCTGGCATAAGTACCTGTCTATAGTTGCCCTGAGAATACAAGCGATTGTGAAAACGTATCAGCATAAAGCTGGTGAGTTCATAAGCATGTTTTTGTAATGGAAACTAGTCACTGAATTTGTAAAATTGATTTCCTTTTCATTATAGAAAATATCGATTGTAACGAAAACCTTCGTTATCGAGTTTTGAAATAGTATGCATGCTTCCCAAGAAAATCCAATATTTTCTAACATGTTTGTTGATTACTGTATGAAAAGTATGATTCGTTTGAAAACCCTGGCTACCGCCAGTAAGTGAGGTATGTTTCGTTTGGTAAGCCCTGGCTACTACCAGTATGTAAGTAGTTTTATTATTTAAAATAAAACTATTAAAGAAAGAAAATCCCGTAAACAAAGGTTAGTTTATACTTGTTGTGAGTCGTATAACCATACTAATATGACCTGTGACCTCCTTGACGTTTCTTCAGGCGTCGTTCGATTACAAAATTTGTCACCCCAGGCGTGCCCACCTAACTGTAGCTAACAGTTCAGGTGTGGGATTGTCGGTCCCGAATAGATCTATTCACAAATTTCACGCTCTCCCTCCAGGAGACTCTGGTTATACTAACGGTGAGGATTTATTGGTACCCCGAAGGGCATAACGAAGATAAGTCTCACAATCCGGTATTAACTAGTTTACGTGTAGTTTGGTTGTTCTCGAGTTCGAAATCGTTGTATACGTTGTAGAGTATAAATAATTATTCACAAAATAATTATTTAGTAAGATACTCTTGTTATCTGTATGGATAAACTAAATCTGTCATAGTTTATATGTTTGACTTTGCATGGAGTTTGATTTTGTAAAACCGGTAATCCCAAACTATACCTATTATAGTTTGACTGGTAGGTTGTGTTCATGTACTGTTCTGAAAACTATGCAATTATGTTTAGAAAACGCCCCTTATGCTCCGCATTTTACAAAAGGGATAAAAGTATCTAAATGTTTAACATAAAATTATCATAATTGCGTCAGTTTTTAAGTTGTGAAAACCTTTATGTTTGGCTTGTATTCCCCCCCCCCTGAAAACGTTATAAAAACTTATAAAAGCGTAAGGGTATGAACTCACGGTTTAACGTAGGATTCGGGTGTATGATCGGTTACGAGTGTTGAGTGTCAACTGATGTTTCGTACGCAAGTGGATCCTATTAGCGTATAGTAACACATATGTGTATTACATTAAGGTATTCCATGACGAAACATGACGGCAAACCGCCCTAAAGACTTGGAAATGCTTGTCGGGACCCTATATGATCAAACGAGGGAGGTGTACGGCCATAAGAGTGTGTGTGCGGCCAGGGTGTGCGGCCAGGACGTGTGTGCAGTCGTACAAGGGAGTGTGCGGCCGTACAGAGGAGGTGTGCGGTCGTACACAAGGGTGTGCGGCCGTACACTCTTCATATATGCCCAAAATGTCGATTTCTAGGTGTTTCAAAGCCAATACCATGTCCAACTAGCAAATGGAGGCCAAACTCTCACTTTGGAGAGTCTTTAAGGTATGTACGGCCACCTTATGAAGGTGTGCGGCCGTACACCTTCAAGTGATGAAGAACATGAAGAACATGAAGAGTTTTAGATTTAAATCAAGGTGTCTTACCAGTATAACAAGCTGAATGATGGAGTACTTCACGTTTTTTAGGCCTTTGGAGGGTCCTTATGTGAAGATTCTAGAGAGAGAAAGTAGTGTGCAGCCAAAAGGGAAAAAGAGTGAATGAAGGGGCCTCCTCCTTTATATGGAGGTGGGTGTACGGTTGAGGGGTGGGTGTGCGACCGCACACCCATGTGTACGGCCGTACACTCCTCCCGAGAGGGTGTATGGCCCGAATGTTGTACTATGACTTGGTATTACTCGACCTAGGACCCAAAGTTTGATTGTACGAGGCTTAGAACGCTTGATCAAACCCTTAAACGGTGTTAAAAGGTGATAAAATCGAGTTTAATATTGATATAAAGATTTATTGTACAGGATAAAAGTTCCGGGTTGTCACATCATCCCCCCGTTAGAGGGAATTTCGTCCCGAAATTCGAACATAGAATACAAATCATGAATTAGGGAAGAGATGCGGATATTTCTATTTCATCTGATCTTCGCGCTCCCAAGTGAATCCAGGTCCCCGCTTGGCAATCCAGCGAACATTCACTATCGGGATGCGGCTTTGCTTTGTTCGTTTGACCTCCCAGTCCATGATTTCGATTGGCTCTTCCATAAAGTTGAGGTTCTCGTTGATTTCAATCTCATCGAGGGGAATAGTAAGAGTCTTGTCGGATAAGCACTTTTTAAGATTCGAGACGGGGAAGACGGGGTGTATGTTACTAAGCTCTTGAGGTAAACGGAGTTTGTAGGCTACGGGACCGATCCTAGCGAGGATTTCGAATGGTCCTATGTACCTCAGATTTAGCTTTCCATGCTTTCCAAAGCGTATCATGCCTTTCCAGGGCGAGACCTTTAGCAGAACACGATCTCCCACCTGGAACTCCAAGGGTTTTCGTCGTTTATCGGCGTAGTTCTTTTGTCTATCTCGTGAGGCTTTCAGTCGTTCCCGGATTTGTACGATCTTTTCTGTAGTTTCACGGATGATCTCTGGGCCTGTGAGAGTGTTGTTTGGGACTTGCCACTTGGCTAGCTGTGTGTCGCCTACCTCAGCCCAGCACAGAGGGGATCTGCACTTACGGCCATATAGTGCGTCAAACGGCGCAGCCTTGATACTGGTGTGGTACCTATTGTTGTAGGAGAATTCGACCAAGGGTAAATGGACGTCCCACGACTTACCAAAATCGATAACACATGCTCGCAACATGTCTTCAAGGTATGGATGGTTCTCTCACTCTGCCCATCTGTCTGAGGATGGTAAGCTGTACTCATATCCAGCTTAGTTCCAAGAGCTTTCTGCAGGGACTGCCAAAATCTCGAGGTGAACCTGCTATCTCGAACGGAGATAATGGATACAGGGACTCCGTGCAGTCGGACTATCTCTTGGATGTAGATTCGCGTGAGTCTCTCCATTTTGAAAGTTTCTTTGATTGGTAGAAAGTGAGCGTCGTACCCACTCGGAGATTTGGGTAATTTGGTGATGAAATCCATAGTAATCCTCTCCCACTTCCATTCAGGTATCTCCGGCTGGTGGAGTAGACCTGAGGGCTTTTGATATTCGGCCTTCACCTTGGCGCAAGTCAGACACTTGCCCATGAAGGTAGCGATCTCCGCTTTCATGTTTGGCCACCAATATAGCTTCTTGAGATCGAGGTACATTTTATCCGAACCTGGATGAATGGAGTATCTGGTCCTGTGAGCTTCGTTCATGACAACCTCTCTGTAACCATCGAAATTTGGGGTCCAGATCCGGTCCATGAAATAATAGACTTCGTCTCCCTTGATCTCTAGGTTCTTTTCCATTCCTCTCAAGGATTCTCCCGGCATGTTCTCTGGTTTTAAGGCTTCCAGCTGAGCCTCCTTGATCTGGGCGGATAAATAGGAATGGATAGTCATGGTCAGTGCCTTCACCCTACGACCTGAGCATTCCTTCCGGCTGAGGGCATCTGCCACCACATTGGCCTTGCCGGGATTGTAGCGTATTTCGCACTCGTAGTCGCTGAGTAGCTCTACCCATCGCCGTTGTCTCATGTTCAACTCCTTCTGGTCAAAGATGTGCTGCAGGCTTTTATGGTCAGTGAAGATAGTGCACTTGGTCCCGTAGAGGTAATGTCTCCATATCTTCAATGCGAAGACCACTGCTCCCAATTCCAGGTCGTGTGTTGTGTAGTTGACTTCGTGTGCTTTCAGCTGTCTCGAGACATAAGCAATAACTTTTCCTCGCTGCATGAGCACACAGCCCAAGCCCTGATTGGATGCATCACAGTAGACAACGAAGTCTTCCGTCCCTTCGGGCAGAGACAGTATAGGTGCGCTGCATAGGGCCTGCTTCAACGTTTGGAACGTAGTGTCTTGCTTTTCATTCCAACAGAAGGGTACACCTTTCTGAGTCAGAGTGGTTAAGAGTTTGGCAATTCTGGAGAAATTTTGGATAAATCTACGATAATAGCCAGCTAGACCCAAGAATTGACGAATTTTAGTGGGCGTCTTCGGTGCCGACCAGTTCTTTATCGCCTCGATTTTGGAAGGGTCCACGTGTATGCCCTCCTCGCTTACCACGTGACCTAGGAAGGTTACTTTTCGAATCCAGAATTCGCACTTGGAGAATTTCGCGTACAGCTTCTCCGCCCTTAGAGTTTCCAGCACTACTCTCAAGTGCTGTTTGTGATCTTCCTCGCTCCTGGAATAGACAAGTATATCGTCCATGAACACGATAACGAACTTGTCCAGAAAAGAACTACACACCCGATTCATCAGGTCCATGAATACCGCTGGTGCATTGGTTAGACCGAAGGGCATTACTACAAATTCGTAATGACCATACCGAGTCCGAAATGCTGTCTTAGGAACATCGCTCTCATGGACTCACAGCTGATGATACCCTGATCTTAGGTCTATCTTGGAGAAGTAGCTGGCTCCTTGAAGTTGATCGAAGAGGTCGTCAATTCGAGGAAGAGGGTAATGGTTCTTAACGGTGAGTTTGTTCAGTTCACAATAGTCAATACACATCCGGAAGGATCCATCTTTCTTTTTCACGAACAAGATCGGGGCTCCCCGGGGTGAGGAACTCGGTCTGATGAATCCTTTGCTGAGCAGCTCATTGAGCTGACTAGATAGCTCCTGCATTTCTGTTGGCGCTAAGCGGTAAGGGGATTTAGCCGCGAGGGTAGCTCCGGGGATTAAGTCGATGCGAAACTCGACTTGGCATTCGGGAGGAATTCCCGGAAGCTCTTCGGGAAAGACATCAGGAAAGTTGCAGACTTTGGGGATGCTCTCGAGGTCTTTAACTTCCTGTTTCTCGTTAATGACATGAGCTAGGAATGCATGACATTCCTTTCGCAGAAGTTTCTGGGCTTTGATGCACGAAATGAGGCGGAGGTTTGAACTGAGTTTATCGTCATAGATCATGAGAGCTTCGTCAGAGGGAAGATTAAGACGGATGGCTTTTTTGTAACAAAGGATATCAGCACGATTGGGGCTCAACCAATTCATGCCGATGATGACATCGAAGCTTTTTATAGAAATTGGCATAAGGTCGATGGGAAAAGAATGATCATTTAAGGTAAGGGTGCAACCGCAGATTATATCATTAGTGCTCTCTTTCTCACCGTTAGCCATCTCGACGGTAAATGTTTCGGTTAAGGGTTGAGGTTAATGTTTAAGAAGACGTTTGAATGCATGACTAACAAAACTTCTCTCAGCACCAGAATCGAAAAGAATGCATGCATAAGAGTTGTCAAGGAGGAACGTACCCGTAACAACGGTAGGGTCAGCAACTGCCTCCTCTTGCCCCATGGATAGTACTTTCCCTGTGTTGTTGGTCGTTGCTGCCTTGGGGCAGTTTCTCTTGAAATGCCCGACTTCCCCACAGCCATAACAGGCTTTACCGACACGTGCTCCAGAGGCTTGATTGGTTGGTTGGACTGGGGTTCTGCAGTCTCGAGCCAGGTGGCCCTTCTTGCCACAGTTGCTGCAGAGTATTTCACGACATGGGTCGGGGATGCGGTGATGATAGTTGCATTTGCTACACCAAGGGAGGGTACCAGTATATCCACTAGTAGGTGCTTGAGTGGCAGGAGCAGCGGCAGGAGTAGTAGCAGCGTGGACTGCCACCGTATGCTGTTTCTTGGAGGGCTCCTGCGAAGACTGGCCCTTTCGTTGCTTCCAGAACATCCTTTTCTCACCACTTCCCTTAGCTGCTTCAGGAGTGGCGGTCACATTATCGAGATCAACGCCGTGATCTATGAGAGTATGTGCCAAACACTTGGCGCTGTCAAAAGTGTTTGGCCTAGCGGCCAAGACATTCCATTGAGTTGGGGGCGTCAATCCCCATATATATCTTTCAATCTTCTTGCTCTCTGGGGTGACCATTCCCAGGCAAAGAAGTGCTAGGTCTTCAAACCTAGAAGTGTAGGCAGCAATATCGGAACCCTTCATCTTTAGGGTCCAGAGCCCGTGCTCCAATTTCTGCATTTCGCCTCGTGGGTAGTACTCCGCTAGCATGAGCTCCTTCAGGCTCTCCCAACCCATAGCATTTGCTATTGGCAGAGTTAAAGATTTGACCCGCCATTCCACCAGGTCAATGCTCTGTTGGTGAAAGTACAAGCAGCAAATTTCACATTGTTAGCTTCAGAACAGGAACAAATTTCGAAGATAGACTCGATTTTCTCGAACCATCGAGTTAAGGCAATAACACCTCCATTGCCGTCGAAAGATGTGGGTTTTGCAGTCATGAAGTCTTTATAGGAGCACTCCTTCTGGTGCCCTTGACTCCCTTCGGGATTTTGGGGATGAGTACCACCTCCCGACCCGCCAGATCCGCCAAGATTAATTTGTGATATTGCAACAGCCACAGCAGCAGTAAAAGCTGCCTGGAACATGACAGGATCGAACTAAGGAGGTTGCGGTGGTGGTGGCGTGTTGTTGTTCCTTCTGATGGGTCTTCGACGGGGAGGCATCTCGTTCTAGAAACAACCAGGAAGAAGAGGATGGTAAGTCCTCCGGAATCGAATCAAGAGATATGAAGCAATATATATCTCACTATGATAACTAGAGTGTTCTACTAAGCGATAAACAAGGAAAAACTACCAATGCAAATAAGTTATCGCTAAAAGGAATGAGTAGTAACACTTGAAAGAGAATCTCTGCAATGAATTTGACTCTGGAAAAATACTCCTATAGTATTTTAGGTTGTTTGATTTGTTCTATCGACGTCTGGTTGAATGGATACTTGGTAAGTTTTAGGCCTGCTGCAACCCCACAGTCACTCCCAAGCAAATGTTGGTCATGTCTCGAATGAATATAGTTGATCAGGCTATATTGACCCGAGACATGATTACATAACTGTCCAGGTTTAACCGCAGTGTCCAACATCCAAATACTTCTGTTTTGTTCTACCCATAATACTGTTTCTGGTATGTAGATATCCTTGTATACTTTTCGCAAAGATACTTGTATTTTAAAAGTATACTTTTAGTTCAGAGCACTTCGGCCCCTTAGTGTTTATAGTTGTATACCATGTAAGGTTCGGTATACTTAGTTCACTATAAACAATAGCTCTGATACCAATCTGTCACACCCCCGAACCGTCAGAACGGACGGCCGAAACGTCCGGAGGCGGGTGACTTCATGCGTAGTATCACAACAATCGTATCATAGCAATCGAAGTAAACACAACCATTACATTACAGATGGTGTCGTACCCACTCGGAGATTTGGGTAATTTGGTGATGAAATCCATAGTAATCCTCTCCCACTTCCATTCAGGTATCTCCGGCTGGTGGAGTAGACCTGAGGGCTTTTGATATTCGGCCTTCACCTTGGCGCAAGTCAGACACCTGCCCATGAAGGTAGCGATCTCCGCTTTCATGTTTGGCCACCAATATAGCTTCTTGAGATCGAGGTACATTTTATCCGAACCTGGATGAATGGAGTATCTGGTCCTGTGAGCTTCGTTCATGACAACCTCTCTGTAACCACCGAAATTTGGGGTCCAGATCCGGTCCATGAAATAATAGACTCCGTCTCCCTTGATCTCTAGGTTCTTTTCCATTCCTCTCAAGGATTCTCCCGGCATGTTCTCTGGTTTTAAGGCTTCCTGCTGAGCCTCCTTGATCTGGGCGGATAAATGGGAATGGATAGTCATGGTTAGTGCCTTCACCCTACGACCTGAGCATTTCCTCCGGCTGAGGGCATCTGCCACCACATTGGCCTTGCCGGGATTGTAGCGTATTTCGCACTCGTAGTCGCTGAGTAGCTCTACCCATCGCCGTTGTCTCATGTTCAACTCCTTCTGGTCAAAGATGTGCTGCAGGCTTTTATGGTCAGTGAAGATAGTGCACTTGGTCCCGTAGAGGTAATGTCTCCATATCTTCAATGCGAAGACCACTCCTCCCAATTCCAGGTCGTGTGTTGTGTAGTTGACTTCGTGTGCTTTCAGCTGTCTCGAGACATAAGCAATAACTTTTCCTCGCTGCATGAGCACACAGCCCAAGCCCTGATTGGATGCATCACAGTAGACAACGAAGTCTTCCGTCCCTTCGGGCAGAGACAGTATAGGTGCGCTGCATAGGGCCTGCTTCAACGTTTGGAACGCAGTGTCTTGCTTTTCATTCCAACAGAAGGGTACACCTTTCTGAGTCAGAGTGGTTAAGAGTTTGGCAATTCTGGAGAAATTTTGGATAAATCTACGATAATAGCCAGCTAGACCCAAGAATTGACGAATTTCTGTGGGCGTTTTCGGTGCTGACCAGTTCTTTATCGCCTCGATTTTGGAAGGGTCCACGTGTATGCCCTCCTCGCTTACCACGTGACCTAGGAAGGTTACTTTTCGAATCCAGAATTCGCACTTGGAGAATTTCGCGTACAGCTTCTCCGCCCTTAGAGTTTCCAGCACTACTCTCAAGTGCTGTTTGTGATCTTCCTCGCTCCTGGAATAGACAAGTATATCGTCGATGAACACGATAACGAACTTGTCCAGAAAAGAACTACACACCCGATTCATCAAGTCCATGAATACCGCTGGTGCATTGGTTAGACCGAAGGGCATTACTACAAATTTGTAATGACCATACCGAGTCCGAAATGTTGTCTTAGGAACATCGCTTTCATGGACTCACAGCTGATGATACCCTGATCTTAGGTCTATCTTAGAGAAGTAGCTGGCTCCTTGAAGTTGATCGAAGAGTTCGTCAATTCGAGGAAGAGGGTAATGGTTCTTAACGGTGAGTTTGTTCAGTTCACAATAGTCAATACACATCCGGAAGGATCCATCCTTCTTTTTCACGAACAAGATCGGGGCTCCCCAGGGTGAGGAACTCGGTCTGATGAATCCTTTGCTGAGCAGCTCATTGAGCTGACTAGATAGCTCCTGCATTTCTGTTGGCGCTAAGCGGTAAGGGGATTTAGCCACGAGGGTAGCTCTGGGGATTAAGTCGATGCGAAACTCGACTTGGCGTTCGGGAGGAATTCCCGGAAGCTCTTCGGGAAAGACATCAGGAAAGTTGCAGACTTCGGGGATGCTCTCGAGGTCTTTAACTTCCTGGTTCTCGTTAATGACATGAGCTAGGAATGCATGACATTCCTTTCGCAGAAGTTTCTGGGCTTTGATGCACGAAATGAGGCGGAGGTTTGAACTGAGTTTATCGTCATAGATCATGAGAGCTTCGTCAGAGGGAAGATTGAGACGGATGGCTTTTTTGTAACAAAGGATATCAGCACGATTGGGGCTCAACCAATTCATGCCGATGATGACATCGAAGCTTTTTATAGAAATTGGCATAAGGTCGATGGGAAAAGAATGATCATTTAAGGTAAGGGTGCAACCGCGGATTATATCATTAGTGCTCTCTTTCTCACCGTTAGCCATCTCGACGGTAAATGTTTCGGTTAAGGGTTGAGGTTAATGTTTAAGAAGACGTTTGAATGCATGACTAACAAAACTTCTCTCAGCACCAGAATCGAAAAGAATGCATGCATAAGAGTTGTCAAGGAGGAACGTACCCGTAACAACGGTAGGGTCAGCAACTGCCTCCTCTTGCCCCATGGATAGTACTTTCCCTGTGTTTTTGGTCGTTGCTGCCTTGGGGCAGTTTCTCTTGAAATGCCCGACTTCCCCACAGCCATAACAGGCTTTACTGACACCTGCTCCAGAGGCTTGATTGGTTGGTTGGACTGGGGTTCTGCAGTCTCGAGCCAGGTGGCCCTTCTTGCCACAGTTGCTGCAGAGTATTTCACGACATGGGTCGGGGATGCGGTGATGATAGTTGCATTTGCTACACCAAGGGAGGGTACCAGTATATCCACTAGTAGGTGCTTGAGTGGCAGGAGCAGCGGCAGGAGTAGTAGCAGCGTGGACTGCCACCGTATGCTGTTTCTTGGAGGGCTCCTGCGAAGACTGGCCCTTTCGTTGCTTCCAGAACATCCTTTTCTCACCACTTCCCTTAGCTGCTTCAGGAGTGGCGGTCACATTATCGAGATCAACGCCGTGATCTATGAGAGTATGTGCCAAACACTTGGCGCTGTCAAAAGTGTTTGGCCTAGCGGCCAAGACATTCCATTGAGTTGGGGGCGTCAATCCCCATATATATCTTTCAATCTTCTTGCTCTCTGGGGTGACCATTCCCAGGCAAAGAAGTGCTAGGTCTTCAAACCTAGAAGTGTAGGCAGCAATATCGGAACCCTTCATCTTTAGGGTCCAGAGCTCGTGCTCCAATTTCTGCATTTCGCCTCGTGGGCAGTACTCCGCTAGCATGAGCTCCTTCAGGCTCTCCCAACCCATAGCATTTGCTATTGGCAGAGTTAAAGATTTGACCCGCCATTCCACCAGGTCAATGCTCTGTTGGTGAAAGTACAAGCGGCAAATTTCACCTTGTTAGCTTCAGAACAGGAACAAATTTCGAAGATAGACTCGATTTTCTCGAACCATCGAGTTAGGGCAATAACACCTCCATTGCCGTCGAAAGATGTGGGTTTCGCAGTCATGAAGTCTTTATAGGAGCACTCCTTCTGGTGCCCTTGACTCCCTTCGGGATTTTGGGGATGAGTACCACCTCCCGACCCGCCAGATCCGCCAAGATTAATTTGTGATATTGCAGCAGCCACAGCAGCAGTAAAAGCTGCCTGGAACATGACAGGATCGAACTAAGGAGGTTGCGGTTGTGGTGGCGTGTTGTTGTTCCTTCTGATGGGTCTTCGACGGGGAGGCATCTCGTTCTAGAAACAACCAGGAAGAAGAGGATGGTAAGTCCTCCGGAATCGAATCAAGAGATATGAAGCAATATATATCTCACTATGATAACTAGAGTGTTCTACTAAGCGATAAACAAGGAAAAACTACCAATGCAAATAAGTTATCGCTAAAAGGAATGAGTAGTAACACTTGAAAGAGAATCTCTGCAATGAATTTGACTCTGGAAAAATACTCCTATAGTATTTTAGGTTGTTTGATTTGTTCTATCGACGTCTGGTTGAATGGATACTTGGTAAGTTTTAGGCCTGCTGCAACCCCACAGTCACTCCCAAGCAAATGTTGGTCATGTCTCGAATGAATATAGTTGATCAGGCTATATTGACCCGAGACATGATTACATAACTGTCCAGGTTTAACCGCAGTGTCCAACATCCAAATACTTCTGTTTTGTTCTACCCATAATACTGTTTCTGGTATGTAGATATCCTTGTATACTTTTCGCAAAGATACTTGTATTTTAAAAGTATACTTTTAGTTCAGAGCACTTCGGCCCCTTAGTGTTTATAGTTGTATACCATGTAAGGTTCGGTATACTTAGTTCACTATAAACAATAGCTCTGATACCAATCTGTCACACCCCCGAACCGTCAGAACGGACGGCGGAAACGTCTGGCGGCGGGTGACTTCATGCGTTGTATCACAACAATCGTATCATAGCAATCGAAGTAAACACAACCATTACATTACATTATGAATATTTACATCTGTTTGAAAACATAATTTGTACATGTCAGTATATTCAAAAGTAGTAAAAGATAAAGACGAGACTCCAAAATACTCTGTCTTCTCCAAAAAGCTGGCATAAGTACCTGTCTATAGTTGCCCTGAGAATACAAGCGATTGTGAAAACGTATCAGCATAAAGCTGGTGAGTTCATAAGCATGTTTTTGTAATGGAAACTAGTCACTGAATTTGTAAAATTGATTTCCTTTTCATTATAGAAAATATCGATTGTAACGAAAACCTTCGTTATCGAGTTTTGAAATAGTATGCATGCTTCCCAAGAAAATCCAATATTTTCTAACATGTTTGTTGATTACTGTATGAAAAGTATGATTTGTTTGAAAACCCTGGCTACCGCCAGTAAGTGAGGTATGTTTCGTTTGGTAAGCCCTGGCTACTACCAGTATGTAAGTAGTTTTATTATTTAAAATAAAACTATTAAAGAAAGAAAATCCCGTAAACAAAGGTTAGTTTATACTTGTTGTGAGTCGTATAACCATACTAATATGACCTGTGACCTCCTTGACGTTTCTTCAGGCGTCGTTCGATTACAAAATTTGTCACCCCAGGCGTGCCCGCCTAACTGTAGCTAACAGTTCAGGTGTGGGATTGTCGGTCCCGAATAGATCTATTCACAAATTTCACGCTCTCCCTCCAGGAGACTCTGGTTATACTAACGGTGAGGATTTATTGGTACCCCGAAGGGCATAACGAAGATAAGTCTCACAATCCGGTATTAACTAGTTTACGTGTAGTTTGGTTGTTCTCGAGTTCGAAATCGTTGTATACGTTGTAGAGTATAAATAATTATACACAAAATAATTATTTAGTAAGATACTCTTGTTATCTGTATGGATAAACTAAATCTGTCATATTTTATATGTTTGACTTTGCATGGAGTTTGATTTTTTAAAACCGGTAATGAAATCCCAAACTATACCTATTATAGTTTGACTGGTAGGTTGTGTTCATGTACTGTTCTGAAAACTATGCAATTATGTTTAGAAAATGCCCCTTATGCTCCGCATTTTACAAAAGGGATAAAAGTATCTAAATGTTTAACATAAAATTATCGTAATTGCATCAGTTTTTAAGTTGTGAAAACCTTTATGTTTGGCTTGTATTCCCCCCCCCCTGAAAACGTTAGAAAAACTTATAAATGCGTAGGGGTATGAACTCATAGTTTAACGTAGGATTCGGGTGTATGATCGGTTACGAGTGTTGAGTGTCAACTGATGTTTCGTACGTAAGTGGATCCTATTAGCATATAGTAACACATATATGTATTAGATTAAGGTATTCCATGACGAAACATGATGGGAAACCACCCTAAAGACTTGGAAATGCTTGTCGGGACCCTATATGATCAAACGAGGGAGGTGTACGGCCATAAGAGTGTGTGTACGGCCAGGGTGTGCGGCCAGGACGTGTGTACGGTCGTACAAGGGAGTGTGCGGCCGTACAGACGAGGTGTGCGGCCGTACACTCTTCATTTATGCCCAAAATGTCGATTTCTAGGTGTTTCAAAGCCAATACCAAGTCCAACTAGCAAATGGAGGCCAAACTCTCACTTTAGAGAATCTTTAAGGTGTGTACGGCCACCTTATGAAGGTGTGCAGCCGTACACCTTCAAGTGATGAAGAACACGAAGAACATGAAGAGTTTTAGGCTTAAATCAAGGTGTCTTACCAGTATAACAAGCTGAATGATGGAGTACTTCACGTTTTTGAGGCCTTTGGAGGGTCCTTATGTGAAGATTCTAGAGAGAGAAAGTAGTGTGCAGCCAAAAGGGAAAAAGAGTGAATGAAGGGGCCTTCTCCTTTATATGGAGGTGGGTGTACGGTTGAGGGGTGGGTGTGCGGCCGCACACCCATGTGTACGGCCGTACACTCCTCCCGAGAGGGTGTATGGCCCGAATGTTGTACTATGACTTGGTATTACTCGACCTAGGACCCAAACTTTGATTGTACGAGGCTTAGAACGCTTGATCAAACCCTTAAACGACGTTAAAAGGTGATAAAATCGAGTTTAATATTGATATAAAGATTAATTGTACAGGGTAAAAGTTCCGGGTTGTCACAGCGGGGCGTACTCCGGAGGTACGCTCAGCGTACACAAGGCTTCACAGAGAACCACCATCGGGGTGGTTGAGCGGGTACGCGGGGCTTACACCAGGCTACGCGGGGCGTACCCTCGCATATCCAACTTCTTCATTAAGTGCGTAATGGCTTTAGCACTTGAGCTCATACTTCAGATCCAAGGTCTAGAGGCATACCAGGGTCATAAAGTTCCCAAGTTTATGACTTTTCACGTCCAAAAAGTCCTTAATGCAAGGTCTTAATCCATTAAGACATTCTATAAGAAACATTGAGCCAAACTAGCTAAACGGACCTCATTTTTATGGCTTAGGACCCTTCTTAGGGTCTGAAAGGACAGCCCAAATAGTCCAAAACCAAACATGCATAAGAATGGGACTTTTAAGACAAGAAGAACAACATAAAGTTACCAAAATGAGATCCAAGCAAACAGAGCATCAAGGTGAAGACTTTTTACCTTTTGGAGCTTCCCACGAAGGTAGTGACCCAAGATCCACAAGCTTTCTTCAACTTCTAAGCTCCTTGATACAACTGTGTAACATCCCAAAATTCAAGGCCAAAAATTTCATTTTTAAATAAGTTATTACGTAAACCATCAGTATAAAAACATTCATAATAATATCTCGTGTCAAGCCAAAGTGTCAGTAATCAAAACATATTACCATAAAACCATATCAGAGTGTGATCCCAAAGATCTCATGTGCGGAAAACATAGTGTGATGCGCTGCGATCGAGCCGGCTCCTTTCCTTGAAAACAAAGTACCTGAAACCAAAACTGAAAACCGTAAGCACGAAGCTTAGTGAGTTCCCCAGATACCACATACCATACAAACCAACTAATCCATACATGCCATACATAACCAAGAGCCATACATAATCAACATATCCATAATCAAGTAAGGTGCTATGTGCCAAACATAGTCATGTTAAGGTGCTATGTACCAAACATAGTCTTGCTGTTATGCCACGGGCCGCACGTGGTCTTCCTGGTCAAGCCTGGGGCCACTCCCTGGGTCTTACAGACAAATGCCAAGGGCCACCCCCTGGTCTTCCATGCAATCATCACAATGACAACTATACATACCACTCTACTAGGCTACTCAGCATATAGGGTGCCAGGAGCCACCTCCTGGTCTTTCATACGTAATAGAATACAGTGCGCCAGGAGCCACCTCCCGGTCTTCCATACATATTGCCTAGGGCTAACCCCCGGGTCTTCCTATCATACATAATAACATATTGTGTGCCAGGAGCCGCCTCCTGGTATTTCATGCATTATGCCTAGGGCTAACCCCCTGGTCTTCCTATCATACATAACATACTGTATGCCAGGAGCCGCCTCCTGGTCTTGCATGCGTTATGCCTAGGGCTAACCCCGGGTCTTCCTATCATACATAGACTAAATGGGTCGGCATTGTGGCCGTAGACCCCTACAAACAGTGAGGAGACTCACCTCGCACTGCTGAACTTTGCTGATAACCCCCTGGCTGATGTCCGACCACTCCCTGAACCGCTGCTCCACTAGCTCCCCGAGCTACTAATATCAATAAAACACTTAGTTCCAAACTGAACTCTAGAAGTCAAACTAAGTCAACTCTGGTTAAAGTCAAAGTCCTGGTCAAAGTCAACCTTCCAGTTGACTCGACTCGCCAAGTCAACCCGTAGACTCGCCGAGTCCATAAACTCAGAAGCTCTTAAAATACGACCCAACTCGCCGAGTCACCCCAGGACTCGTCGAGTTCAACGATCTCTGAGTCCCATCCTGTCCAACTCACTGAGTCACCACTCGACTCACTGATATGCGTCTTAACCAGAAGAGGTCGGGGGTTCTGCGACCTGACTCGTCGAGTCCAAGAACAGACTCGCCGAGTCCTAGGCAATCTTCAACAGACTCGCCGAGTTGTTCTTCCAACTCGGCGAGCCCATGCACATATTCATACAACTCGTCGAGTACACCCATGTGACTCGCCGAGTCTCTCCAGTTCTCAATCCATACAGTGGCTTTTCGAGCCATGCAAGGGCTCCAATCCATAGATCCACTCTTCTACAGTCTATCCCCCACGTAAAGTTGTAAACTTTACGTGAAACCAAGGAGCTAAAGGCCCAAAACACTCTAGGGCTAGGGTTTAAGACAAAGGGGCTTCACCAATAACTCATTGACTGCTGCTTTAAGACATTCTGGACCATCACAACCCTAGCTCTGAAGTAGCAACCTCAGATCTAAGCCCCAAACCCGAACTAGATCTCAATCTTACCAAAATAGCCCCAAAATCTCATTCAAGAATAGATCTAGATGCAAAAAGGGTGAAGGTAACAGCTTATTACCTCCAAGATGACCTCCTACTGAAGAATAATCCAATCTCTATAAACCCCCTTGATCCAAGCTTCTTGATCTTAAAGATCTCTTCACAAAAACCACTTATCCAAGCTCCAAATTGCTTCCAAGGGCTTTCACTCACGTTTTAGGGTTTCTGGATCTCAAAAGGGTAGCAAAGAGGCTGGGGAAGGGATGTAATTTTCTTTAAATAGGGCACAACCCCCGAGATTAGGGTTTTTCTCTTCCAGACCAGACTCGCCGAGTCTACTAGCCGACTCGCCGAGTTGGTCACTTACTCTATGCCCCGGATCCCGCTCCGACTCGTCGAGTTCCTCCCTAGACTCGACGAGTTGACTCTTGACTTAGAGCTTTTCCTTTCTTTTCTTGGTCTTTTTGATTCTGGGTGTTACAACACTCCCCCACTTAAACTAGACTTCGTCCTCTAAGTCTGCCATGGCCAACTACCTTACCATCTGGTCGCCACTTTACCACTAGGTACACACTCCGCCCATCCGATCCAAACCTTGAAGATGTCATCTTCAGAATAACCCGTTACTTACTACCTTCAAGTACAACACTTTTATCCAACCGGTAATCGTACCGATACTCCTGATACACTTACCCTTGATTCGCAAGGGGTTTACCCTTTTACCCTACACTGTCACTGGCCTTTCTAAGGCACTTTCCACAAGCAACAACCTTCCCAATTTCCTTCGAGGACCGATCCTCTGCTGAAACCGCAATCCCGGCCACTCCCAGTGCCGGCCATCATACCAATACTCACGGAATAACCCCCATACAATGCTCCAATACTGAAAGCTCCACCCAATCGTGAGAATTCAGACAATCCTTCGGGTAGCAGATCCCTCTCTGCTACGTTTAAGGCTCAGACGAGAACGGCGTCACCGAGCCAAATCCTTTACTCTGAGATCATTCGATCCCGCGATGAGCAGCTTAGCATCATCCGATCAGCTCACGGCCTTTCACACCGAAACCCTTACCATCATTCCTGCCTGTAGTCCTGTTGACTCCCATCCGCCTACCGGATGAACCGAGACCGCCCTGGTCCCCACTGATCTACCATTACCCAGAATACCGGTTTCCCCCATCCTACCTCGGAGATACGGGCCCCCACCCACACTCCGCGAACTAAGCTACTAATGAATGCCACGGCTTACCCGCAGTCTTACGCCACTCTTGGTCTCCAATAACCTACCGTCTTCCGGACCCAACCATAATGTGGCCCACTCACATCTGGGCGGCTGCCCCGTCCTGAACTTAACTATCTGAAAAACCCTGCCACTGAATCACACACCTGATACATTCGCACTAGCGAATAGGGACCGAAGAATGCTACGGGCCGCCCTGTAGTCTTACTATACTCGTTCTGTCAACTAGTGAATGCTACGGCCACCCACATAGTCTTACAACACTTCTGCGCTGCCAACCAACTAAAGCTACGGGCCACCCCGCAGTCTTGCTAAACTAGTGCTACGGGCCACACCACAGCCTAACTATACTCACATACGATTGCTACGGGCCACACCGCAGTCTTACTAAACTAATGTTACGGGTCACACCACAGTCTTACTAAACTAATGGTACGGGCCACACCGCAGTCTAACTATCCTCACATACGATTGCTACGGGCCACACCGCAGTCTTACTAAACTAATGCTACGGGCCACACCGCAGTCTTACTAAACTAATGCTACGGGCCACACCGCAGCCTTACTAAACTAATGCTACGGGCCACACCGCAGTCTAACTATCCTCACATCCGATTGCTACGCGTCACACCGCAGTCGCACCACACTTCGATGCTATCTGCTAACCATTGCTACGGACCGCCCCGTAGTCTTACCACACTCTTCTTACTATCTGACCACTGGTGAATGCTACGGCCATCCGGTAGTCGGACAACACCTTTCCACACCGACTGGCTGCTAGTGGATGCTACGACTAACCCATAGTCGAGCATACAAGCACAATCTAGTACCCCCAAGTGGTACTCATGTCCCAACTGGAACTCCCAACCGATTCCTCTGCGATCTGCGACCAGACATCTCGAGAATGAGGTCTCACAATTGGCAAGTTTTTCCAAACTTCCAATTCACATTGTCCTCAATTCATACAGCCACCTGGGTCGTCTTCCTTCCTGACAGGAGAGCGAAACTTATCCTAGTTTCAAAACCGCTTCTGCTCCCATAACATGATTGTTTCTCCCCCACTTAGCTTCAGCTAAGTCTTTCCTGCCTGCGAAAACCCGAGGATTTCCATTCCTTCCTCCCTTGCACAAAAGGCATGATAACTACCATCGCCTTGATGCCGCTAGCGATCCATCACTAGTCCGCTCCAAATACCGTACGATTACCCAATACTAGATGAACACCTCCTGCATCCCCGATACTGATAATCCCCTGAGCTCCAACTAATGCCCTTAAGGTCCGAATGATTAATGCTCAGAGCAACCCCATCAGTGATAGACCATTTCCCTTGATGCTTCCAAAAGCTATCCCAAGTACCAAGACTAGAACCACCAAACCCTAATGATGGTGGAGGGCTACTCCATGGACTCTGTCCACCAACCTCCACGCAACGCTCCTGAACCGCTTTGGTCATAATCGAGATAATACTGGACACTTCGAACCCGAAGTGAGGGATGACCCTACACTAGCTACTAATAGTTCCCGGTATGCAATTGGCATATGACAATTCTGAAAGTTCAATCCGAATACATGCAGAGAGACAACTCATACATACTATTACCTGAGTCCGGGGTAAGAATAAGCCTAATACACATAGAATCGAAAATAGCCATAGATACATATCTGCAACATTCCCTGCTGTAATCCAGATCTCATTCATCTGTCACTGCAAGGCCCTACCCTCTCACCCATCCGTAATCCTCGAAGTTGTCGAGGTAGACGCACTCCCTGCTCCTCCCCTCACCGTCGGGAAGTCGGCCTTCTTGTGTCCCACCTGATTGCAGTGAAAACATAATGGGCTTACCCCCTGTGGGCAGTCCCTGCTGACGTGACCATCACTGCCACACTTGTAGCAGCCTGAACCCCTGGAATGACAAACTCCCTCGTGTGGTTTCCCGCACGTGCTGCACTGACTTCGGACCTGCCGACCTACTAATCGCTGATCTGAAGTCTTGGGTCTCTTCCCGGGACCCTCCAAAGTATACGTCTGATCCGACCTCCTCTTCGCAATGTGCTCCAAATCAATCTCCCTTCCCCGCGCTCTAGAAATCATATCATTCAGGGTCTTGCACCCCGAGATACTCATGATCTCCCTGCTATCATTCTACAGTATGTTCTGATAACTTACCTTCTTCATTTCCTCATCTGCTGCATACTGTGGTACCATATAAGCTCTTCCCGAGACTTGGCAGTGATCTCTGCCACAGTCTCAGTCTTCTGGAGGAGATCTAACAACTCTTGCGCCAACTGTTGCGCCTCAATCGCCTGGGCACATCCTGCCCAGAATCTAGTCTAAAAGTCATCCAATGACATAGCATCAACTGCTTCATCACTCCACTCACTACCAACCTCTTCCTATCAAACTTGTGCTCTATCCTTCAGGAAACAAGAAGCAAGTCGGATCTTGTCTCCTTTCGAGACATCTAGTACGAAAAATGTTGACGGCATATGCCACTCATCTGTTGCTAACAATGGGGTCCCTAACCCCCATAACAATCTGAAGCTTCACAAACTCTGAATTCCCGAAACATCAACGTACGGGTCCCTATCATGTCTGCAACCTCAGTGCAGAAAGCGCTTGGCCTCTCATCACAAATCTCTATAATGCCCTCCTTGATCATACTGAGGATCACAGGAGTCTGGTCAATGATACTGTGCATAATCTCATATGGAATGAACTCCCTCATCTGATCATCGAGCTGTCCGGCTACAGAGTCCGAGCCTGATCCCTCGTCGACACCAGAACTATCATCTGGTCTACCACGTAGCGCCACTATACTCGGTAATATACCATCACTAACACCACAATACTCATCCAAACTCGAGGGACCTCACACACTACAAGTTCCTTGGCTTTGTCTTGGCCCCTCTTGAATCGAGCACGGATCCTCTGCTTCCAGTAGTACGGGCCCATACTACCTTCCACATCTATCCGTACTTTCCTCAAGAACTGCCTCGACTCCACCACGTCACTTCTACTGCTACTGATCTCTGCTACTCTCATCCTAGGCTTGCCCTAGGGAAATCTCTGACTCCACCCAAACCAGTCCTCAGCTGCTGAAGGCCTCCTTGTAATGCCAATTAGCCATCACCTGAATACCATCACATGTGACGAGGCTCAGATAATCCTTCGAGTAAAATACTCGTCCCTACAACGGTTAGACTCAGACAAGAGCTGCGCAATAGGGCCAAATCCAGCACTCTAAGATTATTCAACCCTGATCACATGTGATGTGACGTATTCACCTAATGGCTAACTCTCATCACTCAGAGTCCCACAAAGCACAAAGCAAGTAGCATTCAGACAAAAGGGAAATCTAACCAGAACATAATCAAGCAATTCTACCCAGACAACAAGAATCTGTACTAGCATGCGATGCTAAGCTCATATAATCAGGCATAACCTAAACATGCTATCCTATTACTGTCTACTCAATACTAGCATGCAATCCTCATAAGCTGAAGCACATAAAGCAGGCACATAAGGCATCATTCCTAGATCCTTAGTCTTATTCTAGCATGTTGTTCTACTGAAACTGATAAACATAATATAAACTTGTATGGGTATCTTGGGGTAAACTTACTTGAGCTCGGCTGATTGCACGCATCACACACTTTGTTCTTCTCAAAGTTCTTTTCTCCTTTCAAATTCTTTTCAAACTCATTTTTTTTTATAAAAATGGTTTTCCTTTTGAAAATTTTCATACCAAGCCCTTAGTTTGAGTTCAGACACACCTAAGAGTATGTCCGAATCCCGCTAACCAAGGCTCTGATACCAACTTGTAACATCCCAAAATTCAAGGCCAAAAATTTCATTTTTAAATAAGTTATTACGTAAACCATCAGTATAAAAACATTCATAATAATATCTCGTGTCAAGCCAAAGTGTCAGTAATCAAAACATATTATCATAAAACCATATCAGAGTGTGATCCCAAAGATCTCATGTGCGGAAAACATAGTGTGATGTGCTGCGATCGAGTCGGCTCCTTTCCTTGAAAACAAAGTACCTGAAACCAAAACTGAAAACCGTAAGCATGAAGCTTAGTGAGTTCCCCAGATACCACATACCATACAAACCAACTGATCCATACATGCCATACATAACCAAGAGCCATACATAATCAACATATCCATAATCAAGTAAGGTGCTATGTGCCAAACATAGTCTTGCTAAGGTGATATGTGCCAAACATAGTCTTGCTGTTATGCCACGAGCCGCACGTGGTCTTCCTGGTCAAGCCTGGGGCCACTCCCTGGGTCTTACAGACAAATGCCAAGGGCCACCCCCTGGTATTCCATGCAAGCATCACAAAGACAACTATACAAACCACTCTACTAGGCTACTCAGCATATAGGGTGCCAGGAGCCACCTCTTGGTCTTTCATACGTAATAGTATACAGTGGGCCAGGACTCACTGATTTGCGTCTTAACCAGAAGAGGTCGGGGGTTCTGCGACCTGACTCATCGAGTCCAAGAACAGACTCGCCGAGTCCTAGGCAATCTTCAATAGACTCGTTGAGTTGTTCTTCCAACTCGGCGAGCCCATGCACATATTCATACAACTCGTCGAGTACACCCATGTGACTCGCCGAGTCTCTCCAGTTCTTAATCCATACAGTGGCTTTTCGAGCCATGCAGGGGCTCCAATCCATAGATCCACTCTTCTACAGTCTATCCCCCACGTAAAGTTGCAAACTTTACGTGAAACCAAGGAGCTAAAGGCCCAAAACACTCTAGGGATAGGGTTTAAGACAAAGGGGCTTCACCAATAACTCATTGACTGCTGCTTTAAGACATTCTGGACCATCACAACCCTAGCTCTGAAGTAGCAACCTCAGATCTAAGCCCCAAACCCGAACTAGATCTCAATCTTACCAAAATAGCCCCAAAATCTCATTCAAGAATAGATCTAGATGCAAAAAGGGTGAAGGTAACAGCTTATTACCTCCAAGATGACCTCCTACTGAAGAATAATCCAATCTCTATAAACCCCCTTGATCCAAGCTTCTTGATCTTAAAGATCTCTTCACAAAAACCACTTATCCAAGCTCCAAATTGCTTCCAAGGGCTTTCACTCACGTTTTAGGGTTTCTGGATCTCAAAAGGGTAGCAAAGAGGCTGGGGAAGGGATGTAATGTTCTTTAAATAGGGCACAACCCCCGAGATTAGGGTTTTTCTCTTCCAGACCAGACCCGCCGAGTCCACTAGCCGACTCGCCGAGTCGGTCACTTACTCTATGCCCCGGATCCCGCTCCGACTCGTCGAGTTCCTCCCTGGACTCGACGAGTTGACTCTTGACTTAGAGCTTTTCCTTTCTTTTCTTGGTCTTTCTAATTCTGGGTGTTACAAACTGCTTCTTCTTTAAGCACACCAAGAACACACTTTTAGCTCAAAAATACTCTTGAGGGACTAGGGTTTGACAAAAACAACTCAATGACTTTGGAGGCTGAAAAGGTGGGGGCGGGGGGGGGGGGGGTAATGAGCCATAAGGATGCTTAAATACCCCTCAAACCCTAAAACTTAGGGTTTCATTCGGACATAAGTACGCCCAACGTACTAAGGCACGCCCTAGTACGCTTAGCGTACTCACATGTACGCTTAGCATACTCCTCCTGCATCAAAATTACAATCTTTTTACTAGTACTTCTCATGGCTACTTCCTTCCAATCCAATGACCAAAATGACATAATTTAGAACCAAGGGACGAGTTTGAAAATACCTGAAAACCGGGGTGTTACATTAAAGAAGTGAGTTAAGCCTCTAGATAACATTATTTACCATAACAACTAATATTGATCATTTACATCAATTTCTTATCCTAACTCCTACATCACAGATACTTTCATAAATTTAAGGTCAAATACCTCATTTTAATGTTAAAATGTAATTTTTAGAAAGTAGCTACAACAAATGGAACACATATTATTTTCATTCTCATTCTGCCACCAACCAAATAAACCACATATATTAAGAAAAAAATATATTAACACACTAAAACCAATATACACATTTCATTATACCATAAATTTCAAGACACCTTCACATAATACTCATATCCTATTCAATTTCCTTGATTCTAGTCATATTAAGTCGGTACTAATTCACACTTCCACCAATAGCGTCGACATCACCTTCAAGCATGCAACATGTATATTGTCTTGCAACTCGTAATATGTTTTAGCTTCTATATCTTCCTCCTTCTAATTCAACATAAATAAACATGAACCTTCAAAATAAAATTTGTGTGTTATCACGTAATTTTCATCCATCTTATGTTTCAAACTCTAACAACCAAATCTACCTCTCTCTCTCTCTCTCTCTCTCTCTCTCTCTCTCTCTCTCTATATATATATATATATATATATATATATATATATATATATATATATATATATATATATATATATATCAATTTGGTGTTATAAGTACCCATTAGATATCATAAGTTAATTTTTTTGAGTGGTGGTTGTTAATTAATTGAAAGTTGAAATGTTTTAGTATTAAAATAAATTAATTTTGTCGTTAGTTAGTAAGAAGTTTAAAAATTAAGAGTTTCAAATGAATATGATTCAAGAGAGATGACTTAAAACACATTGAGTTTAATATCATCCTTGATATGATTTATAAAGATTTTGATTTTGATCCTAAAATCTAAAAAAAACCTAATGATCTCAATGGAACGTTACTCTCTCTCTCTCTCTCTCTCTCTATATATATATATATATATATATATATATATATATATATATATATATATAAAGTTCTATTGAGATCACTAAGTATTTTGAAATCATTCTGATCATTATTTTTTTACCATCTTTCTCTATTGATATAAAAAAATCACATGCATATAAATTCATCATGTTTTAGAGCTTATTTCACTCGAAAACAAATATTTGTATTTTCTGATTTTTTTTCAATGAATCACCTTGTACAACGTCTTAATCTATTAATACATTTTGTATCTATACTTTAATGTGCATAATCGTATAAAAAATTTTTAAATTTTTTCCATCTATATAACATAAAATGCGAACTATATGTATATCACTTGAAAAAAAAGTTTTTTTTTTGAAATTTTTTTCAACGAATAACTTTCTATAGTAGCGTCTTGGCCAACTAAAATTAAAAAAAAAAAAACAATATCTAGAAAAAAAATGTGCATATATGCACAAACTCAAATATATATATATATATATATATATATATATATATATATATATATATATATATATATTGTGATGTGCACATATGCAATAGACACATAACAGCAACAATAACATCAATAAACCCCTTAATCTCAATCTAAACATATGAAATATCACTTGAAAAAATATTATATATATATGTGCACTTTTTCATATGTATATATGTGCACATATGAAAATATGCACATATGCATATATGTATTAATGTACATATGCAAAACATATTAATCTGTTAAGACACTGCTATAAAATGTGATTCGTTAAAAAAATGTTTTTTTAGTAATGTGCATATAATGTATAGTTTACGTTATATGCAATTTTTTTCCTATATCAATATGAAAAGAAGTTTAAAAAAATGAATTTACATATTTTAATTATATTTTTTATAAAATATAAGATCTAAAATAAAGGTCGAAAAAATGATCTTAACGATCTCAAAAAAGAAAAATATCTCAACGGATTCCCCTGTATATGTAATGTTGCAGTATATATAACGTTAAAATTTATTAAATTAAAGTTAAGGAAAAAGATTATTCATGAAATAAAACAATTAACCACCAAAAACGTATTTTAAATGTCAAAAATTGTCCATTAATTAGATCATCAAGACATTGACACACTAGACCCCCCATTGTCTGCCTACCAAACACTTGTGGCATGTGCAATTTAATTTTGCCACTTAGATTTAACTTCTGATAACACATATTAGATTGAAATTTTATATCTAACTAGCAATACCTATCAAAACACGTATATGTTTATCCAAAAAATATTAGTATTCAGACAAAAATGAATTATTTAAATCCGTATTCCTAGCATTTACATGTTATATCTTTAATTTTGTTTTGTGATACCCATTTTGGCTTTAAAGGACCCAAAAAATATTGGAAGCCGATTTATATAGACAAAGCATGTGTATAACCATGTGGCTTAAAGAAGCAATGGGCTACAAGTCATTTTATGCGTCATTATCAACTCGTCTTCTTTCTTAATATTTCACATTGCTCTCCTTTTTTCTTATTTTTAATGTTTATTGATATCGATTTATTACAAATAGAAAACAATACCTCGTTCATTACATGCATGACGACATGTGGCATGTTAGTTTTGTACTTTGTTTGACTGCATAAAATTCAGATTAATGTTAACGTTTGTCTAATTAAGAGTGTGGGATAAAGATGCATTCTTGATCTTTCATATGTGGTGGGCTGGTCTATTGATTTCTAAGGCTCTATGTGAAAAAATAAAAATAAACCCCTAAAATTTCGGATTACCAATGGATAGGGATGGATTAGTGACAGATTGATGAATTAACATAGTAATGACAGATTAATGACACTTAGCAACGAATTAGCCATGCGCAATCGTACACAACGCATATGCTCAAGCTGGCCCTAGATGTGTGTAAAAATCATGAATATATTTTTTATTTTATGTAACAAACACAACAATATAAACCGAAGATGAAGTCACGTTTGGTTTCCAAACATGCATGGACCACCGAATGAATTGTCCAAGCTTCAAGGTATACACAATAACGAATCTTGATTTGAAATTGTTTGCTTTTTCTTTGGTGCTGAATTAAGAAGGTTAATTATAGTAATATTTATCTTGAAAATATTTTTGACCTAACAATAAAACACATAATTTAGTTAGCAGTGAACCACAAATTCCTAGAATTTTCAAATAGAGCTCTCACGATGTGGTCTACCATTTTGCTACCATTACCTAATTCTAAGAAATCGATACCTACAATTTTTACGCAATAAACATATTAAACTTATTTAGCCTTATCTTATATTTAATAGATATTAATCATGTTTTTTTAAGTCTTATATTTGTTAGATTGATTTATTTATAATTTAACGATACCTGTAAGTTAAAGAAATGCAGACAAAAAGTGTTGTAAGGATCAACAGGAAAAGAATGTATCATGTATGCATAGATTCCGTATTATATTTGAATTGAAAAGGAAAAATGAATACTGGAATTGAATAATATAATGTAATAAACTAATAATCGTCAAGCAATTGTCGTATAACCCGAATTTGACGAATTTGGTTCACGGATAGCGGATATTCGGGTCGAAACGAGATTTATGGAGCAAGCAAAACGGGAAACCCGTGTTTTAAGATATCGTGGCGAAGTGTAATTGGGACCCTGTTTAACCCCAAATCAACGGCGACACATGCAATGGGAATGCCCCCTCACATAATGTCACATGAGTTGACCACTCTCCGCTCATTGTGGATAATTAATGTATTTATCTTTAATTTAATTTTATTCATTTTCTATTTAATTTGATCGATCAAACTTTATATATATATATATATATATATATATATATATATATATATATATATATATATATATATATATATATATATATATATAGTGAGGTTCAATAGAGAAACATAATTAATCAAGGAACCAATCTTTTTTTCAACTTTCAGAACTTATTTTTTTATCAAAAAAGAAAACTAAAAATACAAAAATTCATAAATTTTTATCCTTTTTCCAATGATATCAAATTCGAATTTTTTTTTTACGTCAAATTCACAATGTGAATCTTTGAAAATTCACAATGTGAATCCGGATTCACATGGTGCATCCGAAAAATATTTTTCACATTCACAATGTTAATATATGAATTTAGATATTTTTAGATTTTTTTTTCGATAAATAATAACCTCTACAAATTGAAAAAAGGATTTGGTTCCTTGAAGAACCAATAATTATGATTCTCTATTTAACTTTTCCTTATATATATATATATATATATATATATATATATATATATATATATATATATATATATATATATATATATATATATATATATATATATATAGAGGTAAGTTCAATTGAGAAAATAAAAAAGGTTGAGAATGGGGGAATCATTCTCAGCCAATCATTTATCTAACATGTTCAAATTAAAAAAAATGCGCGTGTCCATTTTCATTAAGGGTATCTTTGTAAATTAGCAACTTTTTTACATAGAACTTACCTGTTCGTTGTTATCAGTTTCCAATTTGATGATATCTTTAGCTCGTTTGAATCGGATATGAGGAATTCATTATCAAGATTATTTTCTTTATATAACTCGTTAGCAATTATACGTATTCATTCCATTAATCGTGAAGTTTCGCATCTGTGTTTCAGTTTTCTACTTCGTATTCAGTTTCCGATTTGATCAGGTATGTATATCGTTTGAATCGGATAGATCGGAGTTCATTATCAAGATTATTGTTTTTTATAATTTGTTTGGAATTACGCTTATTATCTTCGTTTTGGAGTTGTTTCATCGGAGTTCAATATCAAGACTATCAAGTTTCGAATATGTATTGGAGTTATTTCATCGGATTTTTGTTAAGTAGTTTGAGATATTTATTTCAAATCGGAGCTGATTTAATTTTTAATCGGATATATCGTTGTAGTTTTTACGCTCTGTACTGAGAGAGATTGCTTAATTACATCATCTGATCATATATGATTTAAGTTTCTTTCAGATATTTTGTACGTTGAGGTGAGATATATTCGAAATTAACCAGGTTTTCATCTTTACTACTTTTTTTATGAGATATATTCGATATATTCGATATTAAGATTGTTTTTGTTTATTTATATAGATCATTTGGTGTATTATGTCGAATTCTAGTGTTATTGATGGTGATTTGTATTCTTCTATGAGTGAGAGTGAAGAAGAAGATGTTGAGAACTCATTTTTTGAAGGTATCAGTTATTGAATTATTTTGTTGTTTTTAATTTTGTTGATTATCATTTATTTACATATGAATATGTTAATATGAATAAATTGTTGTCTTATTCATATATGAATAAACGTGTGATAATTGTAATTTCGAATTTATTATTTTTTTCGTTTTATTCATATATGAATAAGTTATGTTTTATTTTATATATTTTGAATCCTCGTGAATTTTATGTATTCATATATGAATGTTTTATTCATATATGAATGTTTTTTGTTTTATTTATATGAGTTTTATGTATTCATATATATTATTGTTTTATTCATGCATTATTATTTTAGGTGGTGAATCTTCAAGTTCAGTACATGATGCACAATATTTTGATGATATAATTGGAGAGCATGTCTATAAGCCAGATGTACCTGTTCAACTTATTCCATTTAATGGTTTAATCTTCAAATCATTAAAGTTGGCTATCAAAATGTATTCTGAGTATGCTGAAATTGGTGGTTTTGATGTTAGACTGAGCACACAGTCAAGGTTTGATAACAAGATTATAAAGAAGAAACATGTTATATGTAATCGTGGTGGTAAACAGAAAAAGAAATCTTGTGACACATTAGGTACAAGTGGTGTTAGGAGGAAACGAAATTCAAATTCAAGAGCTATTGGTTGTCAAGCAAAGATTATATTTGAATCTGTGTATGGAACTCCAGATTATAAAGTTTTTCAGTTTGATGAACTTCACAACCATCCATTTGAGAAGAGAAGCGATTTAAAAAAGGCGAGACAAATGTCATATTCAGAAAAAGAGTTTATTGTGTGTGCTTCCACATCAAAAATAGGTCCAACTATGGCTCATAAGTTGAGGGCAAGTTTGAGAGGTGGGTATGAGTTTGTAAAGCCAAAAGTAGTTGACTATAAAAATTTAAGGAGAGATATCAACATGGTTATTGGTTATAAAGATGCTCAAATGATAGTAAACACAATGAATGACCGTCGAGCTCACTATCCAAATTACTCATTTGAGTTTAATTGTCAAGATGATGTTTTGGACTGTATGTTTTGGGCTGATGAAATGGAGAAGGCATATTATGCTGAATTTGGTGATGTTATCTCGTTTGATGCGACTTTCCGAACAAACAAGTAAGTTATTTTATCTACTTTTGTTTATAGCTTATTCATATATGAATATTTTTATATTCACTTATTAATACTTCAAAAATTGACTTTAATGAGCATTTTTTTGTGTGTTAGGTATCGAATGGTTTTTGTTCCGTTTACTGCTATTGACCATCATAAAAAATCGGTTACTGTTGGATCTGGGTTGCTAAGCAATGAAAGGATTGAGTCTTACTCTTGGTTGCTTAAAGCATTTCTTAAAACTCATGGGAAAGAACCAACACTTGTTTTAACCGATCAAGATGCTGCAATAAAACAAGTTGTTGAGAATGTGTTTCGTAATTCAAAGCACCGATTATGTATGTGGCATATAATGAAAAAGTTGAAAAAAGGTATTATTTTAATATATTTCAAATATATTACTTATTAGTATATTCATTTATGAATATTGATTGTTATTTTACTTATTATTATTTATTCATTTATGAATATTTTTGTTTTAATACAGATATCAGATGATTTATTTACGAACACAGACTTTAGAAAAAGGTTTTCGAAGCTTCTTTGGGACATTAATATGAAACCTGATGTTTTTGAGGTGAAGTGGGGTTTGCTTATGAAGGAATTCAATCTTGAAGACACAAGATGGTTTAAAGACATGTTTACAATACGTGATTCATGGATACCTGGATATTTTAGTGATATTCCAATGTGTGGTTTGATGAAGACTACATCGAGGTCAGAGAGTATGAATTCATTCTTTAATACATATTCAGAAAGTGGGAACTTACTTTTGAATTTCATGATGAATTACGACACTGCCATTCAAAAGCAAAGGAATACTCAACGAGAGCTTGATAAGGCATCAAAGAAAGCATCATATAAAATGCAAATACCTCGAGAAATAGAACTGCAAGCATCAAAGGTTTATACAAGTACATTATTTTTTGAGGTGCAAAAAGAAATATATAAAGCATGTTTTTTCTGTACATACTCATATGTTGGTATTGAAGATGGTTGAGAAGTTTACATTGTGCAGCACAACAACAGTAAAAGTGATTTTAAAAATGAATTTAAGGTAATTTTACTAGTGTTTTATGAAAAATGTAATAATATTCATATATGAATATGAGAATATTCATATATGAATATCAATATTCATATATGAATATCAATATTATATGAATATATGAATATATGAGTGTTGATATGAGTATTCTTATATGAATGTAAATGTGTAAATTTTGTTTTTGTATCAGGTTGAAATAAAAGCTGAAGAGAAAGAAATAAATTGCAGTTGTGAACATTTTAAGCGTATGAGTGTTTTATGCAGACATGCTTTTACAATAATGATGAGATGTGGTGTTAAAGAAATTCCTGAAAGGTACATTTTTAAGAGATGGAGAAAGGATGTGATATCAAGAAATTATCTTTTTAGTTCTGTTCAATCCGATTCAGGTGATTGTGAGAATGTAAAGCTAGTCAATGATTCATATTATAGTTTTGAATCATGTTTGGATATTGTAAGAGATGACAAAAAGAGATTGGCTTTGTTTGTTGAGAAACAGCAAATGTTGTTGAAGGAATTTGAGAGTGATTATATTTCTCCTGGATTGAAAAGCAAGACAGATGGTAAAGTCGTATGCAAGCTTTTGGGTGTTACTATTCCTATTCCAGAAGAGATTAATATTCATGTTCCTGAAGTTCAAAGCAATAAAGGTTCTGGAATCAAGAAAAGAATTCCAAGTGCATGTGAAGTAGCATATGAAAATTCTAAAAAAGAACATAGAATGTGTTCAGGATGTGGAAAACGAGTTCCACACAATTTACGTACTTGTCCAGAAAGAGTTGGAGTTGCTAAATCAGCAAAAGACAGTTAGGGATTTTTTAGTTTTTTTTTATATGTTTTTTGGTTTTATTCATTATGAATATATGCAGATAAAAACAATAAACAATAATTCATACACATTTATATTGATATGGTAAATTGATATGTTGATATTTGTTTTTAAATTACTATAAAATAAGTTATATTGATATTGTAAATTATTCATAAATGAATACAAATATGTGAAATTTGTTATACTAATAAATAAGTAATATTCATATCTGAACTTTTTTATGTTAATATCTGAACTTTGTTATACTAACATATTAATTTGAACTTATTCATAAATGAATATATCATATTCGTATTCATTTATGAATAAATAAAAATAAAGTTTGAAAATATTTGAATATAAAAAAATGACATAAATAAGCAAACTTGTTTCTACTAATAAGTTAGTTATATTCATATCTGAAATTTGTTATATTCATATATGAACTTTGTTATGCTGACATATTACTCCTAATTTAATCATAAATGAATATATCATATTCGTATTCATTTATGAATAAACATAAATAAACTTTGAAAATATTTAAATATAAAAAACTGACAGAAATAAGTGAAGTTGTTTCTATTACATAATCATTCAACACAAGATAATAAAAGCTATTCATAAGCATTTCACAAAATATTAAAACGATGTTCAATAACATTTAACAAACCATTTAAAACTTGTTTCGCAGAATCATCTTACATGTACTTCAAATCCATTCATCTTCAACACAAACTATTCTATAGCATCACACTTCAACATTCTTTCATCTTCACAAGCAATCATCAATATTCTTTTAACCTTTTTTGAATTGTTTGCATAGCCTTGTATGCATGATCAGTACGCACTTTGAATTCAATTTTTTGATATTTTTCAGCAAGATCCAACACCTTAGCCTTCAACATGTTAATTTCAGAAATTAGCATTATGTGTGCATATCTTTGCCTGAGCTTCTCTAAAGTAGTTCGCTGAACTGCACTTTCTTTATGAAGACCTGGTTTCCACTTTGAGAGTGGTTGTCCCATATAGGTCTCCATATGTCTCATTGCAAAGACCCCACAATCAACTTTGTTTTTAACTGTTCTCCATGACATTTCAAGTCGTTGGGGTTTGATACTTTCTTTTGAGATTGCATTTGCTCTTGGATGGTTTATTTCTTTAAAGTATCTCACAAACAAATTTTTCTGATCATTAAATAAAATAAAAGTTAGATATGTAATAAATTGGTTCTTTTATGTTGTTGTGAATTGGGTACATACCAAAGGTTTCAATAGTACTCCATATTTCCCTTCATAATCCCCCTCAACTGCACTATTGTCTAGAATTTCAATTGACGGTTTCTTTAAGTTGAAGACCATCACAAAAATGTGAGCACTTCTAACAACTGGAAAGAATACCTGTTTTTATGTATATAATGGTAAGTATTTTGTTGATAAAATATATATAAAAAAAACAACTTTAATTAACATACAATGTCAATATCTTTTATGTTCAAGATTTTTTTGTACCCATTGGTACTGTCATGAAAGTTTTCCTTGAATTTTTCATACTTTCTTTCATCAGACAATGTTGAAGTTAGATAAGCAGTCTGTAACCAATATAATCATATGTGAATTTCAGTTGAATATATATAATTATGTTAAAGAATACATCATATTTGTATAATCATATGTGAATTTCAGTTGTAAAAAAATATAATATTCATAAATGAATACATCATATTGGTGTATTCATTTATGAATAAGGAAGGAATTAAGGTTAGAACATAAACTTACAGAAACTCCAACTTTCAAGAAAAGTCTGTACGGTGAATTTCCAAAATCCCTTTCCAGTTCTTGGTGTTTAAGTAAATCAGACCAAGTGTCTAAAACTTCTCCAAAAATCTTTGTGTTTGCATATAGACTTTCCATAACTGCTCTTTCTGTTGTCTGACCATATTTTGTGTGGACAACCACATCTCTGCAAATATATAATCAAAATGTCATAGATTATTATCTATATAATAATCATATATGAATGTATATAAAATAAAGTTACTTACGATGTATTGCCTTGTAAGTTGAACAACCATTCACAGACAATACTCTCCTGATGTGTCAGTTTGGGTTTTGTGTCTGTTATTCTGCATTTGAAAGGTGATTTGAAAGCATCAGCAAGCTTCTTCTCTCTTGGTTGATCCAGATAATGCTTTGATGGTCCTACTTCAGTAGGAATTGATACAGAGATTGGATTTGGATTAAGACATTTTTCTTTGCTAATCTGATAACAACCTTCTGATGGTCGTCTTTGATTTGTTTCTTTGTAAGTGGTTTTTTTGGTGAAGATTCATTAGATTTTTTACTTGAAGTTTGATTTGAATCTTGACTGAGACCTAGACTAAAGCTTGGATGAGTATCTGCATGCCAGGAGATTTATCATATAAATAGTTGTAAGTTAATTATAATATTTGAGTTTATATTTTGAAATGTTTATCCAAATTGTTACCTCCTTTATTTCCTTTTGTCTTGTCAGCTTTTTCTCCTTTCTTGTTTTCATTTTCTGACTTTTTCTTTCCTGAAAGATAAAGAACTTTGATTAAGTAATTCATATGTGAATAAGTAATGTATTCATTTATGAATAAGTAATGCATATCATTATTTATGAATAAGAAATATTAAAATTTTATTTTTTTTATATTGCGTTATTTATTTGTGAATAATAAAACTTATTATATTCATTTATTAGTGATTCAACTATTTACCTTTATCTTCTGCATTTCCTTTCTCAGTTTCTGTATGTTTATCTTCACCTCCATCTTTCGTGTTCTTAGCTTCTGTTCCTCCTTTATTTCTATCTTCAGAGTTTTCCTTGCCTGAAACATATACATCATATATGAATATTTTTTATTTTTTATTCATTTATATAGTGTATTATTCACATATGAATAAACAATGTTATTAAAAAATCAATATAAATATTGTAATATATTTTAAATCATTCATTTACCTGTATCATCTTCCTTTGTTTTTTCAACTTTTGTTCCTTGTTCATGTACACCTTCTGATTTTTCCTTTTCTGCAAGAGTATTAGTTTTACCTGTACTCATTGGTGACCCTGGTCAAAATTTAACAAACAAAATTGTTATTGTGTATTAATATTTTTATATATTTTTTTAAAATAAAAGTAAGACAAAATTTACCTATATCAATATTATCGAAAATAGTTTTCATTTCAGGGTGATTCCAGATTTCATCTTCTTGACTATTTAAACTTGAAATTCCAATTCCAAGGACATTGTCCACAATGTTGTCAACAACTTTATCCAACAAATTTTCATTTTCAGTTTGTTGAATAGTCTCTTCATGATTATTTGTTTCCTCAGCATGATCATCTTTTTCCTCTTCATCATTCTCATTTTCATTCCTCTTTCCATCTTTCTCTTTTACTCCAATTTCACCTTCTTTTTTATTCTTATCTGCATCGTTCTTTATTCCTTCATTCTCTGCTTCATTTGAATCAAACAAATAATCTACTTTTGGTTGACTTCCATCATTATCACTGTCTTTTTCACCATTTCCCTCGTTATCTTCATTTTCTTTTTGATCATTTGTTTTTTGACCCATTATTGGTGTCAAATTGATTCCTTCAACTCCAGTTTCATTACTTGGAAAATTAAAAAGTGTTGTGCTTTCAGTTTTTTCTTCAACAATCATATTTGTCATCTTTTCTTTGAAAATTCTAAAACTTTCCTTTTCAGGGAACTTTGTCATCGCATCATTAAGCTTTGAATTCAGCTTTTCCTTCATCCTCTCAAAACTATTAAGCATTTTTGATATTTTTGATTCATATGCCTATGTAACAAAAAGAAGTATATGATTAGAATGTAAGATAATAATTTAATGTAATCATATATTATTAACATGTTCAAACTAATTACCTCAACATAATGATCTTCATCTTTATCAGAATCACTGTCTTCGAGATCTGTATCTCCTTCATCTTGTTCATTAACAAATTCTTCGTTTAATTCTCCAAGTCCAAATCTACCTTTTTCTTGTTCAAATGTCTGTCGATATCTAATCTTCTCTGAACTCCAATAACAAATTGTTGGACGTTTACGTGTTACTGTTAAAGCTTCTGAGTGGATGTTATCAGCATAGAACAACTGCACATAAATGATAACTAATTGATATTCATATATGAACAAGTAATATTATTTTTTACTTATTCATATATGAATAAGTAATGTAAAACATTACGTGTGAACAAATATATTTTTCTTATTCATATATGAATATTTGCTATTAGTTTATGAATAATCAATATTATTAAAAATTGAGTATAAACATTATAATAACTTACCACCAAGAAAGCTGAAGGTCCAACAAAGAAGCTGGTATCTGAGTATGGTATGTATGAGTTTTTTGTTCTGACAAGACAGTCCAAAACATAGCTGCACCAGTCTATGTTGCTGATATCTGTTTTTCTTGAAATATAACTCAAGGGAAACAGGTTTCATCTTCCCATTGATGTTGACTCGCAAAACGTGTTGACAAAAAGAACTAAGAAGTTCAATTTGAAATTGAAATCAGCTTGTGTGGTAGAAACAATAACATTTTTGATTGCACTCAGTCGGATGATTGAATCTTTTTTAAATTGTTGCTTCCATTCATCATAACTTGTAACATCCTTAGGCCATTGATCCAGTTGTGTAAGTTTGGTTCCACCAATTGGTATGCCCAACATGTCATGAACAGACTCTGCTGTTACTTTCAATTCCTTTCCTTCAATATCTATCACCATTCTCTCAGAATCAAATTTTTGAAGAACATAAAATCCCAGCTTCAGTGGTATATCTGTGATTTTCATTTTTAACAAAGCTCCAAAACCCATAGATCTTACAGATTCTTTTTGTTCTTTGCTCATCCCAAGGATTATAGATAGTAATGCCTCTGGTGAACATCTGTTTTTCATTGAGTAAAATTCTTTTACCATTGGTTTTTTTTTTGTCTTTTTTTATTGGTGACTCCTTTTTTTTTGCCTTCTTCGATGGATGACTACTTTCAAAATCAGAGTCTGAATCTTGTAGTTGTTGTTTTTCAGGAGTTTTCCTTTTTGATGGACTTTTTCTGCTTTGATGCTTTATTTTCTTTGGTACTTTTGTTTCTTTTTTATCTGGGAAATGAAAACATATAATATTTGAATAAGTTACTGATATATGAATATGATATATGCTCGTTGATTTATTAATATTTATTTATTACAAAAATATAACTAATATATACAATTTTATTCATATAAGAATATATTAGATATGATAGGAATTTTGTACCTTTCGCATTTTTCCTCTTCTGCATTGATCTTGTTTCTCTCATGGTTGGTGAATCTTTATCGGAAATGTTAGTGTTCTTACATTCATTCAATAGTAAGTAGAAGATAAATGAGTTTGATATTCACGAATGAATATTTGAATAAAACATATGTATTCATATTTTTTTATTCACATATGAATATGTTTTGTTATATTCATATCTGAATAGAACATATGTAAGTGATTCTTGTTGTATTCACATATGAATAATGTATGTATGGCAGCAAGCTATGTTCTATTCATATGTGAATATAACATACATATTCACGAATGAATATTTGAATAAAACATATGTATTCATATTTTTTTATTCACATATGAATATGTTTTGTTATATTCATATGTGAATAGAACATATGTAAGTGATTCTTGTTGTATTCACATATGAATAATGTATGTATGGCAACAAGTTATGTTCTATTCATATGTGAATATAACATACATATTCACGACTGAATATTTGAATAAAACATATGTATTCATATTTTTTTTATTCACATATGAATATGTTTTGTTATATTCATATGTGAATAGAACATATGTAAGTAATTCTTGTTGTATTCACATATGAATAATGTATGTATGGCAGCAAGATATGTTCTATTCATATGTGAATATAACAAAACATATTCACGAATGAATATTTGAATAAAACATATGTATTCATATTTTTTTATTCACATATGAATATGTTTTGTTATATTCATATATGAATAGAACATATGTAAGTGATTCTTGTTGTATTCACATATGAATAATGTATGTATGGCAGCAAGCTATGTTCTATTCATATGTGAGTATAACATACATATTCACGACTGAATATTTGAATAAAACATATGTATTCATATTTTTTTATTCACATATGAATATGTTTTGTTATATTCATATGTGAATAGAACATATGTAAGTAATTCTTGTTGTATTCACATATGAATAATGTATGTATGGCAGCAAGATATGTTCTATTCATATGTGAATATAACAAAACATATTCACGAATGAATATTTGAATAAAACATATGTATTCATATTTTTTTATTCACATATGAGTATGTTTTGTTATATTCATATGTGAATAGAACATATGTAAGTGATTCTTGTTGTATTCACATATGAATAATGTATGTATGGCAGCAAGCTATGTTCTATTCATATGTGAATATAACATACATATTCACGACTGAATATTTGAATAAAACATATCTATTCATATTTTTTTATTCACATATGAATATGTTTTGTTATATTCATATGTGAATAGAACATATGTAAGTAATTCTTGTTGTATTCACATATGAATAATGTATGTATGGCAGCAAGATATGTTCTATTCATATGTGAATATAACAAAACATATTCACGAATGAATATTTGAATAAAACATATGTATTCATATTTTTTTATTCACATATGAATATGTTTTGTTATATTCATATGTGAATAGAACATATGTAAGTGATTCTTGTTGTATTCACATATAAATAATGTATGTATGGCAGCAAGCTATGTTCTATTCATATGTGAATATAACATACATATTCACGAATGAATATTAGTTTTGCTTGTGTTCAGAAGTAAACAAAACATATTTTATTTACCTTTTTGATTTGTTCTTGGTTTTCGTTTATATGTATTCTTCACTGTTGGTGTTGTTTCTGTAAGGGTAAGTAGTTAATATTAGGAAAACATAAGCGAAATGTTAAGTAACGTTTATATTTTGACATAATAGTTTTGAATAAAGATGAAAAATGAAGAGATGATGTAAAATCATTTATATATCAAATAATAATGGATGATTCTTACAAAAATTTCAAGTAAATAAAGTAATAACGAAGGAGGGTTACGAGAATGAACGAGTATCATAAAAAATTGAAGTAAACAACCTTTTTTGAAGAATGAACAATGTGAAAACAATGTTTTTAGTTCTAAATCAACTAATAATTATCGAAGATTACGAGAAATTTCAAGTAATCAAGTGATAATTTTAGAAATGATTCGAAATCGTTAAAAACTCGAGAAAAAACGCCGATGGTTACCTTTCATTGTCAAGAGTGAGGAAATGGTCTCGTTAATGTTTTCATCGGAAGACATTTTTCTTCGTTTATGTTATTTGATGCTTCTGCAAATGGTTTTCTTCTTATCGATTCTTCTGCAAATGGTTTTCGTGTTATGGTGTATCGAAGAGGGAAATGGTGCTTTTCTGTCGAGATTTGACGTGTTATCAAATTACTCAAGTGCCCTGACGGTTTAATGTTTTTGGATTATTTACAAATTTGCCACCGCTCATTAATGTATTTGGATTATTTACAAGTTTGCAACCGTGCGTTTTTTAAGCTCATTAAATGATTGGCTGAGAATGGTTCCTCCATTCTCAACCTTTTTTTTTCCCAATTGAACCCTCCTATATATATATATATATATATATATATATATATATATATATATATATATATATATATATATATATATATATATATATATATATAGGGGTTAATAGTGAGAAAATGAATATCTAATTCAATTCATTCATTTTCAAGATAAAAAAAAATCAGAAATACAAAGCAAATGAAAATTTTTGAATATTATTTTTGTCACCCGTTCCACTAAAAAAAATATTTACCGTTTTATTTTACATTATATGGAAAATCTTAAAATTTTTATAATATTATAATATTTTACTACATATTAAATATTCAAATAGCATTATATAATATTCTAATAAAACGGTTAAAATATTATAATCATATACTAAAATTGTTAGAATATTCTTTATATTCTATTAGAATTATACACATAAAAATATGTAAGAATATTTCTCTCACACACATATATATATATATATATATATATATATATATATATATATATATATATATATATAAATGATAACTTGTTTTATTTTTTAATTTTCTTTTGAATATAAAAAATGACAAACTTAATATTTAAAAAAAAAATAAAATTTTCATTTATTTTGCATTTTAGAATTTCCTTTTTATTTTTTGATTTTAAAAATGAGTGGTTATGATTGCGTCTTCATGTCTCACAAAAAAAAATGGTCTAAAATGAATATATAAATATATATATATATATATATATATATATATATATATATATATATATATATATATATATATATATATATATATATCCTTTAACTTTTTTTTGTAATTATCCTTCTACCCGTGTAAAATGATGACAAAGTGTATTAAAATATTATTAATTTTATCAAAATGTGACATTTGTCGTCATTTTATATGGGTAGAAAGATAAATAGGAAAAAATTAGGAGGATATTTGATTACATATATATATATATATATATATATATATATATATATATATATATATATATATATATAGGTTTCGGATTATGTATGTGTTGTGTCTAAGTCTTATTGCGAAAGCTTTCATAATTGTATCTTAGTCTATAGTAATTTGGTTTAGAGTTTGTACACCTTAGGTTTCATAGTGAATGTTACGTAATTGTTAGACAGAGTGTCTATTGAGAGAAAAACTTTTGAGAAACACTTAAACAAATGTTAGTACAAATTATATATTGCGGAATGAAGTTAATCTCAAAGGATCATTAAGCTCAACAATAATAAGAAGTTAAGATTGTTAGAGTTGTTAACTGCGGAAATGTAATTGCGAAAAGTAAAGGAAATGTAAATGATAACAAGTTATATATCTAGTAAACACTAAGCTGATTCTTAACAAGGTTTGCATTCAAACCAAGTTAATATATGTGACCAGCTTAAAGTGAATGAAGTCATAAGGACTTGCTCCGAAGGAGATATGAGAGTTTGATCTTAATATGTTTGGGAGTAAGTTCAGTAAGATCTTGAGAATAAGAAGATAGGAATTCAGAGAGAAATTCAGATATTAAGAGAATGGAGATGTGTGTTCATTCATGAATTTGAGTACTCTATTTATAGAGACTCGAGAACATACATAGAAAATAAACAAAGACTAAACATCTGATTCGCAGTGACTATGAATGCTCACTGGATAATACAATGTAAATAAGTAAGTTAAAAATAAATAAGCTAGTCTTTGTTGCGGATGAGGATACCGCGGATGACTTTTTCAAAGAGATTGCGGATTACTTCTACACTTGAAGTTGCGATAGCAAAAGACTAGACTGAAGAGATAATCTGCTGCGGTAGAAGAGTTGAATACGGATGACTTCGGATGACAAGTTTAAGAGGGTCACTTTCTTGATTCAACAGTGTCACTGCCTAGGTGTCGTAACCTTATTGGTTATTATCTAACCGACTTCCTTTTTGTCACTCTTTAAATATGGATGTTAGTTAGAAAGTAGAGTAAGCTTTTTGCACGTTCTTACATACAATGTTGTAATCAAACCTTTTTACTCTATATTGACATAGAAATATTATTTACTCTCTTGTGTGAACTTTACTTTTATTCTTTCTTTCATAATCATGATTTCAATCATATCGAACTAGTCTCTCGATCAAAAAAGTGGTATCATAGCAGGAAATCTTTGAGTTGAATTCAGATTGTTGAGTTTTTATTGTTCGTCGAGTCTCTCATTCGTCATTTTGATTTTTCCAGATGGCTTCCGCATTTGCAATTTGTTTGTAATTTGATATGGAAATTCTTGTTCCAAAACTCGTTTGTATTTCACCCATTGATTTGTATCATTGTTCTAATTTTAGTTGAAATCATGGAAAAAGAAGATTCTTATATTGTTGGTTTCAATCTATGAAGTAGCATTGGTTCGAATACGAGGGTCGCAACACTCTTTCCTGATGATTACGAGGTGCAGGTGTTACACTTTGAAGATTACATCACTGGAACCGAGAAGCATGGTTCATACATAGGGAAATCAATAATTGTTGGTCTATAGATTTTCATGAAAATGAAGGAACATGTTTATTCCCTTGCTGAGTAAGAACAACTTCATGAAAAGTATACTAACATCGATTTTGAAGAGAATGAGAAATTTGAGAATGATTTGAAAGCGAATAGAGAGATTCGCTTTGCTCTTACACGTAATACTTTTAGACTCGCGAGTTCATGCAAATCTGCAAATAATATTTGGAAGCGTCTAAAAGGGCTATATTCAGGTGATGATGATCAACTTCACTCTGTTCAAACTTCGTTACTTTTAGAGTTTGGATCATTCAAATGGAAGGCTAGAGAAAACATCGATCAAGAATGGTACAATCACTTGATGAGTTAACTTATGAAGTGTTATTTGGACCATCAATCAATCGAGGAGAAGGTTAAATTTCTACAAGGACTCTGTCTTGAATGGAAATTGATGGTGTTGATTGTGAAGGCTCATGAACAATTCAAATCTTTCAAGTTTCACAAGTGATAGAAATTATAAAATCACATGAAGATGAGGTGACTGAAGGTTCAAAGTCAATTGTTGATGCTGGTCCATTGACTTTAGTTGCGAAAAAGATGTTTCCAAAGTGAAGAAATCAAAAGAAAATGTTGTAGAATATTTTGATTTTGATGCTATGGATGATGAATTTACGATTGAAGAAAAGGCGTTAATGTTTAGTAATCTCGAGAAGTTTTTCAAGAAATTTTTTTTGTAGTTTTGGAATGGTGGTAATTTAAGGTCTAAAAGAGGAGGTTCTGGATACAAAGGTGGTAACTCATTTTTTGATAAGAACAAAAGTGATGGCTATAAGAATTATCAACAATCAGACGATGAAAAGAAAGAGAAGAAGTTGCTTGGTGATTCTGTTTACGATTGTAATTTTTACAATGAGGAGAACCATTTTATGAAGGATTGTGCGCTGAAGAAGAAAAACGAGAAGAAATAGAAAACAAAAGATGAAGCGTGTTATGGGAAGAAGATAGAGGATCTTCAGAAGAAGAATGTGCAAGGAAAGGCTTTGATAGTCCAAGAGGATGATAACAATGTAGAAAATATTGAAGTATGGTCGATGATTCCGAGGATGAAGAAGTGTGAAGGACAACATATGGGGCTTTGTATGTTTCTAATGTTTCTACAGGTACAAAGGAATGCAAGTGTGTGATGGTTTGAAGCTCAAACTCTGAAGGTCGATACTACAATTATGAAGGAGGAGGAGACTCATACTCAAACTCACGTGATTCGTGTTTTACGAGATACTATTTCAGAATTAGATGAAAGTTTAAGATGGAACAGGAGAAAAGTGGCTAATATTGATGATGATCTTAGCATGTGCACATTTAGAAGTGAGGAAAGGAGGCTTAAGATAGAAAAATTAGAAGTTGATATTGTAAGGATAAGAGATGATGTGTGTTTTTTGAAAAATGCCAATAGACTGATAATGAAACAACGAAACATGTTTGGTCAAATTACGAAACGATTATATTCTCAAATCACACAACTCTATCTTAATTGTGAAATTTTTGAACAGATGCATAAAATATGTAACCATTTTTAAAATTTTAGGAAGAAGAGATTGATGCATTATGTTATGAATATGCATCTTTGGTATCATCAAATGAATCTTTAAGTGATGCATATAGAGTTGGTTAGGAAAATGTAGAAGAATTTTTGAAAAACAAAAAATTAAGAAAATGTTGAAAGATACTTTAACCAAAGAATATAAGACACAAACTCAAAATAATTCTAATGAAAAATATATCTTGTTGTGTAACAAATTCAATTATGGTGAATCATGAAGTGTTGAAATTCAATATAAATTTGATGAAGGTGAAACAAGTAAAATTTCAGTAGAAGATGAAATTAATTGTTCAAACTTTGCGTTAAATAATGGAAAAAAATGGAAATTATTTTTTGAAGATTCTCCTGAAGTTGAAAATTTTGTCGAAAGTAAAGGAGTTGAAGGATTGATTGAAAAGGTAGTTGTTTTTCTGAAAGTCAAAAGTACTCCTAAGTGAGTGTGTGTTACGAAAGGACTAGATAAATCTGATAATGTTGATTTTACCACTATTGTCAAGATTGATAAGACTAAATGTTGTGATAATCATTTCCAGGTTTGTACCAATAAATAATGGTGACGAAATAGTAGGTTTGTCAGAGAAAACATCATGGAGATAAAGGGTAGATACATCCCAAGCATCTTAAATGTAAAATCTTCATCACAAGTTGAATTAGGAAATTATAATGAAGGAACTTCATAATAAATTCTAAAATAGAAATCTAAGTGTAACACCTAGCCAATCAGGTATTTCCATTCTTAACTAAGGTATAAAATTTGTTGCAAAAATGGTTCGTACGTCGGGCGTACGCCGGGCATAAGTAGTTAAAAAGAGACGCAGGTGTTTATGAGTACACAAGGCGTACTCAAGGGGTACGATGGCGTATTCAGCTGTTATGCAAACCCTAAATCCAAGGTTTTGAGCCCTATTTAAACACCTTAACCCTCATAAATCCCTTCCACCTTCATCCTCCATCATCCCAAACGACCCCTTGCAAGCCCTAATATTTATTTGAGAGTTTTTGAGCTATTTGAGTGTTTTGTGTTCATCTATGAAGGAAGAAGATCATTTGAGTGCACTTGGAAAGCGTCAAGCATTGTGGATCTGGGATTTGCACCTCTCAAGCAAACTCCAAAAGGCATAAAGTTCTGAACTTGATGAATACTTCATTAGATCTTGTTAGTTCTAAGGTTTTTATGAATTTTGGTCCCATAATCTTGGTCTAGTTGAGTATGAGCTACTCCAGACCTTATGAGTAGCCTTTTCAGACGTTTTAAAGTGCATGGACTCATAAAAATGTGATCTTGATTCTTTCCTTTCATCCATGCGTGAGTAATGGGGATTAGAATCTTGTGATATGTTAGGGGGATTTTAGATTTGGACACTTTCTAGTCATGCAAATTCATAAAGTTTGACACTTTATGATTTAAGAGGTTATTTGGGGTTAGATCTAAGACTTGAATTTAAGGACTTAAAGAATTAAGCACTTAAAGAAGATTATGGGAGCTGACCGAGTACCAGGGCGTACCATGGGAGTATGCATGGCATACTGATTTGGAACCCCATATTTTGTGAAGGGCACTCTCTACGCCATGCGTACAGATGTAATACGCAGGGCGCTCTCAGCCTGTGTTGACTTTTTGACTTTTGAATTTGACCTTTGACTACGGACTTAAGCAAGTTTGACTTAAGGGCATTTTGGGTAATTTGAATAGTAGTTTAAGATTAGGTCGCTGTTTATTGTACAGGTGACCTGTAGAGACAATATGTGGAGCAGTGATCAGTTCAGCTATCTTTCAGACTATGAGGTGAGTTTTCCTCACAGTACTTGTGGGTCGAAGGCACCAATGGCGGCCCACTAGGTTATGTATCCTAGTATGTAGGATGTTGCTATGTTGTAGTGATCTGTTAGATCTGCATGATTATATGTTTACTTTTATATGTTTTATCTGCTGCATACGTCGACATAGTGTAGTTTGGGTTGAGGCTTTACTACTATGTATGTAAGCCAACAGAATGGGGTATTCAAGTCCGATGACTGATTGGGCCAAGGTATTCCAATACGATGACTGATTGGGCCAGGGTATTCCAGTCCGATGACTAATTGGACCCATTGCATGTTGGCATTCCAATCTGATGACTGATTGGGCCGAGACATGTTTTATCTATCTTCATATGTGTGGTATTTTGGGGGAACTAATTAAACTTTGGCTTACAATTTGATTTTATGGTTTTAGGTACTTCGGAGGCTGGGGCAAGACGAAGGCTTGATCGAGCACATCATCCTAGAAGTTTATATGATTTATGAATTTGGGATACTCTGATATATGATTATGACATTTGGAAACTTTGGTTTTGTAAAACTTATGGATTTGAAAAAAAAAATTCCTTGATTTTGGGATGTTACAAGTTGGTATCATTGCCCTGGCTTGAGAGAATTGGATGAACATTCATGTGAATCCAGACTCAAACTAAGGATCTGCAAAAGTTTTTAAATTATTTTTAACTTATTTTTAAAAGTAACCAAGGAAGGATGCGGTGTATACGATGAGCTGGAGCAAGAAAATATTCCCCAAGATACCCACACTATAAATTCCTTACGATGATCATGATAGAATTGCATGCTAGTTGTAGGCTAGGGATCTTCAAGAATTGCATGATAGAATTTCCTGATATATGATGCATGATATCCTAGGATAATATCTTATTATGATATATGGAACTGACATTATGATTGTGGTTGCTTAGTGTATGCATCATAGTTGTACATAAATAAGATTTTATAGCTTGAGAATGTTTGATTTAGCCTTATTTCCTATTCCTTGTTTGGTTGTGGGCTTATGGTAGACTCAGGTATTCGATTGTCTATCGAATCCAGTGTTATGTATGACTAGCATACACAAGCGGCTAGGGGTGAGCATGGTGCAGTTCGGTGTGGTTTTTGGATAAAACCGTAACCGCAACCGCAAATTGCGGTTATTTATAATCAAAAACCGAAAATTTCGGTTTTGATTTGGTTTAGGTTTGCGGTTTTGCAATTATTTTAGTGCGGTTTCATTTTTTAACCACATAATGAGGTGGTGCGGTTTTGCAGTTATTATTGTCTTTTGATCTTGCTAACAGATGGTGATTTCAGTTCAAAAACAACCTAAATGTATACCATAAAACATGTGATTTCAGTTCAAAACAATCCAAATATATAGCTATGCATTACGCAATTTATGAATCAGTAGTGTGGACTGTGGTTTCAGTTCAATAAGTATTTAACTAACAAATCTATAGTTGTTTCCTGTTACATGATTCAATAATGAAATTTTTGGCTTCACTATTAACAATAAAACCTAACATGAAGGAATTCATGAAGGAAGAATCAGTTCCAAAGAAATACCAACCAGAAAAGTAGAAAACCCAGATTATTACCATTGATTACTAACAAAGCCAAAGAGTAACAAAAGTCAGAGGTGGTCATTGGAGTTCCTGTATGTTTACCTGAATCAGAAGTCGTCGAAGTTCAATGCCAAAATTCGTGTGGGATTTTGCAATCCTTCAAGTCGCCGGAGTTCGCTATTCAGGTAACCAGGTAGTTGATGCCTTGATGGGATATTAGCGATGGCTCATCATGGGATTGTCGAGGGGGAGGAGGGGACTTGGGCGGACGAACTGATGCAGGCTAAGGCATAATGATGTCGATTCAATTTTAGGATATCCCGCTTCTCTTATAGGCGCCTTTAGGGGCGCCTTTAGGAATATATTTTTATTAATGAAGTAATATTATTATAAATATTTAGATAATATATTAAATTATGCGGTTATGTCGGTTAATTTGGAGCGATTATTCAATACAAAACCGAACCGCACCGAAACTTTTTGGTTTTTAAAATTTAAAACTGCACCGTCGGTTATTGTTTCGGTCTCGGTTTATGTGGTTTCTTTGGTTTTTTGGGTTTCAATTCGGTTTCTGCTCACCCCTACGAGTGGGTGTGGGGTTAGTGGAAGTTTCATGAGTGAGTTTTGATTGTAGCAGGCTAGTGTGAGGTCGGATTAGCCACTCCTGAGAGAATATGTAGAGGATGTGTGCATATGACTAGTTGATGAGTCTAGTGGGTTGGAGGTCGTGATGATCCTTGAGAAAAATATCGGTTGGTGTGGAAAGTATTATGTGCCCATACTACTGGAAGCACATGACCTGTATGCGTATCAAGGAAGTCATGAACCCTATGGATGTGAAATTTTGTATGATGTTATAGTATGAATTGTGGTTTTCTATTGTATTCCAGTTTGTTTTCAATATGCCGATCACTAGGGGTTCTGGATCTGGAGTGGGCGCCCCGCAAAGTCTAGGATTGACTGATGATGAGATTCGAGAGTTGATCTCCACTGAGGTGAGTGCGGCTGTTCGGGGTGCTATCCCGAAGGTTTTTGGGTCTATTAAGACCATGATGATTGAGCTTTTCGATGAGCGATACGCCGCCGTGACTGAGGTTGTTGTTGCTATAGCTACCACAACTATTGTTGTTGTGGGGGTTCAATGGAGAGGGCCATTCTAGTATGGGGACTACAGCAATACGAAGCCCCCAGAGTTCGACGGGGTCAAGGATGTGATCGTGACCATGAGGTGGATTTCTTACATGGAGGGCTGCTTCTTCACGAGTTCTTGTCCAGAGGACTGGAAGGTCAAGTGTGCCCTAAACCTTCTTCGTCTGGGCACAAAGGACTGGTGGAACCTGGTAACTGGTTCTTATACTCCTTAGCAGGGGATTGCTATTAATATGGGGCAGTTCTTGGAGATATTTTGAATAGAGTATGTTCCCCTGGTGGAGAGGTAGAGGTTATCTCAGGAGTATCTGTCGTTGAGGCAGACGAAAGAGTCGATGACAGAGATCACCAAGATGTTTACTGAGAGAGATCTTTTCTGTCCCGAGTATTCTGCTTTGGAGCAAGCCCAGATGTCACGATACTTGAGCATGCTCAAGACTAGGATTCGGGAGTTTGTTTCTACCCAGTGATATTGTACCCTCTCTAAGCTTCAGGATGTCGCACGAAAGCGGGATATTAAGATTGCGATCTAGTTGAGGGAGCAGAGACAGGCTCCTATTCAGTCACAACCTTCAACAAAGTGGTTTAAGCCTGCTAATTCACGATCTGGAGGACAGAGAGGCCGCACTTGTGGCAAGTACGGGAAGGCGCATGAAGGAGTTTGTCAATCAGCTTCTAGGTGCCACATATGTGGCATGGAGGGCCATATTGCTAGGGATTGTCTACAGCAGGCCCCATTATCAAGCACGAGGATTTGCTACCATTGTGAGCAGGTTGGCCATATCAAGGCCAGTTGTCCCTTGCTCGCTGCCAGACCAGTGCATGCACCATCTCCGACTACTTTGAGGATTACAGATGGACGACATGGGATAACTGAGGCCACAAAGGCTAGGGGTCTTTTTTTCAGCTCACTGCAGAGGAGGCCAGGGTGACGCCTAACGTCATTAATGGTATGTATTCATTTATTTTCTATTAAATTATTATTATGTATGCTTATGATTGTATCTCTGCTAGGTACTTTCTTAGTGAATTCATTTCCTGCTCTTGTGCTTTTTGACTCGGGTGCGAGTCGGTCCTTTATGTCTCAGTCCTTTAGTAAGAGTTTTGTTATGACTCTCTAAGAGTTGGACTGTCCGTTGTGAGTTTCCACCGCCAACGAACACGAGGTTTCCGCTTGGAGCATTTTTCGGGATTTTACCTTGGAGATATTTGGGGTGTCTCACCCGATAGATTTGATTCCTACCCCTATGGGGGATGTATGTGTGATAGTAGGGATGGAATGCTTGAGCATATTTGGTACCATGATTGACTGTGAGAGATAGCAGGTGATAGTTCGAACCCTAAGTAGGGGACAACTAATTATTTATGGCTAGGGTACCATGGTTGGTTCGGCCTATTATTTAGGTGCTAGGGCTCGACAGTATCTTCAACATGGATGATTGGGTTATCTGACTTACGTGATTGACACTCGGGATGAATGGGGAGTTTCAGCTTTGGATGTGCCTGTAGTTAGGGAGTTTCTAGATGTACTCCTGGAGGATTTACACGGTGTGCCTCCTACGAGGCAGGTTGAGTTCAAAATTGATTTGATTCCCGCAGTGGCCCTGATAGCTAAGGCGTCGTACCGATTAGCATCGCCTCAGATGTAGGAGTTGTCCTCTCAGCTCCAGGAGCTGTTGGGCAAGCAGTTTATCCAACCGAGTAGTTCTCCATGGGGAACACCAATTTTGTTTTTAAAAACGAATGATAGCTCACACCGGATGTGCATTGATTACCGGGAACTGAACAAGTTGACAATAGAGAATCGTTACCCACTTCCACGTATTGATGATTTTTTTCATCAGCTGCAGGGTGCATCTTGGTTCTCCAAGATTGATTTGAGGTCAGAGTATCATCAGATGAGGGTTAGAGAGAGGACATGGAGAGACAACGTTCCGAACTCGATATGGTTATTACGAGTTCGTGGTGATGTCGTTTTGGCTCACCAATGAACCGATGGCATTTATGGATTTGAAGAATCGGGTATGTAGGCCGATGCTCGATCGTTCAGTCATTGTTTTTATTTATGATATCCTGGTCTATTCCAAAACCAAGGAGCAACATGAGGAGCACCATCTAGAACTAAGGAGGTTTGAGGATGGAGAGGCTTTATGCTAAGTTCTCAAAGTGTGAGTTTTGGTTATAGGAGGTCCATTTCTTGGGACACCTCATTAACCAGGAAGAAATTATGGTCGACCTGGCCAAGATAGAGAAAGTTATGCAGTGGGAGGTCCCGAAGTCTCCCTTGGAGATCATGAGTTTTTTGGGTTTGGCTGGTTATTATCGGAGGTTTATTCAGGATTTCTCCAAGGTTGTTGTACCTTTCACTCGTTTGACGAGGAAGGGAGTTGATTTTCATTGGGGGCCAGAGCAGCAGGCTACATTCAAGACACTGAAATAGAAATTATGTGAGGCCATGAAGTTCACCCTTCTGGAAGGCATTGAGGATTTTGTTGTATATTGTGACGCTTCTATCACCAGTTTGGGGCAGTACTCCTGCAACATGGGAGGGTTATTGTGTATGCTTCTAGGAAACTGAAGCCACATTAGGTTCGGTATCTGGCGCATGATCTGGAGTTGGGGGCGGTGGTGTTTGCCCTTAATATTTGGTGACATTATCTATATGGGGTCCGATGTATCATCTACACGGATCACAAGAGTTTGAGATATCTCATCGACCAGTCGAATAAAAATATGAGGCAGCGTATATGGCTTGACGTGGTCAAGGATTATGACTGCTAGATTCTTTATCATCCCGGGAAAGAGAATGTGGTCTCTGGCGCTTTGAGCCGCAAGACGACTAGTACTTCTGTTGGGGGTTTATGTATGAGGATTCATATCGATTCTCCATTTTTGGAGTTGATCAGGGAGGCTCAGGCCGAGGAAATCAAGAGTGATCATTGGAAGAAGGAGAGATTTAGAGTTCAAATTAGTAGGTTCGACACTGATAGTCGCGGATTGTTGACTCAGTGCGGGCGGGTTTGGGTTCTAGATTTCGGTGGGGTCAGGCAGACCGTGATGGAGGAGGCTCATAAGTCTAGATTTTTCGATGCACCCTAGAGCCACAAAAATGTTAGGATTTGAGACTTAGTTACTGGTGGCCGTGCATGAAGAGGGAGATAGCCTGGTATGTGGAGAGATGCATGACCTGTCGGATGGTCAAGGCTGAGCACCAGAGGCCACACTGAAAGTTAAAGCCTTTGGAGGTTCCCATGTGGAAATGGGAATAAATCACCATGGATTTTATTACCAGGTTACCCAGGACGGCTAAGGGATTTGGTGCGATTTGGGTCATTGTGGATCGCCTGACCAAGAGTGCCCACTTTCTAGCTATTCAGGAGAGTTCCTCGGCCAAAAAATTAGCCGATGTGTATGTGAGTGAGATTGTTGCTAGACATGGTGTTGCAGTCTCCATTGTATCTGATCGACATGTTCGATTCACTTTACGATTTTGGAAGAGGTTCCACTAGGAACTGGGTACGAGATTGCACATTAGCATTGCTTATCATCCCCAGAATAACAACTAGAGCAAGTGGACCATCCAGACGCTTGAGGATATGTTGAGATCCTGTATCATAGATTTTGGTGGGATTTGGGACTCCTACCTTCCCCTGGTTGAGTTTTCATACAACAACAACTATCATTTTAGTATTGGTGCGCCGCCTTACGAGCTTCTTTACAGGAGGAAGTGTTGTACACCAATTTTTTAGGGGGAGGTCGGTCATAGGGTTATGAGGAAGACCCAGGTGGTTATTCGGACGAAAAATATTATCCAACAGATCAGGTAGAGGTTGCAGACAGCTCAGAGTCGACATAAGAGTTATGGTGATAGACGCCGATCCGAGTTAGAATTCCAGGTCGATGATATGGTTTTACTGAAGGTATCACCCTAGAAGAGTGTAATATGCTTCAGGAAGACGGAAAGTTGGGGCGGTGATTTATTGGCCCATTTCGATTGGTGGCAAGGGTACGCAAAGTGACCTATCATTTGAACCTGCCTAGGGAGCTTAGTCAGATTCACTACACCTTCCATGTTTCCTAGTTTCTGAAGTGTGTAGCTAATGATTCAGTAGTGGTTCCTTTGGAAGATATTCAGGTTGATGAGCGCCTAAACTATGTTGAGATGCCAGTGGCGATATTGGATAGGAAGACGAAGACCTTGCGCAACAAGGTGGTACCTGTGCTCAAGGTTTAGTGGCAACATCATAAGGGTTCCGAATGGACTTAGGAACCTGAGGAGGAGACGTGGGAGCACTACCCTAAGTTATTTGCAGCATCAAACTTCGAGGAGAAAGTCTGATTCAAGTGGGAGAGATTTGTAACACCTAACCAATCAAGTATTTCCATTCTTAGCTAAGGTACAAAATTTGTTGCAAAAATGGTCCTTACGTCGGGCGTACTTGGCGCGTACGCTGGGCGTAAGTAGTTAAAAAGGGACGTGGGTGTTTATGAGTACGCAAGGCGTACTCAAGGGGTACGCAGGGCATACTCGGCTGTTATGAAAACCCGAAATACAAGGTTTTTGAGCCCTATTTAAAGACATTAACCCTCATAAATCCCTTCCAACTTCAGCCTCCATCCTACCAAACGACCCCTTGCAAAACCTAATATTCATTTGAGAGTTTTTGAGCTATTTGAATGTTTTGTGTTCATCTTTGAAGGAAGAAGATCAATGAAGTCCACTTGGAAAGCTTCAAGAAATGTAGATCTGGGATTTGCACCTCTCAAGCAAATTCCAAAAGGTATAAAGTTTTGAACTTGATGAATACTTCATTAGATCTTGTTACTTCTAAGGTTTTTATGCATTTTGGTCCCATAATCTTGGTCTCGTTGAGTATGAGCTACTCCAAAACTTATGAGTACCCTTTTCAGACGTTTTGAAGTGCATAAAGTCATAAAAATGTGATCTTGATCTTTCCTTTCATCCATGCATGAGTAATGGCGCTTAGAATCTTATAATATGTTAGGGTTTTTAGATTTGGACACTTTCTAGTCATGAAAATTCATAAAGTTGGAAACTTTATGACTTAAGAGGTTATATAGGGTTAGATCTGAGACTTGGATGTAAGGACTTAAAGGATTAACGGCTTATTGAAGATTTTGGGAGCCGACCGAGTACATAGGGCGTATCATGGGAGTACGTATGACATACTGATTTGGAACCCCGTATTTTGGGAAGGCACTCTCTACGCCATGTGTAGAGATGGAGTACGCAGGACGTACTCAGCCCGTGTTGACTTTTTGACTTTTGACTTTCACCTTTGACCATGGACTTAACCAAGTTTGACTTAAGGGAGTTTTGGGTAATTTGAATAGTAGTTTGAGATTAGGTCCCTATTTATTGTATAGGTGACCTGTAGAGACAGTATTTGTAGAAATGACCGGTTTAGCTATCTTTCAAAATGTGAGGTGAGTTTTCCTCACTGTACATATGGGTCGAAGGCACCAATGCCGACCCACTAGGTTATGTATCCTACTATATAGGATGTTGCTATGTTGTAGTGATATGTTAGATCTGGATGAGTATTAGTTTGTTGTTATATGTTTTATCTGACGCATATGTCGACAGAGTGCGGTTGGGATTAAGGCTTTACTGCTATGTTCCTGATGACTAATTGGGCCAGGGCATTCTAGTTCGATGATTGATTGGACCTGTTGAATGTTGGCATTCCAATCCGATTACTAATTGGATCAAGATATGTTTTATATGTCTTAATGTGAGTGGTATTTTGGGGCAACTCACTAAGCTTGGCTTATAGTTTGATTTTATGGTTTTAGGTACTTCAAAGGACAGGGGCAAGGCGAAGGCTTGATCGTGCACATCATCTTGGACTTTTATATGATTTATGATTTTGAGATACTCTGATATATGATTGTGACTTTTGGAAACTTGGTTTTTGTAAAACCTATGGATTTGAAAAATAAAAAATTTACCTTGATTTTGGGATGTTACACTAAGTTGAGTGATCTGAAAGGAAATTCTAAGATGAGTGATAATGAAGTTAAGGTAAAAAAAAATACAAAAGAGATTGATCAAACTAGGAGAGCTAGATATAAGAAGAATCTTGTTGAGAGAAAGAATTTTTTGAAACAACGTGAGACTTTAGCAACTTTTGATAATGTTCATAAACCAAAAATGTTGTTTGTTCTTGTTCATGTTCAAAGTCTCATTTTCAATATTCAAAGTCTAACAATTTATCAAGGATTTCACGTTATATCTTTCATTTACAAAGGGTTGAAAAATCAAAAGCACAATTTGGTCCAAACTCTTTTTACAAGAAAAATGAAAAGCCAGAAGGAAGTGTGAAACAAAAATTTGCTTCAACAAAGGTTGATTCAAAATAACTATTTGTTCCAAAGAAAGTTGTTTCAAAGCAACAATTTACTTCAAAGAAGGTAATCTCAGACCAAAAGTTTGTTCCAAAGAAGGTTAATTCAAAATATCATGGAAAAGAAAAGGGATATCCAAAAGAAAGAGACCAAAGTTTTCAAAATGGTGAAAAATGTAAATGATATTCCGATTTTTAAAACTTTTTGGATTGATATGACCAAAAAATTTTCAATTGTTAATTCCATATCACAAATCTCATAAGGGCCCAAGAATGTTTGGGTTTCTAAATTGGTGTAATATTGTAGGTGATTCATGACAAATAGTATGATTCAAAATGGTATATCGATAGTGGCTATTCTGTAACACCTGGTCCCTGGTATGCATTTAATTTATTTATTTATTTATTTTGAAAGAGGAACTCGACGAGTTAGTGGCCCTAACTCATCGAGTAGAGGACAGATTATGCGCGGGGTTTGAGTTATCTACTCGACGAGTCAAGAGCCATCGACTAGACAAGTAGCTCGGCCAGAGTGAAACCCTAAACTCGGGGTTTTGCAACCTTTTTAAGCTCCTTAACCCCCACCCCTTGGCCTCATTTCCAGCCTCTTTGTTCCAAACCCTAATCCACAAAACCCTAGAGCTTTCTTTTAGTGTGTGAGCCATTTTGAGTGATCTTTGTGTGCTTTTGAAGCTTGTGGAAGAAGAAGAATAAAAAGGGCTTAAGAAGGAAAGAGTACATCTAGAAGCTACACTCCATTTGCTACATTTCCTGGTAATCAAGTTTCTATCTTGGCCATTAGTTCATTAGATCTCTTTATGTCCTCTTTATGTGGGTTTTTGGTCCAAGATTGGTAGCTTTTGGGAAATGGTCGACCCAAGAGGGTATTCTTCCAGATCTAGTACCTAGAGGGGCTGTTATGACATAAAGGTGCAAACTTTATGCCATTGGATCCCCCATGCAAGCTTTAGAGAGTCATATTGGCCTTTTTAGCCCCAAAAGGCCATGCATGTGGCAAAGGTGGGAACTTTACGTGTCCAAGTAGTGTTAGGGGTATAGATCTGAGGTTGTAAGCTTGAGCTTGGTGTAAGGAGGGCTTAAAGACCAAGTTCTAGGTCCCAAGGAATTATGGTTTGAGCTAAACCCTTTAAGAAGTGGTATTAAGGGGTAAAGTCAGAAACTTTACCCTTAAAAGGACATTTTCAGGGTTTATGTGAAGTATGAAGCTTGGATCTGAAGTGTAGGGGCTTAATCCATTAAGATAGCCGAAACAGACAAAGGAACTCGGCGAGTCCAGTAAGGGACTCGACAAGTTGAAGCCGGGTTGTCCCGATTGTATGCCAGGTAGAAATCGACGAGTCTGTGAAGGGACTCGACGAGTTGACTCGGTTGACCACGAGTCTAAGTAGTACAGGAACTCGCCGAGTTAGGAGATAACTCGATGAGTTGGGTTGACTGGGAGTTGACCTTGACTTTGACTTTGACCAGGATGTTGACTTTGACCATGGGTAAAATGGTCATTTTACCTTAAGAAGGATTATTAGTTTTTGATTAAGTGTTATTGTGAAATCGATAGTCGGAGAGTCGTTGGAGCAGCCGTCATAGATTCCTCACACGAGATTTCATGGCTAGCATTTGAGGTGAGTTTCCTCCAGTAGGAACGGGTCTAAGGCACCAAGTCCGGACCGTTTAGCTAGTAGTAGTTCCGGACTATGATCTGATGTCGGGCGGGGCCCGATGTAGGTTTATGTGCTTTTCCAGATTTCGATCCGATGTCGGGGAGGTCCCGAGGAATGCTTGTATGCTTGATGTCTTTGTGATTATTGCATGTGTTTGTATTGTATGTTTTCGGACTTCGGTTCGTTGTCGGGACGGTCCCGAGGAATGTTAGTATGTTATCGGACTACGGTCCGATGTCGGGCGGGGCCCGAGGGACGTTTAAGTGTTAATGTTATGTGCTTAGGTTTATATGTAATACTGATTATGCTCTTATGTATTCCGAGATGTGCTCAATGTCGGGCGAGGCTCGATGTCGGTCGGGGCCCGATGCCGAATAGGGTTCGATATCGAGTTTGACTCAATGTAGCAGGAGCAGGGCCCAAGATATGTTTATGTGTTATGTGTATGGTATGTGGTAGTTGGGGAGACTCACTAAGCTTCGTGCTTACAGTTTTCAGTTTTGGTTTCAGGTACTTCCGCTAGTAAGGGGAAGAGCTCAGGATGACTGTATGACACACACCACTGCTTTTAGCCTAGGAGGATTCACTCTGATTTATGATATATGATTTTGATACATTGACAGATTTGATGATGTTTTTGAGATACATGACTATGATTTTTATGTGATTGATAATATTGATGGTTTTATTACTGATTTAAAACGAAATTTTTGGTCTATATTTTTTTGAGCTGTTTCAAGTTGGTATCAGAGCCTTGGTATGAGGGATTCGGGCACACTCTCGGGTGTGTCTGAAATCAAAATAAGAACATGGTATGAAAATTTTCAAAAGAAAATCATTTTTACGAAAAGGATTTTGAAAAGAGAAAAGAACTTTGAAAAGAGAAAAAGGGTGTGGTGCGTTCAATCAGCCGAGGTCAAGTAAGTATTCCCAAATTACCCATACAAGTTTATGTTATGATATGTTTATGAGAACTACATGCTAGATTAGGACTAAGGATCTAGGAAATATGCCTTATGTGCCTGTTATATGTATCTCAACTTTATGAAATGCGTGCTAGTACAGATTAGTCAGTGATGGCCTGAATGTGATATGCTTGATTATGTTTACTCGATGCTCGAATGCTGCTTGCTTTGTGATTTTAGGAGTTCTAGTTATCATTTACTAACTAGTAAATGAATATGTTAAGTTACATATTGCAAGGATTAAATAAATTCAGAAGGTAAGATCTAGCTCTATTGCGCAACTCTTGTCTGAGTCCAACCGATGTAGGGTAGGATCTCTCATTCGAAGAATAATCTAGTCTTAGTGATATGTAATAGTATTCACGAGCTAGTTAGGGGGAGATAGCAGGGAATTCTTATGCAGTTGATGGCGGAGAGTGGGTTGGAGAGTACCCTAGGGCAAGCCTAGGATGAGATTAGCATGAGATCAGTAGTAGTAGTAGAAGGGACTTGGTGGAGTTGAGGCAGTTCTTGAGGAAAGTACGGATAAATGTGGAAGGTAGTATGGGCTCGTACTACTGAAAGCAGAGGATACGTACTTGAATCAAGGAAGGTTGAGATGAACCCAGGAAACTTGTAGTATGTGATACCCCTCGAGATAAGATGAGTAAACTGATGTTTATTATGATGTATTTTCAGTATGGTAATTCTACGCACTAGGTCGGTTGGCACTTCAGGCACTAGTGAGGGATCAGGCTCGGGCTCTGGAGCCGAGCAGATGGATGAGCAGACGAGGGAGTTTATTTTGTCTGAGATCACGCAACATTCTAGATCAGACTCCTGTGATCTTTGGTTTGGTCAAGGAGGGTATTTTGGAGCTTCTGGATGAGAAGCTGAGCGCTTTCCGCACTGAGGTGGCGGCCATGATGGGGTCGCGCACACTGACTTTCTGTGAGTTCAGGGCTTGTGGAGCTCCCGACTATCATGGGGCTCAGGACCCAATTGCTAGCAGCAGATGGTTGGCTAATGTCGCCAACACGTTCCGTACGAGCAGATGTCCTGAGGGGGACAAGGTCTTACTTGCATCCTGTCTTTTGAAGGACAGGGCACGTGATTGGTGGGAGGAGGTCGGACGAGCCATTAGGGATGATATTGTTCTAGATGCTATGACCTGGAGTGATTTCTCGACCAGGTTCAGGGCCGAGTTTGCACCTGTGATTGAGGTGCAACAGCTAGCAAGGGAGTTACAGGATCTTGAGCAGACGACAGAGCTTTGAAGAAGAAGGATAGGTCGCATCGGATGTGCATAGACTACCGGGAGCTGAACGAAGTAACAGTGAAGAACCGTTATCCCCTCCCAAGGATTGATGATTTGTTTGACCAGCTACATGGTGCATCTTGGTTTTCCAAGATTGATCTGCAATCGGGTTATCACTAGATGCGAGTCAGAGAGGAGGATGTGCAGAAGACGACTTTTAGGATTCGTTATGGTCATTATGAGTTTGTGGTGATGCCTTTTGGGTTCACCAATGCTCCAGTCGCGTTCATGGACCTCATGAACCGAGTGTGCAGACCGATGTTGGATCGGTCTGTGATCATTTTCATTGACGATATCTTGGTCTATTCCAAGACTCAGGAGCAGCATGAGGAGCACCTGAGGGAGGTGCTGGAGACACTAAGGAGGGAGAGACTTTTTGCAAAGTACTCCAAATGTGAGTTCTGGTTGCGCGAGGTGCAGTTTCTTGGGCATCTCGTCAACCAGAAGGGTATTCTGGTCGATCCGGCCAAGATAGAGGTCGTGATGCAGTAGGAGATTCCGAAGTCTCCACCTGAGATTCGAAGTTTTCTTGGTCTAGCGGGTTACTATCGGAGATTTATCCAGGATTTCTCTAAGATCGCTATACCCCTGACCCGACTGATCAAGAAGTCGGTGACATTCTGTTGGGAGCCTGAGCAGCAGGCAGCCTTCGAGACTCTTAGACAGCGGTTATGCAAGGCACTGATTTTGACTCTGCCGAGGGAGTTGATGACTTCGTGGTTTATTGTGACGCCTCGATTACGAGCATGGGTGCAGTTTTGATGCAACAGGGTCATGTGATAGCTTATGCATCGAGGCAGCTGAAGCCTCACGAGGATAACTATCTGACACATGATTTAGAGCTGGGGGCTGTGGTTTTCGCCCTCAAGATTTGGCGACATTACCATTTACACGAACCACAAGAGTTTAAGGTACCTCATGGATCAGCTGAATCTGAACATGAGCCAGCGTCGGTGGATAGATGTAGTGAAGGATTATTACTGTGAGATCCTTTACCACCCGGGCAAGGCTAACGTGGTGGCTGATACTCTGAGCCGCAAGGCGGTGGCGGCTCCGATTAGAGATATATGCCTGAGGATGAAAGTGATTACTCCATTGTTGGATCAGATTAGAGAGGCGCGGGTTGAGGGCCTGAAGGAAGAGCGCCAGAAGTGTGAGCGGATTGTAGGCCGGGTGGCCTCATTTGATTATGACAGTCGAGGGTTGCTGACCCTGCATGGGAGGGTATGGGTTCCGTACTGGGGCGGAGTGCGGCAGGTTATGATGGATGAGGCCTGTAAGTCGAGGTTCTCCATCCATCCTGGGGCGACGAAGATGTATAGGGATCTTTGCCCTGATTACTGGTGGCCCTGCATGAAGCGGGACGGTGCTTGGTACATGGAGCGGTGTTTGACCTGCAGGAAGGTCAAGGCTGAGCACCAGAGGCCACACGACAAGATGCAGCCGTTGGATATTCCCGTGTGGAAATGGGAAGATATCTCTATGGATTTCATTACCAAGCTTCCCAGGACCGCACGTAGGGTAGATTCGATATGGGTCATCGTGGATAGGTTGACCAAGAGCGCTCATTTTATTCCGATCCAAGAGAGCATATCGACCGAGAAGCTGGTCGAGATATACGTACGTGAGGTAGTGGCACGATATGGGGTGCCTGTCTCGGTGGTGTGAGACCGAGATGTCTGTTTCACTTCCATATTTTGGAAGCGGTTTCACGGGGATATGGGTACTCGTCTCCACTTCAGCACCACTTTCCACCCTTAGGCAGACGGACAGAGCGAGAGGATGATACAGACTCTCGAGGACATGCTACGCGTATGCGTTTTGGATTTCGGTGGCAGTTGGGATACGTATCTCCCGTTTGTGGAATTTTCGTATAACAATAGTTACCACGCCAGCATAGACCGACCTCCCTTCGAGATGCTCTACGGGAGGAAGTGTAGGACCCCAATCTGTTGGGGTGAGGTCGGTCAGAGGGTCATGGGGAGTATGGAGGTAGTACTCAAGACTACGGAGTGGATCCAGCAGGTCCGGAGCAGGCTCCAGACTACTCAGAGTCGGCAGAAGAGCTACGCCGACAAGCGGCGTTCAGATTTAGAGTTTTAGGTGGGCGATATGGTCTTCCTGATGGTGTCACCTTGGAAAGGTGTCATCTGGTTCTGGAAATGGGGCAAGCTGGGCCCCAGGTACATTGGTCCTTTCAGGGCTATGGCCCGGGTGGGCAGGGTGGCTTATCGGTTGGATCTACCGGCATAGCTCAATCAGATCCAGAACACTTTCCATATTTCCCAGTTGCGGAAGTGCTTAGTGGATGATTCAGCGATTGTGCCCTTGGAGGATATTCAGGTTGACGACAGCCTAAACTACATTGAGAGACCTGTGGCGATTCTGGATCGCAAGACGAAAACCTTGAGGAACAAGTTTGTTCAGTTAGTGAAGGTGCAGTGGCAGCACCGCAAGGGTTCAGAATGGACATGGGAGCCCGAGGAGGAGATGAAGGAGCACTATTCGAGGTTGTTTTCAGATGCAGCAGACTTCGAGGATGACGTCTAAGACAAGTGGGGGAGAATTGTAACGCCTGGTCCCTGGTATGCATTTAATTTATTTATTTATTTATTTTGAAAGAGGAACTCGACGAGTTGGTGGCCCTAACTCGTCGAGTAGAGGGCAGATTGTGCGCGGGGTTTGAGTTATCTACTCGACGAGTCAAGAGCCCTCGACTCGACGAGTAACTCGGCCAGAGTGAAATCCTAATCTCGGGGTTTTGCACCCTATTTAAGCTCCTTAACCCCCACCCCTTGGCCTTATTTTTAGCCTCCTTGTCCCAAAACCTAATCCACGATACCCTAGAGATTTCTTTGAGTGTGTAAGCCATTTTGAGTGATCTTTTTGTTCTTTTGAAGCTTGTGGAAGAAGAAGATAAAGGGCTTAATAGGGAAAGAGTAGATCCAGAAGCTACACTCCATTTGCTACATTTACTGGTAATCAGGTTTCTATCTTGGCCGTTAGTTCATTAGATCTCTTTATGTTCTCTTTATGTGGGTTTTGTTGGATTAGTTGTCTAAGCCATAACTATATTTGGTATGTACTTGACCCGGTTGTAGCATGGTCCTTTTGGGTTGCCTTCACCAACGCAACTTGACTGGATGAATAATGGAGAAAGAGGTTATTATGGTTTATTAATATATTAAAAGATAAATCATATTATTTAATTAATATTGGTCAAGAATTAATTTAGAATTAATTTTGTGGTCAAAAGAGATTAATTGAATAAAGGGGACTAATATTGTAATTATGTGATAATTACAATATGGGCGAGGAACCCTAAAGAAGGGATGGACGAATTCTATGGGGAAGCCCACATAGAAATCGTCCATAGGAGGCCTTCTGGAAGGATCCTGTCACACCCCAAAACTGGAACGGCGGAAACGTTCGGGGTTGGAGGACGTCATGTTCAGTATCACAACAATGCAAAGTAGTAAACAGCCAACATCATCATCCATTGCATTAATAATATAATTTCATACAAGTGTGTTCCGTCAAGTTATATAGACACCAAAAATATACATCAAAATAAAAGATGAGTCTTGAACGAGCTCCATCTTCTCAAAACCTGGCACCGGTACCTGTCTACTGGTGACCTGAGAATACAAGTTATTTTGAAAGAGTTTATCAGCTTTAAAGCTGGTGAGTTCATAATTATATTAGTGTCTGTATTTGTATGAAAGTGTTTGTAAGTCTGTAATGTATAAGTTTGTAATTGTTTGAACTCTCCTTGAAAACCCTATGTTTTCTACTAAAAGTAGCCTTCTACCAAGGCATCTAGTATATGTGTGTGTGTGTCTCTTGTAAGAGTATGTATTTTCCCAACTCTGACTATCATTAACTAAAAATATAGTTTTTACATTTCTGTTTATTGTGTGAATATCACAAATTGAATGCAATGGGAAAATGAAATAGTACTGTAGTGTTGTATTAAGTAACTACTGCTGTACTAACTACCTTAAACCAATTGTTATTTAAAGTACCATGTGATCGGCCTGTATCCTGCTACCGACTATAAACACGACGATGAAAGACGTCGGAAGAAATGACATTTGGCACCCGTAGACTTGCAAGTCCCACTGTAGCGAGCAGCAAGGTGTAGGATAGTCAATCCAGTATAGATTTATACAGAAACTCATACGCTCCCCACTTAAGGAGATTCTGGATACAAAACGACCATGATAGGTAATTGTTGTATAAGGTGTCTAAGTCCATAACTATTTCTGGTATGTACTTGACCCGACCCGGCATGGTCCATTTGGGTTGCATGGCACCATGCAATTGGATAAACTAAAATGAGAGAAATAACACTTATGGTTTATTAATATATTATAAGTTCTAATATATTAATAATATTATTTAATTAGTTTGATCAAGAATTAATTTAGAATTAATTAAGTGATCAAAAGATAACTAATTAAATATATGGGTAGATTATGTAAATCTTCCATATCTTATATAGTGGGCTAAGAGGCTCCATGGATTATCAAGTTGGGTTCCACCCATAGGATGCTCCATGGATGCTCCATGGGAGTTACAAACCCATGGGTCAGGGAAATGAAGAGTCATGACACATTAGGGTTTACATGGTGTAACCCTAGATGTGTCAACACAATATAAGAAACCCATTCTCCTCCAAAATCGGATACACTAAGAAACAAGAGGGCTAGAGCCGATTTTGCAAGTGTAAGATTCTCTCAAAGTTTACTCCTTTGCATTTGGTGTTGTGTGAAGCATTTGAGGCATCACACTTGGGGTGCTAGGCTCACAAGGTTTCAAGGATCATAATCAACAACAAGGTAAGTTATTCTATCTTTCATTCAAGTTAAAAATGTTCCCCATGTATGCTAGATAGGAATATATAACCTTGGAATTCAACTTTGCATGATTATTAGACAAACATAGATCCAAGGTTATTAGGGTTGCATGTACACTTAGGAAGTGTTAGAATGCTCAAAACCCATCAGTGGTATCAAAGCCTAGGTTTGTTTGTTGTTTTTTTTTGTGTGTAAACAGCTTGAAAAAAAAATCGTTAAATTACAAGTTTTTTTTTAAGTGTAATTTTTGATTCTTGAAAGTGTTCATATTCATGTTCTTGAACTTATGAAGATTAGATGATCATAGGAATTGTTTGTAACCTTCATGGTAGTTTAATTCATGATCATAATGTGTTTTAATGGAGTCCATAACTTGTCCTCAAGTTATGGAAAACCAAAAGTCTCACTTTTATTAAAGTCATTAAAAGAACACAAGAGTTATAAAAATGAAGAGTCTTCATTTTTATTACTCAATTAATTCATAAGTTATAAGAAATGAAAAGTTTTGGAAGTTTACAAAACTTGCCCTCAAGTTTTGGAACATGTAAAGTCTTGATTAAAACTTTAGTTCCAACCCTTAGAATTTTAAAAGTTAAAATTCAACTCTTATACTTTATAATATTATAAGTTACTAATATATATATGTATAACAACAAGTCGTCTTACCGCTAGTACGCCTCATTCACGAAGCCGGTCTATAAGGGGGGTATAAGGTTGTTGCCTATAAAATGACAACTTAATGGGTGTCCACTCTCACCCACCGCTTCCTTGATCGGTGGAGGGTCGTTAGCCGAACGGGTAAGACAAGGACTTATAAATTCTCATTAAAAGTATGATGAATATTATAAAGTAACTAAATGCTTTTATTAAATTCCCAATCTTAGTTACTTTAGGAAAATGTGAATAAGGTGCTAATCCATGAAATTACACTTTACACTTTGTTTAAGTCGTTGGTGGAGCGTGTGTGGTTAACCGGCACACTAACTTGGACTTAACAAGGTAGGTAAAGGGTGACTTAAGGTTTACCATAACATCGGTGGAGCGTGTGTGGTTTACCGGCACATCGATTGAGTGATAAACCTTGAGGGTACCAAGTGATTTGCATGGTTACTTCACACCTCGTTTTGTGATCCTCGGTATCCCAGTCACAAAACTTGGAGGGCACACTCGAGATTGAAACATGCCTTTGAAAAGTTCATTGAATCTCAAAAGAATCTAGGAATTTCTAAGAACCAATTAAAAACCTAATATTTATATTTCGTTTTTCATGGTGGAAATTGGTGAATCGTCATTCACCTACCTTTCAAATATGTTATAGCTTGGATTACGGCATACCTCTTCTAAGTTATAATATATTGTGATTGGATCCTAGCCTTAATATTACATTTGGGTGTTTTATTAAGGACTCTCTTAATATCTAAACTAATCTTGTTCTCTTCTTTCAGATGTCTTCAAACAATGCTGCTTCTGGCTCTAATCCTAATGGCTCCTTTACCCTTATGAACTTGTGTGGGAAAGTCACTTTTGATGGATCCAACTTCAATGAATGGATCAGAAACATCAGGATGATTACTCGCTACGAGGACAAAGAATATGTCCTTGACAAGGAGCTTAAGGAGATTGATGAGACCACTGCAACTCCCCAGGAGATCGCTGACTTCCGGGCACATGAAAGGGATGCTACAAAAGTGGCATGCATCATGTTGGCCACCATGACAGCGGAACTCCAAAAGTCCTATGAGGACTTCTACCCTTTTGAAATGCACCAAGATCTGATGGAAAGATACCATCAAAGTGCACGACAAGAGAGGTATGAAATCATATGCTCTATCATAACAACCATGATGAAGGACGGGGAATCCGTCACGAGCCACATGCAGAAAATGCAAAGGTATGTGGATCGGTTGCTGAAGCTTAATGTGAACTTCCCTGAGGAGCTTGCAATAGATATCATTTTGCACTCCTTACCATCGTGCTATGATCAATTCCGCATGACATATCACATGAATAAGGAAGAGGTCACACTCAACAAACTTCAGGGACTCCTCAAGACCGCAGAAACAGGTCTTAAGGGTAAGTCAGTTGTTAACACTCCTACTCCAAACTCCGCCCCGGTTTTGGCAATCGGGAAAGGTAGTGGGAAGAAGAGAAAGAGCTCTTCGAAGGGTACCAAGGCTAGGACCCTTGATGGCTCTTCTTCAAGTGGAACCAAGAAAGGTTTTGTCACTCCTTCTTCTGACCCTAAAGAGGCTGAATGCTTCTATTGCCATGAAAAGTCACATTGGAAGCGGAACTGCCCAAAGTACCAGCAAGATGTGAAGGATGGGAAAGTTAAACCCAACCATGCAGGTATTTACACTATCTTATCTAATAACTCACCCCATTCTAACTCTTGGGTCCTTGATACCGGTTGTGGTATTCATATCTGTTCTGATTTGCAGGGACTAAGAAGAAGTGAGAATGTGGAGCATGGAAGAATAAACTTAATCATGGGGAATAGGAAAGCTTTACCTATCACCAAGATTGGAGTTTATACTTTATCGCTAAGTAGTGGGTTTAGTTTAGATTTGAATAAATGTTGTTATTCGCCAGAAATGGCAAGAAATATTATTTCCTTTCATGCATTGTATAAACAAGGTTTCACCTTTTCATTTGATACAAGTTGGTTCGATTAATGCTTTCTTTAATAATGTTCTTTATTTTAAAGCATTACCTTGTGATGGTGTGTATGAAACTGTATCTATGGTTGATAACTTAGGAAATAATGTATTGTGTATTGATTCTGTTAATGATAATAACTTGGATAAAGCATCATTATGGCATTGTCGTCTTGGACATATAAGCAAGAAACGCATAGGCCAACTCCAAAAGGATGGAGTATTGGACTCATTTGACCTAAAGTCAGATGATAGTTGCGAATCATGCTTACTTGGAAAAATGACAAAGTCACCCTTCACAGGTTCTTGTGAGAGGGGTGAAGGTTTGTTGGATCTTATATACACGGATGTGTGTGGGCCCTTCAAACATGCCACAAGGGATGCTAATCGTTATTATTTGACTTTTACTGATGATTACAGTAGATATGGATATGTCTACTTAATCAAGCATAAGTCAGAGACTTTTGAGAGGTTTAAAGAGTTTAAACAGGAAGTCGAGAATCAATTGGGCAGGAACATTAAGATGCTTCGATCCGATCGAGGTGGTGAGTATCTTAGTTCAGAGTTCCTCGACTATCTTAGGGAATGTGGGATTGTCTCACAATTGACACCTCCCAGGACACCGCAGTTGAATGGTGTAGCTGAGAGGCGTAATCGAACCTTGTTGGATATGGTTCATTCCATGATGAGTCGAGCTTCGCTACCAATCTCATTTTGGGGGTACGCCTTAGAGACTTCCGCCCATATCCTTAATCTAGTTCCCACAAAGAAAGTTGCCAAAACTCCTCATGAGATGTTGACTGGTAAAGTACCCAAACTAGACCACATTAAGATTTGGGGTTGCGAGGCTTTCGTGAGACGCGAGACTCATGATAAGCTCGAACCTCGAAGTGAGAGGTGTATTTTCATCGGCTACCCACATAAATCCTTTGGTTACCTCTTCTACAGACCTAGTGAGAATGTGGTCTTTGTAGCTAGGAGGGCTTTCTTTCGATAGAGAGAGTTCATAAGCCAAGGAGACAGTGGGAGGCAAGTTGACCTTGAAGAAATTCAAGAGTCAAGTGGTGAAGGAACTTCAAACCCTAGCACTCAACTTGAGGAGGAAACTTCTGTTGAGCCAATTGACAAGTATGTACCTCTAAGGCGTTCCACAAGGGTTAGGAATGCACCTGAGCATTACTATGGATTTCATATTACTGCGGAAGGTGATACACTTATCAGTGATGAGACACTGATAGGTCTGGATGAACCTAACAGTTACGCGGAAGCCATGGCAGGCCCTGAGTCAGCCAAGTGGAAAGAGGCAATGGACAGCGAGATACAATCCATGTATGACAATCAAGTTTGGAACTTGGTTGAGAATGTACCAGGTCGTAAGACTGTAGGGTGCAAATGGATCTTCAAGAAGAAGACCGACATGGATGGTAATGTACACACTTATAAGGCACGACTGGTTGCAAAGGGTTTCTCACAAACTCCGGGAGTTGATTATGATGAGACCTTTTCTCCAGTGGCCAAGATTAAGTCTATTAGGGTTCTGTTAGCCATAGCCGCATTTCATGAGTATGAAATATGGCAAATGGATGTCAAAACCGCTTTCCTTAAGGGAAAGTTGGCTGAGGATGTTTACATGAGTCAGCCAGAGGGTTTTGTCAACACAGAGTACCCTAATAGAATGTGTAAGCTTGAGAAATCCATTTATGGGTTAAAGGAAGCACCTCGCAGATGGAATCTTTGCTTTGATGAGAAAGTGAATTTGGCTTTTCTAGGAGTGAAGAAGAATCTTGTGTATATGTCAAGGCTAGTAAGAGTATAGTTAGCTTTTTGGTATTGTATGTGGATGACATACTACTCATAGGAAATGACATCCCAACTCTGCAGGAAGTTAAGTCCTGGCTTGGGAAGTGTTTCTCTATGAAGGACCTAGGAGAAGCTGCCTATATTCTAGGGATAAGGATCTTGAGAGACCGGAGTAAAAGACTAATTGGACTTAGTCAAAGTACTTACTTGGATAAGGTGTTGAAGAGATTCGGCATGCAGGACTCCAAGAAAGGAGAGTTACCCATCCAGAGTAATGCCAGATTGAGTAAGACACAAAGCCCTAGTACTGAGGCTGAGATAGCAGAAATGAGTCGAATACCTTATGCTTCGGCTGTAGGATCAATCATGTATGCTATGACGTGTACTCGACCTGATGTAGCCTTTGCTTTGAGCATGGTTAGCAGGTATCAGGGGAACCCTGGCAAGGCACACTGGACTGCGGTAAAGAATATCCTCAAGTACCTACGGAGGACTAAGGACTGGGTCCTTACCCTCGGTGGGAGTGAAGACTTGAGAGTTGTAGGGTATAGTGATGCTAGCTTTCAGACTGATAGGAATAATTTCCGCTCTCAGTCAGGCTGGGTCTTTACCTTAAATGGAGGAGCAATTTCTTGGAAGAGTTCCAAGCAAGAGACAGTGGCTGATTCAACTTGCGAATCAGAGTATATAGCAGCTAGCGAGGCAGCAAAGGAGGCGATATGGCTGAAGAACTTCATTGGAGACCTTGGAGTTGTACCAGCTATTAAAGAGCCAATGGAAATTTTCTGTGATAGTGAAAGTGCAGTTGCCTTAGCCAAGGAACCAAGGGATCACGGGAGATCCAGACACATCGACAGAAAATACCATTTCATCAGACATCGAATAGAAGAAGGACTCCTCGTGGCAAAGAGGGTATCATCGGATGAGAATCCAGCAGATCCCCTCACGAAGGGACTGACTCGGGTTAAGCATCTCCAGCATGCTCGGAGCATAGGGCTGAAGGATGATATTAGATTTAGTAGTTAGATAACCTTGAAATTTGTAAAGTGTAATTGACATTAGATGATGAATAAAAGGTGTTTTATTTATGAGTAAAGTGTTGCTATCTCTTGTCGATCGTTTACTATATTTCTTTTGCATGTTTTGACTTCCAGAATAATTATGTTTGGTATATCATATTATTCGAACCTCCACAGTCGGTCATATGTCGGAAGTAGGTATGAATCAAGACTGTCATGATTGGTTGCAGAGGTCTAAGATGTTGGACATGGCTACAACACTCATGAGTGCTCATACGTTCTGAGCATTGGACTCAACCCACGCTCACTGGAATCACTTCATGGAATTTATCTCGAGTGATCGTGAGACGGTAATATCATATAAGTCTTCAAACCTAGATATATGATTTGTTACTTATGAGTTGGTTATGCATTGATTGTACGAAAACACATTGGTAACTCGATGTTATAAAACGTGCTCTTGTGTATAATTCAATGAGTAGTAGAACAAACATATGAGTCGAAGTTTATCTGTTCCTTCTTGGATTAGAAGCTGATATCTGGGCCCCTCGATGATTTTGTTTTGACCTATGTACCGGGCCCGGTCAGAACTAAGTTGATGTGTTCAATTAAGTTCTTTGTCAAACAAATCGGAAATCGGGAAACAAACTCCTGGACAATAAGTAAGACATTGTTCCATGTATTTGTCCGGCTGATATCTAGAACAGAGGATTATATGATCACTTATCTTAAATGGCGTATCATCATCTTCTCAGTTCCGAGAGACCTTGAAAGAGCTACGATTGCCGATCGGTTCCTGAAGTATTGCAGTTATAGTTATTAGACTTATCCAAGTGGGAGACTGTTGGATAAGGTGTCTAAGTCCATAACTATTTCTGGTATGTACTTGACCCGACCCGGCATGGTCCATTTGGGTTGCATGGCACCATGCAATTGGATAAACTAAAATGAGAGAAATAACACTTATGGTTTATTAATATATTATAAGTTCTAATATATTAATAATATTATTTAATTAGTTTGATCAAGAATTAATTTAGAATTAATTAAGTGATCAAAAGATAACTAATTAAATATATGGGTAGATTATGTAAATCTTCCATATCTTATATAGTGGGCTAAGAGGCTCCATGGATTATCAAAGTTGGGTTCCACCCATAGGATGCTCCATGGATGCTCCATGGGAGTTACAAACCCATGGGTCATGGAAATGAAGAGTCATGACACATTAGTGTTTACATGGTGTAACCCTAGATGTGTCAACACTATATAAGAAACCCATTCTCCACCAAAATCGGATACACTAAGAAACAAGAGGGCTAGAGCTGATTTTGCAAGTGTAAGATTCTCTCAAAGTTTACTCCTTTGCATTTGGTGTTGTGTGAAGCATTTGAGGCATCACACTTGGGGTGCTAGGCTCACAAGGTTTCAAGGATCATAATCAACAACAAGGTAAGTTATTCTATCTTTCATTCAAGTTAAAAATGTTCACCATGTATGCTAGATAGGAATATAACCTTGGAATTCAACTTTGCATGATTATTAGACAAACATAGATCCAAGGTTATTAGGGTTGCATGTACACTTAGGAAGTGTTAGAATGCTCAAAACCCATCAGTAATGCCATGCCCCGTTACGTGGCTCACATAACTGTAGTAATGTTCTTGTATATGTATGTGCTAGCTGTATTGTGTGTTCTCTCCCTGTCTAGCATGTATGTATGTTCTCTCTGTATAGTATTGACTCATGTATGAACTGACTCTTTGTATGTTTCATTGTTCTAGTAATAGTATTAGTATCTCCCTAAACTATACCTATTATAGCTTACTAGTAATGTTGTTTGAATGTATGAACATGTGTGTATACATTTGCTACCTAAAGGTATTGAACTGAATGAAAGAAGGAACTTTTATATCTATATACATATACATAATATATAACTAGGATTCAAACGACCTTCGGACAAATAACCTGAATACCCTAAGTCCACAACCAAACAAGGAACATGAAGTAACGTGAGCTATCAGTCCTAAGTCCTTTCAATCCTACTTATATAACTATATCTATATAGATACACATTTAACAGAATATAATTTTAAAAGAGTTTAATAAAAGTATTTGATATGTAAAAGAGTTTGTAAAACAGTTTGAAGTAAAACAGTTGATAACACAGTTTGAAAAGTAAGAAATCCACTTGTTTGGTAGTTATTAATCACATATGATTGATATAATAACTATAATAGTTCAACTTGTATTCCCCCCCCCCTAAAAGCATTTAAAAACATTTAAAAGGTTAATTAAGGGGGTATGAACTCACCTGTAGTGAGTAACTCAAATGAAAGATCGATATAGGATTGTTGGGTGTCAATTGGAGTCTTGAGCACAAACGAATCCTATTTAACATATAATTTCACATATATGAATATATTTAATGTCTATAACCACTAAAGGTGATAGGGACACGCCTTAGGGACATAAAAACACTTAGAATTAAGTGTTACCACCATACATGATTGTATATAAGGGGTATTTGGCTATACAAGGGAGTGTATGGTCAAAATGCACAATATTTGTGTGTGTGCGGCCAGGGTGTGCGGCCAGGGTGTGTGTGCGGCCGCACACTCCCTATGGAATGTGCCAAAACGTGTTTCCAAGCCTTAGGAATGTTCTAGGGAAGGTGTTTTGACCATTGGCTAGCCTGAATGAGAGTTTGTTGCCATATTAGACCCTTAAAAGCGTGTGTGCGGCTACACTTGGTGTGTGCGGCCGTACACATGGTGTGTGCGGCCGTACACACTTGAAGATCATATGAAATGGCGTTTTTCATGCATAACTTCAAGGTTCTTTAGCTTATAACAAGCTATTGCAAGTGTATACCCGATTTAGAGGCTTAAAAGTGTAGTTAAAAGCCCCAAAAATAGTGTGTGTTCTTGGTGTTCTTGGTGTTCTTGGTGATCTTGGTGATCTAACACCAAATAGGTGTTTTGATGGATCAAATCAAGAGAAAAGGCTAGTTAAGGTCACGTATTAGCTAATCAAAGAAGGAATCACTCACTTGGTTGAAGATTGAAGTGAAACTTTGGATGATACTTGAGAGAAAACGAGTTCTAGCTTTGAAGAAGTGGAAAAAGTGTTCAAAATGACTAAGTGTTCTATATATAGGTGAGAGTGTGCGGCTGGGATGGGTGTGTGGCCGCACACTCGGGTGTGCGGCCGCACACACCTTGTGTTGGTGTGCTTAGCTCAATTGCAAGGTGTTACACTCACAATACTCATCCCCTGACTCTTACCTTGATTATATTATGTTTTAAACACTCTAATTGACTCTAAATAGTGCTAGAAGATAGCAAAAACGAGTCTGGTCTTCATTGATTTGAATAAGTGTATAAGATAAAAATTTCGGATTGTCACAGATCCTGTGGACTGCTTAAGGCCTAAGCAATCTAATTAGGGTTTTGAATGAAACCCTAGCAGCTCAGCTATATAAAGGACCCCTTGGCTTCACTTTTTAGGCTAACACAACCCTAGAAGGATTCCAAGAGCCGAAAATTACCTCTTCCCTCTCTCTCTAAGATTCTCCAATTGCTTTGGTGTTTGTGATTCATTAGAGGTATCGCATTTGAGGTGCTAGGTTCTCAAAAGCTTGAGGATCTTCAAGCTTCAATTGAAAGGTAACATTCCAACTTGTTTATTTGATGTAATTTCGATTATTGTATGCTAGTATTAGGGTTTATAAGCTTTGGATGATTATTGTATGTACTGTAAGGTCATATTTTGTTGGTTTCGGCTAGACATTCATCTGTATAGGTCTTGTTAATCTTTGTTTGGGGTGTTTAGAATGTTTGCGGTTGGGTGAACCAAAAACAGGGGTTTTCGGTTCAACTGGTGTTTGCGGCTGCAAGGCTGTTTGCGGCCGTGAACTGTTTACGGTTGATGATCCCTATATATATATATATATATATATATATATATATATATATATATATATATATATATATGTATATATATATATATATATATATATATATATATATATATGTGTGTGTGTGTGTGTGTATATATATATATGTGTATATATATATATATATATATATATATATGTGTGTGTGTGTGTGTGTGTCAGTCATGTCAGAATGTACGACGGTTGTATGTGTGTGTTCCATTGTACCAGACGTTTGCGGCTTTATATAAAACATGTGCAATTTGGATCATTCTTGCTTCTACTCCTTCTTGTTGTCATTTATTATAGCTTGTTCTTGTGTTTGATCACTAGTTGGTTCCAGATTTGGTGACTTACAATTGGTATCAGAGCCATACTAGTGTCCAAACTGTTCAAGTTGTGTTTTCGGTTGGAGTGTTCTTCATTTTCATGATTGTTCACGCTTGGTTACTGAGTTTCTGTTGTTGATCATGATTTCAAGGCCAAAGGGATTGAAGATTTTCTCGAAATCAGTTGTTTTCATCAAATTTTCGGTGTTTTCGGCTGTAAACTGTTCATCTGTTTACGGCTGTAAACCATTTTTTATTGCAAACGTGTTGTGTTTACGGCTTGTGTTGTGTTTTTGACTACAAACTGTGAACTGCCTTGAACCGTAAATTGTTCTCAACCGTAAACCGTGTACGGCCATAAACTCTTTTCGGTCGTAAACCCTCTTTGGCTGTAAACCTTGTTCTCGGTTGTGAACCTCTTTTCGATTGTGTTTTCTTTACAAGTTTTATTTTCAATCAATTAAGAAAAATTTATATATATATATATATATATATATATATATATATATATATATATATATATATATATATATATATATATATATGGAATCACAAAACATGACAGCTCATCAGGATTTGGATGCAATAATGGGAACAACCACAAGAATCCCGCGTCTTCTATCAGCTGAAGGATTTCCTGAATGGAAGTACAGAATGGAGAAATACATCAAAATGAAGGACTTCAAGATATGGCGCAACATTCTGAAGGGTCCAGTTAGAATCACTACCACTCTTGAACATGGAACCATTATCGACAAAGATTTTGCAAATTACACAGATGAGGATTTCGGGAAAATCGAGGAACAACAGAAGGCTCTTGCAACACTAACAATGGCCCTATCTCCTGAAATTGCACAAGGATTCAGGGAGTATGACTCAGCCAAAGCTTTGTGGGAAGCATTAATTGAAGTTTATGAGGAAATTGAAGACATGAAGCAGAGCCGCCAAGACATGCTCAGACTGAAGTTCAACATGTTTAATCATATTCTTGGAGAATCATTGGAGGCTCAACTACAACGATTTATTACTCTCACCACTCAGATGAGTTATGCTGGAATTTCAGTGCCAAGATCAGAGATTAACAAGAAACTGCTAAACTTTCTCCCTAAGTCATGGGACATGAATGTCTCCGTTATCAAGAAGACAAAGGATCTCAATCGACTCAGTCTTGTAGAAACAATGACAATCATTAAAGCATGTGATCTTGATGACAAGCAAAGGGAAATTAACCATGTGAACTCCTATTTTACTGCAAATCTTGGGGTTTCATCAAATAATGCATTTTTATCCTTTACCACTCCACAAAATCAAGCTTTTGCTGTTCCACAACCACCATCCCATGTTGTTCCACCATCCATGCCTTATCCATATGCAGCCTCCTCCTCAAATGTTCATGTTACCATCTCTACTCCCAAAGAATCTGAAGAGAACATGGCCTTAGCCTCTGGCCTGGTGAATTGCTACAATGCCTTTGTGGCTGGAGAATTACCTCCTCAGATTTCGTTTGCTGATCTTGACCAGATTCACCCTAAAGACGTTGAGGAAATGGATATTACCTAGCAGACTGCCAAGGCAGTGTTTAGGTCCAAGCAATTTGCAAAGAAAACTAGAAAGAATAATTGGGGGATGAATGCAGAGAAGAAGGTTAGATTCAACAAAGGAAAGTTGAGTTGATTCAACTGTCACGAGCATGGTCACTTTGCTCGTGATTGTCCGAAGCCTGATAGAAGAGTAAACCATGAAAGAACAATGGTGCCGGTTGGAAATAACAGGGGAGCTGCTGGTAACAACGAGACTGCAAATCTGGCGGTGTAGCTCAGTCATTTGACTGGGAAGACCAAATTCAGGCCTTGAACATTTCAGGACCTGAAAATGCACATTTGGTCGAGATAAGTGAAGTATCTGAGGAAAATGTTGGAGAGGATCCTAAAGAAGAGATGATGGAGTTGCAGTTTGCCTTCATGGTTTCCACTACCCCTGAGCCAGAGAAAAAGGAGGTCAGTCAAATTTATTGTTCTCAAACATGTATTGATACTGTTAAATATTTACGTGAACAAATCGAATTATTGCGTAGAGAGAACGAGGACCTAAAGTACGAGGGATATAACCTTAGGAAGGACCAAAGACCACTAAAAGAACAATTAGAGGCCAAAACTAAGGATTTTATGAAACTACAGGAAGTGTATAGCAACAAGTGTGAGAACTACAATTTTATCAAGAAACAACTTGCCACTGTGACTGACGAGCTTGACACATTAAAAAATCGATTTGAAAAGGCTAATTTTAATTTCAAAAACTTTGATATGTCAAGTGAGAGAGTTGCAACCATAATAGAGAAACAAATAAGATGGAAAGACAAGAAGCAGGTAGGTCTAGGGTATGAGAGTGTTCATCCTCCTTTTAATCACAATTACACTTCTATCCCTATGACCCAGGAAGAAATGGACAGAGAGGAATATCTTGTGTATGGCAAACCTGCTGTACCTGTACCGGATAGTAGTGCTAGGGAAAAGGATACTAACATTTCTACTTCCTATGCAGATTCACCATTAAGTCAAGGAAAGCAGGCTTCTGAAGAGAGTGTGTCTGATAATAATACTGTTTCAAAATCTGATGTTTTTGTTTCAAACAGTGATGTTTTTGTTTCTAACTCTAAAACTGATGTTTTGGTTTGTGATGATTTTGTGTCAAAATCTGATGATTCAAATGTTTTTGTTAAGTGTGGTGATGTATTTGATAAATCTGATGTTCCTGTCACAAGCACATCCACTTCACCTACACCTCTCACACAACCTGAATCAAGCACATGCACTTGTGGGAAGAGTAAGGGAGTCAATAAGAACACTAGACCAGAAAAGAGCGGTACCAGTTTTTATGCTAAGAAACAGACATGGTTTAACTGTGGAACTGCTGGTCATATTGCATGCAATTGTCGAAATCAGGCATTTGTTCCTTTTTATGAACATAGAAGAGAGAACGAGTCACGAGGAAGATATCTCATTAGAAAATTCTCGAGATCTCGTTCTCGTGATGATGATTGGAATGTGAATAAAGACAAAAAACGAGTTGAGCTTAAAAAGAATAAAAAAGTTTTACATGAAAATACAACAGGTACTTTCACGAAACCGAACGTGGCTAAGCCAAGATCGGGTTCGTCAAAGTCTTTGTTTGGGTCTTCGGCTAATCTTAGACGGAAACCCAAACGATCAAATCCAAAGAAAAATGTTTCATAATCACCTGTAAATGTTTCTAAACCTAACTATATATGGGTGCCCAAACATTTAAAGGTCCAATCATCTCAGTATTATGTGTGTGCGTCTGGTAATCCATCAAATTCAAAAAGTGAAAAAGAAATTTTTGTTGCTATCAAGGGAAAACCCAGTGTTTCAATGACCTGGGTTCCAAAATCTAATTAATCCCGTGCATCGTGCAGGAACAACTATGGAGGAATGTCGTCAGACCCTGGTATGTCGACAGTGGTTGTTCCAGGCACATGACAGGAGACATCTCCCAACTGCATGACATTCAGAATTTTAATGGGGGCTATGTTTCCTTCGCGGGAGGAGAAGGTAGGAAGATCACCCACAAAGGAACTGTCACAAACGGAGTGCTTAGCTTTGAGAACGTCAATTATGCTCCCGAGTTGAAGCATAGTCTTTTGAGTGTCTCACAGATCTGTGACAAAGGCTATTCAACTCACTTCACTGACAAAGAGTGCCTCATCTTGAAGCCTGGAATTATTGTTCTTGAAGAATGGATCTTGGTGAAATCGAAGAAGGATGGAAATGCATACATCATAGACATGAATCATAATATCCCGGAGCAAGTTACTTGTCTCTTCTCTAAAGACTCTGAACATAATGTCATGCTTTGGCATCGTCGTCTCGGCCATGCGAATGCCAAGAACCTGAATCGTCTTGCTAAAAACGATATTGTGCGTGGCCTTCATGTCAAAGACTTTATCACTTTTGAAAAATGTGTGGCGTGTGCTCAAGGAAAACATCATCGCAAGCCCCATTTACTAAAGACAGTAAATGCAATCAGCAAGGTTCTTCAATTGTTGCACATGGATTTATTTGCTCCGGTCAACATTCTCAGCATCAACAAGAGCTCTTATTGTCTGGTTGTGATAGATGACTACTCGCAGTTCACATGGGTTTTCTTCTTATCCAACAAAAGCGGGATCGCTGACTTGATCAAAAAGTTCATCGTGATGATTGAGAATCAAACAAATGAGAAAGTGAAGGCGCTTAGAACTGATAATGGCACAGAATTCAAGAACGCAGTTCTGGATCATTTCTGTGCCGAAAAGGGTATACTGCGTCAGTACAGTGCTGTTTGTACACCTCAAAAAAATGGTGTTGCTGAACGGCGCAATCGTACTCTGATAGACGCTGCAAGGATGATGCTCTGTGATTCCAAACTACCGGTCTTTTTTTGGGTTGAGGCGATCAACACTGCCTTCTACGTCCAGAACCATGTCCAGATCAAGAAAGCCCAGTTGAAGACCCCATATGAAATTATGTACAATCACAAGCCAACATTTGATCACTTCCGAATAATTAGATGTTCTTGCACCCTCCTTCACTTAGAGTCCAACCCCAAGTTCAACTCGAAGGCTGATGACTGCTACTTTGTGGGATACGCCGCACGAACTGCTTACAGAGTATACAACAAGAAAACCAAGCAGATTGTGGAATCTTTCGATGTGCGCTGGCTGGAAGAGAATGAGACAGATGCCCAAGTCGGTCCTGACTGGGTATTTGATTATGCTTATTTATTTATATGATTTAATGTGCTTTCAGATGGTGTGTCAGGTTCTTGCTCAGGTACGAAGGTTGTTATTGAAGATGAAGAGGAATATGTTGTGTACAGACCACCTTTGGTGCCTCCTACGACTCCTATGGTGGATGAAGCTGTTCCAAGTACTTCTTCAGATTCCCCAAGTCAAAGAATCAATCCTGATGCTGAAGCCACTCCTCTTACTCCTGCTGAAAGAGAATTCATGACCAGATATACATCTGCTGCTACTCAATCTTTCATGGAGCTTCTATTTCCCGATTCAATTGCAAATGAGTACGTGGCAAGAACCTCTCACGGTCCCAGATCATCTGATACAGATGATTCAGCAGATGACAAATTCATCAACATCAACAACCTTCCTGTCACAATCAATGACATCAGCCAGGAAATTCCCACCAGACTTCAACGCGATCATCTGATCAAAATGTCATTGGTCAACTAGGCGACGGAGTTAAAACGAGGAGTCAGAGTGGAGATGTCAATACATGTCTCTACTCTTGCTTCATTTCTCAAATAGAGCGAAAGAACGTGGAAATGGCACTGAATGAGCCTAGTTAGGTTGATGCGATGCACGAGGAACTTAATCAATTTGAGAAATTAGGGGTATGGAAACTAGTTGAGCTGCCTAAAGGAAAGAAGTCTTTGGACACGCGTTGGGTGTTTTGTAATAAGCAAGACGATTGTGGGGTGATTGTGTGAAACAAAGCACGTCTGGTTGTCCGTGGGTTTCGGCAAATTGAAGGTCTTGACTACACTGAGGTGTATGCTCCTGTAGCGCGCCTTGAAGCTATCCGTATATTCCTGGCTTATGCCCCCCACATGGGGTTCACCATTTATCAGATGGACGTTAAGACCGGCTTTCTATATGGAGCTGTGAAAGAGGAAATTTATGTTGATCAACCTCCTGGTTTTGTCAAATCAAAATTCCCAAATCATGTCTACAAATTAGACAAGGCTCTGTATGGGTTACATCAGGCACCTCGAGCTTGGTATGCTACTCTAACAGATCATTTGCTTGAGCATGGTTATACCAGAGGCACGATTGATCAGACGCTCTTCATCAAGCATGTGGATGCCGACCTAATTCATGTACAAATCTATGTTGATGACATCATTTTCGGGTCGACAAGTTCAAAGTTGTGCAAAGAGTTTGAGATTGTTATGAAAAAGAGATTTGATATGAGCTCTTTGGGAGAAATGACCATGTTCTTGGGGCTGCAAGTTCTTCAAGATTCAACCGGAATCCTTTTGCATCAAGGAAATTATGTTGAAGACATGCTTGAGAGGTTCGGGTTTAAAGATTCCAAAGTTTCCTTGACGTCGATCGCTGAATGACCCTTGTTGACTCCAGATACTGATGGAGAATCTATAGATCAGACAGAATACAGATCGATGATCGGATCCCTAATGTATCTGACTGCGAGCAAACCCGACATCATGTTCGTATTCTGTCAATGTGCACGTTATCAGGCTAATCCTAAACTCTCTCATTTAATTGTTGTCAATAGAATTTTTAGGTATCTCAAAGGTACCCCAAAAATGGGTCTTTGGTATCCTAAAAATTCTGATCTTGATTTATATGCATTTACTGACAGCAATTATGAAGGTTGTGAACTTGACAGGAAATCAACTTCCGGGGGATGTCAATTCTTAGGCGATCGTCTGGTGTCTTGGCAATGCAAGAAACAACAAACCGTATCAACCTCAACACCTGAGGCGGAATACATTGATGCATCTGCCTGTTGCTCTCAAGTAATCTGGATTCAACATCAACTTTTGGATTACGGTTTGAATTTTCTTGAAACCCCTATTTTTTGTGATAATGATGCTGCAATCTAAATAGCTAAAAATCCTATCCAACACTCCAAAACCAAGCACATCGACATCAAAGTTCATTTTATTAGAGATTGTTATGAGCGTTCGCTCATCCGTTTGGAACAGATTCACACTGATAATAATGTGGCGGATCTGTTCACCAAACCGTTCAACAAAGCTCGATGCGATGTGCTTGTGGGCTTTCTGAAAATGATATGTTTTGAAGACTAATTTTTGTTTTTAGGTTAGTTTAAATTTGCGCATTTATTTTCCATTCTCTCCTATGCACAAATTTACGGGGAAAAATAAAAACACAAAAAAAATATAAAAACAAAAATACAAAAATATTGGCTCATGATAGCTTGTCTGTAGATGATGTGTTGGGAAGTGATATCAACCAAGTGATAATAGGAAATTTTAATTTGTGTAAGGTACCAATGCTGAATTGTCTAGGCTCTGTGTTCAATGCGCTGGTAGGCACGAAAGATTTCAATGGACAAGACTAGGCATAGATGGACATTTAAAAGGACTTGACAAATATTGACTTAGATAGTTCCGTTTGGTCTGACAATACGACGCTTGAGTAGATTGAGCAGTGAGATATACATGGGAATCTGCGGGATACACTAAAGTAATCTGTATCTAAAATTGTGGCATAACTTTTCCTCGATGTATGGACGCATGTCCTTAATTCCGGTACTGATAGGGCAACTGGGGAATTCCGATAAAGTAGGTGTATAGAAGGTTATTTTCTTGCTTTCTTTCTGTTAGTCATATGTTGCCTCCTCTGCGTGATTGGAAGAGATCCGACCTGGACTGCAACATATGCAACTATATCTCTATACATCTCCTTCTATATGCAATTCTTTATGTCTGTTAGTCATATGTTGTCTCCTTTGCGTGATAAGTTTTTATCCGACCTGGAACACAACATATGCAACATTCTATTTCTCAATCCCTCTAATTCAGTTAGTCATATGTTAATCCATCTGTGTGATTGGAAGATATCTGACCTGGGAATAAGACATATGCATTTCTAAGTCTATCTTCTTCCTTAATAATTGTCTGGTCACCTAAGGTAAGGAGTACTTTGGAAGTTCTTGATTACCGGGGTATATCAGGAAGCGGGAAACACATTCTAGTACATCTAAAATTGAACATTTAATAGGTTGTCTGTAGATCTCGCTGCTGAATTTAGGTGGACAACAATATCCTTGGTCGTCGTCAGCTAAATGGTCCCTCTAGGAGTATTATTTAGGATCATAGGGTCAAAAGTCTTGTCACTTGTAGCATGTCCAAATTCGTCACAATCTTTCGTGTTTAAGTGGACCACAATACCAGCGATTGACCAGATCTATTCATGAAGGTGGAGGTACTGAAAAGCAGATTAAGGCTGTCTTAAAACTTTGATCCCAAAAATCACAAAAATAATATTACCAATGGTGAAAAGAAATTAGTGTTATTTTATTTTATTTTTATTTTTATTTTCTATTTTATTTTCAAAAAAAAAAAATTTAAAAATGTTAGTTTGAATTTAATTTTTTAGATTTTATTTAATTTTAATTTTAATTTTAATTTTTAAGTTTTCAAAATGTTTTATTTTTGATTAATTTTGATGTATTGGGTTTAGATTTAAGGCTATTGGGTTTGCAGCCCATGGGTTTTGCGCCGGATATGGTCCTTGGTATAAAAGGTATGTTCGCAGTTGAAAACCCTTCACCCTCACTTTTTCGTTCTCATCCTTAAACCCACCCAGTTTTCTCTCTCGACTGTTCTTCAAATCCTTCACCGATTCACCATCTAATCGTTGTTTTCATCTGAAATTGACCTCTGAATCTTGTAGGTACATCAATGGCGAACCCCACATAGCTATTCTTCATTTGATTTGGTTGCCTTTTGCAGGATTCGGAAGCCAAATTGTTTTTCTTCACCGGAAATATGAATCGTTTACAGCTTAACACTGTTTACGGCTGTTGGACCGTTTACAGCTGTTGAACCGTTTACGGCTGCAACGGCTGTAAACCGTTTATGGCTTCAACCATAAACTTGTTTTTTGCCATAAACTTGTTTTTCATCCAAATAAAATTAAATTGAAGCCTAATCAACTTTTAATTGAGAAAATTCATCTTTAATTGATCAAATCATTAGTTTTCTCACTTGGCTCGTTTGGTGCAGAACAAATGGCAGACTTAAAATTTTCCGATAACCACAACATTGTTGCTTTCTTCATTGATCCTCCAACAGCACACCAAGAATTTAGGTCTATGATTCATGGACTTAAGAGATGTTGTCTTGCACATGCTTTCCAGTCAAATCCTGTAATTTATCAAGATTTAGTCAGGCAGTTTTGGAACAAAGCTTCAGTATATGAAGGAGGAGAACATGGTGAAGACACAGTTGAATCAGTCATCCACAGAAGAGAGATCGTAATATCTGAACAAATGATTCGCGAAGTGCTTAAAATCAAGGATCAACCAGGGTCTCAAACTGAAATTTCTGTGGAACAGACTGAAGAGATTCTTGAAAAGATGGGTTATGAAGGAGTATTCCCACCTACAATAAAGAAGTTGTTGCCACCATACTGGCGTCTCCTTGCTCACTCATTCGTGATTTGCATCTCCGGTAGGAAATCTGGTGCTGATGAGATTTCCTTATTAAATACTGGTGCTATTGCTGCTCTTGCCATGAATCTTAAATTCAATTTTCCAAGATTTGTATTGAACGAAATGAAGAGAAATTTTGAAGGAAAGAGGAAGGATAAGTTCTTGATGTATCCAAGATTTCTCCAAATGATCTTTGACAGCAAATACCCAGACTTGGAAAGAAGTGGTGAGACCCTGGATTTAAAATCTCTGGGTGTGAACACTTTTGGTCTTATGAAGAAAAATCGCAAGGGAAAGTTTGTGTTTCAAGGAAAGTACCCTCTGGAGAAGTTTGGCCAGTTTGCGGAGATTACTGAGGCATCTGAGTCAGAAAGTTCCTTAGATGATGTCACTCTTTCTGATCATGAAGGTGATAAAGATGATGTTGTTACTGCTTCTGAGCATGAGGAAGACCCTGTTCCTCCCGTTGCAATTGTTGTCAAGGAACATATACAAATGACTGATGTGGAGATGAATGATGATGATGATGCAAGTGATGATGATGAAGGTGAAGATGTGATGAATCTTGGGGAAAATGTACTTGAATTTAATGATGATGATGATGAATTATTCTTCGACTTTGAGCAGAATGATGATTTCAGGCCAAGTTATGAGGAACTCAATATGTTCTTTGATGACGTCCATGATGTTGTACAACCTGCAACAGAGACTGAGGGAGTTAGTAATGTTCTCAAGGTGACGCCTCCAACTACAGATCAGATGGCCGACACTTCAGCTAATCTGGATACAATTACAAGGATTCCCCTCCTTACAGTTGTTACTCCAGCCACTTTGCCATCTAAAAGTGATCTTATTATGACACAATCCTCCCAGCCTCCAATCAAAAGGAGAAGAGCCGATCCAAGGTCGGGAGTGCTGATTAGGGAACAAGCTTCACCGGCCCAACAATCAATTGCAACTGCTACACCAACCCAACAAGCCCATGTTTTGGAAGAAGGACCAAGTGTTGTACGATCTTTGTATGAAACCGGCGGGAGTTCTTCAGCTCCTGATAGCTTTTCAACTCCTCCACCCTCACACGATGTAGCCACCGAGCGGCTGGCAAGATTTTTGGCTCGTGAGGATGTTGATCCTGCACCAAGGGGCAAGGGTATATCTATAGGTGCAGGGAGCTCAGACAAAGAAGAACCATCAATTTTTGAGCTCAAGGAAGAGATCAGAATTCTAAATCAAAAGCTTATTGAAAAGGATGTTTTGATTGGAAATATCGACGTCAGAGTTTCCGAGCTTGAGGAGGAAAATAATCTAATATCAAAAAAGGTCTCTGATTTGCAGCTAAACCTTGGTGCCTTGTCTGCTGGGTACTTCGACCTGAAAAACAAGCTAATCAGTGAATTTGGCGACAAATTAAAGACAACGGTTGCTGAACCAAATGCAACATAACCTTCTCATTGTGCTCCTTCCCAAGCTGCTCAAGATCCTCCTGTTGATCAACCTATGAGAACCACAAAAATTGTTGACCGATTTGAAAGTGAACCGGCTCAAGCCAATCCAAGAATTACTCTCAAACAAGCTCAGAAACAGGTATCTTCACAAAAGAAGGGGAAGTGGCTCTTCATGAAAAATTCAGATCAAAATGTTCGTGGAGACCAGTCCCAACTGACTGTGACTGAGCTCAGAAAGAGGCGGTTAGGAGATAAATATGGTGACCGGTCAGGAATTCTAATGTGGGGTTTTCATGACAGAATAAAATGCTGGTTGGTAAAGCGCAAGAGCGGAACTGTGGAGTATTCCAGGCACAAGAATGATTTTTCTTCTTGGATGAAGGTGGACCTCACTGAACTTGTCGATGCTCCATTTTCAAACCCAGCTAATGATCCACGTGGAAGGGATTTCAAACTCTTCTTGGAGAATCAAGTTAAGAGGAAATTTGATGGGATGAAAACTGTCGAATCCTTCGTGAAAAGAGCCAAAGGTGTTTTGGACCCTAAGACCAACAAGAGCTTCAAGAATGTTATGTGGCCTCCTACCAAGCAGATGACAGAGATTCCTATTGTTAAGCATTTTTGTGATGGATCGCTGAACATTATGGAATATTGGGTTTTTGATGAAGCCACAGCCTCTGCTGTCATCAAATTCCCGGATGGTGTCTTTCGTATCGCTGATAGGAAGGATTTGCTACAATTTGGTGAACGGGATATTAACACTTTGGCTTAACATCAAATCATATGCAAGCATGAAATTCTAGAGGCTGCTGCTAAAGAATTTACAAGCATGATCGCGGAGATTATTGAAAAGAAGATGTGGCTAGGGGCAATGGGAAAGTCTGACGTGCTGGTCATAGAAAAAGACTGAACTTATGTTATCCTCAAACCAAGGGGGAGACTGTAAGGTCATATTTTGTTGGTTTGGGCTAGACATTCATCTGTATAGGTCTTGTTAGTCTTTGTTTGGGGTGTTTAGAGTGTTTGCGGTTGGGTGAACCAAAAACAGGGGTTTTCGGTTCAACTGGTGTTTGCGGCTGCAATTCTATTTGCGGCCGTGAACTGTTTACAGTTGATGTTCCCTATATATATATGTGTCAGTCTTGTCATAATGTATGGCGGTTGTATGTGTGTGTTCCATTGTACCAAACGTTTGCGGCTCTATATAAAACGTGTGCAATTTGGATCATTCTTTCTTCTACTCATTCTTGTTCTCATTGGTTATAGTTTGTTCTTGTGTTTCATCACTAGATGGTTCCAGATTTGGGGACTTACATGTACAAATAGAAAAAACTAGATTCAAAGCTGTTGGGTTTGCATGTGCACCATATGATTGATGTTTTGCTCATAACCCAACAGTGGTATCAGAGTCTAGGTCGTTTTTCTTTTGTATTTGATGCATTGCTAATTTGTTCAAAGCTGAAAAGTCGAAAAATTGTGCCTCTGACTGATGAAGTCGTTGAGTCACCTGATGAACTCGACGAGTCAGGGCAACTCGACGAGTCCAATTAGTGACTCGGCGAGTCGGGTCGTCTGGTGGCTGATTTTTTGGGATTTTGATTGAATTTGAATTAGGATAATTGCCTAAAACATTTTTGACTGATAAAATTCGATTTTTTCAATAAGGTATTGATTATCCTAATGCAATTCAAACATAATTGTCATAAATAAGATAATTACTTGTTTTATTTGATAAAGATTAATTATTTGTATTTTGATTTTAATTATCTTGTCAAGAAAATAGATTAGGTCAAATTATGTGATAAAGATTAATAATATGATTAATTAATTTTTTTTTTCAAATTTGATCTAAAAGATGTTTTGAAAAGTTTCAAAACTTTCCCTCAAGTTTTGGGATTTAAATTTTTTAATTAAAAGTTTTAATTTTGAAATATTTAAATCCTAAACCCTAGAATTTTACAAGTTTAAAATTCAACCCTTATATTATTATAATATTATAAGATTAATAATTATATATATATATATATATATATATATATATATATATATATATATATATATATATGTATAAGATAAGCTAGACTTACCGTTAGTAGGCATCATTCACGAAGCCGGTCTATAAGAGGGGTATAAGGTTAGCTGAACGGGTAGGATAGGGTAACTAATTCCTCATTAATAAGTATAATGATAAAGTAACTAAATGCTTTTACAAAATTCCCAATCTTAGTTACTTTAGGTAAAATGTGAAATGATGCTATTCCATGAAATTACACTTTGCACCTTGCTGAGTCGTTAGTGGAGCGTGCGTGGATAACCGACACACTAATTTGGGACTAGAAAAGGTGGCAAAGGGTAGATCGATTTTTATCATAGATCAATGGAGCGTGTGTGGCTAACCGGCACATTGATTAGGTGGTAAATGACATCGAGAGTACCAAGTACATTTGCATGGTTATTCACACCTTGTTTGTGATCCTCGGTATCCCAGTCACAAACTTGAAGGGCATAATCGAAATTTAAACATGCCATTGAAATGTTATATGAATCTCAAAAGAATCTAGGAATTTCAATTCATTTAAAACTTAAAATTCTTTTTCGTTTTTCATGGTGGAAATTGGTAAATCGTCATTTACCTACCTTCAAATTATTTGCAATTAGATTACGGCATCCCTCTTCTGAATTGTAAATAATTGTGTTGGGTCCTAGCCCTAATTTCTCATTTGAGTGTTTAACTGGGGATTCTTGTATAATCTAAACGTTGTTCCTTTTCTATTTTAGATGTCTACTTCAAACAACAACAACGCTTCTGGATCGACCCCTTGCGGTTCATTCTCACTCATGAACTTGTGTGGGAGGGTGATATTCGATGGGTCCAACTTTAATGATTGGATCCACAACATTCACATGGTCACCCGCTACAAGGAAAAAGAGTATGTTCTCGACAAGGAGCTGAAGGAGGTTAATGTGAACACTGTCACTCCCGAAGAAATCGCTGCTTACGAAACTCATGAACGAGATGCTACGAAGGTTCATTGCATCATGCTCGCAACAATGACTGCTGAACTCCAAAAGTCCTACGAGGACTACTATCCATACGAGATGCACCAAGATTTGATGGAAAGGTACCATCAAAGTGCTAGGCAGGAACGGTATGAGATCATCGCCATAATGATCACTACCAAAATGAAGGATAGAGAGTCCATCACGGCCCACTTGCAGAAAATACAGAGATATGTGGCCCGCTTCCTGAAGTTGAATGCCAACTTCGATGAGGAGCTGGCCATAGATATCATTCTACACTCCTTTCCTCCTTGATACAACCAGTTTCGTATGACCTACCACATGAACAAGGAGGAGGTCACTCTAAGCAAGCTTCAAGGCCTGCTATGGACTGCTGAGAGTAGTCTGAAAGGCAAATCTATTGCATCTACTCCTACTACTGCTGCCTCGGTCTAGGTTATTTGGCAAGAAAAAGGAAAGAAGAGGAAGGCTCCTTCTAAGAACCACAAGGGAAAGTCTCACGATGGTACCTCTTCAAGTGGAACCAAAGATGGTCATGTTGCTCCCTCTTCCAACCCGAAGGATGCAGAGTGCTTCTACTGCCACGACAAAGGGCATTGGAAACGAAGCTGCCCGAAGTATCTGCAAGATATCAAGGATGGGAAGATAAAGCCCTACTTCGCAGGTATTTATACTATTCAATCTAATAACTCGTCACATGCTATGTCTTGGGTCGTCGATACAGGATGTGGTTTTCACATTTGTTCTGATTTGCAGGGTCTAAGAAGAAGTAGGGATGTGGAGCATGAGAAGATAAACTTGATCATGGGGAATAGGAAAGCGTCGACTGTCACCAAGATTGGAGTTTACTCTTTAGTGCTTAGTAGTGGGTTAGGTTTAGATTTGAATAATTGTTGCTACTCGTCAAAAATGACACGAAACATTATTTTTTCAGGGTTTGTATAAACAAGGTTTTAGATTTTCATTTAATAATGAAAATGGTTCTATTAATGCTTTATTTAATGGTACTTTCTATTTTGAAGCATTGCCTTGTAATGGTATATATGAAACTATGATGGTTGTAGACAACTTAGGAAATGATGTGTTGCATATCGATTCTTCCAATGGTTTGGATAAAGCATGCTTGTGGCATTGTTGTCTTGGACATGTCAACAAGAAGCGCATAGCCCAACTCCAAAAGGATAGAGTGTTTGAGTCATTCGACCTTAGGGACGATGACACGTGCGAGTCTTGTTTACTTGGAAAGATGAACAAGTCACCCTTCACTGGTACTTGTGAAAGGGGTGAGGGTTTATTGGATCTCATACATACCGATGTATGTAGGCCCTTTAGATCCACCACAAGGGATGCGAACCGCTTCTATGTGACTTTTATCGATAATTATAACAGATATGGGTATATCTACTTAATCAAGAACAAGTCAGAAACCTTTGAAAAGTTCAAAGAGTTTAAGCAAGAAGTGGAGAATTAGATGGGCAGGAAAATTAAGATGCTACGATCCGATCAAGGAGGTGGGCACCTTAGTATTGAATTCCATGACTACCTCAAGGAATGCAGAATTGTTTCGCAATTGACGCCACCTAGGACACCCCAGTTGAATGGTGTAGCTGAGAGGTGCAATCGAACCTTGTTGGACATGGTTCGTTCCATGATGAGTCGAGCTTCGTTGCCTATCTCATTTTGGGGGTATGCCTTAGAGACTGCCGCCCATATCCTAAATCTAGTCTCAACTAAGAAGGTTGCCAAAAGACCTCACGAGATGTGGACAGGGAAAGTTCCCTTGTTGGAACATGTCAAGGTTTGGTGTTGCGAGGCTTTCGTAAGACGAGAGACTCACGACAAACTCGAACCTCGTAGTGAGCGTTGTATTTTCATCGGCTATCCGCAGAAGTCCTTTGGATATCTCTTCTCTAGACCGAGTGACAATGTTGACTTCGTTGCGAGGAGATGGGTTTTCCGAGAGCGGGAACTCATATGCCAAGAGGATAGTGGGAGGCAAATTGATCTTGAAGAGCTTCAAGAATCAAACGATGAAGGAACCTCTAACACTGGCGCTCAACCCGAGGAGGAAACTACTGTTGAACCGATTGACGAGTCCTTACCTCTTAGACGTTCCAGTAGAGTTAGTGTTCCACCCATATTATATGGTTTCCATATAACTGCTGAGGGTGATACGTTTATTAGTGATAGTACACTGATAAATTTGGATGAACCTAACACCTACAAGGAAGCCATGGTAGGCCCGTAATCTGCAAAATGGAAAGAGGCTATGGACAGCGAGATTCAGTCCATATATGACAATCAAGTTTGGAACTTGGTTGACAATGTCCCAGGTCGTAAGACGGTCGGGTGCAAGTGGATCTTCAAGAAGCAGACCGAAATGGATGGGAAAGTACACACATATAAGGTGTGATGGTTGCGAAGGGCTTTACTCAAACTCCAGAGTTGACTATGATGAGACCTTCTCACCAGTAGCGAAGATTAAGTCTATACGGGTTATGCTAGCCATAGCTGCATTTCATGACTATGAAATATGGCAAATGGATGTCAAAACTACTTTCCTTAATGGGAAGTTGGCTGAAGATGTTTACATGAGTCAGCCAGAGGGTTTTGTCAATGCAGAGCACCCTAATAGAGTGTGTAAGCTTGAGAAATCCATTTATGGATTGAAACAAGCATCTCGCAGATGGAATCTTTGTTTCGATGAGAAAGTCAAAGAGTTTGGTTTTTCGAGAAGCAAGGATGAGTCATGTGTATATTTCAAAGCCAGTGGGAGTATAGTTAGCTTTCTCGTTTTGTATGTGGATGACATACTGCTAATAGGAAACGACATCCCAACCTTACAGGAGGTTAAGTCCTTGCTTGGGAAGTGCTTCGCTATGAAGGACCTCGGAGAAGCTGCTTATATTCTCGGGATAAGGATATTGAGAAATAGGAGTAAGAGACTAATAGGACTTAGTCAAAGTACTTACTTGGATAAAGTGTTAAAACGTTTTAGCATGGAAAATTCCAAGAAAAGGGAGTTACCAATGAAAAGCAATACCAAGTTGAGTAAGACTCAAAGTCCGAATACCGATGTCGAGATAGCATAGATGGGCAGAGTACCTTATGCTTCCGCAATTGACTCAATCATGTATGCTATGAAATGTACTCGCCCTGATGTGGCCTTCGCTTTGAGCATGGTCAGCAGATATCAAGGGAACCCTGGTAGAGCACATTGGACTGCAGTAAAGAATATTCTTAAGTATATACGAAGGACTAAGGAATGGTACCTTATCCTCGGTGGGAGTGATGACTTGAGAGTGCGACGGTATAGTGACGCCAGTTTTCAGACCGACCGGGATAATTTCCGCTCGTAGGCAGGCGGGGTCTTTTTTCCTGAATGTAGGAGCAGTGACTTGGAAAAGTTCCAAGTAGGAGACCGTAGCTGATTCAACGTGCGAATCAGATTACATAGCAGTGAGCGAAGCGTCAAAGGAGGAAATATGGCTAAAGAACTTCATCGGATACCTTTTAGTTGTACCGGCCATAAAGGAGCCTATGGAGATTTTCTGCGATAACGAAGGTGCGGTGGCCTTAACCAAGGAACCGAGGGATCATGGTAGATCCAGGCATATCGACAGGAAATATCATTTCATTAGACATCGGGTAGAAAAGGGACTCCTCGTAGTTAAGAGGGTATCGTAAGAAGAGAACCCAACAGATCCCCTTACGAAGGGACTGAGTAGGGTGAAGCAATTGCAGCACCCTAGGAGCATTGGGCTGAAGGACGATATCATTTTTAGTGATTAGATAGCTTTTAGAAACTTTTAATAGATAAATTGTAATTGACATTTTGATGATTAAATAATGGTGTTTTATTTATGAGTCATGTTACTGTCTTGTGTCAATTATTTACTATTGTTTCACTTTGCATGTTTTGACTTCCTAAATAATAATATTATTTAAACCATCCACAGTCGATCATACGTTGGAAGTAAGTATGAAAGAAGACTGTCATGAATTGGCTTTAGATTGTCTAAGTGTTTATACATAGCAAAAGTTTTTTGCAACGTTCATGAGTGCTTATGAAATATGATTTGAGTATTGGATTAAACCCGCGCTCACATGAATCACTTTATGGAATTTAATCACGAGTGATTGTGTGACGATAATATCATATAGTCTCTAAACCTAGATATATGAGTTGTTGTTTACGAGTCGTTTATGCATTGATAATGCATAAACGCATCAGTAACTTGATGTTATAAAACGCATTGGTTTGTATGATTTGATGAGTAAATAGTACAAGCATATAATTCGAACTTTATCTGTTCCTTTTATCCTACGAGGTTAAAAGCGATATCTTAGGCCCCTCGATGATTTTGTTTTGACTTATGTGTCGGGCCCGATCAGGACTGAATTGATGTGTTCAATTAAGTTCTATGTCAGACAAATCTAAGATCGAGAAACAAACTGCTGAATAATAAGTATGACTATGTTCCATGTACTTGTCCACACGATATCTTGAGAACGGAAGACTATACGATCCCTTATCTAAAGGACGTGTCAGAGTTCGACAACAGCTTTTGAGAGCTACAATTGCTAATCGGATTTTGAAGTCGTACTTGCATTTATAGTTATTAGACTTATCCAAGTGGAAGACTGTTGGATTAGGTGTCTAAGCAATAACTATATTTTGTATGTACTTGACCCGGTTGTAGCATGGTCCTTTTGGGTTGCCTTCACCAAAGTAACTTAACTGGATGAATAATGGAGAAAGAGGTTATTATGGTTAATTAATATATTCTATGAATAATATATTAAAATAGAACTCATATTATTTAATTAATATTGGTCAAGAATTAATTTAGAATTAATTTTGTGGTCAAAAGAGATTAATTGAATAAAGGGGACTAATATTGTAATTATGTGATAATTGCAATATGGGCTGAGGAACCCTAAAGAAGGGATGGACGAATTCTATGGGGAAGCCCACATAGAAATCGTCCATAAGTGGCCTTCTGGAAGGATCCTGTGGACTGCTTAAGGCCTAAGCAATCTAATTAGGGTTTTGACTGAAACCCTAGTAGCTCACCTATATAAAGGACCCCTTGGCTTCAATTTTTCGGCTACCACAACCCTAGAAGGATTCCAAGAGCCAAAAATTACCTCCTCCCTCTCTCTCTAAGATTCTCCAATTGCTTTGGTGTTTGTGATTCATTAGAGACATCGCATTTGAGGTGCTAGGTTCTCAAAAGCTCAAGGATCTTCAAGCTTCAATTGAAAGGTAACATTCTAACTTGTTTATTAGATGTAATTTCGATTATTGTATGATAGTATTAGGGTTTATAAGCTTTGGATGATTATTGCATGTACAAATAGAAAAAACTAGATCCAAGGCTTTCGGGTTTGCATGTGCACCATAGGATTGATGTTTTGCTCATAACCCAACAGGTTTTTAGTCCAAGATTGGTAGCTTTTGAGAAATGGTCGACCCAAGAGGGTATTCTTCCATATCTAGTACCTAGAGGGGCTGTTATGACATAAAGGTGCAAACTTTATGCAATTGCAGCCCCCATGCAAGCTTTAGAGAGTCATATTGGCCTTTTTAGCCCCAAAAGGCCATGCATCTAGGAAAGGTGGCAACTTTACGTGTCCAAGTAGTGTTAGGGGTATAGATCTGAGGTTGTAAGCTTGATTTTGGTGTAAGGAGGGCTTAAGGACCAAGTTCTAGGTCCCAAGGAATTAGGGTTTGAGCTAAACCCTTTAAGAAGTGGTACTAAGGGGTAAAGTCAGAAACTTTACCCTTCAAAGGACATTTTCAGGGTTTATGTGAAGTATGAAGCTTGGATCGGAAGTGTAGGGGCTTAATCCATTAAGATAGCCCAAACAGACAGGGGAACTCGGCGAGTCTAGTAACGGACTCGTCGAGTTGAAGCCGGGTTATCCCGATTGTATGCCAGGTAGAACTCGACGAGTCTGTGAAGGGACTCGACGAGTTGACTCGGTTGACCACGATTCTGAGTAGTACAGGAACTCGCCGATTTAGGAGATAACTCGACGAGTTGGGTTGACTGGGAGTTCACCTTGACTTTGACTTTGACCAAGATGTTGACTTTGACCATGGGTAAAATGGTCATTTTACCCTAAGAAGGATTATCAGATTTTGATTAAGTGTTATTGTGAAAATGATAGTCGGGGAGTCTTTGGAGCAGCCGTTAGAGATTCCTCACACGAGATTTCACAGCTAGCATTCGAGGTGAGTTTCCTCCAGTAGGAACGGGTCTAAGGCACCAAGACCGGCCCGTTTAGCTAGTAGTAGTTCCGGACTATGATCCGATGCCGGGTGGGGACCGATGCAGGTTTATGTTTTTTTCCAGATTTCGATCCGATGTCGGGGCGGTCCGAAGGAATGCTTGTATGTTTGATGTCTTTGTGATTCTCACATGTGTTTGTATTGTATGTTTCCGGACTTCGGTTCGATACCAGGGCGGTCCTGAGGAATGTTAGTATGTTACCGGACCGTAGTCCGATGTCGGGCAGGGCCCGAGGGACGTTTAAGTTTTGTTAATGTTATGTGCTTAGGTTTATATGTATTACTGATTACGCTCTTATGTATTCCGAGATGTGCTTGATGCCGAGCAAGGCTCGATGCCGGGCGGGGCCCGATGCCGAATAAGGTTCGATGCCGGGAAATCCAATGCCGAGCTTGACTCGATGTAGCAGGGGCGAGGCCCAAGATATGTTTATGTGTTATGTGTATGGTATGTGGTAGTTGGGGAGACTCACTAAGGTTCGTGCATACAATTTTCAGTTTTGGTTTTAGGTACTTCCACTAGTAAGGGGAAGAGCTCGGGATGACTGCATATCACACACCACTATTTTTAGCCTGGGAGGATTCACTCTGATTTATGATATATGATTTTGATACATTGACAGATTTGATGATGATTTTGAGATACATGACTATGATTTTTAAGTGATTGATAATATTGATGGTTTTTATTACTGATTTAAAACAAAAATTTTGGTCTGTATTTTGTTTGGGTTGTTTCATCTCAATACATATCGCAACATAATTGAATTGATGAAAGGCGAAACTGATCTCTTTGTGAAGCTTTCAGAACAATGCTTTCATTTGCTAACTTACCACTTTATTTCTAGGCTGATGCTATTGCAACTGCATGCTTTACTCAAAACAGACTTACATTAATAAAATATTTTTGATAACTCCTTATGAGATATTGAATAATCGTAAACCTGATGTGATATTCTTTCATGTATTTGGTTCAAGGTGCTTTATTTTCAATTCCAAAGTACATCGTAACAAATTTCATGTGAAGGATGACGAAACTATTTTCTTCGGTTATTCTATTACATCATAAGCTTATAGAGTTCTTAACAAAAAGTCTCGAAATATTGGATAAAGTTACTACATTGCGTTTGAAGACAAAGTCATCAAATCTTTTCAAAAAGAAGTGATTACATGTGAAGAAAATTTTCCTCAAGCATGTTCCAAAACTTCTCAAATTATATCCTTAGATGATGATTTCATGCGTTTACTTAATGAACCTAAAAGTGATCATTATTCTACAATAAAGGCCACTAACAATTTAGAAGATAAATTGCTAAATCTTGTTGATGAAGCAGTTGCTGCTATTGAAGTTCAATTCGAGGTGGAGTATTTATTATCAATTTCTGAAAGTCATATTGGTGATGAAGTTGTTACTTCAAATGCTAAAGGTTTTGGTGAACCTAATCTTCAACATACTATTGAGGGGGAGGGTCTTCATACTCTTACGATTCATGTTGAGGGGCAACAAGATATTCCAGAGGCAGTTCAATTTGAAACACCAACTTGTGATGCTAATGTCCAGAGGGAGATTCCGATAAATAAAGATGGTGGTGATTATTCTGAAACTGAAGAAGTTAATTCTGAAATCATTCCAAAGATCATGCATGTCCTCCAATGTTGAAATGGACAAAATATCATCCAAAGACACAAATCATTAGTAATCCAACTACAACTGTTCTAACTCATGCTCAACAAAAGGAAAAACAAGCTTTGTTAAAAAAAATCAGGAATTTTGTATGTTTAACTCATTCATTTCCACAATTGAACCAAAGATGGTGAAAATGGCTCTTAATCATTCTAATTGGGTTGAAGAAATGCAAACCGAGTTGAATGAATTTGAAAGAAATAAAGTTTGATGTTTAATTCGAACACCTCCAGATGCTTTAGTCGTAGGTCTAAAGTGGGTTTTAGAAATAAGCTGGATAAAGAAGAAAATATGGTGTAAACAAAGCTAGGCTCATCGTGAAGGGATATTATCAAGAAAAAGGCATTGACTATGAAGATACGTTTTCTTCTGTTGCGAGACTTGAAGTCGTTCATATTTTCTTAGCTTATGATGCACATAAGAACTTTGAAGTTTTTCAAATGGATGTGAAATGTGCATTTATTAATGGCGAGCTTGAAGAAACTGTGTATATTGAACAACCTATGGGTTTGTGAATGAAAAATATTGAGATTATTCTTATATTCTCGATAAAGCAGTTTGTTGTTTGAAACAAGATCTGAGGGCATGGTATGAAACTCTTACTCGTTTACATAAACAGTAAAAATTTAAACAACGTTCGGTTGATCCGACTTTCTTTCGCAAAAATGTTGGGGAACATTTGATGGCTGTTCAAATTTATGTTGATCACATTATTTTTGGTTGAACATATCCTAAATTCACTGTTGAATTTCAAACTTTAATGGAAACTAAACTTGAAACGAGCTCAATGGGCCCTATTAATTGTTTCCTTGGTTTAAACATAAGACAGAGTAGAGATGGAATTTTCATCAATAAAGAAGCCTTAACAAAGTTCTTACTAATGAAATTCAAAATAAATGGTAGTTCTAAGGTCATGACACCGATGACGTTCAGAATGAAGCTCACTCCTTCACTTGACAAACTAGCAGCTCACATTACACTATATTGCAATATGATTGGGTCCTTATTGTATCTCAGATCCAGTAGACATGTATCATTTTTTTGGTTACTGTGCTAGGTATCAATCAAATCTAAGGGAACCACATATGATGGTTATGGAGAATATATTCGATACCTTCACAAAACAACATCCTTAGGCTTGTGATATCCAACAAATATAGGTTTCTTTATACAAACATACTCTGACACTGATCTTGGTGGATGTGGTTTGTGTTTGATCTATATGCTCAAGAATCATTATTAAATGATATTGCTAATAACATATGATCATATAGGGTCACCCCTTTATCAAATTGGCACATTTTCAATATTTATTATTCATATGAGTATTAATAAATAAATTCACCTCTTGTAATTCATTAGGGAATAATTATTAATTATGAAAATAATATTTTCTAAGAGAGAAAAACAATCTAGTAATGCATAATGTATGATTTATATGTTGTGTACATCCTTTTAGACCTTTAGTAGTGTAACGCTCAGTCCAGGTAATATTTATATTTTGGTCCCCTATATGTTGAATTATTTCTTTTGGACCTTGTAATTAGCAAGTTTGAAGGAAAGAGGAACCATTTCTGCCAATTCTGGATTTTGGAGGCGGAACCCGAACGTGGGGCGTTCCCTGGAGGAACGCGTTGCGTTCACGTGCAGAATGCAAAACCCTAAGTTTAGGGTTTGATCCCTATATAAAGAACATTATGCCCTAAAGTTCAGCCTCCCTCTCACCCTCAAGCTACTCCCACAAAACCCTAATCCATATTTTGTGTGTTCTTGTTCTTGGAAGGCCTTTTGAGAGCATTTTGGTGTTTTGGATCCATTCTCCAAGGAAGTGAAGAGCAAATCAAGGTGGTGGTTCAAAGGAGAAGTCGTAGATCTGGGATTGTTGCTTCATTTCAGGCCTTTTCAAGGTATAAAATCTTGAACTTGATCCTTGAGTGCTTATATCTCTTATGTTGAGTTTTTGGACCTTTTTGGTCCCAAGAACGGAACTTTATGGTTCCAATTCCGTTTGTAGGCTTAGGGTTGCCACCCTTGGTGCTATTTGAGTCCCAAAGACAAAAAAGTTGCCATCTTGAAGGTCTTAATAGGTTCATGCAAGAGTTATGGCCATTTTTATGGAAGTTGATTGCTATTTCTTAAGATAGGGACTTTTGGGGGCATGCAAAGTAACCAAGTCCGCGACTTTATGATTCTAGAAGTCCTAGATGGCTTGGATCTACGTTTGGATAGCATGGCTTAAGCATTAAGTGCTTAATGGCTAGTTTTTGGAGTAGGGACGCAAATACGCTGCGTAAGGCTCGGGAACGCGTTGCGTTCCCGTTGGGACTCGATATCTGAATTGATGAGGAACACTCAACATTCCACAAGGGAAGGCCCTGCTTTCGTTACGTCAGTGGGCTTCTTTGGGCCATTTCCTTGGACTTTACTACTATGGGCCTTAGTGGATCATCCTTTTGGGCTTTTATTGGACTATATCTTATGTTGGATCTAGGGTAAGATCCATTAGAGGGGTTGGGCCCAATTTAGAAATTTGGGCCATTGGTGGGCCACTAGTGGGCTTGGGAAGGCTATCTAGATTTGGGCCTTTCATGTTATGGTTTTGGGCCTTAGGCATGGGCCAAATTAGATCAGGTGTAAAATGGTCATTTTACCCTAAGAAGGATTATTAGTTTCTGACTAAGTGTTATTAGTTTCTATGTGGCATCCCATAGACCTTTCATCCGAAAGGAGTTGCTTAGATAAGAATTAGTCTCTTTTAATGTTGGAATATCTTTCCTGATCAATAAGATGGCATCTACATATAAAATTAGAAAAACACTTTTTCTCCCACTTGCTTTGATGACTACACACGGTTTATCAGGGCTTTCTGAGAAACCAAACATTTTAAAATTCTTATCAAGATGATGATACCAGGTCCCGGATGTATGTTTCAATAAATGGACTTCTTCAGTTTACACACCTTCTTTAGGTTATCAGGTATGACAAAACCTTCAGGCTGTTACATATAAACATCTTCCCTAAGCTATCCACTAAGGAAAGTGATTTTGATATCCATTATCCATATCTCATAGTCGTAACATGTGGCTATGGTCATGATAACTCTAATAGATTTAGTCTTGGCAATTGGCAAGAAAGTATCTTCATATTCAATACAATGAACTTTAGTATACCCTTTCGCAACAAGTCATTACTTGAATGTTTGTACATTTCCGCCCGTTTAAATATTATTCTTGAAGATCTACTTGCTTCCAACAGTCCTACTATTAGGGGGTAAGTCAACCAAGTCCCATACTTGATTATCATTCATGGACTGAACGTCAACTCTCATGGCTTCAAGGCATTTTTCAGATTTTGGGTTTGTTGTAGATGCCTTGAAATTGGAGGGCTTACATTGATACACTTGTGAGATCTGGGTTCAAGCTTGTTAGAAGTCTCTCTTTTAACATAAGCTTCACAACCCCAAACATTTAAGTAGGATGTTATTGGAAGATTTCCATGCCATAACTCGTATGGTGTCTTACTAACCTTTTTAGTCGGGACCATGTTTACAATACGGGTTGCAGTTTCAAGGGAATATCTCCAGAACGAATGAGGAAGGGAAGTATGACTCATCATCAATCGTACCATATCAATTAAAGTATAATTTCTCCTCTCGGAAACACCGTTATGTTATGGTGTTCCAGGTGGAGTGAGTTTTGACACTATGACACAACTCTTAAGATGTTCATCAAAGTTATAACTTAGATAGTCACCACCACAATCTGATCATATTGCTTTAATCGTTTTGTCTAGCTGATTTTTTACTTCATTTTGGAATACCTTAAAGATTTCAAAAGCTTCATGTTTATGTTTCAAGAGATACATATATCTAAATCTACTAAAGTCATCAGTAAATGTAATGAAGTATCTTTCACTGCTTCTGGTCATTGTCCTAAAAGGCCTACATACATCAGTATGTATGACCCCTAATAGATTAGAAGCCCTTTCGCCTAGATTGGTAAAAGGAGCTTTGGTCATCTTGCCACATAGACAAGATTTGCACACATCAAATTACTCTAATCCAGTTGATTCTAAGATTCCATCATTTTGAAGCTTAGCGATGCGTGTTTTTTTAAATGGAATTAAACAGAAATAATATGACATTAATTTCATTAAAAAATTATTTTTCATTAACTAAAATGAATTAAACGGAAATTAATGTCATATTATTCATATGGTTAATTATTTTAGCATGTGTAGCAACGAAGTTAACTATTAACTAACATACGTTTATTAATTTTGCTTTGAGAAGTTTATGTCTTATTAAGGAATATATTCAAAATTTGATAAAACTAAATAATTTTTAAAAACTAAATATAAAAATTTTATATTGAAGCAATACCAAATTTATTGTACTTATATTATGAAATCAAAACCGAAAAATATTTTTATCTTTAACTCAAAACCACATACTTATATTTTTAAAATAAAATAGCAACATACTATTATTTCTATAATAACATATTTTTTCATAATAAGACATTATATTTTTTTCATAAAAAATAAATATATTTGTATAAGATAAAGATAAAATTTAAAAATTACATCATGTAAAAATTAAAAAGTAATAAAACGATGTTTTTATGCTTCAAATGTTTTTAGATAAAAAAAATAAAAAACAAAAATATTTAATTATGTATTGTAGTTTGAATATTTTAGATAAACTCTAGACAACAAAAATTATTTATATATTTAAAAAATATATAATAACAAAGTTGTGAAAAAAAATGGTCGAAAATATAAAAAGAAATATCAATTTAACGGATCAATCTAACGGATATCCACGGTAAGGACCGTTTGTGTATATGGTTTGTTCCATAGGGATCATCTCTGAGAAATTTTCAACTGTAAAGCTAAATGATCATTTATGAAATTTTTTCTTGTATTTATAAAAAATGTTTAATTTTTACACCTTAATATTCACCACAATTATTTAAAACATGTCAATAGTTTTTTTTAATTAGTATAAATTGAATTACTTATGTATTATCATTTCGTTGGTATTTATTTCAAAATTTTATTTAAAAAATATTTAATGCGTAAAACTTATGTTTAACTTTTTTTTCATCAACTCGTATACTACACATACCTTATTCATAGTTTTATATTAAAACTTTTAAAACTTCCACTTCCTTATATAAACTAGCAAATGTTGAAACGTGTACTCATGAATGTGTGAGTGATCCCAGCTGTAAGCATTTTCCAAAATCTCTTCCAAATCCACATTTCTTTTTCCATTGCTTTTCTTTGGGACACTTTTCTTATCAAGCAATCTGGTCAATACTCAATATACCATAATGCAAAAAAGGTTTCCTTTGTAAAACTAAAAAATAACGTTATTAATATCAAAATAGCTTTTATTTTTAAACAAAAAACATGTCGTATATAAAAGCCTCGTTGTTTTTATCCCTTTCTCATGTATGTCGTCGTTAAGCTTCTCTCCATATTTAGTTAATGGAAATAAAATTCTGTTATCAAATAAATCAGCTAATACAAAAAATAAAAAAATAAAAAAATAAAAAAAAATTAGAATATAAAATAGAAAATTACGTCCTAATTTTGTGGTATGTTATCTTTTTTTGTTATATTTCAATAACAATTCCGGTTACAAAAAGCTATCATTTCGCATGTTTTCTTATTTTTTAGTGTACGTTGAAAGTAATTTTTTAGTTCTTTGTCCCAAGTGAAATAACTAATTTATCTTTGGAAAAATTCCGTATATATTGTTGTTAAATATCAAAATATTATATTTACCAAATCTTATTTTTAAATATCATACTTACCTTTCTTAAGATTTCAAAATATAACATTTGTCCAAATCCATTTTTTTAAATAATTTTAAACATTTTATAATCATTTGAGTAAATTACACGAATTGTCCTGATGGTTTGGGGTAATTTGCACGCTTGGTCCCTAACTTATTTTTTTAACTCGGAAAGTCCATACTATTTGTTTTTGTTACACGTTTGGTCTGTGTCTTACCTAAAAAGACTATTATTTAAATAGAGAAAAATGGTGGGGCAGGTAAAGTAATATGAGGAGGTGGGTTGGAGGTGTGTTTATTTAAATAAATTACAAAATAAAGGACAAAATAGTTTTTTAAGGTAAGACAGAGGTCAAACGTGTAACAAAAATAAATAGTATGGACCTTCCAAGTTAAAAAAATAAGTTAGAACCAAACACACAAATTACCTTAAACCATAGGGACCATTCATGTAATTTACTCTAATCATTTTAAATACTTATTAATTGACTATTATATCTGTTTATAAATCTAAATTTAAAATATCTTATATATATATATATATATATATATATATATATATATATATATATATATATATATATATATATATATATATATATATATACACACACACACACACACTAGCCATTTACCCGCGCCAAGCGACGGGTGCAAATAATTTTTCAGAAATTAGTTTCTACACCTGTTTACCTTACACCTGTAATCTATGCAGTCTAGTCTCTCGACACTATTAGTTTTATTTCCGCGAATATTTTTTTTTTCTGTGATTACAGTTTGCATTGGGGATTATGTGAACAGTTTATATGCAATATCATGATACCCATCCAATATAGTGACAAACAAATGATTAACGGAATTGTAACATACGTAATGGAGATGCTCAAAATATACGACTCCGAAAAACCTATGAATATATGTAGGTTGTCGTTTTTAGTTAATAATAAAAGTACATTGCCGTTTTTAGTTAAAATGAAAAGTACATTACTCTTTTGCTTTAAAAATAATAATAATAATATCTTGTTGTTTTGTGTTAAAAAAAATGTTGTTTTAGGTTAAAATAAAACAAATTGTTTTGGATTAAAATTAAGTATCTTACTATTTTCAATTAAAAATGAAAATATATTTTTTTGATTAAAATAAGAAAATATATTGTTTTGATTAAAAATAAAAGTACGTTATTATTTTGGATTTACAAATAAAAGTATTAGTGTATCGTAACATCTACAAATAATTTCATTTACGTGGACAACTTTCTTTCAACCAATATTTAAGTTTTCACAGTTAGTGTTTGTTTGATGGATTAGGGGAGGGGGGAAGTGTGTATGATTAATTCATCTCAGATTCTGGAACCGCCATTTGTTTTTATCTTTCTGCTAGTACTGGTCGGTTAAAATAGAACTCGATTGTCAAATAGAAAAACATTATTGACTATAAAACATCAACCGAAAATAACAAATCATGTCAAGTAACCTTTTTTGAATCAAAATATCAACTACATATACAGTTAATTAACCTTAATGTGTGGAATGTGGAAGCTTCCATAAATACATATCATAATAATATTACACCGATTGATTTGACACAAAACATAATAATCAAGTAACATGTTTTGATTAATTGAAAAATACCTTAAATACCCTTTAATCAATATCTTGAAACTTATTGATTATAAGAACATATAACAGTTGCATTTAACTTTTTTTTTAAAAAATTTCAGCTCCAACCACATATGCCACTTTGACCATTTAGCCCTCATGCTGATGTTATTCTGCTTGGATGCATATGCCTCTGTTGTTGTGGTTTGGTTAAACTAATGTTAGGTGGATTTGGGACAAAAGCTTGTCTGGCTGCTACTCGTTTCTTGGTTGCTAAAGTTGGTTCGACCATTTTGCCCTCATGTTGTTTACTTCTTGATTAGTTCTTCCCCTAAGATGTGATTTTGTTGAGCTCTTAATGTCTCAAGTTTTACTGGGGATAATTAGTTATAGTTCTTAAGGTCTCAAGGTTATAAAGTGGATTGTGAATTCCAAAAGATGGTTACTCACCATCATGTCCACCAGCTTCACTCTTTCTCTGCTGAAGATGCAGGTGAACGTTATCAATGAATTCTCATTGACTCCCAAACCAAATCCACCTGCACAAAATTAGAGTTTAGTATGTATTACAACCATACTCCTTTTGTTAGTCAAGCCATTAAAGAAAAACCAATCATGATTAATGTTACATACATCTCAGTTGTCACTTTGCTATTTGACCTTGTAACAATCGACATCATAGGCCCTCTAGTCCTTTTAATCTTCTGGTACACACTGTAAGCATTTATCTTATTAAATGCCATGATTTCATTATTATGTAACAACATGAAACCAACCATTAGTTGTTGAATATTGTGAATTGCAACTAATACATTGATCAAGATCTGATTACCCATCATTGTGGACATTGCAAATCTTGCTGGTAGCAACAACACCTTTTTGAATGAAGAGACTGGTTACACCTCATTGAATCATTATTGCAGGTCACAACTCTACAAGTTGCATGTTCGTTGTTTTTCAGGCACTGCTAGGAACAAATTAAAAGCCATCGGTACAAAGCTAAGTAGTATAAAAAGAAAAAAATTGCCATTTAAATTTTATAGTGTCAGAAAAGGATAAAAAAAAGGCACCATTACAAAGAAAATCAAAATTTCAATCGAGTTACCATTTTTTGCCATTTTTAAACGAAAACTTAAAATTTCCCTGCAATTTTCCAGTGCACCATATAATGCCATTATTCGGAACAGGTTTTGGGTGATGTGCCATGCCAGAGTTGTTCAGATGAGAAACTTTTTCTTAGGTTCAAAAAAGTGCAGAACAGTGATAACCAATGGAACCAAAACTGTATTTAAGCTAAATAAATTTGAATTTTATTTTCACTTTTTTTTGTATAAAACCATTATATTATACATTGGGAGTATATTGTTATAACTGTTATATGGCCCTGTATGATAACAAACCGATAAAAATAGAACCAAGGGTAAAACCGTCCATTCTCCTTATAACATCCCTTCTTGACCTGGACATCTGATTAAACCACCACAAGTCATTTTTCAACTCAAAATAATCATTTTACCTTTCTAAACCAACTTTACACTTACATGGGAACAAAGAAAACAAAGCACTGGTAAAATAAACAAAAAAATGGGTTGTCCCTATTAGTGTATCTACTGTGAATCAAAAATTATCATCAACATCTTTGAGATGTTTCTCCTAAAATGTGTGTTACAGACCGAAAAATTAGGTAAACGGTGCATGGGTGTGCTACCGACCCGAACATGAAACAATTCATAACTTAATTTTTGGGAGTCAAAATTAATTTAATCACTTTTTGTTTATAAAATATGAAAGAATTGAGGGCATCGTCCATTAGCCTATCAATTATTTATGACTTTAATTTGACCATAAGACCTTTAATTAAAGTTGAAAAATTCATCATTGCCTTCTATAATAAAATGCGATGTGCCAATAAAAATAATTGAAATACCTTTGGTTAGACACTTAATTTTCTTCCTACTGATTCCCAAAGAAACAATCTTTCACGTGACGTTACAGCACACCTAGAATCTGAGATAAAAAAATTCACAAGAACTTGAGGGACTCCTAAAGCGTGAGTCTTTACATGTGATTTTTCTCCTAAATTTATACCTGATGCTCTAACTTTCCAGATTTTTGAGCAATTTCCTTTCTCTTGGTAGTGGAAGAGGATTCCACAAGCAATTTAAGATGCTCCATATCCTCTGAAAATAACACCAAATGAATGACATTAATAAAGATATATACAAACCGTAAACATAATCTCTATAAAATTTACATTAATGGATATATAGAAGGGGGATGAGTAATTAGGATTCAAATGTGTATTATTGGGGGGCGGCAGTGATCGTGAATGGTGGTGGCCCGGATAGTGATTGATTTACATGTTTGGGTGGTAGGATGACGGTGAAACCAACATTTCCATTCGACATATCCATCAAGCTTCAATCATCCACAAAAAGAGAACCTTTGAAACCAAATTTCTGAGTTGACATAAAAAAACCAACCAGTGAAACCAACAATTTGAAGCTTGACCTAAAAAGTAATGGTTGCATAAGTCAAATACCAAAAAGGTAAAAAGAAAATAGCAAAAAATCATATGGGACCTACCTGGGATTCAAAATCAACAACAAAATGGTTAAAAATAGAAAAATCACTGAAAGTTTACAAAGAGAGAATAGAGTATAAAAAAAGAGATGTTACCATATATATGGTCATGGTTGTTCGTAGCGGGGAAGGCGAAGCTGGTGAGGGTACCAAATCAGAAAAACAAAACCCTAATTGGAGGTGCTGTGATAGTGTTCGAGAGAAAGACAGAGAAGGAGTAAATGGTTAGGTAGTAGTGGTGCATTGGTCGTAGTGCGGTGTTGTGTATGTGGATGTCTGTTGTAGTGGAAACGACACCTAGGGTTTCTGGATGGCGGCGTGCAATGAGGGTGCGCCGGTTAGCGTTCTTTGTCGGAAAACTGAGGTGAGTCACCGTCGTTGCTGAATAAGGCTGGAACTAACCCGAAGCAAAGTTGGTTGTGTGTACCATAATATAAATGGATGACTCCATTCTAATTTGGCAATCAATTATAAAGAGATGGGCCTGAGACATGAGGGAAATTGGGGATTCAAAATTGAAAATAGCTATAGCTCCTCAATTTGTGCTAGGAATCGATCATACAGATTCAATTCTGTTAAAAAAAATAAGGGGGAAAAGCCGATATACGAGGAGGAGATAAGAGGGTCAGGTAAGGAGAGTTAGAAGGGAACGGATGAGTAAAAAAACTGCATTAAATCATTGTACTTTATGTTTTATTATTTGTACCTCTTAAAATTCAGCATTTAAGGCTAAATGCTTATATATATATATATATATATATATATATATATATATATATATATATACACTTCGGTTAACAAATAGTAGATTGCTACGTGTAATGCTCTAGGTTTAGTTTTTTTTTCTTTTTTTTTTTAGAACAACAAATCTACACTATTCCTAAACTACTTTTAATACCACTTATGTCTTCAATGAGACTTGAACCGTCAACATCTAGGAGGGAGGGCAACACCGGTACCGCTGGGCTAGAAGCCCTTTGGTTCTCTAGGTTTAGTTAACTAAAGTAAATGGTCAATTTGAGTAATTTTGTTCTTCTAACTCGATTTTGTGTTGATGAACGATGTTACCTAATAATCGAAGATGATGAGTTATTACAATTTTTGAAAAAAGGGTAATATGGTTGATTATATCTTATTTATAATTATAATGATTTTAAAATATTAAAAATAATGAAAAATAATAATTTACACAAATATGATATTTAAAATTATAACATGACAAATATGATATTTTGATTTAATAAGAACATATATAAAATTCTTCTTTTATCGTTTACATAAAAAATTATATTATCATATCTTTTATTTTTATTTAAATGTAATTAGACAAATCATTCATACATAACGCATATATATATATATATATATATATATATATATATATATATATATATATATATATATATAAAAGTTAGAAAGTAGGAAGTTATTATTATGATATTATAACAATATATATATATATATATATATATATATATATATATATATATATATATATATATATATATATATATATTAGTTAGAAAGTAGGAAGTTATTATTATGATATTATAACAACTAGAGGAAGGTCCCTCGCGCCCTTTGTGCAGGTTTGAATGGGGCTGGACAATATTTGTTACGAAAGGATTAGTATGTGTAAAAGAGTAAAGTACATTGCTATTTCGTACAATCTAGCATATATTTAAGCAAGTCCTTGGGGCTTTATCTGGACAACCCTGACAACAAATCGTCCTTCAATGATGACTTATAGAGGCAGAATGATTTAGAAGTTTCTCGCTGGTTGATTTGATTTAAAACTTGAAAAGCACAATGTCAACGAACATAACATGGCACATAGAAAAATGGCTACCCAAAATGCAAAACCTCACATACAATTAGAAAATACAAACCTCTTGTGTGTTTTTATTTAATTGAAAATTTTTGACAACTCCACAAATATTATATCTTAGGCACCTACTTATTTTGTAGCTATCTCAATTCTCAGGTCAAGGCAATATATATGCGTCAATAAGCTTTTGGTGCTCTCGCATCACAACCCCTCCATCAATAGTAAGCACTTGCAACAAACCAACATATAATCCATGAACTCAATCATATGGTTACATTCTAGATATAGCGATGTGTTATGTATATAAATTTATGAATGTGCTAATACTTAGATGTAGATGTATATCCTTACGGAAAACAAAAACTTACAAAACATATCATATTTGACAATCTGGTAAAACCATTACATCCATCTATTTACCCCTTAGGACTGCCCCCCTACCATATCATTGGGTGTTTACATGATACACATGTTTCCAAATTAAATTACATTAACGAAAATTGTAACATCCCAAAATATCAAAATAAAAAATTCATTTTTAATACAATCAAAAAACCCATTGATTTTTTATTCAAACCCTTAGAAGCATTTTATAAAAACAAGTTATCAGAGTACAATCCCAAAATCATAAGGTTGTGGAAAAACATGGGTGTATGCGCTGCGATCAAGCCGGTCCCTTCCCTTTTGAACCAGAAGTACCTAAAACCATAAATAACAACTGTAAGCATGAAGCTTAGTGAGTTTCTCCAAAATACCACATACCATACATAACATACATATCAAATAACTCTTACATGCAATAAAAGGTGCTATATGCCAACTATAGTCTTGCCATTATGCCACAAACCATATCATGGTCTTTCCTTGTCAAGTCGGGGGACAAACATCATGGGTCTCACAGACAAGTGCCATGAGCCACCTCCTGGTCTTCTATGCAAGCATCATAAAAGAAACTAGCATACAATCTACAACTAACTATCTACTTAACTGCCAGGGTCCGAACCCTAGTCTTGCCTATAGAGTTTCCAGTAGCCACTTCCATGTCTTTCATATAGTGCCAAGGGCCACCCATTGGTCTTTCAGTAATACATACGCAATTGGGCTAGAATTGGTGCCCTTGAACCATAGTACAGTGATGATGTTGGGGGTCAGAAATGGCATCAACTAAGTCCTCGCACGATGGCTTGGAGTGCCGCAATCGAATGTCTGGTCCTGGAGGGCTGAATGTGATATATGGGTAAGGTTGCGCCCTTTCTAACACCAATTGGGTTTAGATCAACCGATAGCGCTAATGCTCAACAAGTGGTATCATAGCCAGTGGCGAGGGTTCGATTCTCTCAGGGAGAAATTTCTGAGGGGGGGATTGTTGGGGGTCCGAAATGACATCGACCAAGTCCTCGCACGATGGCCTGGAGTGTCGCAATCGAATGCCTAGTCCTAGAGGACTGAATGCGCTATATATGTAAGGTCGCTCCCTTTCTAACACCAATTGGTTTTAAATCAACCGGTAGCGCTGATGCTCCACAGAGGAGGCTCACCTCAGACAACTGAAACCCACAGATAAATCTATGACTGCAAATCCGTTAAAATTCCCATGCTATCAAATATCAATATAACATCAAATTAATAATTGGGTCCCGACTCACACTAAGAGTCCAAATTAGGTTAAAAGACCTTTTTACCCTTCTTCTGTCTTGGCCCAAGGTCAAGACCCAAACCAATTGTCCAAAAACCCAAAATCCAAAATAATCATCCAAAGCCCAAATATGGTTCAATTTTCCAAATTGGGTCCAATCCCTTTCATGGGCCTTCTCCCAAGAGAGCCCAAAAAAACCTCAACAGTCAACCAAAGAACTCTGGTGGCCCAACATGGCCTAAGACAGCCAAACCCACCCTAGCCTAAAACCGAAGCCCAAAACATAAGAAACCCAACCTGCTGATTACGCGGGGCGTACTCAGCCTGTACGCTCAGCGTACTGCTTAAAGGGCTTGTACGCGCAACGCACATGCTTGTATGCCCCATGTACTCACCAACTTGGCCAACTTTTCCATTTAATCTCCTAATCGATTAAGACCACGACCTAAGCTTAGATTTGACTTCCTTTAGGTGGTTAATCACATAAAGTTGCCAAATTTATGTGCATGCATGGCTTAATGAAGTTGTTAAAGCTTAAAAGGACTTAATAGATGACTTAATGCATGCATGAGACCATAAACACCATAAAGCATGCACCTTTAAGCTTGAGAAACTCATAAGATGCCCAGATCTAAAACGATAAACCCCACAAACGACTTAACTTATCAAACTAACCCAAAAGGGACCAAAAGCATAAAAATCATGACATGAAGAGATCTAATCAAACAAGGATCAAGGTTGGGACTTTATACCTCAAAAGTCACCAAAAGATGGACCTAACTCTGGATCTCTAAGCTTCCTTCCAATGAATGAGTCTTCAAGCATCTACTTCCCCCTCTAGATGCATAAAATCCCCCACAAAGGCCTCACAAGAGCTCAAAAGCACCACCCAATGGCTATGGAACGAATTAGGGTTTTTAAGATGTGGAGGATGGCTAAGAAATGATCAGAAGAGGCTAACATATTGCTATATAGGGTACAACCCCATAAAATATGGTTCTATTCAGCTCACGTATGCTAAGCGTACTCCACATACGCCAGAGTACATGGATGAGCTTCGTGATCCTTCTCTATGAGTACGCCCAACGTACAAGGAGTACGCCCATCATACTCCATCTATCATGAAACTGACACTTTTTCCCCCAAGGGACTAAATCCGCAACACTTTTCACCCCCAAGGGTCTAGGCTGAAAATTGCAAAGAACCAAGTGTTACAACTCTCCCTCACTTAAATTAGATTTTGTCCTCGAAATCATTCCTTACCATCCCAGGCATGCCAGACAGCCCGAGGAATGCAATCACAACCCCGAGCATACCACGACCTCACCAAGGCCAGTGAGACCAACCTTAGCAGGAATCTCCAAACACGATGAAGAACGAATCCTTAATCCATTGGAGAAAACCACTTCGACCTCGCCCGAAATCTGAAATCTCGAATTGGTCTGACTCCCAAACAGACCGCCCATACTAATCCACTACCAAACCAAATCCACATTGAATTCCAAACTAAACAAAACACTTCCAACCCTTCATTACCTTGATGCTTCTATTGGAAACAAGCCCCTGACCATACATTTCTGCGGAACAGATTTACTTAACAGAAGGCTCAGATAATCCTTTGAGTGGAAGACTCATTCCTTCAACGGGTAGACTCAAACAAGAGCTGCGCAACAGTGTCGAATAAATTACTATAAGATTACTTAATCCAAGCTGCAAGTGACTTAGCATATTCTCCGAATAACAAACGAATCCACACACGAATCCCAAATCACTAATACCGCCTCGACTCATCATGATGCCTCGTAGCTGTGGTCCAAAAGCAGCCGAGACCTTCCTGGTCCCAACTTACCTGCCAACTTACCGCTTCACCGGATTCTCACCGGTTGCTGAGTCAAAAGACACACATAGTTACACCACGCGACTTCCAAACGAAGACCTCATCTGACAATAATTACCCTAGTTATCTCGCCAGTATGGCTCCAACAACCTTTCTGATCTAACCGATCATAACCAACCGTCAAACCTGACGCCACCAAATCCAATGCTAATAGTGAATGCCACATGACCAACTGTAGTCTTATATCACAATCGGCCTCAAATGACCCACCACTTCCTTAATTCCATGAATGTTGTAGCCTTCGCACAATCTTACTAACTAACCTACTATGTTCTAATCCATTTGAAGAAATCTAAAAACCAAATCATGGACATGTCATGCCCTCACCACTACACAAGGACCGGTGAATGCTACGGGCCACCCCACAGTCTTACAACACTCCAACACAATCTGCCAACCTAGTGAATGCTACGGGCCACCCCGCAGTCTTACAACACTCCAACACAATTTACCAACCTAGTGAATGCTACGGCCACCCCGCAATCTTACAACACTCCAACACAATCTGCCAACCTAGCGAATGCTACAGGCCACCCTGCAGTCTTACAACACTGCTAGCTTGCCATGGTCACCGCCTATGGTCTTACCGTTCATCTACAAATCCATCCATACTCACCCTCAGTCGAACACACACCAGGATGTACCCCCAACAGATGTTTGGGTCATGCTTCGAACCTCAAAACCTTAATCAGACAAGAACAGGTAGAGAGGCTCTAACACAACCCTCAATCTGGATCCATCCGTAAGCCTGCTACCAATCACCCAGAGGGCGCCAACCAACTGTTGGAAGTTTCCTGAACTCCCAATTTACACAATCCTCAATCCTGATGGCTACTTAAGCCGTCCTCCCTTCCGAAGGGGATGTGAAACTCATCCTAGTTTCACGCCTGATTCAACTTTCGAAAATCTGAATGGTTCTCCCCCACTTGGATTCTTCGAAGCTCTCCTAGCCCAAGAAGTTTGATGGATTCCCAATCTATCTTACCTTCTTATAATGGAACCGCCGACAACATGCGCTTGCCAATACTAGCCAAACCTAAAGACCGCACAACTCTTGAAATCCAAATGAACACTCCCTGAAACCTCAGCGAATCCGACAACCCCAATCACTTCCCATGATACAACACCCAATTCCTTAAGTCCTTTATGTTGGTGACAATAACCAACCAAACCTACGTGATTAACACCACCATCTGCTTGCTACCATTCCTTCCCTAGCAACGGCAGTGATTGAACCTAAAAGTCCTTCCATAGATGACCATCGATCCCATCAGATCAAATGCTAAAACAACTGAACCCTGAACTTACTGGAGAACTAACCCACTGATCCTGACCATAAACCTTCCAAAAAAATACCCCTGAATTGATCCCAACAAATAACTGGAACAACAATCGAACACACTGAACCCGTTTAGCAAGATACGACCCGCTAATGATTCATGGCATGAAAAATGGCATATAACAATTCTTGATGATATAACCCAAACAATAGCAGAGAATTACACCTAAGATAATACTTACCCAAACGGATACAAAAATTCCCAAGCAATATACATAATGATAATGACCAAGGAGAAAGCAAAAGATACTTACCTGTAATAGCACCTGATGGAACCCTGGTCTCCCCTGCCTGACACTGCAATGCTCAGCTCCTCTCTGTTGGGGCTCCTGCCTACCCTCACTACCATCAGTGATCCTCAAAGTAACCAGAGCAGGTGCACTCACTGCTCTTCCCCTCAACATCGGAGAATCGGCCTTCTTGTGGCCCACTTGGTTGCAGTGAAAACATAATGGGATTGTCCCCTGAGGACAATCCCTGCTGACATGACCAACCCTGACACACTTGTAGTAGCACATACCCCTATAACGACAAACCCCATCGTGCAGTTTCCTGCACGTGTTGCACTAACCCCGACCCTGCTGGCCCCTTAATTGCTGATTTGAAGTCTTGGTCTCTTCACGAGACCCTCCACTGCCTGCACCTGATTTGGCCCCCTCTTCCCTAGGTGCTCCAAATCGATCTCCGACTCTTGGGATCTAGAAATCATATCATTCATGGTCTTGCACCCCGATATACTCACAAACTCCTTGATATCATCCCTCAGCATATAACGATTCCTTACATTTTTCATTTCCTCATCTAATGCATACTGCGAAACCAATAAAGCTCTCCTCGGAACTTGGAAATGATCTCTGCCACAGTCTCCATAGTCTGACGAAGGTCCTGAAACTACCTCGCCAACTGCTGTACCTCAATAGCTGGCCCGAACTCAGCCCTAAACCGGGTCACAAACTCATCCCAAGTCATCGTCTCCAGGGCCTCGCCTCCCAAGGCGAAGTCTACCTCCCCCCACCAATCTCGAGATCTGTCTTTCAGAAGACAGGAAGCAAATATGACCTTCGACCCCTCGGGGCAGAAACTCGTCCTGAAGGCATTAGCCATATCTGCTAACCATCTCCTACTGGTAATGGGGTCCTTCTCCCCATAGAATGTGGGAGCTCCACAAGCACGGAACACTTAGAAAGAGAGAGTGTAAGCTCCAAAAATAGCCATAACCTCAGCACGGAACGTGCCCAAGAGCTCATCCAAAATCTCTAGAATCTCCTCCTTGATTGAACCAAAGATTATAGGATTCTGCTCCAAAATACCGTGGGTAATCTTCGACGAGATGATCTCCCGCATCTACTTGCTAATCGGCTCAGTACCTGCACTTGAGCCGGAACCAGAACCCGAACCTCCTTCCTGAGTGCTCATCACCATACTGAAAAATAACATGCAAACGATCAGAACATACCGAAGAATCCTCACCCCATAGGATTCCTAGATTCTCCCTGATTCGAGTATGGATCCTGTGCTTTCAGTGGTACGGGCCCAATACTACCTTCCACACCTATCCATACTTTCCTCAAGAATCATCCCAAATCCTCTAAGTCACCTTCTCAAACTGATACTCCAAATGATCGCTAAACAGCGCGACTAAACCCACTGAAGCACTCCCTAGGCTCCATGACCTCACCCTGCCATCAGTTGCTGAAAGACTCGCACTAATGTCGACCAACTACCCCATGAATATAGTCTAATGCAAAAGAGATCAGATAATCCTTCGAGTAAAAGTCTCAACCCTAGAACGGTTGGCTCAAAAGAGAGCTGCGCAATAGGACCAAATCCATCACTCTGAGATTATTCAACATGTGCAACATGTGACTTAACATATTCACTTAGTAGCCGGTCCACATCACTAAGAGCCCCACAAAGCACAAAGCAAGCAACATTCGGGCAACGGAAAATCTTACTAGCATACCACTAATCAAACCATTATATACATTTATCTGAAAACCATACTAGCATGCAATCCTAAAAGCTCATACAATCAGGCATATAAAGGCATATCTACTATCATAAAATCCTGAGTAGATCCTTAGCCCTAATCTAGCATGCAATTCTCATAATCATATAACATAATAAACATGTATGGGTATTCTGGGATCCACTTACTCGGCCAATTGCAAGCATCACACCCCTTTCTTTTGTTAGAAATCCCTTTAATAAAACATTTATTTTATGACAAATTTAACAAACCCTCAGTTTGAGTTCAGGCACACCCGAGAGTATTCCCGAATCCCTCAAACCAAGGCTCTGATACCAACTTGTAACATCCCATAATATCAAGATAAAAATTACATTTTTAATACAATCAAAGCACCCATTGATCATTTATTCAAACACATAGAAGCATTTTATAAAAACAGTTATCAGAGTACAATCCGTACAATCCCAAAATCACAAGGTTGCGGAAAAACATGGTTGTATGCGTTGCGATCAAGTCGGGCCCTTCCCTTTTGAATCAAAAGTATCTGAAACCATAAATAACAACTCTAAGCACAAATCTTAGTGATTTTCCCCAAAATACCACATACCATACATAACATACATATCAAATAACTCTTACATGCAATAAAAGGTGCTATCTACCAACCATAGTCTTGCCATTATGCCACGAGTCGTATCATGGTCTTTCCTTGTCAAGCCAGGGGCCAAACACCCTGGGTCTCAAAGAAAAGTGCCAAGAGCCTCCTCCTATAGTGTCAAGGGCCACACCTTGGCCTTGCATCACAAACACAACTAGTATACAATCTACAACTAACTATCTACTTAACTACTAGGGTCCAAACCCTGGTCTTGCATACAGAGTTGCTAGGAGCCACCTTCGGGTCTTTCATATAGTGGCAAGGGACACACCTTGGTCTTTCATTAATACATACGCCATTGGGACGACATTGGTGCCTTCGACCCATAGTACAGTGAGGAGACTCACCTCAGACAGCTGAAACCCACAGATAAATATCAGACTGCAGATCCACTAAAGTTCTCGCACTATCAAATATCAAAATAACATCAAATTAATAACTAGGTCCCGAATCATACTAAGAGTCCAAATTAGGTTAAAAGACCTTTTTACCCTTCTTCTAATTTGGCCCAAGGCCAAGGCCCAAACCAATTGTCTAAAAGCCTAAAATCCAAAATAATCATCCAAAGCCCAAATATGGCCAAATTTTCCAAATTGGGCCCCATCTCATTCATGGGCCTTCTCCCAAGAGAGACTAACAAAACCTCAACAGCCCAACCAAATAACTCTGATGGCCTAACCTAGCCCAAGACAGCCAAGCCCACCCTATCCCAAATCGAAGCCCAAAACATAAGAAACCCAACCTGCTGAGTACGCAGGGCATACTCAGCCTGTACGCTCAACGTACTGCTTAAAGGGCTTGTACGCATAGCATGTTGGGTTTTAAGCACTATAACACTCCTATGGTGCACATGCAACCCTATATGATTTGGATCTATGTTTTCTCTAATTATGCATTCATTTTCAATTTTCCAAAGCATACATCCTAACTAGCATACAATAGAGGATATACAATACAAAACTCTTAGTTAGATGAATACCTCTTGATGTAGTTGTAGTTCTTGGTCTTTGAAAGCTTTAACACCTCAAGTGTGATGCCTATAATGTGTCACAAACACCAAATGCAAGACGAGACTTAAGAGAATAAGCTAGTTAGCACAAAATCAATATCACTCTCTTAGAATGAATGGTGTAACCGATTTTGGCTCTAGGGGTGTGATTTTATAGTGTTGCAAATGCTAGGGTTACATCCATGCAAACCCTAATGCACCATGACCTTTCATATTACTTAGGCTCCATGGGTTAAACCTCCATGGACTATCCATGTTGGTTTAGCCCATCCTAATTAACCTTTGGCCCACACTATAAGAATCATTGATTTACTTAATTAGTCCCCGTATATTTAATTAGTCTCTTTTGATCACAAAATTAATTCCAAATTAAATTTTGATCAATACTAATTAAATAATATGATTTCTCAATTAATATATTATACTTATAAAATATTAATAAATCACAAATAGCCTTATTCTCAAAAGCACATCCTATCAAATTGCACTGGTGAAGGCAACCCAAAAGGACCATGCTACAATCGGGTCAAGTACATCCCAGTTATAGTTATGGGCTTAGACACCAAATCCAACATAGCGTACATCCTTGTACGCACCGCGTACTCACCAACTTGGCCAACTTTCCCATTTAAGCTCCTAATCGATTAAGACCACAACCCAAGCTCAGATTTGAGTTCCTTTAGGTGGTTAATCACATAAAGTTGCCAACTTTATGTGTATGCATGGCTTCTCTTTGCAAAATGTGATTGTTAATTGTTCACCTATATTCAAATAAATCACACTCATATTATATGTCCAATCATTCAAATATCACTATAAAACTCTTGACTTTCACACTTCTCTTTGCAAAATGTTAATTGTTCATCTTCTTCTCCAATATTCTACTACACTTTCGACATGGCTACTATCGATCAGTTCCCATATATTGACGACGATAATTCCTTCCCAAAATTCAAAATCCAATTTAACAATTTGAGTCTCAATTTGGATACTAGTTTATATCCCAAAGTATTATGGATGCTTATTTCCTGCTTGAAGAACTCTATTCTCAGTTACGTCATGACAACAACAAATTTGATTCCTCTTACTTGGATGCATAAGACATTTCATACTTCTCTTTACAATAATAATAGTATATTTTTTTCCTTCTTTTATATAGTTTATTGAACCATTTTATCCCTTTTTGTTATTATTGCATTGCGTATTCTATCCCATTCTTTATCTTGGATCGTATCGGGTACTTTCTCTCTTCTGTAAGGTGTTTTGTAGGTTTTTGGAGTCTCGTTGCAGTTGTAGATTAGCTTGTTTCTAGGCTTGGTGCGCTTTCAAGGAGTTTTTGGGCTTTGTGGATCTATTTTGGGAGAATTAGGCTTAATTCATTGAAGACTTGGAGGAGTTGGACTTTTGAAGATGGATCATGGACTCTTGAAGACGGGCTTGGACTATCCATTTTGGATCTTGAAGATGATTGGTTCATTCTGAATCATGTGAGGTGTGGAGGGGACAAAAGGAATCAAAAGTAGTATGGCGAAGTAGTAGAAGAAGGATCTGATATCATTATAGCATTATTTGCGAGGATGGGGTATCCACCCGTGCAACCGTGGGCGGGTACTCGTGCAACTGCGCAGTTAGGGATATTTTTTCATTTTGCTCATCATTTACTTTGGGGGTTATTTTTGGCAGCCAACACTTTGAATTTTCCATCATTGGAGCATCTTCGAGACGATTTTGGAGAGCTAGAGTCATCATCTTCTCATTCTTCTAGGAATTGCTAATTTCTTGATGTTAAAACACTTTTATGATTATTATCTTGTTGCCATGAGTTGCTAATTACTCTATTTTTGTTGACTTGGGCTAAAACCCTTGGATATATGTGGGCTTTGAAGGATTCATGTTTGATTATCATTTATCTCATGTTATTGATCCTTAGCTCATAATTCTTTTGCTTTTTTAATACTTTGATCATCAGCATGATACTTGAATGAGAAATTGTTGGTTTCTTTCTTTGATTTAGCAAATGAATAATTGAATTTACTTAGAACAAGGTGATGAGTAAAGAATTTAATCAAGTAATGATTTCGTCAAGTAAAATGAACAAAAAAGGTAAATAAATCCGTTTAAGCTCTTGATTGTCTGGAAATAGTAAAGGTACAAGTTACAATATGAGTTCTAGAAAAGTACTACCTATAACCTCTACTAGACTACTATATATAGTACCCTCAACAGACACTAAAAGTATAGAGAGACTTCGACATTCAAAGTGTTATAATACATGTGCTCTCAAAAATAAATAGATATATCGAAGGCGTATAACCTTCGATATAGACTACAAGACACTAACTTCGAAACACAAACCATCAGACTTCGATAATGAATATCTTCACAACAAAACTATACTCTACATTCTCCCCATTTGTAAAGAGTATTCAAGTCTTAAAAAATTTGGTAGTGTCTTCACTGCTTCGATCAACATCTTCCTGGTCTCCAAATAACAACATATCACCTTCCTTATCCCTTGCCTATCCCCATCTGTATTCTTCTTGAAGGGTCTAGTTTATGGTTTGGGCTAGGCTATCTGATGTATAGGTCTTAATGGGTCTTTTTATCATGTAATAGAGTTGTTTGGATGTGTTTACGGTCAAAGTCTGTTTACGGCCAGCCTTCTCCCTATATAAAGGGCTTGTCAGAGTCTGTCAGTGGTTGTTGTCGGTCCACAGAGTTTACGGTCATTTGTGTGTGTCCAAGTTGTACTCGACGTTTCTTTGATATAAACGTGTGCAAGGCTTGGTTTAATCTTATTCTACTCCATTCTTATCTTGTTTGATTGTTAGATTGCTTGATCACTGGTTAAGATCCTAGATCTCAGGGCCTTACACTTCTTGCACTTAACGATTCTAAGTAAAATATTGGTCAAATTTGTTATAGAATACACGTCTTTCAAACCTGTATAAAAGAAGTGCTTTATTTGTTTTCCATTAACCTTCTTCCCTTGGAAAACAACACCTAGTGGCTTCAAAATAATCTCACCATCATAATATTGTTCAAGATTAACACCATCCAAGGTTGCATTTGGACTCTTCCCAGTCTTATTGAAGGCATACAAATCTCGAAGTCAGTTAAAACAATGTGTGCAAGGTAACAATCAATATAAATTTTTAGATAGGCATACCCCAAAACATAATCTCTCTTATCTATCACTTGCTTATCATCCAGATTTTTGATATGATATGACAAAGTGATAAGATCATTCATATTCATCAATAGAAAATCTGCAATGGTGAACTCATAAATACTATGATCTGCTCTGCCAATTTTGTATCTATAGTTTTGTAGGAGATTCTCAGACATAACATCTTTTAATATTCATATCAGCCTCATTATCTTATTCAGAGACCAAATTTCTTCTTCATTCTTCCCAAGCACTACATGAAAACTCATCTTGACATACTTGAAGGCTTCATCATCATGGAAATTATCAACCATCTTGAATTGTGCAAAGTTGAACATCAAATGATTGAAAGGAAAATCCAACTATTGTAGTGGTGTATTCTCCATAGCGAAACTTTCTTTTGGCATCTTCTCAAACACATATTCTTCTCCAAATGCCACTATTTCAATCGTTTCATAGTTCCAAGTCTTTTTCACTTTGCCCTTGTCCATCCTTGGAGGATCGTTCTCCATTTTCCTTAAGAAACTATTCAATTGTTTTAGTTTCTCAATCTATAGTTCTTTCATCCTCTTCTTCCCCACATTGGAATGATCAAGACCTTTTCCTTTATCTTTTCTTGCTATGGTCGTTGGCTTGATTGTCAAAGACCCTCCTTCGTTGATGGTTAAGCCCTTCTTCGATTGAATCTTGGTCACCTCAACTTCAACACTAGGAGTCACAACTGCACTTGAAGATACAGCTGTTGTCATCGTGTGAACTAGTTTAGTTGGAATAGCAACTGGACTTTTTTTAGAGAAAATGTTTCCAACAATTTTACCTTTATCTTATCCTCCTTTTGACGAACCGCCCTTTTCTTCGCTTTGTGGCACTTGCATCTCATGTGGAGCATTCGTGGGAAGTCGTAATACCAAATCTAAAATTAGTGCAAGTTAGGTTTTAAAAGAAGCGTTTATCGGAGACACAACCTTGGAAATTTTCTCATCAGACAGTGAAGATATCGAGTTGTCTATATACTTCGAGATTTGTTCTTGAAAAGTATTAAGATAAGTCTCGATACCTTTGAACACCGCTACATCTTTCTCATCCTTTCTGTAGCTCCTCTTTGTATTCAACATTAAACGCATGAATGTCTTCAGCTAAGGTTCTAGTTGCTGATAACAAATAATCAACATTCTTTTGCACACCAGAAAACAAACCATCAATCTTCTTGACCTCTAATGTAATAAGATCATGAACCTTTTGAACTTTCAGTTCAATTGATTCCTTGAAATTGAAGAAACTCTTCTTAATTATCTCATACCTTTCCCTTGCAACAGTCTAAATGTCACACCCCCAAACCAAGGATGGCGGAAACGTCCGGGGGTGGAGGACTTCATGTATAGTATCATAACAACAATTGTAATAGTAATTCAAGCAAACACAACCAACATATATATAATTGAAAAAGTTACATCATTGTATGAATTACATGTTTACGAATCAATTACAATATGTTGACAAAATATGAAATAGTAGACGCCTTAGCGTCCCATCCTCAAAAGCACTTGGTTACCTGTTTAATGATTTCCTGAGAATACAAGTTGTTTGAAAAAGTGTCAACACAAAGGTTGGTGAGTTCATAAGCTTTTGTTTGGTATTATTAAAAGCCTTTCGTTTGTAAAAGTAGTATTTGTTTTAGAAAAATCCAATATTTTCCTTAAAATGTATATGTAGTCTTAAATCCAAAGACCGAAATGTATAAGTAACTTTTCTTACTTATAATAAATAATGTAAGTTTAAATCGACATAAACTCGTTTAATTTTAATGAAGTTCCCGTAAATTCCAATATTTATTAATACTTTATGTGATTTTATTAAAGCCTTTTCTTGTAAAAGTAGTGTTCGTTCCAGAAAATCCAATATTTTCCTTAATGTGTAAATGTAGTCTTAAAACCCAAAGACCGAAATGTACAAGTAGTGTTCGTTCCTTATAGTAAAACAATGCAAGTTTAAATCGACATAAACTCATTTGATTTTAGTGAAATCCCCGTAAATTCTATGTTTGTTAATACCACATGTGAGTTATTATAACCATGCTATGACCTAGTTGGCCTGAAACGACGTTCTTCAGGCGTCGGAAATGTTATGACATTTGTCACCCCAGACCTGTCGGTCTAGCTGTTGCATGCAGCTAAGGTGTGGGTTTGTCAGACCCAATATAGATCTATACACAAGTATCACGCTCTCCCTCGAGGAGACTCTGGTTATAATACAGGACTTATTTGTAAATTGAATCGAATGTCTCACAGAAGTCATTAACGAATTTACGTGTAGTGTAATGAAAACTTGGTACCGTATGGCCGTACCTTGCTTAATGAAAATATCCTTTGTATAAATGTACCCTTTTTAAATGTATGTGTTATGTAATGTTTCAATAAAGTCATTAACGGAATTACGTGTTATGAAAACTTGGTACCGTATGGCCGTACCTTGCTTAATGAAAATATCCTTTGTATAAATGTACCCTTTTTAAATGTATGTATTATGTAATGTATCATAAACTATACCTATTATAGTTTATCAACCAAGGGTAGTACGTAGTAATGTCTGCAAACTATATTCAAAATAGTTTATTAAATGTTTGAATGTATCGGTTGTACTTTGATTATAATCACTTGTTATTCTTTATATTTTATATGTCCAAATCCATTTGTAAACTGATGTGTGTCTAAATATTAAGATAAAATGTCATATATTGCAATAACATATAATCACATAAAGATATACACCTTGCTTAACATGTTACAAGGTGAAATGAAATTGACAGCAACTTTTTGTTGTATACAGTTTCTGTTACTGTTCTTAGAAAATTTATAGAAAAATCATCAAAGCCTAAATCCAAATCCGCAAATTCTGAGAGTTTGGAATATGAGTCTAGTTTGTTCGTAAATTTTATCATGATTTTTAGTGATCTCTAACAGAGGTGAAAATGTTCATAATCACATACTGGTCCGGGTTTGCCTCTGAAATGATAGGCAGTTTTGTAAAAATCACCATAAATTGTAGAAAAATCATATGGAGATGTGCAAGTAGCCATTTTAAAGCTAAGAGTTTGAACTACTTGCACCTGGAACAGTTTTGAAAACTAAAATATTTAAGTTGACCAAAACAGTCCGTGATCGAAGTTCATCTTTTCTGATGTAATCTGTTAGAAAAAGTTTAATTGTGTTCTTGATGATTTTACTTGTATTCCCCCCTTAAAACTTAAGAAAAACATGTAAATGTAGGGGTATGAACTCACCTTATGTGATTTCAGTAGATGAAAGTGAGATATAGGAAGTGTTCAACCCAAGAACACTAAGAAGATGTCTTGATGATTCGAGAATTAATTGAAGAAAGAAATCCCTGGAGAAAGCCTTGAAGTTCTTGAAGTTGAGAGAAAAGATGAGAGAATTTTGGAGAGTGTTCTTGGTTGCTAAGTGTAGAATGAAAGGGCTTTTAAGGAGAATGAGGAGAGAGGACCAATCCTCCAGCTCTTAGAACGTGGGAAGAGCTGGAGATAGGGTGTAAAGGTCCACTAAGGTGACAAGGAGTAGTGGGAAAGAGTGGCTGATCATAGAGTGAGGTGGTGGTGGCTTGCTTTTGTCAAAAAATAAGGAAAAGCAAATATTCCCTCAATAATTAGTCCAACCACCAATTCTTTTAATACATTTTTATAAAAACCCTGGAGATTTATATATTTTGGGGCCTTAGTTTATAAAATAAAGTTTTGGGTCAAAATCCCACGTTAAAATAATGAAAAACGGAGTTAAAACGAAGTCGTAGTCGAAAAACCGGTAAAAAGGGGCCGTCTGCGAGACCTCTCGGATGGGGGCCGAGACTTCGGACCCTCGCATGCGAAGCTGCTGTCTGATGGCTTCGGATTCGGTCTCCTGAGAGGCTTCAGCTTCGGTCCTGATGAGAGGCTTCGGATCCGAGGCCTCGGATGAGAGGCTTCGGTCCTGAAGCTTCAGTTCCAGGTCCTTAAGGCTATTTTACCCGTTTTTACCCCGTTTCAAGCGATTTTTGACCCGGTTAAGGGTCGATATGACCCAAATGATTACAAAAAGTTAAAGTAACTTTCGAGAGAGTTTTGGGAGAGATTTGGGAGAGATTTCAAATAGAAAGAGATAGAGTGAAAACGATTTAGAGAGGTTTCGTTTGTGATTAATTTGAGTGTCCGGCTTTACAACGCAAGGTTCGTAAACCCCGTTAAACCGTGTTTTAGTGTCATACACACTCCCGATAAGTGTGCAATAATGTTTTATCGTTTTGGTTCAATGTTTACTTAGGAAATTCAACACATGAACTTTCCAAATGATGTTTCTCTCATTAAGATATTGCATTGTACAGTAATTACATAGTGTAAACCCTAATATACAAGGGTTAATTGAGTCGATTGGTTTTGACTTGTTGACTTTGTTTGACTTTGACTTGACTCAATTTTGACGGTTGTCACATCATCCCCCCGTTAGAAGGAATTTCGTCCCGAAATTTGCATTTGACTGGGACATCAAGAGTTTGGGAAAAGATGTGGGTATTTTTGTTTCATTTGATCTTCGCGTTCCCAGGTGAACTCAGGCCCTCGTTTAGCGTTCCAACGGAACTTCATGATGGGAATACGACTTTGTTTCGTTCGTTTGATTTCCCGATCCATGATTTTGACTGGTTCCTCCACGAAGTGGAGATTTTTGTTAACTTCGATTTCGTCGAGTGGTAATACGAGGGTCTCGTCGGATAGATTTTGTCAATCATATTTTCGGGGTTAAAAAAAAATAAAGTTTTATTAGTTACCTATAGCGACGACTTATCGTCACCACAGGTTTAATCTATTACGATGACTTGTTGTCGCTATAGGTTTTTAACAAGAGCCAACGACATACCTATAGCGACACACAAGTCATAATTTGCATGTGTGAAGACTTGGAGTACTTTCTAACTGGTTCATGTGTGAAGACTTGGAGTACTTTCTAACTGGTTCATGTGTGAAGACTTGGAGTACTTTCTAATGAAAACTGTGCTACTGGGGAAATTGGAAACTGGTACGTAGCTTCAAAGTCAAGAATATGCAGTAGGCATGTGATGCATTAAATGCATGAGGCACACAAGTCATAATTTGCAGCAACATATACGTATATGTGTGTGAATTGAAGAAGAAGGTTACGGCTCAAAGAATATATATATATATATTCATTTTCTCTTCATTTGTTAGATACACAATAACCATAACATCATAGACTATATATATTCAATTTCATTTGTAATTTTCACTAGTTTATATTCCGCGAGTGTTACCGAAATCATTTATCAATTTTTCAGAAGTGCTTAACTTGTTTTGTTGCATTCCCAACAATTTGCTATTAATTACTTCTCCCACTTTACTTATATAAATCATCACATTCTTACCGTGACTTTTAACTTCTCCCTCACAAATGGATCCACCTGCAGATCATCAAAACCCCATAGATGACCTCGATTGGTTTCAATACTTTGATCATCAAGATCTTTTCAGGTATATATAAACGTCACTCATTACACCATCTTACGCACAGAAAAGTGATTTTGTCGACATTGATCAAAACATGGTTTGGATTTGTAGTGATCAAAAAGAGTCTTTCATCGTGTTGGATTTGATTATCTTGAGTTTTTTTTTTTGCAGTGGTGACATGCTCAACCATCATGATTACGAGTTGTCGGAAAAATTGCATGAAGTGCTCGATCAGAACGTTTCCACAGTACTTAACAAAGATCAAAACATCATTTCTAGAAATGAGTTTCACGATTTTGATCCCCTTGAAGATATAAGCTTATGGGATTGTTGGGAGGATGGTAATTTACCATTGGTTAGTTTCAGTGAAGACTATAAATCCGGTGGTGAGGCTACATGTAGTTCTAGTGCTGCCACCATTGATCACGGTGGCCGGAAGGTGGCAAAGAGATTGAGACCATTGGAGTTTGAAGAGATAGAGAAGTACTTTGGGATGCCGATAATCATGGCAGCAAAGGAACTAGGGATAAGTTTAACAGTGTTGAAGAAAAGATGCAGAGAGCTAAACATAAACAGATGGCCTCATAGAAAACTTAAGAGCCTTCAATCCCTCATTGAAAATGCCAAGGTAAATTATGATAATAACCTTCTATACATTACTCATGCACTTGGTAACCAAAGTAGTTTTGGTATTTTCTAAAATTTTAATTGTTAGTTTCTTTATAACTAAACATAGGTCCTAGGCATATGCCACATCAAATCAATTGATTTACTACGATCTCCTGATTTATATTTATATAAACTTAACTCATTGTAAATTTTGTGAACTCACATGAAAAATATATTGCATCTACCTTTAAAAAAAATTTAGGAGTTGGGATTAAAGGAGGAGATAGAGACGTTAGAAGGGCACAAGAAGATGATGGAGAAATTGCCAGGTATGGAATTGACAGAAAGAACAAAGAAGCTTAGGCAAGCTTGCTTCAAAGCTATTTATAAGAAGAGAGGACTTAACAATCCTTAGCCATTTTGTTATAATTAGTGGATTTTAATCTACATTGTATGTGTTTTTCTCTTGATAGTTTGATACCCTTTTTAGTTTCATTTTATGTATTTGTCTATTGATTTTTAATGCAGAAAATTTTGTATAATTTGGGTATTATAGTTTGTATTATGTATTTAGCCATATTCTAGATTGCCGACACGACTACGCCGACGACTCTATACCAGAGGTCTATATAAATAGACTTATGAATTTAGTAGGAATAACTTGATTATAATCTTGTGATTTGTTCCATGTCTGATCCACTCATAAGATTCACTTGACATGCCCCCAGTTATGTGTAATTAAAATTTTATTAGACTGTTGATCCTAATGAGTCTACCCTAAGTCCACAACCAAACAAGGAACAGGTCCTAAGGCGGACTCACCATTTCTAGGTCAATCATTTCTTAATTACACATAACTTCGAGGTACACCTAAAGAATCTTAGAGTTACCAGTTGTAAATTGTTTGTAATACCAAGTAGTGAGATTCAATGAAATAAAATACATGCCTATTTCATTGATAAACCTTTTAGTAAATATCCTTACCATTTATATACACATGTATAATTTCGCACTTTAGTGAACTATTCTTGGTGTTTCTGTTAACGTCTTGGAGACGGAGTTATGGTAGTGGGTAGAAGTAGGTTTTGTACGGGCGTTAAAATTTACACATCATGTTGCTCGTGCGAGAATAGGGGTAGAAAAGATAATTAATAGACGCCTAATCCTATAATTACTTATAGGGGTGATCCTTATTAATTACGTCTATAATCACGTAGTGCATATCAATTATACATAATTTGAGATAGAATAGACTTTCGAATAAATGACTCTACTCTAAGTCCACAACCAAACAAGGAACAAGAAGTAGAGCAATAGTCATAGATTCTAAGTCTATAATATCTTTAATTATGTATAACCTTGGCGTATGCACTCAGTTATCATAGGCCTACTAATAGAGGTCTTTAGTTTTCACATAAGTTGGTTATAGTATCACCAAATACTCCTATAGTATTTTTAGGTGTTTAGATTCGATTCTTAAAGTATTCCCTATAGGGTGTAGTTAGGTTGTTAGATTTGTTGCCCATTATGACTATCCCCCAGTATATGCAAGTCACTCCTCGGACAGATATAGTTGATTAGGCTATATCCTTCCCAGACTTGATTTACATATACCAAGGCATACCCATAATGTAAAACTCCTCTTCTTTTACTTTATGTTCTTCTTGTTATGACACTATGTGAGCATGTATGCATGTATTTATACTTTTAATAAGAAACCATTCATTTTCTAAAAGTATATTTATTTGAAAAATGCACAAATCAGAGACTATTAGTCCCAATTGTGTTTATAGTTTGTATATCTTATGTGGTTTGATATACTTAATTCACTATAAACTGTGCTCTGATACCAATCTGTCACAACCCCAAACCAAGGATGGCGGAAACGTCCGGGGATGGAGGACTTCATGTATAGTATCATAACAACAATTGTAATAGTAATTCAAGCAAACACAACCAACATATAAATAATTGAAAAAGTTACATCATTGTATGAATTACATGTTTACGAATCAATTACAATATGTTGACAAAATATGAAATAGTAGACGCCTTAGCGTCCCATCCTCAAAAGCACTTGGTTACCTGTTTAATGATTTCCTGAGAATACAAGTTGTTTGAAAAAGTGTCAACACAAAGGTTGGTGAGTTCATAAGCTTTTGTTTGGTATTATTAAAAGCCTTTCGTTTGTAAAAGTAGTATTTGTTTTAGAAAAATCCAATATTTTCCTTAAAATGTATATGTAGTCTTAAATCCAAAGACCGAAATGTATAAGTAACTTTTCTTACTTATAATAAATAATGTAAGTTTAAATCGACATAAACTCGTTTAATTTTAATGAAGTTCCCGTAAATTCCAATATTTATTAATACTTTATGTGATTTTATTAAAGCCTTTTCTTGTAAAAGTAGTGTTCGTTCCAGAAAATCCAATATTTTCCTTAATGTGTAAATGTAGTCTTAAAACCCAAAGACCGAAATGTACAAGTAGTGTTCGTTCCTTATAGTAAAACAATGCAAGTTTAAATCGACATAAACTCATTTGATTTTAGTGAAATCCCCGTAAATTCTATGTTTGTTAATACCACATGTGAGTTATTATAACCATGCTATGACCTAGTTGGCCTGAAACGACGTTCTTCAGGCGTCGGAAATGTTATGACATTTGTCACCCCAGACCTGTCGGTCTAGCTGTTGCATGCAGCTAAGGTGTGGGTTTGTCAGACCCAATATAGATCTATACACAAGTATCACGCTCTCCCTCGAGGAGACTCTGGTTATAATACAGGACTTATTTGTAAATTGAATCGAATGTCTCACAGAAGTCATTAACGAATTTACGTGTAGTGTAATGAAAACTTGGTACCGTATGGCCGTACCTTGCTTAATGAAAATATCCTTTGTATAAATGTACCCTTTTTAAATGTATGTGTTATGTAATGTTTCAATAAAGTCATTAACGGAATTACGTGTTATGAAAACTTGGTACCGTATGGCCGTACCTTGCTTAATGAAAATATCCTTTGTATAAATGTACCCTTTTTAAATGTATGTATTATGTAATGTATCATAAACTATACCTATTATAGTTTATCAACCAAGGGTAGTACGTAGTAATGTCTGCAAACTATATTCAAAATAGTTTATTAAATGTTTGAATGTATCGGTTGTACTTTGATTATAATCACTTGTTATTCTTTATATTTTATATGTCCAAATCCATTTGTAAACTGATGTGTGTCTAAATATTAAGATAAAATGTCATATATTGCAATAACATATAATCACATAAAGATATACACCTTGCTCAACATGTTACAAGGTGAAATGAAATTGACAGCAACTTTTTGTTGTATACAGTTTCTGTTACTGTTCTTAGAAAATTTATAGAAAAATCATCAAAGCTCTAAATCAAAATCCGCAAATTCTGAGAGTTTGGAATATGAGTCTAGTTTGTTCGTAAATTTTATCATGATTTTTAGTGATCTCTAACAGAGGTGAAAATGTTCATAATCACATACTGGTCCGGGTTTGCCTCTGAAATGATAGGCAGTTTTGTAAAAATCACCATAAATTGTAGAAAAATCATATGGAGATGTGCAAGTAGCCATTTTAAAGCTAAGAGTTTGAACTACTTGCACCTGGAACAGTTTTGAAAACTAAAATATTTAAGTTGACCAAAACAGTCCGTGATTGAAGTTCATCTTTTCTGATGTAATCTGTTAGAAAAAGTTTAATTGTGTTCTTGATGATTTTACTTGTATTCCCCCCTTAAAACTTAAGAAAAACATGTAAATGTAGGGGTATGAACTCACCTTATGTGATTTCAGTAGATGAAAGTGAGATAGAGGAAGTGTTCAACCCAAGAACACTAAGAAGATGTCTTGATGATTCGAGAATTAATTGAAGAAAGAAATCCCTGGAGAAAGCCTTGAAGTTCTTGAAGTTGAGAGAAAAGATGAGAGAATTTTGGAGAGTGTTCTTGGTTGCTAAGTGTAGAATGAAAGGGCTTTTAAGGAGAATGAGGAGAGAGGACCAATCCTCCAGCTCTTAGAACGTGGGAAGAGCTGGAGATAGGGTGTAAAGGTCCACTAAGGTGACAAGGAGTAGTGGGAAAGAGTGGCTGATCATAGAGTGAGGTGGTGGTGGCTTGCTTTTGTCATAAAATAAGGAAAAGCAAATATTCCCTCAATAATTAGTCCAACCACCAATTCTTTTAATACATTTTTATAAAAACCCTGGAGATTTATATATTTTGGGGCCTTAGTTTATAAAATAAAGTTTTGGGTGAAAATCCCACGTTAAAATAATGAAAAACGAAGTTAAAACGAAGTCGTAGTCGAAAAACCGGTAAAAAGGGGCCGTCTGCGAGACCTCTCGAATGGGGGCCGAGACTTCGGACCCTCGCATGCGAAGCTGCTGTCTGATGGCTTCGGATTCGGTCTCCTGAGAGGCTTCAGCTTCGGTCCTGATGAGAGGCTTCGGATCCGAGGCCTCGGATGAGAGGCTTCGGTCCTGAAGCTTCAGTTCCAGGTCCTTAAGGCTATTTTACCCGTTTTTACCCCGTTTCAAGCGATTTTTGACCCGGTTAAGGGTCGATATGACCCAAATGATTACAAAAAGTTAAAGTAACTTTCGAGAGAGTTTTGGGAGAGATTTGGGAGAGATTTCAAATAGAAAGAGATAGAGTGAAAACGATTTAGAGAGGTTTCGTTTGTGATTAATTTGAGTGTCCGGCTTTACAACGCAAGGTTCGTAAACCCCGTTAAACCGTGTTTTAGTGTCGTACACACTCCCGATAAGTGTGCAATAATGTTTTATCGTTTTGGTTCAATGTTTACTTAGGAAATTCAACACATGAACTTTCCAAATGATGTTTCTCTCATTAAGATATTGCATTGTACAGTAATTACATAGTGTAAACCCTAATATACAAGGGTTAATTGAGTCGATTGGTTTTGACTTGTTGACTTTGTTTGACTTTGACTTGACTCAATTTTGACGGTTGTCACACTAAACTCCTGAAACATCAAATAGCAATGATTGCAAGTTATTATCTAGTCAGTCTTGAATATCAGTTACAACCTGCTTTACCATTCCCTTGATCTTTGACTCTTGAGAGACTAACAATGAAGCTAATTCTTCTTTGCTGACTAACGAAGAATTGTTGGCAGCAAAATAATTCAAAAATTGTAAGATCATGTTCATCTTGTAATTCAGGATTTTGTACTGCTTTCCTATCAAGATAGCTTCATCTGCAATATCCTCTTCATCAGGATCAAAGGTAAGAGCTCCAAAATCAAATGCGTCCTCATCATCCCTCATTTCCTAAGAATCATCCATTACTTGATTATTGGAAGGATCAATGTATTGACGAAGAATCCCATCAAAAGTTGGTGAAAGTAATGGAATAGATGTGGTTTATATGAATGATGTTTTAAGTAGTGAACTTGGTGGTAGAAGAAGTGTCGGAGTATCAATAGTGGATTCCTCACCAATGTTGGCATTTGAGTCCATATTAGATGTGTGCCCAGGGTTGTCGAGATTCCTATTCTCCTCATTATCATATTTGAAAGTAGAGACCTCTGGTGGAATAACGATTGTTCACTCAGAAATGAATGTCGAAGGTGTTTCAATGTTTGTGATATTTGTGCCCACATCAAACGTGCTCATAGGGATATCCAGATTATGTGTCTCCTCTGTAGTAGATTCGACATCAGTAATCCTTGGTGGTGAAACAGGTGGATTATCATGTTGAAAAGCAGCATTGATCAAGTGATCCACATCATCATCATTCGCTTTGCGAGTATTCTTTGAAAACTGACCCTAAGACAAATTTTATGTATATGTTTCTTCGTCATCATATGTTGTTTCATGGATATTAGCTTGATTTTGGAACATAACAGTGCTCCATCATTCCCAAGCTATTTAATATCCATAGAAAAAAAATTTCATCGAGAGGCTTTGTAAAAATATTTGCAAGTTGATATGTTGTTTAAACAAAATGGACTTCGATATTGCCATCTTTGACATAATCTTTGATAAAATGATATCAAAGAGCAATATGTTTAGTCTTAGAATGTTGAACAAGATTGTGACAAATGCGAATTGCACTTTGAGAGTCACAAAACAAAGGAATTTTCTTCATGTTGATCACATAGTCACGTGGTTGGCTTTTTATCCAGATTACAAGAGATGTATATGCAGCAACAACAACATACTTTGTCTCTATTTTGGATATCGAAACACTTGTTTGTTTCTTCGACTGCCAACTCACTAACTTCTCATTGAGAAATTGATTGCTACCCATTGTATGTTTTCTATGAAGTTGACAACCACCCAAATTAGCATCAAAATAGGCTTGAATGAAAAAGCCAGTATTAGTTGGATACCAAATTCTAAGTGTAGGAGTTCGATGAAGATATCAAAAGATATTCTTCATGGCAGTGAGATGTGGTTCCCTTGGGTAGGCTTGATACCTCGTACAATTACACATAGAAAACATGATATCAAGTCAACTTGTTGTCAAATATAACAAAGAACCTATCATGATTCGATATGTCTTCAAATCAACAGTTGGTTTATCTAATGCCTGACTTAATCTTGTGTCACATGGAATTGGTACTTTTGCATCTGAACAATTTGTCATGCCAAATCTTTCAAGCAAATTCTTCGTGTAAGACTACTGATTTATAAAGATGCCTTCTTTGCTTTGTCTAATATTTAACCCCAAGAAATAATTGATTTTTCCCATCATGATCATCTCAAACTGATTGCGCATCAAATCCTCAAATTCCTTCGATAAAGTAGGGTCAGTAGTTAGTAGAACCAAAAATGATATCATTTATATAAATTTGAATGAGCATCATATGATCCCCTAATTTCTTTCGAAATAAAGTAGGATCAACTGATCCTTGTTTAAATTTAGAAATCTTCAAAAAATTTGTTAACGTTGCATACCAAGCCCTTGGTGTTGGTTTTAAGCCATAAAGAGCTTTATCAAGAATATAACGATGATTAGGAAACTTGTTGTCACACCCTGTTAAAGCGAAAACACGAAGAGTGACAGGCTAAGGTCTCATCACAAAGGGGAAAATGAGTACCAACCATAAACATTAGGCGTTTTAAGTTTACATCGCATACAAAAAAAATACATTTAGTTTTCACAATACATAGTTTAGTACATAACATAAGTAATAACTTAAATCATGCCGGCATATTATCGATTCACTGACCGTTCCCTGAAAAGCATGCAAAAACGAGGGTCAACTATAAATAGTTGGTGAGTTCACAGGGTTATCACAGTACGTTCTTTCAAAAATGTAGTATGTTCAATAAAAGTTCTAAATCAGAAAATGATGAATGTCATTGCATTCCGTTCATAACCATGCCTAACGACCTTTCCTGCCACATTCCATCATGTCCATGGGAATCATGATGTAAGTTCATGGAAATATGTACTCGTAGTTCCGGGTGAGTGGGGGTTGTCGACCCCAAATATCGCTATCCATAAGACCATCGGCTAAGACCATCGGCTCGAATACGAGTTAATAGGTTGTATCGGTTCTCCGGGGACTTAACATACAAGTTCATAACACCAAATTCATAGTACAAGTTCATAATACAAGGTTCATACATCAAAATTCATATCATATAGTTCATAAAATAATCTTCATAGGAATTGTAGCATGCTTTCCACCCCAAAACATTAAAAAAATAGGGGTTGTGAATACTCACAATGGAACGTTTGTGGCGTGGGCTTCGCAGTTTCATGTTGACGAGTGTGATTCCTACTAGCGTCCTACGGAACAAATAGTTTCTAGTGAGATATAATTCACTAAGCTATTTTCTAGGAACTACCTATCCAACTAGTGGTGTTGTAAAAGTGCCCAAAGTGTGTACGATTCATTATCGGTAACATTAATTCATAATGCATTGTGTTCAAAATTTCACAACGGCATGGAAATAAATTCCAAAAATTATAAAAATTGGTTTTCTGGTTCTAACAAAGGGCATTGGTGTCCAGAAATTTTGTAAACATGTTTGAAGGTCATTTGATATTTTTTGTAAATTAAATCCCAAATAATGGAGAAAATTCAAAATAAATGGTAAACAGTTTCTAAAATTCTCAATTTAGTTTTTAAAGGCTTTCATAATGTTCCCAAGGCTGTGAAAAGTATTGGTTAGGGTCTTTGAGTCCAATGACCCGAATGTGTAAATTCATGCTCCAATTTAATGAAATATATGGATAAAATACCAAACAGTGTCCAAATCGTCTGAAAATTTTCACGGCTTTCTCATTCTGCGGATACACTAACACTAGAATTTTTCAGATTTTATCCCTTTTTGTCACACCCCAAAACCGGAACGGCGGAAACGCTCGGGGGTGGAGGACGTCATGTTTAGTATCACAAGACATGCATCATAGTAATCAAAGTAATAAACAACCATTTCATTAGAAAGAAAGTGTTTACAAAGTATTTTTCCACATAACATAGACTACAAAGCAAATAACAAAATAAGACATGAAGTTATACTGCTCCATCTTCTGAATTCCCAGAGCGCGTACCTGTCTACTGGTCTCCTGAGAATACAAGTTATTTTGAAAGAGTAGATCAGCATTTAAGCTGGTGAGTTCATAAGATTTTAGTGATGTAAGTAAGTTGTAAGAAAGTTGTAGTAAGTTGTAAGTTCTGTTTAGAAATGTTCGTCTGTTCCTTCAGAAAATCCTATATTTCCTGCTTTGATGAAAGATAAGTAAACTCTACAATCCTTTCTATGAGTACTAATTGGATACAAGTTCTATAAAACCCAGAGTAAACAAACAATCGGTTGTGTGTATCTTCCCTAAGCCCACAACCAAACAAGGAACACGAAATGAGGCGGAAGGCACACATCCCATTGTTTGTTAGGTCCTCGTTGTATATAACCCTGGCGTATTTACTTGGTACTCACGGCGTTAACTGTAATAGTTCCTTTATATTTGATGAAAAGATTCTTTAAGAAAACCCTTATTTCTTATAATAAAAATGGTAACCACAGTGGTTCCTTCTATAATCACTTAGTTTATACTAGCTATATATAATCTAATATCGAACAGATAGTTAATTGTGTGAATCTTCCCTAAGCCCACAACCAAACAAGGAACAGGAAATGAGGTGGAAAGCACACATCTAACTACCTATCAGGTATTAATTATATATAACCCTGATGTATAAACAAAGGTATTATAGAATTAACCACCTAAGGTCCTTTAAATTACACTGGTTTAATAAAATGGATTAAACCCTTTACTGGGTAAGATTCTAGTTTTGTATACCAAATGATCTATTGAAAAGTATGATTTGTACTAGAAAACGGTGCATTGAATTTGTTTCCTATGACCCGATCCATACATGATACTCCTTAAGATTACTTGGTGTATATGGAATATATATAGCAAAGATCGAATAGATAGTGGGCTGGGTGAATCTGCACTAAGCCCAACGCCAAACAAGGAACAGGAAATGAAGCGGAAAGCACACATCCTACTACCTGTCGGATCCGATTAATATATATCCCTGATGTACACACTAAGGAATCATAAAGTTAGCATTATAGGCCCCTTTCTATTGAATGTACTAGACTCGACTGTTCTGTTTGTCCTTTGTAAAATGTAAGTTTTCCCTAGTTTATAACTATCTTGACTCGAAAATAGTTTGTATTAACTTTCAAGTGGAACTGTCACAAAATGAAAGTAATGGGAAATTATAAGTACCCAGTTGTCTTTTGAATTGACATCCTGACATACTGATTACCTTAAAACATGTTTGTTTTATTAAGGTCATAATGTGATGGATAGTACCCATATTATACGCTCTCCCTGCAAGAGATTCTGGGGACCAAACGCGACATCCGTAAACAAATTGCTAGGCCGTGTAAATTCACATTAAAGTTATATGATCATGTATACCCAATTTTACTATCACCTTTTGTTTAGAACAATGAGTTAGTGATTCATTGGTATAATTAGATCCTGTAGTATTCCTATGCTATAGCATCTTAGTATGTTCGTTCTGTTATAGTATCTTAGTATGTTCTTTCTATTATCATGTGTAGTGTATATATTATGTCTCTCTGTTGGATTGTATCTACCTCCTTGTTTCTCTTTATAGTATGTTCTCTATGTTATCGTGTATTGTATCTACCTCCCTAATTCTCTTTATAGTATGTTCTAGCATCTAGTATGAACTGAGCCTCTAAACTATACCCCTTATAGCTTACTAGTATTTTTCTTGAACTGTTATTGAAAAGACTCATTTTACTACTAAGTTATGCTTGTACTTGAAGAACGGAGTTTTGTTAAACTATAATGTAACATAACTTTAAAAGAGTTTTTGAAATGTTTTGATAACTTATAAAAAACATAAGCAATCCTTTGAAAGATGTTTATAACAAACATTTACACAATTATCATTGTGTTCAACTTGTATCCTCCCCCCCCCCCCCTTAAAAGCATTTAAAACAGTTAAAAGATTCATTATAGGGGTATGAACTATCCTTATGTGGGTGATTCAATCGAATAAGCGCGTAAGGATGAGAAGTTCCACGAATGAAGTCCCGAGACTCAACGAGTCCTAAATGACATATATTGGCATAAATATAGGGTTTAGAAGCAACCACATGCAAGGAAACACCTTCAGGGACTGGGAAACACTTGGACCAAGTGTTAGAATCACATGTGATTCATTTAAGTGATGTTTATGGCCATCAAATTTTGTTTACGGCCATGGGTTTACGGCCATGGAGTTTTGGGCCGTAAACTCATGGTAAAAGGTGCATATGAGGGTGTTTGAATGATAGGGGAGATTGAGGGACTATTGCTCTAAAAGAGGATGAGCAAAACTAACCTTTTAGGAGGTGTTGAGGTGTTTATGGCCACACTAGAAGTGTATGGCCGTAAACTCTCCAAATGGTGTGATTTTCGGTTATAAAGGCAAGGGTTCTCAAAGGTTCATGTGTTCTAATGGATAGCAAGTGACTAGAAGTGTTTAGGGCTCATTACATGACCAAAACAAGGGTTTACGGCCAAGGGAGATTCAATGGTCGTAAACTCTTGGTATTTATGGCTAGATGGTTGATTCAAGACTATGATCTAATGATTTACATGCCTAACTAGATGATAGATGGAATACTCACACTTTTGAGGGCCTTTGAGGAGTTTTCGGCCACCAAGAACAAGTGTGTGTTCTTGGTGAAAGTTGATGATCTTGAAGATCTACCCAAAAGAGATGTTTTTATGGATGAAATCATAGGGGTGTACTAGATTAAGAAGAATAGAAACTCAAAGATGGAAGAACACTTACGTTTTTTAAGATCTAGGATGAAAGGCTTGATGATACTTGAGAGAGAATGGAAGTTTCTTGAGTTGAAAGTGTAAGAATGAAACAAAAGTGAAGGGAATGAGACTTATGGGGGGAGTTTACGGCCAGCCTTGAGTTTACGGCTGTAAACTCATGTTTTATGGTCGTGAACTCCTTTTGAGGGTGATTAAGGCTTGAATGTTGTACAGTGGTTCTAGCAGGTACTTCCTATTACTCATTCCTTGGATGCACTAGGCTTAAAACTCATTAGAATGACCCTTAACAAGGCTAGAAGGCAATGAACTTAAGTCTAACTTTTGGTTGATTGGCTTGAATTTACAAGGCAAAAAACATTTCGGGTTGTCACATCATCCCCCCGTTAGATGGAATTTCGTCCCGAAATTAGCTTTCTTAGCAATACTACTGGAGTTGCGCTCCTTTGATTGGCAGAATACCTACTCGTAGACCTGAGCAACTGTGCCCTAATGTCCCATATAGGATTCATACTCGGTCCATCTACCATTACCTCGTGTATACAAGTCGTATATGATTAAGATTAGTTAGACGTTCGGATGTGCGACTATGCCCCAGGTCCACAACCAAACAAGGAACTATAGATAGGGCGGAAGCACACATACTAGATCTGCGTAATCATAATCATATACCACCCTCACGTATACACTGAATAGTGATAGGTGGGCTGTATTCGTCCCTTGCCTCTGTGCTTGAAGTTAATCTGCTGAACGAGTGGTATTTCGGAAAGGTATGATTAACATACGACGACAAGGCTTCGGAGGGCAAAGTACTCTTCGCACGAGTACTTCGGGGTTTAGAATATGAAGGACAAAACTGAGATCTGGGTCGGACTGTCGTTACGAATTACGAAGGTTTCGTGAATTTGACGGTCGAGGCGATAGGAATATATGAACTTGGTATGGTGAGGACCACGCCAACTCATGACGAATGATAGCAACGAAAACTTTACTGAACAAAGTTTAGCCGATTTGAAAGAAACGTCTGTTATACGATGATGTACCTCCCTAGTGTGCTCGAAAATGTACTCTTTGTAAATGTTCTAGTGCTTTCTGTTTTCCCCTTGATGTTAACACTTCTACGTATCGTACCGCGATGAGCGAGTACATACATTGAAAGTGCTTTGATAACTAGTGTCGATACTTTATACTACGATCCTACTCGGTACCACTATGATCGCCTGTCATATACAAGTTATGAATAATTAAGATGAATAAGACGGTCGACTGAGTAACTATGCCTCAAATCCACAACCAAACAAGGAACAGGAATTAAGGCAGAATCAATCACTCTAGGTCTGCAAAATCTTAGCTATGCACAACCCTGATGTACATATTCAGCCATCATAGCTTCTCTGAACGGATCTTTTAGTTCTCTTGAATACTGTGACTTGTTTCAATAAGTGAGTTATTATAATTACTTTTAAGTGTTATCCCCAAGTTTTAATCTTATATAAATATAAATTATTTCTTCAAAGTAATTACTATTTCAAAAACATACCGCTGCTCGCTGACGACTCCGGGGTTGATTCTCCTGCGGTGATCATCAGAATTCGTCCATCCGCTCCTGAGTTCTTTGTTATCGGGCAGTCCCTCTGGTAGTGTCCTGTCTCACCACAGCCATAGCAGACTTGGTTTTCTTCAGCTCCGGGGATTTGGGAGATCGGTTGAGCCGGTGCCCTGCAGAAACGGACTGTGTGTCCCTTTCTGTGGCAGTTCAGGCACTGCATTTCCCGGCATACTCCGGTGTGGTGGTAGTTGCACTTTCCACACCTCGGGAGGGTTCCAACATATCGACTGGCAGGTGCTAGAGTAGCAGGTGTTGTGGCTACGTACATAGTACTCGTTTGTTGCTCCCGCGGGGTTTCCTGTGTCATCCGCTTCTTCTTCCTCTTGTTCCCCGACTTCCGTCTATAGTCCTCTCCCTTTGATGGCTCGGGAACGAGGACTTCTACACCATGGCCGACTCCATGGTCGATGAGTCGTTGGGCCAGGCGTTTGGCACTATCGAATGTGGCTGGGTTAGAAGACAGCACATCTCCTTGGATCGGGGCAGTTAGACCCCATATGTATCTTTCTATCTTCTTGCTCTCTGGGGTAACCATCCCGAGGCATAGTGCTGCCAGGTCGCTGAACCTGTCAGTGTAGGCCACTATGTCTGAGCCGACCATCGTGAGCTCCCATAATTCTTGTTCTAGCTTTTGAACTTCGCCCCTCGGGCAGTATTCTTCCAGCATTAACTCTTTTAGGTTCTCCCAACCAATTGAGTTAGCGACTGATAGGGTCAGTGACTTAACATGACTGTTCCACCATGTTAGGGCTCTGTCGGAGAAGGTGCAGGCAGCAAACTTTACTTTGCTCCCTTCTGAGTACGAACAGATTGCGAAGACCGAATATGTTTTCTCGAACCATCGCATCAGAGCGATGACTCCACCATTTCCATTAAAGGAATTTGGTTTGTAGTTCATGAAGTCTTTGTATGAACACTCTCTTGGGTGTTCGTGAGTAACTCCGGGGTTGGCTAAGTGGGTACCGCTACCAGATCCGAAGGTACCACCTTCGCCGAAGTGAGCTAGAGCAGTCGCCACTGCGGAGGATATCACTGCTTGGAGAGCAGCAGGATCGAATTGTGGCGTTGGAGTTAGAGTTATTGGAGTAGTGCATTTGTTTGATCTGCGAGGAGGCATCTTTGCTAAAAGAATACAAAGATGAGACGGAATAAGTCTATAGCAGTGGACATAAACCGAAGGCAGAAAGACAAGGTTATCCTAGTTCTGAGGGTATCGGGTCCTGACTTCCACAGGGTTCTGGAAACAATTCATAAAAGAGTCTATACCTAATAAACTTTATGAATTTGGAATGGCTATCCTCGAATGAATATCGGTTACCTGAATAATTGTTACCAGCTGTATCTAAGAAAATAATCCTAACACATAATGTGAGCAGTGTGACCACTAACTCATTAATTTAACCAAGATTATTATTTATTAGTGTGACGCATAAGACATTTTGGTTATTTCGGTTGGTCCTTCTTTGAAAACTTCTCATGAACTTGCTCTTGTTCCTCCTTGACTCTTCTGTTGACCGCTATGAGGAAGTGGTCACATCTATCTGGGTTTGTCGTGCGAGAATGAAAGTGACTAAAGAATCTATGAGATTTAAATGAAACATTATGGGGTGATCCTTACAGAGTCCTTCTATAATTGCACAATGTATACAGGTTGTATATAATTTAAGATTAAATAGACCTTCGAATAAGTGATCCTACTCCAAAACCACAACCAAACAAGGAACAGGTAGTGAAGCGTAGATCACAAATTCTAAGTCTATAAAATCCCAATTATATAAAACCTTGGGAGTATACATTGTAAGATTATAGACCTATTTGTAAGGCTCTTTTAAGTTATCATATAAGTTATTTATATAGTGCCTAAAATACTCCTATAGTATTTTATTGTAATGTACTTGGTATGTTTTAAACTTGTTATCGTGTTATAGTATCATAAAATACTCCCATAGTATCTTAACTCTATGTTCTAATCTAGAATTCCCTTGAATAGAGTTATGTAAGTTTTAAGACTGTTGCAACACCACATCACTCCCGAACACATGTCGGTCACATCTCGGATGAATATAGTTGATCAGGCTATATTGATCCTAGTTGTGATTACATAACTGTCCAGGTTTGACCGCAGTGTTCAACCTTTAAATACTTATGTTATGTTCTTCTTGTGATACTTGTTCTACGATGTATATATGTATAAGCATGTATGTATACTTTTATAAGGTATCTTTATATATTTAAAATATATTATTATCCAGAGCACTTCGGCCCCATTGTATTTATAGTTGTATATCTTTTATCGGTTGATATACTTAGTTCACTATAAACAATGCTCTGATACCAATCTGTCACACCCCAAAACCGGAACGGCAGAAACGTTCGGGGGTGGAGGACGTCATGTTTAGTATCACAAGACATGCATCATAGTAATCAAAGTAATAAACAACCATTTCATTAGAAAGAAAGTGTTTACAAAGTATTTTTCCACATAACATAGACTACAAAGCAAATAACAGAATAAGACATGAAGCTATACTGCTCTATCTTCTGAATTCCCAGAGCGCGTACCTGTCGACTGGTCTCCTGAGAATACAAGTTATTTTGAAAGAGCAGATCAGCATTTAAGCTGGTGAGTTCATAAGATTTTAGTGATGTAAATAAGTTGTAAGAAAGTTGTAGTAAGTTGTAAGTTCTGTTTAGAAAAGTTCGCATGTTCCTCCAGAAAATCCTATATTTCCTGCATTGATGAAAGATAAGTAAAAATGACTCTACAATCCTTTCTATGAGTACTAAATGGAAACAAGTTATATAAAACCCAGAGTAAACAAACAATCGGTTGTGTGTATCTTCCCTAAGCCCACAACCAAACAAGGAACAGGAAATAAGGCAGAAGGCACACATCCCATTGTTTGTTAAGACCTCGTTGTATATAACCCTGTCGTATTTACTTGGTACTCACGAAGTTAACTGTAATAGTTCCTTTATATTTGATGAAAAGATTCTTTAAGAAAACCCTTATTTCTTATAATAAAAATGGTAACCACAGTGGTTCCTTCTATAATCACTTAGTTTATACTAGCTATATATAATCTAATATCGAACAGATAGTTAATTGTGTAAATCTGCCCTAAGCCCACAACCAAACAAGGAACAGGAAATGAGGCGGAAAGCACACATCTAACTACCTATCGGGTATTAATTATATATAACCCTGATGTATAAACTAAGGTATTATAGAATTAACCACCTAAGGTCCTTTAAGTTACACTAGTTTAATAAAATGGATTAAACCCTTTACTGGGTAAGTTTCTAGTTTTGTATACCAAATGATCTATTTGAAAAGTATGATTTGTACTAGAAAACAGTGCATTGAATTTGTGTCCTATGACCTGATCCATACATGGTACTCCTTATGATTACTTGGTGTATACGGAATATATATAGCAAAGATCGAATAGATAGTGGGCTGGGTGAATCTGCTCTAAGCCCACAAACAAACAAGGAACATGAAATGAAGCGGAAAGCACACATCCTACTACCTATCGGATCCGATTAATATATATCCCTGATGTACACACTAAGGAATCATAAAGTTAGCATTATAGGCCCCTTTCTACTGAATGTACTAGACTCGACTGTTCTGTTTGTCCTTTGTAAAATGTAAGTTTTCCCTAGTTTATAACTATCTTGACTCGAAAATAGTTTGTATTAACTTTCAAGTGGAACTGTCACAAAATGAAAGTAATGGGAAATTATAAGTACACATTTGTCTTTTGAATTGACAACCTGACATACTGATTACCTTAAAACATGTTTGTTTTATTAAGGTCATAATGTGATGGATAGTACCCATACTATACGCTTTCCCTGCAAGAGATTCTGGGGACCAAACGCGACATCCGCAAACAAATTGCTAGGCCGTGTAAATTCACATTAAAGTTATATGATCATGTATACCCAATTTTACTATCACCTTTTGTTTAGAACAATGAGTTAGTGATTCATTGGTATAATTAGATCCTGTAGTATTCCTATGCTATAGCATCTTAGTATGTTCGTTATGTTATAGTATCTTAGTATGTTCTTTTTGTTATCATGTATAGTGTATAGTATGTCTCTCTGTTGTATTGTATCTACCTCCTTGTTTCTCTTTATAGTATGTTCTCTATGTTATCGTGTATTGTATATACCTCCCTGATTCTCTTTATAGTATGTTCTAGCATCTAGTATGAACTGAACCTCTAAACTATACCCCTTATAGCTTACTAGTATTTTACTTGAACTGTTATTGAAAAGACTCATTTTACTACTAAGTTATGCTTGTACTTTAAAAACGGAGTTTTGTTAAACTATAAAGTAACATAACTTTAAAAGAGTTTTTGAAATGTTTTAATAACTTAAAAAAGACATAAGCAATCCTTTGAAAGATGTTTATAACAAACATTAGCACAATTATCATTGTGTTCAACTTGTATCCCCCCCCCCCACTAAAAGCATTTAAAACAGTTAAAAGATTCATTATAGGGGTATGAACTCACCTTATGTGGGTGATTCAATCGAATAAGCGCGTAAGGATGAGAAGTTCCACGAATGAAGCCCCGAGACTCAACGAGTCCTAAATGACATATATTGGCATAAATATAGGGTTTAGAAGCAACCACATGCGTGGAAACACCTTCAGGGACTGGGAAACACTTGGACCAAGTGTTAGAATCACATGTGATTCATCTAAGGGATTTTTATGGCCATCAAATTGTGTTTACGGCCATGGACTTACGGCCATGGAGTATTGGGCCGTAAACTCATGGTAAAAGGTTCATAAGAGGGTGTTTGTATGATAGGGAAGCTTGAGGGACTATTGCTTTAAAAGAGGATGAGCAAAACTAACCTTTTAGGAGGTGTTGAGGTGTTTACGGCCACACCAAAAGTGTATGGCCGTAAACTCTCCAAATGGTGTCATTTTGGGTTATAAAGGCAGGGGTTCTCAAAGGTTCATGTGTTGTAAGGGATAGCAAGTGACTAGAAGTGTTTAGGGCTCATTACATGACCAAAACAAGGGTTTACGGCCAAGGGAGATTCCATGGCCGTAAACTCTTGGTATTTATGGCTAGATGGTTGATTCAAGACCATGATCTAATGATTTACATGCCTAACTAGATGATAGATGGAATACTCACACTTTTGAGGGCCTTTGAGGAGTTTTCGGCCACCAAGAACAAGTGTGTGTTCTTGGTGTTCTTGGTGAAAGTTGATGATCTTGAAGATCTACCCAAAAGAGATGTTTTTATGGATGAAATCATAGGGGTGTACTAGATTAAGAAGAATAGAAACTCAAAGATGGAAGAACACTTACGTTTTTGAAGATCTAGGATGAAAGGCTTGATGATACTTGAGAGAGAATGGAAGTTTCTTGAGTTGAAAGTGTAAGAATGAAACAAAAGTGAAGGGAGTGAGACTTATGGGGGGAGTTTACGGCCAGCCTTGAGTTTACGGCTGTAAACTCATGTTTTATGGCCGTCAACTCCTTTTGAGGGTGATTAAGGCTTGAATGTTGTACAGTGGTTCTAGTAGGTACTTCCTATTACTCATTCCTTGGATGCACTAGGCTTAAAACTCATTAGAATGACCCTTAACAAGGCTAGAAGGCAATGAACTTAAGTCTAACTTTTGGTTGATTGGCTTGACTTTACAAGGCAAAAATTTTTTTGGGTTGTCACACTTTTCAAAACGATTATTGTGAATTTATAGCCATTAAATCATTATTTTTATAGAAAAATAAGGAATTGGTATTCAACCCCTTGGGGTTTCACAGATCATTACTTGTACATATGAACTTTCATAAAACAATTTTTACAAAATATATTTAGAAGCAAAATAGGGGTATTCAACCCCAACAAGTTAAGCAATGCAGCACAATATAGTGCATGAGTTCTAGATGTAGCCGAAAGTTCACGAATTTGTGTAGAAAATTCTATGAGGTTTTAACCACGAAATTTTACACATAATTTGTAGGATATGTTAAGTTTCTAAAATATTTTCCCCTAGATTTAGGGTGGGGTTTAAGACCCTTGATCATGTAAAGCAAAACTAATGATCATAGAAAAAGAACTGTTTGCGCAACTGTTTTGTAAAAATTGTAAAAAATCAGATTTGTATTGTTTTACAGTAAGACAGTTTGGTTAGAAAGTTAACCCAAGGAACTAGCCCTCAGAAAATAAATATCGTGATTTACTTTAGTAATGAGTGATTTGTGGCCTTTCAAAGCCGCGCAAAATATTCGAACAAAATGCATGTCATTCTTGTTGATTTGAGTGCCCCCTTAGGGTCACTTTCACAAAGACAACATGCATACTTCTTTTATGGTCGAAAATAAATAACAATATGCTAGAGTTTACAAAAGAACAATAAACTTTTAGGTTCATGCATTCCACGCCATAGATTTAGGGTTATCCAAGGCCCCAAAGTGGGTGTTTCATTCTTGTGATAGAGAACTCCTTGGAAGGCATAGAATCCAATAAATAAAGAAGAACTATGAAGAAGAGAAAGTAGGATTGTAAAACTATGAGAAGGGGTTGCATTGTGTACCTTAACTTAGATCTGAAATGAAGCAAGAACACTTCAAGACCTTCAAGAATCCGAAATTAGGGCAGAGGATAGAGGATTTTTGGTTGTGTGTGAGGGGTTTTAGGAGTGGGAGAGTTTTCTTGGAGAAGGAGAGTGAGATGGAGTATGTAGATGGTTCAAATGAGGAGAAATGATGAGTTTTAAGGCATGAGGGAGAGGGAAAGGACTAATGGCCGAAGTTTTAAGAGAGGGAGGAGATTTTTCTTGATATTTGATAAAATAATAAAATCCTCCCTTGAATTTTTATAAATCTAGGCTTTAAATTTTTATAAAAACTCATATATTATCATAATTTCCTAGGGTTTTATTTATTGGGTTTTATTGAAATATTTGTTTTTTTGAAAATAAGTTGTAAACTTATATTTTCTTGAAATAATTTAGAAAAATTATAACCTATGATTTAATTTTATTTTTTTTATAAAAATCAGTTTTTCATAACTCAAACAATTGCAACAAGGATTCATAATATGTGATTGTAGGATTTTGAAATCCTTGAATTTTACTTTTGGTTCACATTTAGAATTATGAATTATATGAATTTAGGGGATATATACACAAAATTCCCAATATTTTCATCGATTTGACAAGAAATTCCTAAACTTTATTTTTTTGACAGTAAAGTCCAAATTACCAGCAATTTTTGACACTTTTACCCTTTTTTCCGGTTAGCCGGTAATTAGGACTTTTTTGTCAAAAATATAAAGTTTAGGACTTTCTTGTCAAATTGCTGGTAATTAGGATTTTACTGTCAAAAAAATAAAGTTTAGGACTTTTTTGTCAAATCGATGAAAATATTGGGACTTTAGTGTATATATCCCTTTTTTTTGTTAGAAATTGAATGGTATGATACTCTTTAAGCATAAGAGTTATTGAAACCTTCTCTAGTCAGCTAGATCCTATTGAAATCCTTAACGTTTGCTTCTTGTTAAATAGTTTTTTAATATCAACAAACCGACATTGAAAAAAATGGAGATAATCAAGAAAGAAAGAAAGAATCAGGGTTGTGTTGGCTTTTTGCAGTCCCAAAAATGGAGACCAAGAAACCGAAAAAAAAACAAAATTTCCCTTCGTACCCCTTCTCCACATTCACACCCTTTTGACTAGGCGTGTGTTGTTTGTGTTTGTATAATCTATCCCCACTTTTTAGTTCAAGATTTGGCGGCGAAGCAAAATGAAAGTTTTACAAGTCTTTTCACCCTTTCTCGCTCTCTCTTTTGCATCTGTTTCTCCTGATCGTGATTGTATTAGGTTAAAGATGATGATGGTAAGAAAAATAGTGATGCTGCAACAAAAGTCACAATTAAAAGTTCTTGGGTTTTGAAAATACACTAAAGTCCTAATATTTTCAACGATTGGACAAAAGAGTCCTAAACTTTATTTTTTTGACAGTAAAGTCCTAATTCATGATTTGACAAGAAAGTCCTAAACTTTATATTTTTGACAAAAAAAGTCCTAATTATCGGCTAATCGGAAAAAAAGGGTAAAAATGTCAAAAATTACCGGTAATTTGGACTTTATTGTCAAAAAAATAAAGTTTAGGACTTTCTTGTCAAATCGATGAAAATATTGGGACTTTAGTGTATATATCCGATGAATTTATCATCAACTTTTTAGTTGGTTTATGATTTAATTTTGTTCATATTAGCTTAGAATACTTAACCTTGTTAAGCATTAGATTGTTCCAATATTGAAATTTTAGGGTTGATAACTTACCCTTGAGTTGTGGTCTATCGAATATAGTTTTGTGTTTAGACTTAAGGTTCAACTCTGGCACTTTACCACCCAGTTGGTTCATTCACATATCAATGTTATCGTTTAATACAAGCTAAGATACACTAATTGTTCTAAGGGATCTATTAAGTCGCGAACCTAGTTCAACTTGTAACTCTAGAGCCAAGTTAAGTGCACATAAGGAAATGATGAGGTTCTAGATGCGTACTGTCCTGAGTTTTGGTGGATGTCATAGTCTCCCCCAGTTGTTGGAATTTCATGCTGAAATTTAATTGGCGGTAACACTGATTGGGACATAGCAAATAGTTGAGGATATTTGTTCCGCATGGAATCCTCGCGTTCCCACATAAACTCGGGCCAATGATTAGAATTCCAACGAAATTTCACGATCGAGATTTTACTTCGTTTTTGTTGCTTAACCTCTCAATCGAGGATCTCTATGGGTTCCTCCATGAACTTTAGTCGATCGTTAATTTGGAGGTCGCCGAGAGGTACGTGTAGGGATGCCTCCGCAAAGTTCTTTTTGAGGTTCGACACATGGAATGTGTCGCGTATCGCACTCAGTTCATCTGTTAGCTTGAGCTTATATGCCACTGGACCGACCCTTTCGATAATCTTGAAGGGTCCTACATAACGGGGACTCCGTTTTCCACATTTACCAAAGCGCACCACTCCCTTCCATGGGGCTACTTTTAAAAGTACTTTGTCTCCCTTTTTAAATTCCAAGGGTTTCCTACGCTTGTCGGCATACCTCTTCTGACAATCGCAAGAAGCTTTTAGTCTATCGCATATTATCGAGATCTTTTCAGTGGTCTCTTGAATTAGATCCAGTCTCGTTAACTACCTATCACCAATTTCCAGCCAACATAGTGGGGAGCCACATTTATGCTCGTACAAGGCCTCATAGGAGGCGCACTGAATGTTGGTATGATAACTATTATTATAGGAGAACTCGACTAACGGTAAATGGTTATCCCAACTTCCTCCAAAGTCGATCACGCAAGCCCGGAGCATATCCTCTAATGTCTGAATGGTTCGTTCGCTCTTACCGTCTGTCTGGGGATGGTAGGCGGTAATTAAGTCTAAACGTGTCCGCAAGGATTTTTGAAGTGACCGCCAAAATCGAGACGTATAAGGGCTATCTCTGTCCGACATGATGGAAATAGGTACTCCGTGGCGTACTATGATCTCGTCTATGAAAATTCGACCAAGCTTTTCCATTCGATAATCTTCTCAAATGGGAAGAAAGTGAATAGATTTCATCAGTCTGTCCACCACCACCCAAGTAGAATCGTGTCCCTTCGTGGTCCTTGGCAGCTTGGTAACAAAATCCATTGATATTTGCTCCCATTTCCATTGAGGTATATCTGGTTGCTGAAGCAAAGCGGAGGGCTTTTGATATTCATCCTTGACTTTGGAACAAGCTAAACATTTCCCAATATATAAGGCAATATCTTTCTTCATTCCAGGCCACCAATCATTTTTTCGGCTCCAGGGTGGATCGAGTATCGGGAATTTTGGGCTTCCTTTAAAATTACTTCGCGTAATTCGTTGACCTTTGGTATCCATACTCTATTTTTGAAGTACTTTTCTCCGTCCAACCATGTTTCAAATCGTTGTTCTAGGCCGTGCAATGTTTCACGTTTCAAGTTCTCAGTTTTTAGGGCTTCGCCTTGAGCAGCAAGGATTTCAGTCTTCAAACTGGTCTAAATAATGGTTCCGAAGGCATGTGCTCGTGAGGGTTTCACTCAGCACATCGGCTACAACATGGGCCTTTCCTGGATGGTATTTAATTTCGCAATCGTAGTCGCTGAGTAATTGCACCCACCGCCTCTGTCTCATGTTAAGCATCTTCTGATCCAAGATGTGTTGTAGGCTTTTGTGATCGGTCTAAATAGTGCACTTAGTTACGTACAAGTAATGTCTCCAGATCTTAAGGTTGAATGCCACTGCTCCTAATTCTAGGTCGTGGGTTGTGTAGTTTTTATCATGAAACTTCAATTTCCTTGACGCATATACAATAACATTGTCTTACTGCATCAGTACGCAACCCATACCTTGGTCTGACGCATCACAATACACTATGAAGTTCTACACACCATCTGGCAAAGCCAAGACTGGCACATTACACAAGATATGTTTCAGCAATTGGAAGACATCTTCATGTGGTTCTCCCCATACAAATTTCTTATCCTTTTGGGTCAGAATAGTCAATGGTTGGGCAATTTGGGAGAAGTTCTCAATAAAGCGCCTATAATAGCCTGCCAATCCCAGAAATTGTCAAATTTCCGTCGGGAATCTTGGGGCTTCCCATTTCTTAATTGCTTCAACTTTGGTGGGATCTATGTGTATTCCTTTTTCTCCAACCACATGACCAAGGAATCGTACTTCCTAGATCCAAAATTCGCACTTAGAGAACTTCGCAAATAATTTATGGTCTTTCAACAGTTCTAACACTAGCCTAAGATGTCATTCATGTTGTTCTTTATTTGGGGAATAGACTAGTATGTCATCAATGAACACGATCACAAACTTGTCAAGGTATGGCCTACAAATCCTATTCATAAGATCCATGAAGGCAGATGGCGCGTTAGTTAGCCCAAAAGGCATAACTAAGAATTCATAGTGTCCGTAACGAGTCCTAAAGGAAGTTTTAGGAACATCTTCGTTGCATACTCTTAACTGGTGGTATCCCGATCGTAGATCAATCTGTGAAAAGTACGAGGCACCTTGGATTTGATGAAACAAGTCATCTATTCGAGGAAGGGGTATTTATTTTTTATTGTCACATTGTTTAGTTCTCTATAATCGATGCACATTTGCATCGTTCCATCCTTCTTTTTCACAAATAAGACCAGTGCGCCCCATGGCGAGGAACTTGGATGAATGAATCCTTTTTCCAAAAGTTCCTGAAGTTGGACCAAAAGTTCTTGCATTTCAAAGGGTGCCAAGCGATAGGGTGCTTTAGCTGCAGGTGCCGCTCCAGGAATTAGCTCAATTCGGTATTCGACTTGTATTGGTGGGGGATGTCCGGGCAATTCTTATAGAAATACTTCGGGGTATTCTTGCACTATCGGAAAATCCTGAATATGTTTTTCTTCTGGTTCTTCTCCACTACATAAGGCAAAAAAGCAGGGTGCTTCTTCCTCATATATTTGCGAATCTTCATGCACGAGACTATCTTCAAGTTCTTGCCTGGTTTTTCTCCATACACTACAAGGGTTTCATTGTTTTGGAGGGGTATTTTGACAACCTTCTCAAAGCATCCTAAGTCTGCTTGATTCTTGGACAGCCAGTCCATTCCAACCACTACGTCAAAGCTTCCCAGTTCAATGGGGATAAGGTCTATACTAAAAATTTTATCAGCTAAGTTCAAGGTACAATTAAGAACTATCTCCCTAGCCTTAATTTCATGACCGTTAGCAAATTCAACTACGTAGGCATGTTCCAATATTTTTGATTTCACGTCGATTAGGGGTCTAAATTCATGCCACACAGAACTTCTATCTGCCCCAGAGTCAAATAATACTGATGCATAGTGGTTGTTTAAGAGGAATGTACCTGTCACCACTTTTGGGTCCTGGCGGGCCTCTTCCGCCTTAATCACAAATGCTCGCCAACGAGCCTAGCCTCCTCGATTTCCATGGTTTATGTGTCCCGCCTCGTTCCTGGTATTGTTATTTTTGTTGGGGCCCTTATTCAGATTCGGGCAGGCATTCCTAAAGTGGTCCACACTCCCACATTCATAGCATGCCTTTTTACCATCCATGCGATCTTTGTCTATCGTGCAATATTTTGCGAAATGTCCTGCTCGATTGCACTTGTGGCAGATGGGGCAGGCACCTTCAGGATGATAGTTGCATCTATCACACTTAGGTTTAGGCCCTCGGTGTTGCACATGTTCCTCAGTTTTAAACCCAAAGTTCCTTGCCCTTTTTTTTGTTCTTATCTGAGTTATCGTTCTTCTTCCTTCCCAACTGGTTCTCCGATTTTCTTTTGTTACTTGTATTGCTCATGGTCAATATCCTGGCCCTCACTTTATCATTCGTAAAGCGGTGCGCCGGGTCTATAGTGCTATGGATTTTGGTAGGATTTGTCGAAGTAACCATGCCTCGGATTTCTGGTGCTAAACACCATTTGTATCGGTCAATCCTCTTGCTCTTTGGGGTGACCATGTGCGACACTAGTTCAGCGAGTTCGTGGAAACGCACAGTGTAGCTTTCTACATCGGCTCCTACCATGGCATGGTTCTAGAAGTCAGATTCCATTTTCTGGATCTCATCCTTACGACACTATTCCTTTTTGTGTAACTCTTTGAATTCCTCCCAAGCTAATTGGTTCGCTGCCTCCCTTCCACGGTTACGGACTTGTGCATTCCACCATGTTAAGGCTCTGTCTTGGTGTCACAACTAGGAATTCTAATGCTTTTGTAAACATTAACAACCATAACATTTGTGACTAAAACTTGAAAGCATGCATGATGTTTATTTAATAACACCAAAGTTCCATCAATCATCCTATGCAAACACTTTAAATAGTCAACAAAAAGTTTGGAAACCCTAAAAATCTCGGTTTAAGTCCATTATGGAGTAGGATTTTCTTATTGGGCCTAATGGACCAATAAGCCTCCAATTTGACTATTTTGGGCTTAGGAATCTTAAATGGGCTCTAATTGGACCAACTTTCATGAAACTTAACATTTTGGGCTATAATGGGCCTAAAATGGATTAGTTTACCTTTAATGGGCCTTGTTGGGCCATAACAAATCTAATTAGCCCTAATGGGTCATGAGTCCATTCTTTTATACAAAAATTAGGCCGTGAGTTTCCCAAAAGGCCCAATGGGCCGAAAAATAAATATTGGGCCTCATAACTTCGAACCAAGGAAAAGATTTGGACCAAGCTACTTCATCCTTTCTCCTAGCCCAAGTTCACGGCCCTACACAAAAAAAAGATTAATTAAACCTTGACACATCATTATTACTCAAAGGGTATCAAGGCTTAATACATCACATACATCTAAGACATCTCATTTTCCCATGCAACTTATCTCTTCTCTCCCCTCTTCTTCTTCTACTCTCGGCCGAGAGCATCAACACACACACACACACACACACTTAATTCACTTCCAAATACTTCCAAATCCTCTCAAAGAACACTCCTCTTTCCATAAAAAATTTCAAGATCTTGGACATTTCAAGGAGGTTCTTCCATAAGAATCATCATCTTTGAAGCTATCTAAACCAAAGTCCTCTCAAGAAGCTTACTAGGGCCGAAAATAACATCAATCTCTTCCATTTATTTCTCCAAAATCGAACCAACAAATCCAAGGTGATTTCACACCCCCTTGTTTTCGGTTTTTACTTGTTTTTGGGGGAGAATACAAGTACTATGTGTTGATCTATGTGTGTATTCTTGTTATATGTGATTTCTTTGGTTTAGGTTGTGAAAATATGATGTTATTTTCTAAATCTTGAAATCTATGGCTAAAATGTAAAGAATACATAAACAATGTACATAATAAACAACTTACTTCAAAGATCTAAGGATCTGTAGGCTTAAGAAGTGAAAACAAAGTCAAAATCCTTATAAGTGTCATTTTTGCAAAAATAATCAAAGTTTGGGTAAAATATGATATTTTCGGTTTTATAAGGACAAAATGGTATTATTTACAAAGAAATCTAACTTTTATGAAATAAACACTTGTGTATGGGTCAAAAACATAAATTTTAGCTTAATGGGCTTTAATTTGGGCCTCACGAGTTTTTGGGCCCAAAGTTGCGAAAAAATGAAATGTTGAAGTGCTGAATTGGAAAACTTAAGAAACTATGAGTCTAAAACGTGAATACACTATTTTTAGGGGTTGAAAATGACTTTGATGAAAAAGTTGGACTAAAAATGCAAAGTTTTTGATTTTGGGGTCAAAATTGGAAAAGTTACAGAATTTGAGCCAAAAGTGTAAACTTTTTTTACAATTAAGGGCTGGAAATGACAAATACAATAGTTTTGGGCTGAATTTATTATTTCAAATAAAGTTTGGGTCTAAAACGTCAAGAAAAACGGTTTAAGGACCAAAAATGTCAATTTTCATAAAAGGGGACTAAAAGTGCCATTTTTTATAGATAAAGGGCCTGAAATGGTCAAATTAAATGTTTTTGGGCCAATTAGACGAATATTAAATTTTTGGGTTAAAAACATCAAGTTTATAACGCATGGTTTATATATATATATATATATATATATATATATATATATATATATATATATATATATATATATATATATATATATATATATATATATATATATATATACGTATAACCAAGCTTCGTTATAAATCAAACGTCAAAACAATCTTAACACTTCGAATAAACAACGAGCTTACAACAAATACCTACATTACGAACTTAAGATCAATAAATTATAAATGATTCAATGGTTGGGCTCAAATATCTCCTATTCGTGCTATTGGGCCTTTGTGGCCCAATATCATGATTATTGAGCCCAATATATTCAAACATGTTTATTGGGCTTCCGGTGACCCAATTACATACCTAGTGGGCCTTTATCAGCTTTAATATGCTATTGGACTTTAATGGTCCATTTGCATTGCTAATAAGACCCTAAACCTTTATAATATGCTCAATGGGCTATAACGTGTCCGTAGCATACTCGACAGCCTGTAATAACATACAAAGTTAGTGGGCCTCCGTAGTCATCTTCTCTTCGTCTGTTAGGCTTACCTTTATTCAAGTAAACATAAATCGGGTCGTGAAACAATGTTATACAATTTCTTTTGGATTAGTGAGAAATAACGGACGACACCAATAAGTGTCGGTCGTAGTCTGTAGTTATAATCAAAGTCTCCTGGAAGGAGAGCGAGAGTTTGTGTATAGATCTATACGGGGGTGACTCCCCCACACCTAAGTTGTTCGCTACAGTTAGACTCGTCCAGTCTAGGGTGACAAAATCTTAATTCAATACCGGCATTCACTAGAATGCCAAGACAGGCGAATTAGTCATTATTATGCATGGTTATAACGACTCACATAGAGATCCATTACCATCTAAGTAATCATTGGGAAATCATGTTCATATGCTGTGACGATCCAATAATACAAAACTATCATGCTATTTACATCGAAAAACATCAGGTTTTCCGGGGGAACAAAATTATTCACTTTTACTTACAACAACTATAATACAAGAAACTATTATGAAAAACAATTCACTTTTGCATGTTTTGAAATCATTTACACGTATACCTATGGATCATCACACCTTTTTCGCAAACAATTTATGTTTCAGAAAATATCGGATTTTCTGGGTTTTACAAAAAATACAAAACATTTTCATATTAAACCTGCTTATGAACTCACCAACATTATATATGTTGACCGTTTTCAAAATAACTTGTGTTCTCAGGTAACCGTTAGAATGAAGAATTATCAAGCATGTGTCTGAATGTCTTTTGTGTGATGTCATTTGATAAACAATTTATTTTTGGGATTATGTAATGTAAACAATGTACTGGATGTGAACAATGACGGTTGTAATGTATTAATGCATGGTGATGTTTATGTTATGTTTCATGTATATTCATTGTGATGATATTTAAATTTAAGTCACACGAGCCCTCGGACGTTTCCGTCGTCTGGTTCGGGGGTGTGACACTTGGAGAAGGCAAGCGACATATAGAACCTTGTAGTCATTTAAGCATTTGTTGATGTGGAGTACAACCTCTATTTCTTCTATCCATTTCAGCTATCCCACCGCACCCTCTGTTCCATGAAACTCCTTGGGTTTTCAAGACATGAAGTGCTTACGTGTGCATCCCCTTGTTTCCTCATTCCGAACCCCGCTTCCATCGGTGTTCTCAGTAGGTGTCGGGCCTCTGCGGTTTGTCAGACTTGCGTTAACTCCCGCAATGACTTGAGCCACAATGTTAGGAATAGCAGCCATTAGTTGTTATGAAACCAGTTGAGCAATGTCGGGAGTGGCATTCTCAGGTTGTGCTAGGCGTGAGCGGGTGTTTCTTCTATGGGCCATGGTTCTATAATACACAAACAAAATTAAGGATGTTTTAGAAAGAAAATAATTTCAAGAAAAATTTCAAATCATCAAAACAATTTTTGGCTCATGAATAACAATGGTAGGGTGAAATAACATGGTGGTTGAAAATCATTAAGGTAAATTTCATTCTCAGTTCGAAAATAAAAGGCTTAACAATGTGTATTGCTTGACACTGCAAGCTACAAAAGACACTTCAATCATTGTCCCAAAAGCCATAAATCAAAGGCATTACATCATAATTCATAAAACATAAATTATGACACTTAGAATCAACCCCAAAACACAATCACCCAGACAAGAGCAACTGCCAGAATCAATGCTAGCCCTCCAGCGATAGCAACTGCCAGAATCAATGCTAGCCCTCCAGCGATTGTCGTCCTCCTGGCGGAGTTTGTATAACCACACAACGCATCCACCACCTCTGACATGTCAGCAATGTTGTGATAGTGATAATCAATCCTACTACGGGCATCATGCAGGTCTTAGGCCATGGCCTCCACGTTGCGTTGCTCCTGACAAGTCATCATGGGTGCACGCATATAAGGCATCCCTATGACTGGGGGTCGAGGCTGACTAGGCTCGGGATGCTCGTTCCTTGATGCGGGATGGGCTGGCACAGGTTCTGGACACTTGAACCTCAACACTTCTCTCGGCATTGGCATGCTGTTTCTCGCTGTCCTCCTGTGTCATAGTCCATAAAGGGGTGGTTGAGGCGTCGGCTTTCGCGAAGGCTCAAGTATCGACGGGGGCTGAAGTCTCCTGAGTTGGTTCCTGGGTGCTCACTTCATCTCTAGTCTCTGATACCGTAGATAAATCTTCGGTTGGTTCGGTGCTCTAGTCGCGGTTGACTTTTGGGCGCGTAGTGACGTAACCTGACTCATCTGCTGATCCAAGTGCTTTAGAGCTAGTATTTGACATAGCTATGTTGTACACGAGAAACTCTAATGTTTAGACGAGTTTTTAGCATCCTAATGAATTTCTATTTTGTTCGATGTATATGTTTAACCTAGGGTTTTCATACTATTCACTATAACCAATTCCGGTCTTGCACTTGCTCTTCTTTAATTATACATAGGTGATCAGGATGTGTATAAATAAGGTCCGATAGTGCATTACCGGAATTAGTGATACTAAATTGTATGTTTTAATAACTTAACGGTTATAGTTTGGGCCTCCCTAAGGAAAAAGGGAAAACCGGTATTCTCTATAACCTTAGGCTCTAATACCAAATCTGTCACACCCCGTTAAAGCGGAAACACGAAGAACGAGCTAAGGTCTCATGAAAAGGTAAATAGGAGTACCAACCATAAACATTAAGTGTTTTAAGTTTACATCACGTACAAAACAAATACATTCAGTTTTCACAATACATAGTTTAATACATAACAAAAGTAATAACTTAAATCATGCTGGTGTCTTATTGATTTAATGACCGTTCCCTGAAAAGCATGCAAAAATGAGGGTCAAGTATAAATAGTTGGTGAGTTCACACGGTTATAATAGTACATTATTTCAAAAATGTAGTTTGTTCAATAAAAGCTCTAATTCAGAAAATGATCAATGCAATTGCATTCCGTTCACAACCAAGCCTAACGACCATTCTCGCCCCATTTCATCATGTCCATGGCTCCCATGATGTCATTCATGGAAATATGCACTCGCGGTTCAGGGCAAGGGGAGGTTTCAACCCCAAATAGCGTCATCCATAAGACCATCAGCTCGAATACGAGTTAATAGGTTGTATCGGTTCTCCGGGGACTTAACATACAAGTTCATAACACAAAATTCATAGTACAAATTCATAATACAAGGTTCATACATAAAAGTTCATATCATATAGTTCATAACACAAGTTCATAAAATAATTTTCATAGGAATTGTAGCATGCTTTCCACCCCAAAACATTAAAAACGTAAAATAGGGGTTGTGAATACTCACAATGGAAAGTTTGTGGCTCGGGCTTCGCGGTTTGATGTTGACGATTGTGATTCCTACTAGCGGCCTACGGAACAAATAGTTTGTAGTGAAATATAATTCACTAAGCTATTTTCTACTACCTATCCCACTAGTGGTGTTGTAAAAATGCCCAAAGTGTGTATGATTCATTATCGGTAACATTAATTCATCATGCATTGTGTTCAAAATTTCACAAAGGCATGGAAATAAATTCCAAGAAATACAAAAAAAAAATCTGGTTCTAACAAAGGGCCTTGGTGTCCAGAAATTTTGTAAACATTTTTGAAGGTCATTTGATATTTTTCGTAAATTAAAGACCAAATAATGGAGAAAATTCAAAATAAATTGTAAACAGTTTCTAAAATTCTCAATTTAATTTTTACAGGCTCTCATAATGTTCCCAAGGTTGAGAAAAATATTGGTTAGGATATTTGAGTCCAATGACCCAAATTTGTAAATTCATGCTCAAATTTAATGAAAAGTATGGATAAAATACCAAACAGTGTCCAAATCGTCTGAAAATTTATAATAAGGCTTTCTTATTATTTGAATATAGTAATACTACAATTTTTCAGATTTTTATATCTTTTGAAAACTATTATTTTGAGTTTACTGCCATTAAATCATTATTTTTATAGAAACATAAGGATTTGGTTCTAGCCCTTGGGATTTTACAGATCATTACTTGTATATATGAACTTTCATAAAACAATTTTTTCAAAATATATTTAGAATCAAAACAGGGGTATTCAACCCCAAAAAGTGAAACATTGTAGCACAATATAGTGCATGAGTTCTAGATGTAGCTGAAAGTTCACGAATTTTGGTAGAAAATTATGTGAGGTTTTAATCCACGAAATTTTAGACATAATTTGTTGGATATGTTAAGTTTCTAAAATATTTTTCCCCAGATTTGGAATGGGGTTTAAGACCCATGATCATGTAAGGCAAAACTAATGATCATAGAAGAAGTGCTGTTTGCGCAACTGTTTTGTAAAAATTGTCAAAAATCATATTTTTAATGTTTTATAGTAAGACCAATTAGTTCGAAAGTTAACCCAAGGAACCAGCACTCAGAAAAAGAATATCGTGATTTGGTTTAGCAAATATTTTGGCCGTTCAAAGCTGAACAAAATATTCGGACAGAATGCATGTCATCTTTGTTGATTTGAGTGCCCCATTAGGGTCACTTTCACAAAGACAACATGCATACTTCTTTTATGGTGGAAATTAAATAACAGTAAACTAGAGCTTACAGAAGAACAATAAACTTTTAGGTTCATGCGTTCCAAGGAATAGATTTAGGGTTATCCAACGCCCTAAAGTGGGTGTTTGATTCTTGTGAAAGATAAATCCTTGGAACCAACGAATCTTACACTAGAATTGCACCACAAATTCGATTTCTAACACATGCATGGTGTGAATAAGCATCCAAGATGTACTAGAAATGGTTTAAATGATTTTTGTTATGTAAGAACACAAAAGAATTGAAGAAGAAGATGAAAAACTCGATTTTTGAAATCATATGAACATATATGCTTCTTTCACTCTTAGCATATGTTTGATCTCGGATTTTGACCATCTCAAACACATGTAATGTGTTATGGTGAGAATCTACAAACACAAATAGGGAAAAACAAGGATTTCTAGCCATATAAAGGCATAGAATCCGATAAATAAAGAAGAACCATGAAGAAGAGAAAGTAAGGTTATAAAACTATAAGAAGGGGTTGCATTGTTTACCTTGATTGCGACCTTGAGTGAAGCAAGAACAATTCAAGACCTTCAAGAATCCGAAATTAGGGCAGAGGATGGAGGATTTTTGGATTTGTTTGAGGATTTTTGGGAGTGGGAGAGTTTTCTTGGAGAAAGAGAGTGAGATGGAGTGTGCATATGGTTCAAATGAGGTGAAATGATGAGTTTCAAGGCATGGGAGAGAGGGAAAGATCTAATGTATGAAATTTTAAGAGAGGGAGGAGATTTGTCTTGATATTTGATAAAATAATAAAAGCCTCCCTTGAATTTTTATAAATCTAGGCTTTAATTTTTATAAAAACTCATATATTATCATAATTTCCTAGGGTTTTATTTATTGGGTTTTATTGAAATATTTGTTTTTTGGAAATAAGCTGTAAACTTATATTTTCTTGAATCAATTTAGACAAATGATAACATATAATTTAATTTTTTTTTCTAAAAGTTAATTTTTCATAACTCAAACAATTGCAACAAGGGTTCATAATATGTGATTGTAGGATTTTGAAATCCTTGAATTTTACTTTTGGTTAACATTTCGAATTATGAATTATATGAATTTGTCATCAACTTTGTAGTTGGGTTATGATTTAATTTTGTTCATATTAGCTTAGAATACTTAACCTTGTTAAGCATTAGATTGTTCTGGAGCATATCTTCTAATGTATGTTTAATGTTTACATTTCGAAATTAGAACCAAAAACAGTAAAGATTGCATTAGAACACTCTGATTGGGTTGTTGTAATGCAATCTAAACTTGTTGAATTTCAACGGAACAAGGGTTGGAGGTTGGTTCCTAAACCTAAAGAGGTTTCGTTAATTGGTCTAAAATGGATTTTTAAGAACTGATATTGCCATATTTATACACATTTTTAGGCAATTTTCTAATAAATTATATTTAATATTTTGGTTATTTGCAAAGATATATCGTACTTATTGAGTTAAATTGTATTTTGTATCCAAAAGGAACACTCTTTAAGATAAAGGACCAAAATTTACAAGAATTGGAGCTTTGGAGAATTAGAGCTTAAAAGAACAAAACTTCTAGCCAAAGACCGAGCTCACAACGTGAGGGATAATATCTCACGATGTGAGAACCGAGTTCTAGAAGATTAACATATGGGAAGTTAGAATCATTGTTCAATATAGATAACTACTGAGCTCAAGATGTGAGACACTAATTCTCACGACGTGAGCAACGTATTTTCCAAACTATAATTATTCCTTCATTCTTACGATTTGAGGAGGCTTTTGGAGACTTTTTGAGAGCTTTTCTGGAGGAAAGGTATTCTGAAGAACCGATTTTGGAATCCAGGAAGTGCACAAAACATGCTTATGAAGGAGATTTGCTTGGAGATTTAGAGATTAAAGAACACATCATTAAACTAGTTTGGTATACTTTCATCATGTCCACTTATATTGAGATTATGTTTGTGTTTTCAACCATAGAGTTAAAACTGACAAAGAAGGTAATATTATTCGAAACGAAGCAAGGTTAGTCGTAAAAGGTTATTATCAACAAGAAGGCATTGATTATGAGGAAACCTTTGCCCCTGTCGCAAGACTCGAGACGGTATGAATTTTTCTTGCCTATGCAGCTCACAAGGATTTCGACGACTATCAGATGGATGTAATATGTGCATTCCTTAATGGTGTTCTGGAAGAAACGGTGTACGTCGAATAGCCATCGGGTTTTGTTAACGATAAGTTTCTTGATTATTGTTATAATTTAGAAAAGGTAGTCTATGGGTTGAAACAAGCACCTCGTCCCTGGTATGCAACTTTGATTTTTTTTTTGAAAATCTATAAATTTAAACAGTATCAGTTGATCCTTCTTTATTTCCAAAGAACGTAGGGGATCATCTGATGCTCCTTCAAATGTATATTGATAACATTATCTTTGGTTCGACTGATCCTTCATTGTCTAAGGAATTTGAGGAACTCATAAAAAGTCAATTCGAAATGAGTATGCCGGGTAAAATCAATAACTTTTTGGGTTTGCATATTCGTCAAAGCAGGGAAGTAATTTTTATCAATCAAGAGAAATATCCTCTAAATCTGCTTGAAAGGCTTGGCATGACGAATAACATGAAAGTCAAAGTATCTATGGCAGTTGTCACGCGCTTAAGTTCTTCGTTGGATAAGGCTGTTGTGGAACTAACGATGTATAGAAGCATGATCGGTTCGCTTTTGTATTTAACTAAAAGTCGACCTGATATAATGTTTGTTGTATGTAATTGTGCTTGGTATCAATCGAACCCAAGAGAACCCCAATTTAATTCAGTCAATAATATCTTACGATACCTCAAAGGAACAGTTTCATTGGGATTGTGGTATCTTTCGAAGACATGATTCTTTATCCAAGCATTTTCTGATGTGGACCTGGGTGGATGTCTATTGGATCGAAAGAGCACAACTGAAGGATGTCAATTATTGGACGGGAAACTTGTGAGTTGGCAATCAAAAAAGCAAGCTTGTGTTTTAATTTCGACTACTGAAGCAAAATATATCGCTGCAATTGTGTGCACATTGGAAGTGATTTGGATTTAAATCCAATTGCATGACTATGCAATCAACATGAATAAAATACCTCTATATTGTGATTCTCAAAGTCCAATTTGCATTTGTCACAATCCAATCCAACACTCGAAAACAGAACATATTGCTCTTCGTTATCATTTTACCAAAGACCACGTTGAAGATAGGAACACAGAAGTCCATTTTGTCAAGACAACCGATCAACTTGCTGAAATTTTCACAAAACCTTCAGATGTAAAATCATTCTTAAGGATTTTGAATGGTCTGGGAATGATGGACATATCTTTTGTTCCACATTCTTCTTAAATCTGACTCGAACATAAGTTTTATCTTACTTTTGATTGTTATTGTTACTTTCGACTAGTAGGTATTTCTTTCGTGTGTTTCAACTCAATTTCAATTGTTTGTGTTTTATTCAAAGGTTACTGTTCACGTTCAGTGTTTGAGTGGCTTCAAATTTGACTTCCTTCTAAATCGTTCAGTGCAGGATTCTACTTTGCATTTGTTAAGAGGCTTTCAACGCTCAACTTTTGTTTGATGACTGCTAGACCATGAGTCGAATGTATCTAGGTAACATTTTTCAGTTCATTTATTTTTGTTTTTGCTGTGTTTTTCAAAAATCAAAATCCAAAAAGATTTTCTTATTTTTGTTTTTGTCTTTTCAAAAATCAAAATCCAAAAAGATTTTCTTATTTTTGTTTTCGTCTTTTCAAATAACAAAAATCCAAAAAGATTTTCTTATTTTTGTTTTTGTCTTTTCAAACATCAAAAATCCAAAAAGATTTTCTTATCTTTGTTTTTGCTTTTTCAAAAATAAAAAAAAAATCCAAAAAGATTTTCTTATTTCTGTCTTTGTTTTCTCAAAAATCAAAAATTCAAAAAGATTTTCTACAATTTATTCTTCACTTTGAAAGATACAAAATCACTTTCGTTGGAATTTCATTGTAACAACATGATGCAAATTTGCATGCCACATGAGGACATTCATCAAGGGAACAAGTACTACTCGAAACTGTTTACTATTTAAGTGTCCCTAGAAGCATGTTGATGCATGTTGTCCTCTAACCCTCAAAGACTTTATGTGTTCGAAGCCTTAATGAAATATTTCTCACGAAAGTTTCTTCCCAAGCAGGCTGTATTCACATTCATCGACAAGCTACCTTACTCTTCTCATGATGAGTCAAGACCTTTCTACTTGGTCCAAATTTTTAGCAGAGGTACAATGAGTTTTTTCACCAAATCCTTTTCACCAAAATTTCTTTCACGATCACACACTACACTACATATCCTCGACATCTCCATTCAAAATCTACAAGAATGTAAATGTGTCAAAAATCTGTGTTTATGATCCTGAGTCATTCTTCCGTGATGATGGTGAAACCCAACAAACCTAACTATCAAAGAATTAACGGTGAACAATATTGTTCAAGATTTTCACGAAACAATTGTTTCCTTGTACCATTTCGATATTCAAAATCTCATTCCATTCGAAATGAGTGATCTTGATGAAATGTTCTAACACCAAGACGTTTTTTTTTCTCAAAAAGATCCAGTAATTTTTTTTTTTTTGGAATGAGATTTCCGTCTAAATATCTTTCCTGAACTTTTGTTACTAAAAGTCATCACCAGCCACACTTGTTCTTGACTACATTGGTCTTCCAAGTAATTTGGCTTAATTGAATCACACTTATGTTAAGATGTGCCTTTGTGCAAAATTGACGCCGCCTTCGAAACCAAAACAAAAGAATCCCTTCTATGCTGATCAACGAGTATTCGATTGTAATTCATTGGATACCACACAAGCAATTCTTCATCTCTCTTGATATTGAATGAAGAGATCTTTGCCCGAGATTATTTTTCTTTCGTATCAAATGAAATTTGATATCACAAAATCCAAATTTTGTTTTATTTTCATCTATCTCATTCTTGGCACAAAAAACATTGAAATCCTTGAGGTTGGGTATTTCCAACTCGAAACTTAGATTTCGCAAAGTATGGCATATGATTTTGCTTCAAAGTCCCAAAAGCGAATGAGCCCAACCTCCATGCCAAAGGATTGGACCTTGGTGTCGAATCACATGGCGTACTTGTTTGGGGAACAAAACTTATAACGAATGTTATCCAATTTGAAATAGCGAAAAATCTAGTGGACGTGGCGGTTCAGGATTTTAATGAGAACTAAGGAGAACGTGATGATCACTTTTATGATGTGGAGCTTTTTACAATGCCGGATAAGTAACCAACACAACACACGACTCTTTATTATTGGGTATCGGTTCAAATTAAAAAATACCACCATTTATAAAAGGAAATTGATTATTTCCTTATCAAACTTTATGTTCCTTAATCAAACCTCAAAGAACCCTAACTATTCATCGTTTCTAAATTTCTCCAAAATTCTATGCAATGGATGCTTCTCATCACAATGCTAATCCAACAACTACTAATGATGATGAAGTATCGCAACCGATGATGAAGATCCAAACCATTAATATTCGTCTAGTTCCATCCCTTTATCAATACCCGGAGAATTTACGGATGCTTGTTCAAACTTTGAACAACTATGTACTATTGATTGCTCTTTCCTCATCGTTTGCAATCCCGATGGAATGACTTTCAATTGCGGCTTCAATCGCAGTTTTCAACAAAACTACTAAGGTGGTTACGTTCCACCTCTCGAATTCAAAAACAAAGAAGCTCACTCGGAAGTAGTTTTCCCAATTTCTGAAATTACCAACATCGGGTACTTTCTATGAAGTTACAAATGATTATGTGGTTCATATGTTCAACGAAATGGGGCATCAACCTACCTCACTAGAATCAGTCATTTTAAGAAGTCTATTCCTCCCTGTGTTTGGATCTTTTTGTTTGGAATTGTACTAAGGTGTTTAACAGGAAAAAGCTTTGGGCTTGACATGGCTAATCTTTAAGTATACTCAGCCATAGTAGGATCGTAATATGGTTTGAATGTGGATTATGCTTCACATCTATGGGAAGAGTTTGGAACTTCGATCTCACACACGAATCTAACAACTGGTGTTTCGAGTTCTCGATTTTGGTACTTAATTTTACAGGAGGTTTATAATCAAGAGAATATTCTTGTTCCATCTGCTGTCGAAACTTTCGAGTTTCCAATAATGTCTGCTCCAAGGGTTTTTTTGGATGATCCAAATGTTTTTCCCAATGTTGCTCGCATTCCGGATTCGATGCTCAAGCTCGTGGATCCCAAAAATCAACTGTTGGTGTAATACTTGGCCTCCATTGATTCTTCTAATCCAACTGGGGTTCTTCCAAAAAAAGGGGTAGAAGGAACATATAAAGATTAAAAGGCTCCAAAGAAAAAGAAACAAGTCAAAAAACCACAATATGTGGAGCAGGAAATTGTCAAAGAAATGATACCCACGAAAACTAGGGTTCTTAAAAGAACGAAGAAACCACCAAAGAAGCCTTCTGAATCTCCAATCAAGACAACTACAAAAGAACCGGTAGTCGAAAGTGCTGAGCCCAAGGATGTTGAATTTTCAAATCCTATTTCTTCTCAGGGTGGTCCAAAGAAGGTTCAAAAGCCAAAATTTACCAGGAGGGGTGTTCTATTTCGTGAAGTACCAGTTCCTGGCTCACCAGACTCCAAGAAGCATCGAGCTATTGATATGGCAAAAAAGTTAAACAAGAAGAGACGTTAAGTTAAATTTCCACTTGAGAATGTGATAGTCGAAATTGAGCATGAAAGTGACAGTGACAGGTCAAATATTCGAATCAAGGATTCGTATATTGGTTCACCTCAAAGGGATTCTCCTATCAAGTTTTATTTTGAGGAGACAGTGAATCCTAATGTCACTATAAACATATCTAATATGGATACACACATCTACTCGGGTGATCAACATCAAACAAATATCCTTGAGAAGACATTAGTCACCCCATCCAGGGTTTCGAATACCAAGTCCGGTAAGGAGGAGTTCAGAACTCCAGACATCACTGTTGACTTATCTAATAAGGGCAAAAATGTCAACATGGATGAAGGGATACTCAACAATGAATCTACTTCACTCATATCTACAGTCAAAACTTCAACAAACTTACCACCACCATCATCACCCATTCTCACCTCAGTTACGGTTTCGACTATATCACCAAAAAAAATTGGTGTCCTGCAATAACCAGTCACCACTCCCTTCTCATCTCAATCTACTAAAAATTCACCTCAAGAAAACGAAGTTGATGATGACGATGTCATGGTTTCATTTGCAGAGATTCAATTCGATCAAGAAGAAGAAAATATTCCTGATGAATTGATCATGTCAGGTAAACAATTCAAGATCCTCAATTCAAAAATCAATTCTCTTCTTCAAGTTTCTGCAGATACTGGAGGAAAGCATTATGTAACTGGGGTCGAAATGGAATACATGATGCAAGCTCAAGAATCTCGTTTGAGAGAGTTAATTGAGGGAATTGAGCAGAAACAAGCAGAAATATTAGCTTTTCATTCCAAGAGCTATGATTATGAAATTCAAAAGCTTCGTGATGTTGCTAAGGAACGTCATGCACTTTTCATGGAAAAGGTCACTGAAACGAAGTTGTCTCTTGTTGACAAGGTTGCTAAGATGAATTCTTTGATGTCAGAAGAAGTGAAGAAAATGGAAGAAAACTACAAGTTGTTACATGGTAAAGTTTATGTGATTAATGTTGTTGTTACTCGCTTGGTCGAGTTTAACAATGAGTACACAAAACAGCTTGAAGCCAAGTCATAGAAGGATGCAATGGTGTTTGAAAAGATGGAATAATTTCTATCTGGTATTAAGGAAATTTTTTCAAAGGTTGATCTTTCGAATCAATCAAACATCTATTCACAATCTCTTTCACAAATGGTTTTAAACATCGAATCAAACATGAAAACTGAGCTCGCTCGAATCCTTGATTTGGTACTTCATTTACCAACCAATGCTCCATGAAGCCTGTAATGGTGTCTTCGACTACAACAACCTCTACAACAGCTAATGTGCCAAAAGCTCCATCAAAAGGCATTTCGATTAATGAGGGAGAAGGAGGTTCAAGTTAATCTCATGTTAAAACAACTTCAACAATTGATCCAAAAGACAAAGGAAAGGTTATTCTGATAGAACAATCGGATGAAGAAAAGAAGAAGCAACAAGCAGTGGAATTGGAATGACAAAGGCAAATCAATATGATTCTTCATCAAAGGGAGAATGATCCATCAACCCTAAACAATGGTGATCAGAACAAACACTGGTGTTATGAAACCATTGAAATCGTAGTGTTGAGGAAGAATGATGAATTCCTTAAAAGGCCGAAAAGACCTTTGAAACTGAAAATTATGACTTTAATCAACTCGATTTTCCTATCAACCACCAGTTGTTCACATCTCTATAGTTCAAAGTAGCAGATAACTTCAAAGATCAAAATGAATATGGAACTTGAAGATTCTTTTTCATGTTATCTTGGCCGAAAATGAAGATGATGTGTGGTCGTTGGTGAAAATAGTGAAAGTGATGAAGATTGAAAGGGATGCCTTGTTCGAGGGTCTGCTTCAAAATTGTCAATATTCAGTTGTGAGGGCTAACAACATGGAGTTCGAATTCACAATTGCAGACTTTCCATTGATGAACCTAAATGATCTTATTCCGATAACCAAGATCCTATTCAAGGTGGATGTGTCGAAGATCCCTGAGTCAAATCAAAATGATTTCATCATTGGCTTTGGTCGTATCAAGGCTTTTCTGGAGAGCTACTACAAATATCTGACCATTACTGATAATGATCTTGCCTTGGCAATCAAGAAGAATGCGAAAGTGCCTCAAACTCTAGCAAAGGCAAAGTTGAACATCAACGAATTTGAGGATGATGAAATTATCCATCAACTTTATGGTATGGTTTCTCAGGGAAAGAACAAGAGGGGGAATTTCATGAAGTTTTTATTTCAACTCACTGATCTTGAAAGATAAAAAAATTCCCACTTCACCAACATCCTGATTCTCATCAACAACTACAAGAAGAATGATGTTGAAGACAAGGAAACAATAAGGAAGATTCTTTTGTGGTATATGGAAGTCAGAAGGGAGATACTATAGACTATGAATATGATTTTTTAATTTTGACTACTCTCACTAAAGGGGAGATTGTTGGGGTCGAATGTGTATAGTGAGGAGTCGAAGTAGTCAGAGTCTGTAAGGTGTTGAAATCAGCATTACATTCGACAATCAATTCTCTTTCATAGAAGCAAAGATTTCAGCTGTGAGATGCTTGTTTCAATCCATAAATGTATTTCTCAAGCTTACATTCTCTATTTGGATACTTTGCATCTACAAAACCCTATGGCTGACTCATGTAAACATCTTTAGCCAACTTCCCGTTAAGGAAGGCAGTTTTGACGTCCATCTGCCATCTTTCATAATAATGAAAAGCAGCTATGGCGAGCATTATCCTGATAGATTTTATCTTGGTCACTGGTGAGAAGGTCTCATCATAGCCATTCCCTGGGGTTTGAGTAAAGCCCTTCGCAAGCAATCGTGCTTTGAAGGTGTGTATCTTTCCATCCATTTTAGTCTTCTTCATGAATACCCATTTGCAACCCACTGTCTTTCGACCAGGTTCTTGATCAACCAAATTCCAAACTTGGTTATCATATATGGATTGATCTTGCTATCCATTGGCTCTTTCCATTGGGCAGCCTCAAGGTCTGCCATTGCTTCCTTGTAGTTAGCTGGCTCGTCCAAATCCACCAGTGTATGGTCACTAACAAACGTGTCACCATCTGTAGTTATATGGAAATCATGAAACTTAGGTGGCATGCTAACTCTACTAGAACGAAGAAGATGTAATGAATTTTCAATGTGATCAAATGGAACTTCTTCCTCTGGTTGAGTGCTAGAGTCTTCCAAGGTTCCTTCATTTGTTGACTCTCGAATCTCTTCAAGGTTACTCATACTCCCACTGTCCTCTTTTCATATGAGCTCTCTCTCACGAAAGACTCATCTCCATGCTACAAAAACTATGTTCTCATTAAGTCTATAGAACAAATATCTAAAAGATTTCCTTGGGTAACTAATGAAAATATACCTCTCACTTCTAGGTTCTAGCATGTCGTGAGTCTCTCGGTTAACGAAAGCTTCACAACCATATACCTTGATATGTTCTAATGAGGGAACCTTCCCTGTCCACATCTCGTGAGGTGTTTTGGCAACCTTCTTGGTAGGGATGAGAGTGAGGATATGGGTGGCTGTCTCAAAGGAATACCCCCAAAAAAGAAATGGGAAGAGAATCTCGACTCATCATGGAACGAACCATGTCTAACAGGGTCCGATTACACCTCTCAGCTACACCATTAAGTTGTGGTGTCCTACGAGGAGTCAATTGTGAAACTATTCCACATTCCTTGAGATAGTAGTGGAACTCGATACTAAGATACTCTCTGCCTCTATCAGATCGAAGCATCTTTATCTTCATGCCCAATTGATTCTCGACTTCATGTTTAAACTCTTTGAATTTTTCAAAGGTTTCTGATTTATGCTTGATTAAGTAGATATAGCCATATCTGCTATAATCATCTGTAAATGTTACGTAAAATCGATTAGCATTCATTGTGGTTATATGAAGGGCCTACACATATCTATGTGTATGAGATCCAACGAACCTTCACCTCTTTCATAAGATCCAGTGAAAGGTGATTTTCTTATCTTGCCCAAAACAAAAGACTTGCATTCATCATCTAGCCTTAAGTCAAATGATTCCAACACTCCATTATTTTGTAGTTGGGAGATGTGTTTCTTGTTAATGTGCCCAAGATGACAATGCCACAAGCATGCCTTGTCAAAACCATTATACGAATCAATATGAAATACACTATTACCTAAGTTATTAACACAAATCACACTTTCATACACACCATTACAAGGTAAAGCTTCAAACATAAAAATACATTTTATAAGCCAAAATCAATCCATTCATATCACTAAACGAATATTGAAAACCTTGTCTAAATAGTGAATGAAAAGAAATAATGTTTCACGTCATTTCTGAAGAATAACAACAATCAACTAAATCTAACCTAACATCACCACCAAGCACAAGACTATAAATTCCAATCTTGGTAACACGAGAATATCGCTTATTTCCCATGATTAGATTTATCCTTCCATGCTCCACCTCTCCACTTTATCTAAGCCCCTGCAAATCAGAATAAATGTGAAAACCACATCCTGTATCAAGGACCCATGAATGAGTAGGTTGTGAGTTATTACTTTGAATAGTGTAAATACATGCCGACGATGGCTTCACCTTGCCATCCTTGATGTCCTTCAAGTGCTTGGGGTAGCTTCATTTCTAATTTCCCTTATCATTGTAATAGAAGAAAATGGACTCTTTTGGATCTTCTAACAGAAGGAATGTCATAACTAGGCTTTGCTTTTGGTCTATTGCTAGATAACCCAACATGGGCCTTGCCCTTCCAGATCTGCTTAGGAGAACCTTTCCTTTTCCTTCCTTTTTTCCCAATAGCAAGGAAAAGAGCATTAGTAGAGGTAAGGGTTTGATTCTTCTTCATTCCTGACTTAGTTGTCCGCAACAGGCTGTAGAGTTGGGCCAATGTGGTTTCTGTATTGTTCAAATGATAAGCCAAAATGAACTTATCATAACAAGGTGGCAAGGAATTAAGAACCATATCAATGGCTAACTCCTCATCAAATTTCACAATTAGCCTTTCAAGGCACTCCACATATCTATGCATCCCTTGCACGTGACTGCAGAATAACACTCCTTCCTTCAATTTGCAAGCCATTAGGGATTTGACAACCTCATACTTTTCTTGACGATCCCCCTTGTGAAACTTTTCCACAAGATCCAATTCATCTCGTATGGCTAGTAATCCTCATAGAACTTTTTCAACTCAAGAATCATGATGGCAACCATGATGCAAGCAACCTTAGTCGCGTCGTCGTAATTTTTCTTGTAGGAGGCTATTTCTTCACGAGTAGTAGTGCTCTCATCGATCTCGATGATTTGTTTCTTAAGGACATACTCTTTTCGCTCGTATCGAAAAGCCATCTTGATCTTGGCATCCAATCATTGTAGTTGGTGCCATCCAATGTCACCTTGGACACGATTGAGACTAGTGAGAAGTTGTGGGTAGAGTTTTGAGAAGCAGAAGCATCACCAAAAGTAGACATCTTATAAAGAAATATAAGATTTAGTTAGATGACAATAATCCTTAATATTTTAACCCATAGTAAATATTTAAGGCTAGGATCTAAAATAACAATTAACAACTAAGAAGAGGGATGTCGTAATCTTATCGCGAATTTATGAAGGTAGATAAAAACAATTTACCAATTTCAAACTATGAAATTCCTAAATCTTTTGAGATTCAATGAACCTTATCAATGGAATGTTTAATCTCAAATCATGTTCTTCTCTTTGTGACTTGGATGCCGAGGATCACAAACAAGATGTGATTAACCATGCAAATACGTTTGGCACTCTCGATGTCATTTATCATCTCTATTTAATGTGTCGACTAACCACACGCACTCCATTAACAATGATAATTTTCGAGATGCCCATTACTACTCTTTATAGTCACTATTTGTGTGTCAGTTAACCACACACGCTCTACTAACTACATATAAAGTATAATGTGCAATCGCATGGATTAGCATATTTTTCACATTTTTTCTAAAGTAACTAAGAGTGGGATTTTTCAAAAATAGTTTAGTTACCTTACATGATTATAATTATTAATGAGATTATGTCTTATCAAACCCGTTCAGCTAACGACCCTCCACCATACAAGAGAGCGGTGGGTGAGAGTGGACACCCAATAGCGGTATTTTATAGGTCGCTTCCTTAAACTCCCCTTATAGTATGGATTTGTGAATGAGGCGTACTAATGATTTGACTGACTTTGTCTCATACATATAATATATTAAACTTTTAATAATACATGTATAAGGTGTATTTTAAAACTTTTCTAAAATAATAGGTTTAATTATTAATTATCCAAATTAAACAACTAATTAATTAATCTTTAAACCAAATATGATATTAATATTAATATTTTAATTAATCAAATAATTAAATGTAATTAAATCATACGGATAATTCACAAATTCAAGATATAGGATATCTGATTACCACCATAAATATTTAGTTTCATACAATTAAAAATATTATGTAAGGCAATTATCCTAATCAATTTGAATTAAGCAAAACAATTTGCTGATCAGAGGGTTCACCACGGTGTGGCATTGGATTGCCACGTTGTAGTAGAACAAGGAAAAACGCGGATCAAAAGTTCCCCATGTCTTGGTAGCAAAGGCCCATGACGTGGTGCCATAACAGAATGTTGATTATTTCAATTCTCCAAGTCGAGTTTTGTTTAAGTTCAAGCAATGCACCATCAATTGTTAGACAACCAAACGCTCTGATACCACTGATGGGTTTTACATGTAATAAAGCGGAAAAATCATTATCTAGTCATAACACTATTAAAGTAACATTTTATTGAACAACAAAAACCTTATAAACCCAAACTAATTATCATAAACAAGTTAGGGACTACATACCTTTTGATTACTCTTGTAGATAATCAATGAATTCCTTTTTCAATTTCTCTAGGAAACAAGCACCAAAAATCTCATGCCTCTTATGGTTCACACCCAAACCCTAGCAACTAAGGATACTTGAAGAGATAGGAGAAGAGAGGAAAATTTTCGGCTATGCTCTTAGCAAAAGTAGTGGCAAAAAATTAGAGGGTTTAAGGCCCTATTTATAGTTGCCCTAGGAATCCCTAGAAACCCTAATTTGAATATAATATTATTATTTCAAATTAGGTGATTATTAAAACTTCTAATTACATTCAAGAGATATTCTAGAAACCCTAGAATTATCCTCCAAACTGTCCACCTCTTGTGGAAGTTTCTGCAATACCTTTTGTTCAACTATTGAACAATTATAGCTTAGGTCCTTACACTTTTAGTTAATCCAATTAATCCAAAAATTAATTCGAATTAGTTTCTGATTAAATCTTAATTAAAAAATATTATTTCTTATTAATATATTATTCTCATAATATATTAATAAATCATTTATTGCTATTTATTAACCATATAATAAATCAATAAATCGGTCTCACTCTAAAAGTCATCCTATTCAATCACCAGGTTTAAGGGCAACCCAAAATGACTTTACTAATAGTTTAAGTATATACAAATTTAGTTATTGCCTTAGACACTTAATCCAACATTTACAACCACGAATATAGTTGTAAACCATTGGAGGCAATGCTCATCTCAGTTCACGGATGCACCTTTTGTCATTTGCTTCTTTCTTCATCCGTGTTACAGTCACATTTTCATTATGAACAGTTGTTCCAACAACTTCAACTACAGTCGCATGAAATGGACCATCCCTGATTGGCGCCATAGATTTTCATCGATTCTTGTCATATAATATTCCATATGATCCTTCCCATTGATCATACTAATCTGGAAGCAACATCGGGGTTTTGTGGAATTTGTGTAGTTCATCATTGTGTTCATGTTCATGTTTATCATTGATTTGATAAGAAAGAATAACAAATTAAATTGGATTGAAATCAAATCAGAATGACTGAATCTTGATTGCAGAATCATATAATCTCAAATAGTGTTCGAAGAAAAATGATTATCAAACGCGGAAGTTGTTGAATTCAGAAAAATTGAATCAACAAATGTAATCGAAAAAGAAATTCTCTAAACGATTTGATGATTCCTGCTCTGATACCACTTGATTGGTCAATAATTCAATCAAATAATGATTTCGTAAAGTAAAATGAACACGAAAGGTAAATAAATATGTTTAAGCTCTTGATTGTCTGGAAATGTAACATACATGTTTAGTTATCGTGTTATGTAATTTTAAAAGTGAATAATATTATGAAATATTATATAATTATGAGTATTGAGTTCTAACGGATAGTTTTTACTACAAATGAAGTAAAACTATGTTTAGAATCATCCAGAATAAAGTAGTACAATGGTAAAAAGACAGACGAAAACGGACATCGGATGAAGAAGTTATGAATTTTTAACGGATTTTCCTGTCCCGGTCTGTTAAAAATAATAATATTAAAAATAAAGTCAAAGTTAGCCGACGAAGTCTTAACGAAAGTTGTAGAATATTATATCGCCTACGCGTGCATATAAAGAACGTCAAAAACGGAGCCCGTATGCGAAAGTTATGGATTTTAGAAGTTCGGGGCACAATTTCCGAGAAATCTCGCATGGATAAGGTCCGATCTCGGTGAGTCACCCGCTGTGTCCGACGCGTGTCGCCTGCTGATTTGACCGAAGATGTGGTCAAATGGCCTTCCGACGCGCCTCGCATCTGACTCTGCCCCGTGTCCGAAGCGTTGGACCAATCCGGTTCCGATGCGTGCCAGATCCGAGCCTCGCTGTCCTCCTTCCCTTCGCGTGTAGCCTCGCACAAGCCACCTGGAGCCCCTCGCTGCTTCCGCGTGTCCACCTTCGGCCGAAGCCTCCCCTATAAACAGAAGAGCTACGAGCCTTGCTGAGTAATTTTGAGAAATTGCCATTTTTCACCCCAAATTTCATATTTCCACTATTTCAACTTCCCCCGAAGCCCCGGAATTATTTCCAACGCCCGAAACACGCCCCGAAGTTCCCGAAGACCGCGAAAAATTTATCTTTTCGGTTTTGAAGCCCAACCCTCGCAAGGCCCGGTTATCAAGAAAACTCTCGGTTTTCAACGAAGAAAGCTAATTATAGTAACGAAGTGCTGCCCAAAATATCATTTATTCCTTCGGTTATTTCACAGTGAGTTCAATATATAGGAACAATTGTATGTTATGTGTTATATGTGCTAAGTGCTTTTCCGTGTTATCATCTCGTGTTATTATTTCCGCTATTTTGATAGCAAAGTTGTACCTTTGGCCATATGATCAGTGAAAGGACTTAGATTCACAGTGGTATTGGTATGTAGCCTCTGGCCATGTAGGGCATGTCTCCGTAAGAGAATGACTTCTATTCTATGGCATTGGCAGATGATTAGACAGGGCTATAAGCCTAAAATCTACCAAAATGTTTAAATCAGAAAGTGTATGTCTTCTGTGCCATTTGGGTCGAAGCTTTATTGATCGTATATCTTTGTATCAAATCATTAATTGATATGTAAAGTTTGTCACATGATTCACATATGCCTTTGTTGTTCCTTGTTTCTCTTTGCTTCTTCCATATTGAAGTATATATATGGCATAACGTTATATTGTATCTATTATTGAACTCACTAAGCGTCACCGCTTATCCCTCTTAGTGTTTAACAATTGCAGGTAATAAGAATCCAGTATAGTCATATAATGTTGGAAGATTTAGAATAGTTTATACTATTACTTTTGTACTTGAGTTTACGTATGTATAAAAGCTTAAATATCCTGGCTAGTTATGTAATATACTAAAACTTAGTCGGTTTTTATCCAGTCTTATGTAATCAAATTATCAATGTAAAATATTGTTTTTTTATGAATATGCATGTAGCATGTTTTGGAGTAACAATTGTCAAGTATGAAAGTTTGGGTCTTTCAGAAATACGAAAGTTTAGAAAGGGGTTCTTTCAATCATGGTATCAGAGCGGTGGTTTAAGTGAACTAAATTCCACTGATTGGTATTTAGACTTAAACCGTCAGAAGTTCAATCTATGAACGGATTCATTAGGAGTATATGGATACAAACCATATGAAAGACTTTAGTAAAGTATTAGGTAATAATAAATCCTAATATTCTAAAATACTATATTACTCCAAATTTTCATAAGAATGGCTGAACAGGAAGGTAGCCATACCCCTGAGGTGGGTGGAGGTCCTCAACCTGGTGAAGTAAATACTCTAGTATCTCCTCGTGAGGAGCGACTATTGGGTAAACTTACTGGTATTATTCGGCAGACTTTCGATGAACACAAAAAGAATGGTGATAAAGGAAAAGAGAAAGCCACTGGAGAATCTTCAAAAGGGGAGGTGAAGCGTCCCTCGTTCAAAGATTTCAAGAGTAGTGGTGCTACAGAGTTTTCAGGTTTACTTAATCCAATTGTTGTTCTTACCTGGATCCAGAACACATAGAAAGTGTTTCGTATTTCGCATGTGGATAATGAAGACAAGGCTAATTATGCTTCTGTTATGCTAGTCGGAGAAGCCTTGGTCTGGTGGGAAGCAACATATGAAGCTCTCAACGAGTATGACCAGGAGAATTTATCCTGGGAGATGTTCAAAACTCGTTTGCTAGAGAAGTATTGTCCTCTAGACATGAGGAGGAGATTAGAGAAAGAGTTTCTTGAGCTTAAGCAAGAAGGAATGACCGTGAATGAGTATGAAACTCAATTCAATCAAAGAGCACAGTTTTCCGCAAAGTATATCCCAACTGAAGACGATAAAATTCAGTTATTCTTGGATGGACTGCGGTATGAGATCCGCGATTTCGTAGCTAATCGGGATGTTATGTCCTTTGACAAAGTTGTTGAGTATGCTCGAAAGCGTGAGCATGAATTAGAGATACGTGGTGCCACTTTTTCTGTTCCAAAGCATCCACGTATCGATCTAACTGTTCCTATTTCCTCTATTCCACCAGCTCGATCGGTTCAATCTGATTCTAATACAAGAGAACAATCTCAGAGCGTCGTTCGTGGTCGTGATAGATCACAATCTTTTTCTATTCAATCGCCATCATGTCGCATTTGTGGAAGGAATCATCCGGGCCAATGCAAAATAGACAAGGAATCCTTTGTCTGTTATGGATGTGGAAAACGAGTCACATAAAGCCAACTTGCCCAAGGAAGGATGTTACTTGTTATACATGTGGTATTACTGGCCACAAGAACATTTTTGCCCCACTCTTACAAGTCAAATGGCGGGGAGTCAAGCTTCCGTTCAACAACCAAAGAATACTCCAAAGGAGTAGGTGCCAAAAGCTAAGGGCCGTGCATTCCAGATTACCACAGAGGAGGCACGCGAGGACCCGAATGTTGTGACGGGTACATTTCTTGTCAACTCTAGACCTACTCACATCTTATTTGATTCTGGTGCCTCAAATTCTTTTGTGTCTCATGAATTTGCGCATTCTTTTCAAATTTCTTGCTATGCACTCGTACAACCATTTCACGTAGATACCATAGGAAGTGTATCATTACTTGCTGGTAAAGTCCATAGAGACTTTTTCATGGAAACTGAAGGTTATAGTTTTCTTGTTAACCTGATTCCCATCTTCTTGCCCAACTTTGATAATATTCTCGGCATGGAATGGTTGTTAAAGAACACACTCAGGCGTGAAAATTTCTTTGTGAAAACTTATAAATGGTGACTTGGGAACTGCAAGACAATACTTGGGACGAGTATGAGTAGGTGTGAATAGTAGTAGAGGCCTATACTACTGGAAGCACAGGACTCACACTTGGATCAGGGAAAGTTACAAGGTTACCAAGAAACTAGTAATCGATTCCGTTTTTGTTCGAGTATGTCATTACCTTCGTTTCGGTGATGACTAAGAAGATGATTTTCGTTCAGACCTTAATGGTCGTAAAGAATCGAGTCCGACTAAAATAGATCTGCGAAGTGAGGTGATTGGTTCAGAGAACCATGTCTCGTATAGTGACGAAATTTTAGTCAGAGAATTGAAGAATGAGATGGTCACACGGAGAGAACAATTCAAACGGTAGAAGATATGCTTTGTGCATATGTCTTAGAGTTGGTGCACGTCAAGTGGAAACACCATCGAGGCCCAAATTATAATTAGGAAAATAAGAATGAGATAAGAGCGAAATATTCCCAGTCATTTTTATCGTTATGATTTCGGGGACGAAATCCGCAAAAGGAGGAGGTATTTGTAACATACACGTTTAGTTATCGTGTTATGTAATTTTAAAAGTGAATAATATTATGAAATATTATATAATTATGAGTATTGAGTTCAAACGGATAGTTTTTACAAGAAATGAAGTAAAACTATGTTTAGAATCATCAAGAATGTTTTGGAAGTCTTATGAGATTCCGAACATTAGGCAAATATTGAAATTTAACGAAAATATAAAATTTGAAATAAGTAAAATTTTATTATTGAAAGTTGTAAAGAATCTCGTTAGAAACAATTAGGCGAAAACCTCATCGAAATCTGAGTTATACGAAGAAGTTATGACCAATCGAAGATCCACAACAAAACCGACACGGCACCGAATAACGTAAAAAGTGAGTTTTTGATAAACTACTTTTTAGCCTTGGTGATCTAAACGAAAGTCGTAGTATTTGTTAAACCGAGAATTTTTCATAAAAAGAACGCCCAAATCTGACTTCGTATAAGGAAGTTATGATTTTTCTAAGTTTCGGGATAGAGTAGACAACTAAAAACTCGAATTTTAGATCGATTGATTTTTAGCCGATACAACCTAAACGGGAATCGAAGGTCTCGTCAATAGTAGTACAATGGTAAAAAGACGGACGAAAACGGTCATCGGATGAAGAAGTTATGAATTTTTAACGGATTTTCCTGTCCCGGTCTGTTAAAAATAATAATATTAAAAATAAAGTCAAAATTAGTCGACAAAGTCTTAACGAAAGTTGTAGAATATATTCTCGCCTACGCGTTCATATAAAGAACGTCAAAAATAGAGCCCGTATGCGAAAGTTATGGATTTTAGAAGTTCAGGGCACAATTTCCGAGAAATCTCGCATGGATAAAGTCCGATCTCGGTGAGTCACCCGCTGTGTCCGATGTGTGTCGCCTGCTGATTTGACTGAAGATGTGGTCCAATGGCCTTCCGACGTGCCTCGCATCTGACTCTGCCCCGTGTCCGAAGCGATGGACCAATCCGGTTCCAACGCGTGCCAGATCCGAGCCTCGCTGTCCTCCTTCCCTTCTCGTGTCCGAGCCTCGCACGAGCCACCTGGAGCCCCTCGCTGCTGCCGTGTGTCCACCTTCGGCCAAAGCCTCCCCTATAAATAGAAGAGCTGCGAGCCTTGCCTAGTAATTTTGAGAAATTGCCATTTTTCACCCCAAATTTCATATTTCCACTATTTCAACTTCCCCTGAAGCCCCGGGATTATTTCCAACACCCGAAACACGCCCCGAAGTTCCCGAAGACCCCGAAAAATTTATCTTTTCGGTTTTGAAGCCCAACCCTCGCAAGGCCCGGTTATCAAGAAAACCCCCGGTTTTCAACGAAGAAAGCTAATTATAGTAACGAAGTGCTGCCCAAAATATCATTTATTCCTTCGGTTATTTCACAGTGAGTTCAATATATAGGAACAATTGTATGTTATGTGTTATATGTGCTAAGTGCTTTTCCGTGTTATCATCTCGTGTTATTATTTCCACTATTTTGATAGCAAAGTTGTACCTTTGGCCATGTGATCAGTGAAAGGACTTAGATTCACAGTGGTATTGGTATGTAGCCTCTGGCCATGTAGGGCATGTCTCCGTAAGAGAATGACTTCTATTCTATGGCATTGGCAGATGGTTAGACAGGGCCATAAGCCTGAAATCTACCGAAATGTTTAAATCAGAAAGTGTATGTCTTATGTGCCATTTGGGCCGAAGCTTTATTGATCGTATGTCTTTGTATCAAATCATTGATTGATATGTAAAGTTTGTCACAAGATTCACATATGCCTTTGTTGTTCCTTATTTCTCTTTGCTTCTGCCATATTGAAGTATATATATGGCATAACGTTATATTGTATCTATTATTGAACTCACTAAGCGTCACCGCTTACCCGTCTCAGTGTTTAACAATTGCAGGTAATAAGAATCCAGTATAGTCATATACTGTTGGAAGATTTAGAATAGTTTATACTATTACTTTTGTACTTGAGTTTACGTATGTATAAAAGCTTAAATATCCTGGGTAGTTATGTAATATACTAAAATTTAGTCGGTTTGTATCCAGTCTTATGTAATCAAATTATCAATGTAAAATATTGTTTTTTATGAATATGCATGTAGCATGTTTTAGAGTAACAATTATCAAGTATGAAAGTTTGGGTCTTTCAGAAATACAAAAGTTTAGAAAGGGGTTCTTTTAGGAAATAGTAAAGGTAAAGGTTACAATGTGAGTTATAGAAAAGCACTACCTATAACCTCTACTACAGTACTATATATAGTACCCTCAACAGACACAAAAGTATAGAGAGACTTCGACATTCAAATTGTTACAATATATTTGCTCTCTAAAAGACATAGATATATTGAAGGTGCGTAACATTTGATATAGACTACAAGACACTAATTTCGACATACAAACGATAAGACTTAGACAGTGAATATCTTCACAACAAAACTATCCTTTACATAAGGGCTTTATGATGGTAGAAATCATATTAAGCTTATGGATCATGACTCCTTTATGGATATGTAAGAATTAACATCCTCCAGGTTTTGGGAATCCCTTCATTCTTAAGCCTAATCAATTTTCATGGGTTCAATTACTTGAATTGAATCCTTGATTTTGATTAATAAGATGTGTTGTGGGCAATCTCAACCACCATGTAACATCCCAAAAATCATTATAAAAATTTCATTTTCAAAACCATATAATAACCCATAAGTCATACAAAACATGTGTTCAAAAAGCCATAATCATAAATAAGAATATCCCAAAATCATTTTATTAATAGATTATCTTAGGATGATATGAACAATCACGCTTTCACCTTGCCCCGATCATTTAATGTACCTGAAACCATAAAATCAAAATGTAAGCCAAATCTTAGTAATTTTTCCTTATTATACTCGTGGTTCAAAGGCACCAATGTCGACCCACTAGGTTGTGTTATGTATCCTGATATATAGGATGATGTTATGTTGTGGTGATCTGTTAGATGCGTAGATCTATATGAATTCTTTTATTTGCTGGTTATATGTTTATCTGTTGCATATGTTGACATAGTGCGGGTGGGTTGAGGCGATCCTGCTTTGTGTTGTAGGACAACAAACCCATGGGCAATCCAGTCGAGAGACCGTGGGCCAGGGGTAATCCAATTGGGAGACTGTGGATGCAGCATGCATGTATATGTTTTTCTATGTGGGGTATTTTGGGGGAAAACTCAGTAAGCTTTGGCTTACAGTTTGATTTTATGGTTTCAAGTACATCAGATGATAAGGGCAAAGCGAAGGCATGATTATGCACATCATCCTCAGACATTCTGTTAATAAAATGCTTTTAGGAAACTCTGATTTATGATTATGGTTTTTGGAACACATGTTTTGTATGACTTATGGGTTATTATATTGTTTTGAAAATGAAATTTTAATATGATTTTTGGGATGTTACAAGTTGGTATCAGAGTTCTGGTTTGAGAGAATTATATGAACACTTGTGGGATTCCAGCCTCAAACTAAGGTTCTGCAAAATATTTTTTCAAAACTAACCACAAATGGACCAACAGGAAGCATGCTCAGCCGAAGCCAAGGAAAGTATTTCCCAAGATATCCACACTTGTTCTGTGAATTGATGATATGATAGAATTGCATGCTAGTTGTAGGCATAAGGATCTATAGGAATTGCATGATAAAGATGCATGATTTATGATGCCTGATATCCTAGGAGAAATTCTTAATATGCTATATGGAACTAACATTATTACTATGGTTTCTTAGTGTGTGCACCATAGTTGTACATAACTAAGATTTTATAGCCTGAGAACGTTTGATTTATCCTTATTTCCTATTCCTCGTCTGGTTATCGACTTAGGATATTATCAAGTATTCGACTGTCTGTCGAATCCAATGTTATGTATGATTAGCATGCACGAGCGACTACAGGGTTAGTGGAAGTTTCATGAGTGAGTAGGATTTGTATATGGCCAATATAAGGAGTGATTAGCCACTCTTGACAGAGTGAGTATAGGATATATGTGTATCCTATTATTTGGATTTAGCAGTCGAGTGGTCGTGATGATTCATTGAGACAAACACGAGTAGGTGTGGAAGGTAGTATGGGCCCGTACTACTAGAAGCACAAGACTCATACGTGTATCAAGGAAGTCACAAACCCTGAGGATTTAGTGATCTCGTAATGTTGTAATAGTATGAATTGTGACTTTTCTGATGTATTCTGGTTTGTTTTTCAGTATACCAATCACTAGAGGTTCTAAATCAGGAGTTGGCAGTCTAGAGAGGCCAGGATTAACTAACTATGAGATTCTTGAGATGATCACCACTTAGGTGACCATGGCTATTAGGGAGCTGATCCCATAGATGTGTGGGTCTGTCAATACCGTGATGATTGAGCTTTTTGATGAGATATATGTCGATGTTACTGAGGGTGCTGCTGCCACAGCCACTATAATTGTTGTTGCTACGAGACTCTAAGGGAGAGGGATGGTTCAGTATCAGGACTTCAGCAACACGAAGCCCCCGTAGTTCGACAGGGTCAAGGACCCGATTGTTGCTATGAGGTGGTTATCTAATATGGAGGGTTTTTTCTTCACTTGCTCATGCCCATAGGACCAAAAGGACAAGTTTGCCTTAAACCTTCTTTGTTTGGGGGCGAAGAACTGGTGGAAGTTGGTGGTCAGTGCTTATTCTCCTACAGAGAAAGTCGAAATGACATGGGAGTAGTTTACAGAGATGTTCTGTATAGAGTACATTAAATTGGTTCAGAGCGAGAGGTTAGCTCAGGAGTATCTGTCGATGAAGCAAATGACAGAGTTGGTAACGGAGATCGCCAAGATGTTTACTAAGACAACCCTTTTCTGCCCTGAGTATGCTGCTTCGGAGTAGGATCAGATGTCCTGTTACTTGATCATGCTCAAGACGGAGATTCATGAGTTTGTATTGACCTAGAGGTATAGCTCTCTCTTCGAGCTGCAGTCTTTCGCTCGGAGGAGAGAGATTGAGATTGAGACCCAGACTAGAGAGAAAATGCAGACCTCGGCTCAGACATAGCCAACAGTGAAGCAGTTCAAACCCAATGATTTGCGATCCGGAGGGTAGAGGGGTCGTACTTGTGGAAAGTGTGGGAAGATGCATGCGGGGGTGTGCTGATTTGTAGCAACATGTTGATGTTGTTGTAGGCACCGAGCACCAGGATTTGTTACCACTGTGATCAGGTTGTCCATGTGAAGGCCAATTCTCCATTGCTTGTTGCGAGGCTGGTTTAGGCACCGGCTCTGACCACTCCTCGAATCACAGATGGGCGTCAGGGGAGGGCTGAGGCCTCGAAGGCTAGGGGTCCTGCTTTTCAGCTCACAATAGAGGAGGCTAGGGCGACACCTTAGTTCGTTACTGGTATGTTTTCATTTGTTGTTTTGTCAAGTTATTTCCTATATGCTTATGATTGTATTTCTACTAGGTACCTTCTTAGTGAATTCCTTGCCTGGTCTTCTTCTTTTTAACTTGGGTGCGATTCAGTCCTTTATGTCTTAATCCTTCAGTAGGGGATTTGAAATGACTCATGGGGAGATGGAGTGTCCATTGCAAGTTTCCATCACCAACGAAAACAAGGTTTCTACTTCGAATGTTTTTCGGGATTGTAATTTGGAGATATTCGGGGTGTCTTACATGATCGACTTGATTCACATACCTATGTGGTATGTGTGCATGATTGTAGCGATGGACTGGTTGAGCAGATTTGGGTCCATGATCGACTGTGAGAAACAATTTGTGGTAGTTTGAACCCCAAGTGGGGGAGAACTGACTATTTATAGCGAGGGTACCAGGGTTGGTTTGGCCTTTAGTTCAGCTGCCAGGGATCGGCAATACCTTCAGCATGGATGTGTGGGTTACCCCGCATATGTGGTCGACACTCAGGTTGAGGCAAGTGGAGTTTAGGATCGATCTGATCCACGGTTCGACCCCGATTACTAAGGCTTTGTATCGCCTCGAACCACCAGAGATACATGAGTTGTCCTCTAAACTTCAAGATCTATTAGGCAAGCAGTTTATTAGACCGAGTAGTTCACCCTGGGGAGCATCGATTTTGTTTGTGAAGAAGAAGAATGGGTCTCATCGTATGTGTATAGACTACCGGGAGTTGAACAAGTTGACGATAAAGAATCGATACCCACTCCCTAGGATTGATGACCTCTTTGATCAGTTTCAGGATGCATCTTGGTTCTCCAAGATTGATTTGAGGTCGGGTTACCACCAGATGAGAGTCAGGCAGGAGGACGTGGAGAATATATCATTTTGAACTTGTTATGGTCATTACCACTTCGTGGAGATGTCGTTTGGGCTTACCAATGCACCAACAATGTTCATGGATTTCATGAACCAGGTATGCAGGCCAATGCTCTACCGGCCAGTTATTGTTTTCATTAATGATATTCTGGTGTACTCCAAGACCAAGGATTAGCATGAGGAGCATCTTAGGGAGCTTCTTGGGGTGCTGAGACAGAAGACGCTTTATGGAAAGTTCTCCAAGTGTGAGTTTTGGTGACGAGAGGTCCAGTTTCTAGGACATCTCGTCAATCAAAACAGGATTCTGGTCGAGCTGGCCAAGATCGAGGTAGTGATGTAGTGGGAGGTCCCGAAGTCCCCATCTGAGATTTGGAGTTTTTTGGGGTTGGTTGGTTACTATCGGAGATTTACTCAGGATTTCTCTAAGATTGTTGTTCCTCTGACCCGCCTAACAAAGAAGATCGTGGACTTCTGTTGGGGGCCTGATCAGTAGGTTGCCTTCGAGACTATAAGGAGGAGGTTATGTGAGGCCCTGGTACTGACCCTTCCTGAGGGTGTTAAGAATTTCGTGGTCTTTTGTGATGTGTCAATCACGGGTTTAGGGGCGGTACTCATGCAACAGGGTAGAGTCATAGCATATGCATCCATGGAGTTGAAGCCTCATGAGGTTAGATACCCAACGCATGATTTAGAGTTGGTGGCAGTGGTGTTTGCCCTCAAGATTTAGCGACATTATCTCTATGGGGTCCATTATACCATCAACATAGATAACAAGAGTTTGAGATATCTTATAGATCGGCCATATCTAAATATGAGGCAACACAAGATGGCTTTACGTGGTTAAGGATTATGATTGCGAGATTCTTTATTATCCGGGGAAGGCCAATGTGGTCGCCGACACTTTGAGCTGCTAGCTTGCCGGTACTCCTGTCTGAGAGCATTGTTTGAGGATGACTATCGACTCCCTACTTCTAGATTTGATCAGGGAGGCTCGATCCAAGGATTCAAGAGGGACAACTGGAAGGTGGAGAGGATCAGGGGTCAGATTGGCAGGTTTACCACAGACAGTCACAGGCCTTTGACCCAGTGCAGTCGGGTTTGGGTTCCCTTTTCTGGTGGGGTCTGGCAGACAGTGATGGAGGAGGCGCACAAGTCAGGTTCTCAATCCACCCTGGAGCCACAAATATGTATCGAGACTTGAGACTTAGCTACTGTTGGGTACAAAGTTCTCCATTATATGAATAGTGAAGGCTTGGCTTGAGAAGACCCACTTGCATATGGGATTGATGCCATGTGACATACGAAATAGAGAGAGAGGGAGAGAGAGAGAGAGAGAGAGAGAGAGAGAGAGAGAGAGATGTTAGCACCTCTATATATAGTGGGTTGCATACCATTTGTAGAGTGTGCTTGAGAGATGTAGCTCATAGAGAGTTTTTAGTGAGTTAATTATGTATACTAGACCTAGTTCCTTTTTTGTAAACACCTCATGATAATTGAATGCATCTTTTAGCACCCAAATCACCATGTTCTTGTGTCCTTACAATTCTGCATGCCAAATTAAATGCTCATAATTCACTACATTTGGTATCAAAGTGGGTCTTCGAAGATCAAAACGATTTTTGAGGAACCGGTTCTCAATTTGGCTACATTCAACACAATTGGAACGTTTATGGTGAGTCTCTCAATGATCTTCAAAATCTCTTTGATTCGTGCTTGCGTTATTGAATTTTTGATCATTTTGACTCATTGAATCAATGTTTTTTTTTAAAACCCAATTGTTATGATCCAATAAATTTTTCATAGATCAAGCCTAATCCAATCCAATCTTCTTTTGTTTCATTCAATTCTCAATTTGCTAATGTTCTTTTGAATCAAAATATGTCCCAATTGTTGGATTAATGTCTAAGTCCATAACTATAATTGGTAAGACTTGACCCGACCCGGCATGGTCCATTTGGGTTGCATGGCATCATGCATTTGGATAGACTATAATGAGAGAAATAACACTTAAGGTTGGTTAATATATTATAAGTTCTAATATATTAATAAGGTTATTTAATTAGTATTGATCAAGAATTAATTTGGAATTAATTAAGTGATCAAAAGGAGACTAATTAAATATATGGGTTGATTGTGTAAATCATTCATTCTTATATATGTGGGCTTGTGATCCAAGATTTCTTATGTTGGACTAAGTCCATGGGGTGACCCATGGATACTCCATGGAGGTTAAAATCCATAAAGCATAAGGAATGGGTAAAGTTATGAGTTACATGGTGTAACCCTAATAGCCACCATATAAAAGAATCCCATGGCTCAAGAAATCGTGCACTAATGTGTGAATATGAGGGCTAGACGATTTCAAGGAGTGTTCCATTTCTCTCAAGTCATTCCATGTGCATTTGGTGTTGTGTGAACCATTTGAGGTGTCACACTTGGGGCACTAGGCACTCAAGCTTCATGGAGACAAGCTACATCAAACAAAGGTATGTATTCTATCCATTTGATTACCCAAGTATCAAGTATTATATGCTAGATAGGGTAATACCTTGGAAAGTTCATAATTGCATGTATAATAGAGAAAACATAGATCCAAGGTATTTAGGGTTACATGTACACTTAGGAGTGTTAGAATGCGCAAAACCCATCAGTGGTGTCAGAGCCAAGGCTTGTTTTCTTGTTATACTTGCAAAATTAGCTGAAAAATCGAATTGTATTAGTTTAAAAGTTATGCTAATTACTTGAAAAAAATTTGATGTGAATTATCTTTGTTCATATGAGTTTATTAGATTAATAGAAAAGTTAATTGATTATGTGTTTTCAATCCATTTTAATCTAAGAGTTGATTCTAAAATGTGTTTTTGTAACTTGTCCTCAAGTTATATGAAAAGTCACATTTAAGTTTCATAAAACTCATAAAAAGTTGGCAATGGTTACAAAAATGAAGAGTCTTGTCCTCATTAAATGGTTTTATGACTCCATAACTTGTCCTCAAGTTATGGAGGTTCAAGAGTCACTTCATTAAATGATAAAATGTGTAACCTTAATTAGTTCCATAAGTTACAAAAATAAAGAAAAGTTACATTCTTTTATTAGATTAAAGTCTTCCATAACTTGTCCTCAAGTTATGGAACTTGAAGAGTTTTTTTTTTAATTAAAACTACTTTAAACACATAAGTTATGGAATTAATTAGTTTTGAATATTTTCAAAACTTGCCCTCAAGTTTTGGAATTTGTAAAGTTTTCCCCAAGAATACTTTAATTCCAAGTTAGCCCTTAGAATTTTAAAAGTTAAAATTCAACCCTTATACTTTATAGTATTATAAGTTAATAATAAATATATGTATAAGAGCAAGTCAGTCTTACCGTTAGTAGGCCTCACTCACGAAGCCGGTCTATAAGGGGGGGTATAAGGTTACTGCCTATAAAATGGCAGTTTAATGGGTGTCCACTCTCACCCACCGCTTCCTTGACTGGTGGAGGGTCGTTAGCCGAACGGGTAGGACAAGGACTATAATTCTCCCTTCATTAAAAGTATTAATGATAAATACTAAGTAACTAAACTTTTTATAAATTCCCAATCTTAGTTACTTAGGAAAATGTGAATACGGTGCTAATCCATGAAATTACACTTTGCACTTTGTTTAAACCGTTAGTGGAGCGTGTGTGGTTAACCGGCACACTAACCTGGATTTAACAAAGTAGGCAAAGGGTAACTTAATATTTATCATAGTATCGGTGGAGCTTGTGTGGTTAACCGGCACATCGATTGAGAGGTAAATATTAAGGGTACCAAGTATATTTGCATGGTTACTTCACACCTTGTTTTGTGATCCTCTGCATCCCAGTCACAAAACCTGAAGGGCACACTCGAGATTGAAACATGTCATTGAAAAGTTCAATGAATCTCAAAAGATCTAGGAGTTTCAAATCCAATTAAAAACCTAATTACATTATTTCGTTTTTCATGGTGGAAATTGGTAAATCGTCATTTACCTACCTTCAACTATTTTATAACTCGGATTACGGCATCCCTCTTCCAGTTATAAATAGGTTGTTGGATCCTAGCCTTAATATTTCATATTGGGTGTTATATTAAGGACTTTAGATCAACTATCTTGAATATCTCCCAAAAGATGTCTAGTTCAGACATCTATGATCTTCCCAAATCTCTTGGAACTTTACTTCCTCCACCTCCTCCAATTATTATCCCTAACCCACAAGTTCAAGGTCACTCAAGCCCTAATGGCAAGCAAGGTCTATGTGTGATCACATCTTAGAGATGAAGTCACATATTGACAAGCTGGGAGAGTTGGGTGTCAAAGTCTTGAGAAAGTTGGATGTTCAATCACTTTCTAAGTCATATAGTGAGTTCCTTTGGGACTACTATGAAACAGACTATGACATGAACCTTAATGATCATATCTATTTGCTTGGTGCTGCTGAATCAGCAATGATTTGGAACGATAGTAAAGCAAATTTGATTAGAAGATCAACTTCCCAAAAACTTTATGGACAGTGACAATGGTGACACTGGAAATCCAGAAAAAGCATTCTCTTCCCAATGGAAAGGGATTGGCCATAGTCAACCCGGTTGACCAAATGGTAAGGAGAAAGGCTAAGTCTGAGATAGTCCCATTACCAAAGGGTCCATATGTTTATTTTGCCAAAGGAAGGGGCGTTGATTGCAAAGCTGCCAAGTTTACCTAAGGATGTTAAAGTCAATAAGTCTGACTCTACTTCAGGTAGAGCCCATTATCTAACTCTGTTAAGTTTCTATTCTAAGATCCTCATTACATAATGTGACTGGGTCACATGTTGATGTTTTAAGAATCAAAGAATAGAGAGAAAGCTTAAAGGAAGTATATGCTGATTCTGATCGCGTAGGTGGATTTCGATCGCATCAGAATTTTGAAGCTGTTACTTAGGAGTTATGATATATTGCTTAGGAATAGATAACAACAAGTTTTTCCGTATGCATTTGCACTATAAGGATAAGTTTTTCCGCAAAGTTTTGAAATAAAATAAAAGTTTTTAATTTTATATTTATTTCAAATATCCTTACAAGTGGCATTTGTGAAAAATGGTTGTTTATATGATTCCATTGATAGCAATATTTGAAAAAAAAATGGACTTGATTCTTTCGTTTGTGGTAGTGTCATAATTTACCAAATAAGGAAAGATTCTCATTCCCAAGGCTTCAGTTGGATAGAAACTTGGAATCATGCAAGTTGAATAGTATGATGAATGAGAACTTTCAAGCATTGGAAAATTAAGACTTGTTCACATGGATGTGTGAGTCAAGTTAAGGACTAAAGGGATCGAGTACACATTCTTGTGCACTGGTCAAGTCCACCACAAAGCTCGTTAAGACTATTCGTCATGATTTACTAAATTTTAGTAAATATGGTTATACTTACAAGTTTAAGTATAATTCTGAAACATTGGAAAAGTCTCAATGTATGGCAGAACGAATGGGAAGAATCAAATTAGGCAGACAAATAAAAGTTTCTCAAAAAAGATGGGAGAGTACTTTAGTATCATGTTTTGTGATCATCTTAATGATTAAAGAACCACATCACAATTGGTCTTCTAAGGACATCTTAGTGCATTCTTATGACTAAGAAGAGGAGTCATGAATTGTTGAAATGGTTAAATCAAGAAGATGAGTCATACTTCGTTTCAAAACAAGTCTTAGAGTCATACTCCAAGTCTATAAGTTGAGTGACATATCTTAAAGAAAGGTTTATAACACTTGTCAAATGTAAGAGTAAAAGTGTCCTACTCTTGTACATTTGAAGTTGGTAAGTTGTGATGTTTTGGATTAAACAAAGACCAACTAAGGCCAATTGTGTGAAGTGTTTGTCTTGATAAAGAATCCGCACTATCTCTTGAATATTTGGCAAGATAGTCTTATATGTCAAGAGGACAGTGGGAGTCTTAAAGATCCTAAAAAGAATTTCAAGAACTAATCAAGAATAAAACCTAAGGTTCTTCACTAGCACACGACTTGAGGTTTATAACCTATCATGTTGACATATTCTGTGCCCATTCCAGTTAAAGTTGGCTTTGCATAGGAGTTCTGAAAGTTCTCAATTGGTTGCATAACAACTTGGAAGCAATGGCAGGCCCTGTACTGCCAGGTGGCAAGAAGTTAAGATTGCATAAGTTCAGTCCATATGAGTTTGGATTTGTCATTATCCTTGTCTTGTGACTATGGTTTTGACGATTCACATGGATAAGAACACATACACCATAAAATCTAAGGGTCATAAGGTTTCTCTCCGATTCATGAAAATGATGGTGAGGAAACACTTCCACCAAGTAGATTTGAAGCAGATGGCAAAAGGTCTAAACAATTGAGACTATGATTACGGCATCCCTTTTCATAGTTCTGAAATTGTTTAGACACACATGCATGCTATCTAAGGAAAGGTGTATGATTTTGATAAAGTTGTATCAAAGCATCTCGTATCAGAAATCTGAACTTTGGTAAGGAAGTCAATAAAGTATTGATTTCTAGAAGTCCAGCTGATTTCTGAGTACATGTCAAAGCTAGTGGGAGCATAAGTGTTATGCTAATAATCATCATGTTAGTGGGAGCATGATAATTATTGTTAGTGTTGCAAGTTAGCAATGTTAATTATAGAAAACAAAAGTTTCAATTCATGAGGCTGCAGGGATTGAAAAAGTTGTTTTGCTATAATTAAGGGAGAGGATATACTTCATTTCAGTTCTAAAGGCTTAGATTGAGACCTTAATCATCTTTAGTCAAGAATATATATATATGAATTTCATGTTGGATTTGTTCAACTTAAGGAAATTCTATATATTGCGTTCTCAAAATTCGATTATGATTACGGCATCCCTCTTCATAGTCAAATTTTGAAAACATGGCAAATAAAAATATTGTAGCAAAAGACTGGTCTAGAATCATGTCTTTATGTGAGACATCATGAATCGTGTACCATTTGCTTTGGGTACAGGATCGATTGCATGTGCTATAATATTTGTCATTTCTAAATTTTTCCAAATGCCCAGAGGCATTAAGAAGGGAAAAGGTCTAGAATTGGATATGACTAAAATGATTAAGCAATTGTCGAGGACAATCTGAGGTTTACCAAAGATTGGTTGCTCAGGGACAGTTGGAAGTATAGTGCTAATTTTGGAAGGACCATATTGACATATTTTGAAAAGAGGCATCTCTTATTCAGAAGTGATAGTCAAAATGAGAATATGGAGTTGTCTCCATAGGTGGAAGTTATCTGTGTAAGATCAGAAAACTTAATGCAAGAAGCATGTCCAAAGCAATGTACTTTGAATATGAGACTTAGTTTCCATGGAGTTGATCTCCATTGGAATACCTTATAATGACTGTTGACAAGTCTTTGTGACTTTGTACATATTCATTACAGGAGGGTCAGTGCATATAAGTTTAAAATCTAAACAGATTTCGATAAATGATAGGAATTTGAAATTCTCACATTTTTCGATAAGGATTTGGGAGTGTGAAATTAGAATCATTGAAATTATGTTCAATTGGTTTATTTCACAAAGTAAGGATCATAGACAAACATAGAGTGCATACTTGGTGTATGGCAAAGCTATTGTTTAAGAAAAACATAGTGTACATGCTTGGAGCATGGGACAACTAGTGTTTTTAATTCAAGTATAAAGTTGATAAAACCGAAACAATGAATAATGAGTAATCAGTATGGTGATAAATAAAAGTGTTTATTTATATTCATAGGGTTTGATACCATATTTGATTCATTTATTCTTGTGTTTCACTTTGCATGTTTTGACTTCCAGAATAACTAAGTCGCTCTTCCTAAATGATTAAGTTATTCAAACCATCCACAGTCGGTCATATGTTGGAAGTAGATATGAATCAAGACTGTCAAGGGTTGGTTTGTAGAGGTCCAAGTTGGTGGACAAAGTGGTGCTACAACACTCATGAGTGCTCATAAGTTCTGAGTATTGGATTCAACCCACGCTCATTTGAATCACTTCATGGATTTTATCACGAGTGATCATGAGACGATAATATCTTATATTCTTCAAACCTAGAGATATGAGTTGTTACTATGAGTTGGTTGTACATTGATTGCACGAAAACGCATTCGGTAACTCGATGTTATAAAACGTGCCTTTGTGTATGATTCAACAAGTAGTAGAACAAGCCATATGAGTCGAAGTTTATCCATTCCTTTTACCTTCGGGATAAAAGCAATATATGTGGCCCCTCGATGATTTAAAGATGATACATGTGAGTGCTTGGCCAAGCCAGGACTGATTTGATTTGTTCAATCAGTCAGTCATCATGAATCGGAAATCGGGAAACAACAAATGGACAGAGAGAATGATTGATAATCCATGTCTCAGTCCATATGATATCTAGAATGGAGGAATATATGATCCCTTATCTAATGGACAAGTCATTGACAAAGGTCAGAGTTCATCGACAAGGTCAGAGTTCGACAGAAGCTTTTGAGAGCTACGATTGCTGATCGGTTCCTGAAGTCATACGCAATAATAGTTTTAGACTTATCCAAGTGGGAGACTGTTGGATTAATGTCTAAGTCCATAACTATAATTGGTAAGACTTGACCCGACCCGACATGGTCCATTTGGGTTGCATGGCATCATGCATTTGGATAGACTATAATGAGAGAAATAATACTTAAGGTTAGTTAATATATTATAAGTTCTAATATATTAATAAGGTTATTTAATTAGTATTGATCAAGAATTAATTTGGAATTAATTAAGTGATCAAAAGGAGACTAATTAAATATATGGGTTGATTGTGTAAATCATTCATTCTTATATATGTGGGCTTGTGATCCAAGATTTCTTATGTTGGACTAAGTCCATGGGGTGACCCATGGATACTCCATGGAGGTTAAAATCCATGGAGCATAAGGAATGGATAAAGTTATGAGTTACATGGTGTAACCCTAATAGCCACCATATAAAAGAATCCCATGGCTCAAGAAATCGTGCACTAATGTGTGAATATGAGGGCTAGACGATTTCAAGGAGTGTTCCATTTCTCTCAAGTCATTTCATGTGCATTTGGTGTTGTGTGAACCATTTGAGGTGTCACACTTGGGGCACTAGGCACTCAAGCTTCATGGAGACAAGCTACATCAAACAAAGGTATGTATTCTATCCATTTGATTACCCAAGTATCAAGTATTGTATGCTAGATAGGGTAATACCTTGGAAAGTTCATAATTGCATGTATAATAGAGAAAACATAGATCCAAGGTATTTAGGGTTGCATGTACACTTAGGAGTGTTAGAATGCGCAAAACCCATCACCAATATCAATTCATTATTGTTCATTAATTCAATTTGTGCATAAATATCATGTATCTGTTACTGTTCATGTCCTTTTTTGAGCCCATAATTTTCTTTTGATCCGATATCATAAAATTTTGAGCCCAAAATTCATCAAATCCTTTGTTCGGTTCTAAATATCACTTAGTTCGTCATCTGCTTTCACGGTCGTACACTCTGATACTCTTGTCTCGATTATTGATCAAGTTATTTATGCGTTTCGTTTTCGTTTCAACATTCTTGATAATTGATTTGTTTTATTTGTGAATCTGAACTTGTGAATCGATTACATATGATACGTTTGATTACGAGTCAACTTTCTTCAAGTTGAAATTGAGAATCATTATTTGATTCTTTGGTTTTGACGAATATGATCAAGAACAATCGAATATAATGAAGAACAATTGTATATTCTTTGTTTGATCTGAAATCTGATGTTAGAATCATCAATTTTGTGTTTGTTGACCATTGGAATTGAAAAGTCAAAATCAGATTCTCAAGTGTCGATTCAATGGATTGAATTTTGAAATTGGTTGATACAAGTCAAACAAGGGTTAGTTAGTTTCAAAATAGTGTTTGATTGGAGTGTAATTTCGAAATTGACTGGGTTTGTGTTCTTGGTGTCGAACACTATGAGTTGGTTCTTGTTCACATCTTGAAAGTTGATTTGGAAATCGAATGCTATTGTCTAATCAAGTCGGAGTGAAATCGAACTGGTCATCGATATTGGATGTCGAATGCCTTAATGTCAATATCAATTTTGATTGGTGATGCTCTTCATTCGCATATGGGAAATAGTTCGAAGCGAGTAAGCATTGCTTGAGGTTGAATTGACTAAAATTGACTGGGAATCGATTTCGATGTGTATAGTGAATGAAAAATTGATTAATGATTGTTGTTCAGTTCGTATGTATGAATGACTTGATGATTTTGTTTTGGAGTTGACTTCTTGATGTCAAACATATTTCTACTGGTAGCAAATGTGTGCTTGGGTGAATTAAAGTCGAAATCAATTTTGATTTGTGGTTATCAGCTTGATGTCGAATGCTTCTGGCCATTTCGAAATTGCCTTTGGAAATTAATTTGAAGATGAAATTGCCTTTGTGTGGCTATTCGTTGTGTGCCTGATAATTTCGACAAGAGAAGGTCAAAATTGAGTTCGCATATGAGTTTGTATTTTGGTTTAGAGATCGATCTGGTTTTCGCTATGGGTTGATTGGGTTGACGATCAAACAGTCTTGGTTGGAGTCGTTCAATATGCAACCGATGATTTCAACATGAGAAGGATGAGTTGCTTTGGGTTGGGAGGTCGAAATCAGTTTTGCTTTGGTTCAAATGGTTTGGATACTGGTGGTTGTAGATGAAGAGGGAGATAGCATGGTATGTGGAGAGATGCTTGACTTGTCGGATGATCAAAGCTGAGCACCAGAGGCTGCATGGCAAATTACAACCGTAATAGGTTTCCATGTGGAAATGGGAATATATCAGCATGGATTTCATCACCAAGTTACCAAGGAAGGCCAAGGGATTTGATGTTATTTAGGTCATTTTTTATCGTTTGACCAAGAGTGCTCATTTTCTCGCTATTCAGCAGAATTCTTTGGCCAAAAATTAGCCGATATATATGTGCTCGAGATCATTGTTCGCCACGATGCACTGGTTTCTATCATCTCCGACCGTGATGTACGGTTTACTTCTCGATTTTGGAAAAATGTTCATGAGGAGTTGGGTACGAGACATCATTTCAACACTACTTATCACCCTCATACTGATGGATAGAGTGAGCGGACCATTCAGACGCTCGAGGATATGGTGATAGCTTGTGTCATCGATTTCGGTGGGAGTTAGGACTCCTACCTTCCCCTAGATGAATTTTCTTAATACAACAGCTATCCCTCCAGTATTGGTGCTCCACCGTACGAGCTTCTCTGTGGGCGGAAGTGTCGTACACCAGTTTGTTAGGGAGAGGTCATCCATAGGCGAAGATCCGAGTTATAGTTTCAGTTCAGAGGTATGCTTGTGTTGAAGGTATTGTCCTGGAAGGGTGTCATACACTTGTTAAACCGTAGCTGCACCCGATTTAAACAAATAATATTTCACTGCTGGTTACACTAAAAATATAGCACAGGGAAGCATGGTCAAATCCTCAGGGACACAGCTTAATGGTCAATTCCTTTTTGCATCAGACACATTCTAGTCAAAACAGAAATTATTAAAAGGGGGTTTGATCTAAAACTAAAAATTAAAATTTGCAGTGAAAATAAACTAAACGAAAATCAATAATAAAAACAATTTCAATTTTGTTGCGACTTTCCTAATCATGCAATCGGTTCAGATCTGGTTATTCTTAATGAATTATATCTAAGCTGGTACTGAGATAAATTAACAAGCTCTAGTATAATCGCTTTTACCTCGTTAAATTAACTAAAACAAGCTCTTCAATTAACCCTAAATTTTTACTGTCTAATTAAAAAAGCTCTTAATTAAGATAAGAAAAGTTACATTAAGATCTGTGTAAAATTCCCAACATTACTCAATACTTCTCACAAGCTTGGAAGCGTAAATATATGATTTTTCAGTTTATATCAGAGTTAAATCCCAATCACGGAATCAATCTGATACTTATTACTTATTACTAGTTGACAAGAACAATTAAGGATTTTATTAGCTGCTTAAGTGGAATGATAAAACCCTAGCTAGGTGATCAGATTAACAAGAATTAAAATCAAATGTTCACTAAGTTCAAAACGGAAAAATCCAGATAGAAGCACATAAAGAAAATCATATTTGAAAACTAATCACATGAAAATACTAGTCTATGCAGAATTGAAAACTAGAGTTTAGCCAGACATGGCTAAAAACAAATCTAAACTAATAAAAGAAACATTTGATAAATCTATTTAAACTAAATGTGTGAGATGATTCACAGCTTCATAGCTTCAGAAATCGCTGAAAGGTATCAAAAATCACCTTCAGAAGTTTCTTCTGTCATCTGGAACCGTCTAACCCTCGAATCTGATAATGAGGGTCTTATTTATATGCGAAACAGAAGTTTCCAGAGAAAGTAATCAAAAAATGTGATCGTAGAAGTAGAATTGCTATCGCAGATATCAAGGTTTTTTTCCAGATTTGCCCCAAAGTTATGTACGACGCTATTTTAGACATTTCTGGAACTATGGGACAAAAATACGATCGCAGATATGGGTTATGCGATTGCAGTTTTTGATTTTCTTCTCAGATGGCTTTCGGACAACTTATTTCGGCCTTGGAAAACTTAGTCTCATTTATGCAATCGCATATATGAAAAATATGATCGCATTTTTGGCTCTTTGGCCCGTTTCGGTCGTGGTTCTTCAGTTTAAGTAAACATAAAAGTCGTCTACAATTTTGTCTAGTTTCCGGAAAATTTTGAAGTTCGTCAATCAGAGTTACGAATCATGAGATATATTCAAAATACTGATCGGGGGTCAAATCTGCAAGCAACATCCTTTAGGATTCATATTGTAGCAATCTATCTTCATATAATCAATTCGATCGAATGTTTCTTGACCAAAACATCTTCCAATCATTCCTCAACATTCTCCTTCAGTTCCAACTCCATTTAGGCTCCAAATATGCATCCAGCTGCTCCCAAAGTACTGCTCCACTCGAACTATCTGAAAATGACACAAAAATGCTAGCAATATGGGAATTCTAATAAAAGACATGAGCTAAAAATTATTTAAACAAAAGACATGCAAATGTACAAAATATGATGCTAAATGCTAATAAAAACTACCCTAAAAGATGCGTAAAATGACATTTATCAAATCTCCCCAAGCTTGAACCTTACTTGCCCTCAAGTAAGAAAAATATTAAACATTATAAACAAATGGAAAGATGTAGATGACCTAAAAAGAATTTAGAATAAAAACTGAAATAAATAAAAGGAAACAAACTTGAACCTAAAAATACTTCACTCTTTTTTTTCTTCACATGATCAGATTTCACATCTAGGAAATGTCTAATGAAATCACTACCTAGACAACAATCTCAGTACCTTTATTGCAGATTCAGATTTCATATTTAATAAGTCAAACCAAGTTTGAGAAAAATAATTTTTATGGAGAATTAAATTTGTGAAAACAGTGTATTTTTAAAAATAATTTCACGAAAGAAAACCCAACTTTACCCCTATGGTTCAGTACTTTAAGGAAAGAAAAGGGTTATCCAATCTAGGTTATTTTTAAGACATTTAAGGAAATTATTTGTAAAACACTGTTCGTTTTTCCATCTCAAACTTCCATTGTAAAAATTATCCGACACATATGTTGGTTCATATTTCGAAAACATTTAAAGCACTTTCTGATATAAAGAGATAATTCTTAAAATTGATTGCAATGAGACTGTTATTTTTGGTACCTATCACACTTCATTTTACAGAGCTATCGAATGTAAATAATATCATCATCTCATGTAAAATTTTTAATTTTTTTTTTTTTTTGGTTTTCGGAATTTTATAAGTAGAAAATAAAAAACTAACATAAGTAAAAATAAAATCTTTTTGGGTTTGTTTTTATTATGAATGTAGAAAAATAAAATGGAAAAATATATTTTTTTTTGAATTTTTTATATGCAAATGCGAAAAGAAAATAAAATCTAAAAAGAAAAATAAAATTTGAAAAATTGAACCTAAAAACTGAAAATTTAAAATTTTTAACAAAAAATGCAAATTTTCACACTAACCCCCTCCCCAAGCTTAAAATGATGCATTGTCCTTAATGCTCAGAGAGAAATGAACAACTCAATAAAGCATATAAAAGCAAAAGGTTGCAGCTAGGAATGAATCTACCTGATAAGTTTTGCATAAATCTGATTTTGATCCTCTGAATTTTGCCGAAAATTCTGAATTTTAGTAACTCTGAAGATCCTATGACTTCCCCAAGTTTGCTTGGAACTGCGACCATCTCTTTATTGAAAGAGAAAAAAAACTAAAAACTACTCCTCGGATGGCATCCCGGAAAGCTGCCCATTTTTAAAGTCGTTAGCTCGACTTTACCCAACTAGATTTGTTAACTGGTGTGGTTGGGACTTCTCTGAAGCTCAACTTTCTTCCTCTTCACTCCAGATCCCTTCAGATATGGCAAGATTGGTGGATCTGGAACTTGTACAGCAAACTAAAAAGACTCCATTAAGTTATCAGATAAGTTTTTCTGTTTTTTGAACTTCTTTCGTTTTCTGATCTTCCTTTTCTTTCAAGAAATCTTCTCCTCGAATTCTTCAAATTCTTTTCTTTTCAAATTTTTATCATAAATCACCTATCCCTCCTTTTCTTTTCCCAAAAGCTTGTTTCTTTTTAGATTTTTATCTGATTCATCCTCAACAGATTTCAGCTCCTCCTCTTCCCCAAGTTTGTTTATGTTCAGCTTCTTATCAGCAACTAATTTTTCTTCTTTTTCCCCAAGCTTTCCATTTTCCAGCTCTTCTGATGTGGCATATAATTTTCTATCTACAAATTTGTCTTGCACAGAAACATTAGAAAACTCATAGCAGCCCTCAGATCTGGTACCTAGAAAATTAACAGAAATATTATCAGAAGTATCATCATCATTCATTTTAAAGTGCACTACGTCCCAATCAAATTCTATAGAAAGTGTACCATCAAAAACATCAATTTTCATTTTAGCAATTTTCAGAAAAGGTCTTCCCAAAATAATTGAACTTTTATCTGATACGTCTAAATCACCCATGTCCAAAATATAAAAATCAGCAAGAAAAATAAGTTCACCCACTTGGACGAGAACATCCTCCAATACACATTTTGGGTGTACTGTCGAGTGATCTACCAACTGAATGAGTGTCCCAATCTTTTGTAAAGTTCTCAATTTTAATTTTTCAAAAATAGAAAAGGGAAGCAAATTGACTGATGCACCTACGTCAAGCATGGAATTTGAAAAAGTAAGGTTCCCCAATTTACAAGGAATCAAGAAAATTCTTGGATCTTTGCACTTTGGGGGCAAACCTTTTTGCAAAATGGCAGAAATATTTTCGCCAGCTTTGATAGTTTCATTAACTTTAAATCTTTTCTTAGGAACATATAAATCTTTCAAAAACTTGACATAACGATGGATGTGTTTGATAACATCTAAAAGTGGAAGATTTACCCTAACCCGACAAAACATTTCCATGATGACTTTGTTGGATTAGGTGTGTAAGCCCATAACTATAATTGGTATATACTTGAATTGATAGTAGCACAGTCCTTCTGGGTTGCCTTCATACTAGCAACTAGACATGATGATTAATTGAGAAAGAGGAAGAATTTATTAATTCGATTAATTAATTGAAATGAATGATTTATTAATGTATTATGGAAATAATATATTAATTAGAAATCATATTATTTAATTAATAGTTAATCGAAAATTAATTAGAATTAATTTTGGGATTAGTTGAATTAATTAAAAGTACAGGGGCTGTTTGGAAATTTGTTGATAGTTGAAGAAAGAAGCTCTAGAACCCTCCTAAAGAGGCTTGGACGAAAATCTTCTAGAGAAGCCCTAGAATTTTCGTCAAAGGCTTAAGGATGGAAGGTTTAGGGTTTGCTTGGTCCTTAAGCAAAGCAATTAGGGTTTCTTATTCTTAACCCTAGTTTTGGCTCTAAGTCACCTCACTATATAAGGAGCCTTACCCTTGGTATTTTCGGATACTAGAAACCCTAGAAAGTTGTAGCCAAAATTTTGAAGCATCCTCCTCCCTCTCATATCTCATCCTCCTGCTAAGTGTGTTTGTGATTCATTAAAGGTGTTACACTTGTGACACTTGCTCTCAAGCTTCAAGATTTTCAAGGTTGTTGGATTATTATTACTACATAACAATCAAATGTATGTATCATAATTCTTTATTTATGTTTTTCGATTATTACCTATAGATCTAGGGTTTGCATGTTGTTGTTCATATGGTATGTTCAATTAGAGAAGACATAGATCTTATTAGGGTTGCATACATACATAGGATTGTATGTTTATGCTAAAACTCATCAGTGGTATCAGATCCTAGGTTTAGTTTTCTATTGAATTGATACTAATATGAACTTGAACAAAGAGGAGAAAACTAAATTGTCATTCTATTCTTCAAACACGTCGTGGTGTTCTTCGAACACGGCGTGTTGGCCTGTCAGATCCTTATTTTCGGATTTTATTGTCTAACTTGATTTATTTTGTTATTATTTGGTAATTATCTTATATCAAATCTGCCATAATCCGATATTTGGTAATATTAGATAACTAAATAAGACCTAAATGTTAGGAGATAATTATAAATTGGATAATGATGAATTTATTTAATTATAATTATCTTTTTGGATGTTATTATTTATTTAATTAATTGATTAATTAAAGGATAATTAATAAATCCATAATTGGTTTAGATTTAATTAAATTAAAAGTTTAATTTATTAAAAGATTAAACCCTTGCTATTTTAAAATGCTTTTAAAATACACCATTATATATTATATGTAACATTAAAATTTAATATTACTATATATATAAGACAAGTCAGTCAAACCGCTAGTACATCTCATTCACGAAGTCGGTTTATAAGGAAAGTTTAAGGAAGCGGCCTATAAAATGACCGTCATTGCGTATCCACTCTTACCCACCGCTCCCTTGATTGGTGGAGAGTCGTTAGCCGAACGGGTTTGATAGGACAATTAATTCTCATTAATAAGTATAATGAAATTATAAAGTAACTAAATATTTTTAAATTCCCAATCTTAGTTACTTTAGGAAAAATGGGAATTTGATGCTAATCCATGAAATTGCACATTACACTACGTATAATTCGTTAGTGGAGCGTGTGTGGTTAAGCGGCACACTAATATGGACTAATAAAGGGTGGCAATGGGTGTCTCGTAAATTATCGTTGATTAATGGAGCGTGTGTGGCTAACCGGCACATTGATTAGATGATAAATGACATCAAGAGTACCAAGCTAATTTTCATGGTTATTCACATCTCATTTGTGATCCTCGGCATCCCAGTCACAACGTGAGAGCATAATCAAGATTAAATATGTCATTGAATAGTTTAATGAATCTCAAAAGATCTAGGAGTTTCATAAGATTGAAATTGATAAATGCTTTACCTACATAAAATAGATTCGAATTTGATTACGGCATCCCTCTTCAATGTTCGAATTAAAAATATGGATCATAGCCTTAATTTAATTTTTTTGGTTAATAATTAAGGATTAAAATCAACTAACTTGAATTCTCTTTTATCCTATTATAGATGTCGAGTTCAGACAACAATGGTCTTCCTCGTCCTTCTGGAAAGTCTTTGTGTGCACATGTTCTGAAAATGAAGTCGCACATTGACAGATTGGGGATGTTGGGTGTCGTTTTCCCAAGGGAGCTAGCCATTGACTTGGTTCTACTTTCGCTTCCTGAGTCATATAGTCAGTTTATTAAAGACTACTGTATGAGGGATCACGACGTGACCCTAATTGATCTGACACATATGTTGATTGTTGTTGAAGCATAAATTCTTAAGAGCACAAGTGAAACAAAAGTGTTTAAAGGATCTATCTCCCAAACTTCCATGGACATTGACAATGCTAGTCAAGAAAAGGTTTCTCTTCCTAATGGAAAGGGATCGGCCAAAGTCAAACTATTTGACCATATGGTAAAGAGAAAGGCTAGTTCTGAGATAGTTCCATGTGCCAATCCTAAAAGGTTCATATGTTTCTATTGCCAACAGGAAGGGCATTGGTTGCAAAGCCGCCCTGACTACCTGAAAGATCTCAGAGATGGTAAAGTCAAGTCGTATGACTCCACTTCAGGCACATCCATTATCTAACTCCATTATTTTTATTAAGTTCCTATTCATAGATTCGTAATACATGATGTGATGATCATATTTTGATGTTTTGCAGGATCTAAGAGAAAGAAGGAAGCTTAAGAAGAGTGAGCTAAATTTGATCGTGAGAGATGGATTTTGGTCGCATGGTTCGATGATAAGATTTTCGAAGCTGTTGTTTAGGAGTTATGATAGATTAATAGATTGCTTAGGAAATATTTAGAAGCATAATTTTCATGTTTTTTCAATGTAAGGACAAAATGTTTTCGCTTATTATCAATAAAGTGAAATTTTGATTTATTTATTTTATATTTCCTTGCAATGGCATTTATGAAAATTGGTGGTTACATTTCTAATATTAGCAATGTTAAATATGGATGTGATTCTTAATTATCTCATTTGTGATAATGTCATGATTGACCAAGTGAAAAGGAATTCTCATCACCGAAGTTTCAGTTGGACAGAAACTTGGAGTCATGCAATTTGAATAGTATGATTTATGAGAATCTTGATCGTTGGAAGATTATGATTAATTCATTAATCACATGTTTATGTGAGTCAAAGTGAAGGACTAATGGATCTAGTACACATTGATGTGGACTATTTAGATCCGCCACAAAGGATGATAAATTTATTCGTCATGATTTACTAATGCTTTCGGTAAATATGGTTGTGTTTATAAGATTAAACACAATTCTCATACTTTGAAAAACTTTCAGAGAGTAACAGAACGAATATGAAGAATCTATTAGGCAGAAAGATAAAGGTTTCCCCAATCTGAAAGGAAAGGAGAGTACTTTAGTATCATGTTTTGTGATCATCTTAATGATTAAGGAAGTATATCACAATTTATCCTCAAAGAACATATTATTCAATTGTTTAACTAAGTAGAGGAATCAGATATTGTTGAAATAGTTCAATCAAGAAATGAGTCACACTTTGTTGTCCATCATACTCTAGTAACTACAAATCGTATCTTGAAGCTTGTTTCGTACTAATTAGGTTTATAACACCTCATGAAATGTGGAGTAATTATGTTTTCTTACTCTAACACATTATGAATTTGAAGTTGTGATGTTTTGTATAAAACAAAGGATAAACTAAGACCAATTCATGAAGTGTTTCTTGTTGGGAATCCACACTAACTTTTGAATATTTATTTTTGCTCGTCAAGGAATGTTCCTTGAGACAGAAACGTATATGTCAACAAGTCAATGGGAGTCTTATTGATCTTGAAAAGTTTCAAGAGTCAATCAATAATAAACCTTTTATTTATCACTAGCACACGACCTGAGGTTGATAACATATCATGTTAAGTTGACACATTCTTGTTTCTGTGCATCTTCCAGTTGAGTTGGCAATGCTTATGAGTTTCTATGGTTCTCATTTGATGGCAAAAAGCAGAGAACGTTGGTCAGTGAAAGTACATTGATGAATATGGGTGAACTGCTTAGCAACTTGGAAGCATTGGTAGGCCCTTGTGCTACCAGAAGGAAAGAAATTAAGAACATGTAAGGTTCAGTCCATGAAAGTTCAATTAGAATTTGAATTTTTCATAAACCTTGTCTTATGATTGTAGGTTGGAAATGACAGATTCACATGGATGGGAACGCATACACCAGAAAATCTAGGTGGCAAAAGGTTTCGCTCTAATTCATGAAAATGATTATGAGGAAACATTTTCCCTAGTAGATTTTAAATTTGATAAATATCATTTTGGTTAGTGGTTGTGTTAATTGCATTCTCAAATTTTCAAGATGATTACGACATCCCTTTTCATACTTCGAATTGTGAGAAATGGCAAGAAATAGGTTGAACGTTCAGGACTTATAGTTATAAGATCTGAAAGGGTTTAAACACACACATATGCTATCTAATGTAAGGTGTATGAGCTTGAGAAGTCTGGCTAAAGACTTATCAAAGCATTACGTACCAGAAAACTACATTTTAGTAAGAAAGTCAAAAGGTATTGATTTCTAGAAGTCCAGTTGATTTTTGGATACATGTCAAAGCTAGTGGGAGCATAATTGTTATGCTAGTAGGAGCATAGTTGTTATGCTAAGCGTTGCAAGTTGGCAATACTAATTATAGGAAACAAAGTTTTCAAGTTGCAAGTTGCAAAGTTTGGAAATTGTTTCGCTATAAAAGGATTTAAGGGAGAGAGCACTCATACTTCGTTTCAAATGTAAAAGTTTAAATTGAAGTTTTAATGGAACTTAGTCTTGGACATATATGAATGTCGTATTGATATGGTTCAACATAGGAAATTCGATATATGGAAATATCATAGCAAGAGAATGAGCAGATAGAAGGTCTTTATGGATCGAGTCCTATATGCTTTGAATATAGGATCGATTACATGTGCTATAATATTCACTTGTTCTGATTTTTCCAAATGCCTTGAGCATTGAGAGGGAAAAGGACTAGAACTTTTTGTGACTAAAGTTGAACAACTGTCAAGAACAATCTGAGGTTATACCAAAGGATTGGTTGCTTGTGGACAGTTGGAAGTATAGTATTAGTTGGAAGGACCATAGTGACATGTTTTTGATTGGGATGATTCTTGATCAAAAAAATTATTGGTCATATGGGAATGTGGAAATATTTCCATAGTGGGAGTTGGTTTTTGAAATCTACATGGAGTTGGAGACTTTAATGCGAGGAGAGTGTTCAAGGAGTGTACCTTGAATTTGAAACTTCTTTACTTTGGAATTGTTTTTTTGGTAACAAAGCTCCAATGGAACATTCTGTAATATCATTGGCTGAGTCTCTGTGACCTTAAAGCTTTGACATCACAGAAGCACAATGCATTTAAGGTTGAACTCTATCATATTCTAGTAGTAACAAGAATTTGAAATTGTGAAATGAGCATCATTGGAATAGTGTCTAGTCGATCTGTTCACAAAGGAAGGACTATAGAGAGACATAGTATGCATGTTTATAACATGGCATGACTGATGTTTAATTCAAGTGTTTGGTTGATTACTCGAAACATTATACAATGAATAAAGTCTAATTAATATGGTGATTAAATAATAAGAGTTTTATTTATATTCAGTAGTTTTGAGACCATAGTTAATTAGGTTATTATTGTGTTTCACTTCGTATGTTTTACTTCCCGAATAATTGGATTATTCAAACATCCACAGTCGGTCGTATTTTTGGAAGTAAGTACCGAATAAAGACTGTCATGAATTGAATTGTAGATTATCTATGGAGATTAGACATAGCAATGGTTTTGCTGCAATGTTCATGAGTACTTGGAGATGGTGATTTTGAGTATTGGATTACTCACGCTCAGAGAATTACTTCATGGATTTTATCACGGGTAATTTTCAGACAATAATATATTAAATTTTTGAAACGAAGATATATGAGTTGTTGTTTACGAGTTGGTTGTGCATTGATAATACGTAAACGCATTAGTAACTTGATGTTATAAAACGTATTGTTGTGTGTGATTTGATGAGTAAATAGTACAAGTATATAAGTCGAAGTTTATCCGTTCCTTTTTCCCTAACGGGAAAAGTGATATCTATGGGCCCCTCGATGATTTGATGTCGACGTCTAAAGTCCTTGGCCAATCCTAGACTGAATTGATGTGTTCAATTAGTAGTCTGATTTTAGTCGTCATGAATCAGAAATCGGGAAACAAATCTTGGAAAGTGAGATTGATTACAATCCATGTCTCATGTCCATACGATATCTTGTAGAACGGAGGAATATTTGATCACTTATCTTAGGACTCATATCTGACTAGATCAGAGTTCGACAGCGGCTTTGAGAGCTACAATTTGCTAATTAATTTTTGAAGTTATATTGGAAACTATAGTTATTAGACTTATCCAAGTAGGAGACTGTTGATTTAGGTGTCTAAGCTCATAACTATAATTGGTATATACTCGAACTGATAGTAGCACAGTCTTTTCGGGTTGCCTTCATACTAGCAACTAGACAGGATGATTAATTGAGAAAGTGGAAGAATTTATTAAATCGTTTAATTAATTGAAATGAATGATTTATTAATGTATTATGGAAATAATATATTAATTAGAAATCATATTATTTAATTAATAGTTAATCAAAAATTAATTGGAATTAATTTTGGGATTAGTTGAATTAATTAAAAATGCAGGGGCTGTTTGGCAATTTATTGATAGTTGAGGAAAGAAGCTCTAGAACCCTCCTAAAGAGGCTTGGACGAAAATCTTCTAGAGAAGCCCTAGAATTTTCGTCCAAAGGCTTAAGGATGGAAGGTTTAGGGTTTGCTTGGTCCTTAAGCAAAGCAATTAGGGTTTCCTACTCTTAACCCTAGCTTTGGCTCTAAGTCACCACACTATATAATGAGCCTTACCCTTGGTATTTTTGGTCACTAGAAACCCTAGAAAGTTGTAGTTGAAAGTTTGAAGCATCCTCCTCCCACTCATATCTCATCCTCTTGCTAAGTGTGTTTGTGATTCATTAGAGGTGTTACACTTGTAACACTTGCTCTCAAGCTTCAAGATTTTCAAGGTTGTTGGATTGTTATTACTACATAACAATCAAAGGTATGTATCATAACTCTTTATTTATGTTTTTTGATTATTACCTATAGATCTAGGGTTTGCATGTTGTTCTTCATATGGTATGTTCAATTAGAGAAGACATAGATCTTATTAGGGTTGCATGCACACATAGGATTGTATGTTTATGCTAAAACACATCGGTCCTCATCCTTTCTTCCGCGCTTCATATTCTTTTGTTTTGATGGAAAAGGTGGCATGGGCTTGTACTCCTTCAAATTCGGCTTCACTGATTGTGGAGTTTCTGTTCCTTCCAGCTTATCAGATTCTTCACCAACAAAAACCTCTTCATACTTATACTCTTCTTTTTCTGTTTCTTTTACATCTTCTTCTTCAACCAGAACTTCTTCATATTCTTCTTCAGCCTTTTTTGGTTCAGATGCACTTGGGCCTCCATAACTTCTCCCACTTCTCAAGGAAATAGCACTCACATTGTGCTTTGGATTATTTTTAGTGTGACCCGGTAACTTTCCTTGATATTCTAGACAACCCACATAAGTGGCAAGTTGAGACACCTGTTGTTCTAGATTCTTGATGCTAGCTATGGTTTCGTTATTAAATGCTTAGGTGCTTGTTTCAAGACTCTTTACAATATCTTCTAAGGCCACACTAGAACTGTTGGGTTGCTGATGTGAATTTTGGTTCTGAAAATTTTGACTCTGATAATTTTGCTGATTCGGATTCTGAAAGTTAGGCTGAAAATTCGGTTGCTGATAATTTTGTTGCTGATGGAATCCGGGTGGCGTCTGATATTGTTGTTTATGCTGAAAATTATTATGATAATTGTTCAAATAGCCTCTGACAGCTTTTACGGCAGCTATATCCTCTTGTAGTAATGGACACATATTTGTTGGATGCTCCGTCCTCAAGCAGATTCCACATGGTTTCTTTGCAGCTATTTTTTCCTTTGTCAAGAGTAGAACAGCTTTTGTCAGTTCAAAAATCTAAGACTCTAGATGTGCATTGCTGACTTCATTGACACCCTTTGGCTGATCTGGATACCATTCGTCTTCATTACCAAAATGCTTCGACTCTATTGCCAGCTTCTCGATCGGTTCTTAGATGTATGTTGGTGTCATATCTCCTAAGTAACCACCACCGGAAGCATTTATAAGACTCCTTTCCATGGGTGTCAGACCTTCACAGAAACAGTTGTAGAGCTGGTAGTCACTGATCCCATGTTGTGGGCACCGAACCAAAAGCTTTTTGAATCTCTCCCAAGAAGTGTGTAAAGCTTCTCTTTTTCCTTGTTTGATACCAAGGATTTCTCTTCCAAGACTGGAAACTCACATTTCTAGAAATAACTTCTCTAAAAACAACTTCGCGAGTTCTGTCCAAGTGGTAATGGAACCGGATGGGAGCTCGTACAACCATTCTCTTGCTGAATCTTGAACTGGAAAAGGGAATGCCCTTAACTTTATCTGATCTTTTGAGACAACATGTGGCTTAATTCCTGAACATACCACACAAAATTCCTGAAGGAATTTATGTGGGTCTTCGTTTTCCAAGCCTCTAAATGTGGGAAGAAGATGTATCAACCCAGATTTGACTTCGAAGTTCTAGGCTTCTAGAAACGTGATGCAAAGGGACTGTTGATTGACCTCTTGGGTGGCCCACTCTCTGAGAGTCTTTTCTGTTTCGTCTCCACTCTAGGCTTTATATTCAATTTCTGAAAAGTCTATGGTTTCATATTTAACTAAGGATGGTGGGGAATATGTTTTAAAAGGACTGTTTGAAGGTGAAATTGGGGTACTTTTGAAAAAAAACATATATGGTTCGTTCCACAAGGGAGTGCCTTGTGGTGTTGTGATTTTTGGAGGTACTGAAGAGGACGAACCTAAGAAATCAGCTGATCGTTTTTTTATTTGTTGCTTCTTTCTTCAGTTTCCTTGGAGTTCATTAAATTTCTGGATCAAAAGCTAGAGGTGTACCTGAACGAAAATTTATTTGCGTAAAACTAATAGAAGCACCGTGTCCACGGCGACGGCACCAATTTGTTAAACTGTAGTCGCACCCGATTTAAACAAATAATATTTCACTGTTGATTTTTTCTAAAAATATAGCACAGCCTAATGGCAAATGTCTATTTGCATCAGGCACATTCTAGTTAAAAAAACAGAAATTATTAAAAGGGGAGTTTGATTTAAAACTAAAAATTAAAATTTGCAGTGAAAATAAACTAAACGAAAAACAATAATAAAAACGATTTCAGTTCTGCTGCGACTTTCCTAATCATGCAATCAGTTCAGATCTGGTTATTCAGATTGCGTTGTATCTAAGCTGGTACTGAGAAAAACTAACCAGAACAAGATCTTCAGTTAACCCTAAATTTTTACTGTTTAATTAAAAAAAGCTCTTAATTAAGATCAGAAAAGTTGCATTAAGATCTGTGTAAAATTCCCAGCAATACCCAATACTTCTCACAAGCTCGGAAGCGTAAAGATATGATTTTTCAGTTTGTATCAGAGTTAAATCCCAAACACTAAATCAGTCTGATACTTGTTACTTATTACCAGTTGACAAGAACAATTACGGATTCTATTAATTGATTAACTGGAATGATAAAACCCTAGCTAGGTGATCAAACTAACAAGAATTAAAATCAAACGTTAATTAAGTTCAAAACGGAAAAATCTAGATAGAATCACATAAAGAAAATCATATTTAAAAACTAATCACTTGAAAAGTATTAGTCTATGCAGAACTGAAAACTAGGGTTTAGCCAGATATGGCTAAAAACAAATCTAAACTAATAAAAGAAACATTTACTCATAAATCTAGATAAACTAAATGTGTGAGATGATTCACAACTTCAGATCTTCAGAAATCACGAAAAGCTATCAGAAATCGCCTTCAGAAGTGTCTTTTGTCATCTTGAATCGTCTAACCCTCGAATCTAACAATGAGGGTCTTATTTATATGTGAAACAGAAGCTTCTAGACAAAGTAATCGATGTTATTTTTGATGTTTCTGGAACTTCGAGACAAAAATACGATCACATATATGGGTTATGCAATCATAGTTTTTGGTTTTTCTTCTCAGATGGCTTTCAGATGACTTATTTCGGTCCTAGAAAACTACATCTCATTTATGCGATCGCAGATATGAAAAATACGATCGTATTTTTGGCTTTTTGCCCCGTTTCAGTCGCGATTCTTCATTTTAAGTAAACATCATAGTTTTCTGAATTTTTGTCTAGTTTCCGGAACATTTTGAATCTTGTGAATCAGAGTTACGAGTCATGAGATATGGTCAAAATACTGATAGTGGATCAAAGATATCAGCAACATCCTTTAGGCTTCAGATTGTAGCAATCTATCTTCGTATGATCACTTCGATTGAATGTTTCTTGACCAAAACATCTTCCAAGAATTCATCAACATCCCCCTACAGTTCCAGCTCCGTTCAGGCTCCAAATATGCTTCCAGTTGCTCCCAAAGTACTACTCCACTCGAACTATCTGAAAACGACACAAAAATGCTAGTAGTACGGGAATTCTAATAAAAGACATGAGTTGAACATTATTTAAACAAATGACATGAAAATATACAAAATATGATGCTAAATGCTAATAAAAACTACCCTAAAAGATGCATAAAATGACATCTATCAACACTTCAGGAAGAGGGGCAAGTTGGGTCCCCGATTTATCGGACCGTTTCGAGTAGTGGCCAGGGTAGGCAAGTTAGCCTACTAGTTTGATTTTCCTGAGAAGCTTAGTCGGATTCACAGTAACTTCAATTTTTTTAGCTTCAGAATTGTGTGGTTAATGATTCAGTGGAGGTTCCCTTGGACGACATTCAGGTTGATGAGTGTCTGAGTTATGTGGAGAGACCAGTAGCGATTCTAGACACAAAGACGAGGGCCTTACACAACAAGGTGGTACCTTTGGTCACTATCCAGTGGCAACATCGGGAAGGTACGGAGTGGACCTGGGAGCCCGAGTCATAGATGCGTGAGCATTATCCGATCTATTTGCAGCTAAAGATTTCGAGGACAAAATCTAGTTCAAGAGGGGCACAATTGTAACACCCAGTTCAGGTAATCATTTTGTTAAACCTCTTTTGGGCTTAAACCTATGTCACGACATGAGAGCTTGCATGTCACATCGTGAAATGGCCTCTCGAAAACGTGCATGACTTTACGACTCACGACGTGACCACTTATGGGTCACGAAGTGAAATCTGCTACGAGGCAAACCCTAATTTGGTGATTTTTCCCGTATTTAAAGGACGTGAGGGCTAGGGTTAGCCCACCCTCATCCTCCATCACCTCCTAACACTCCCCCTTGAAACCCTAATCCTCCATAGTTGATTTTGATCTCCATTCAGTTGTTTCTAGCCAAGAAGGAGTAGAGATTAGTGCATCAACTCAACATTCAAGCTTCACCATCATCCATTTTCACACCTTCTGGACCCTTGTGAGTTTCCAAGTTCAATGCTTTATGAGTCTATAAGCTTAGATCTAGGTTTTTATGCACCATCTTTTATGTCTAGGCATAATTTGGTGATGGGGTTCCATAAAGTTGCCAACTTCATAGATCTCTAGTGTCCCTTTGATGAGATAAGTGTTGGATCTGAAGTATGGTTAGGTTTTGGGACTCTCACATGAGCTCCTGTAACATCCCAAGAATGATGACATAAAATTTTCGCTTTTAGATTAATAAATTATTAATACATATCATTTCCATAAAGCCAAGGTAATTTAGATTTAGCAAAACATCTTCAAATCAGAATAAATCATAGAGTGCGGAAACATATGGTGTGTGCTCTGCAATCATCCCGAGCTCTTCCATTTGAAAACCGAAGTACCTGAAACATAAACTGAAAACCGTAAGCACAAAGCTTAGTGAGTTCCCCAAAATACCACATAACATATAACCACAAAATATCATGCAACATACATATAGTTGCCATGGGCTTCGCGATGGTCTTGACCTGGACTGCCATGGGCTCCCCCCATGGTCTGATATCCAAGTGTCATGGGCTACCCTCATGGTCTTTACCTGGAATGTCATGTGCTCCCCCATGGTCTGATATCCAAGTGTCATGGGATCTCCCTATGGTCTTGACCTGAAATGTCATGGGCTCCCCCATGGTCTGATATCCAAGTACCATGGGCTACCCCCATGGTCTTTCATGAAAGCATCACAGAGAAAATTAAAATTCCACATAATAAGTAATGGGTCGGCATTGGTGCCTTCGACCCATGGATATAGTGAGAAGACTCACCTCGCACTACCGAATCACACAAACGATCTCTGGCTGCTGGCTGACAGATTCCCGAACTGTCAATATCAAAACAACGCCCAATTAACAATTGGGTTCCAATCCATAACCATAAATCCATACTCGGGGTAAAAATACCATTTTACCCTAACCTAACTTGGACCAAGACTTAGGCCCAAACTTAACAATCCAATAAGGCCCAAATACCAAAAACCACCCAAGGCCCAAACCATGGCCCAATTTTCCAAATTGGGCCCAAACCCATTGTAGGCCTTCTCAAAATAACTATCAGCCCAAAACCTGATGGCCGAACAGGGCCCAAGACAACTAAGCCCAAAAGATGGCCCAAACTGAAGCCCAACATGCAAAATCCTTCATTGCTGAGTACCCATATGTACGCTAAGTGTACTCGCTGTTTGGTTTGTACGCTATGCGTACAGACTTGCAAGCCCAACGTACTCACCCAATAAGCCCAATCCTTCCATTAAGCTCTTGATGCATTAATCCAGAAGTCCAAACCACATATTTGAGTCCAATAAGTGTCTAGAACCATAAAGTCACTGACTTGGTGACTTTGCATGCCCCAAGAAGACGCAACCTCAAATTATAGCATTCTACCATCATGAAAAGGACCCAAACTTATGCGTGGATAGGTTTAAACCCTAAAGGTGCCAACTTTATGGACCTTGAACCTTAGAAACACCAACAGGGGCAACTCGAAGCTCCTGGAGTGGCATCAAGCCACTAGATCATATACATGGGGTCAAAAAGGAACCAAAACTCATAAATGATAGATATAATACATCAATGATCAAGTTCATAGATTTATACCTCAAACAAGCTGGAAATGAAGCACATAATCAAGGTCTATAAGCTCTTCCTTGATCCTCATCCTTGCACCAATCTCCTGCTTCTTGGATATGGACCAAAACACACCAAAAATGGATATGACCTCAAAATACCATCATGAACGCTAAAGGTTTATTTCTAGGGTTATGAGGACTTGGAGGCTGGTAGAGAGGCCAGTCCTAAAGACTTAATGAGCTTATATAGGGTACATCATCAAAATTAGGGTTTTCATTAAGATGCACGTACACCCCACGTATGTGCCTGAAGACGCGATCCTGCCTCGCATCAGTACGCCCTGCGTACACCATTGTATGCCTCTCGTACCGGTTTTAGAACTAGTACGCCATGCGTACACATATGTACACCCCGCATAATGCTTAACCCCTTAACCTTAATACAATCTGAGGGTCATAACTTCCTCATTATCAATCCGATTTTGACGATCCTTATATCCATGAAAGGTGACGAGAAGCTCTACACTTTAACCAACCCATACCTGCCTTACAATATCCCGAACGAACATCCAATTTCCATAAAATCCCGAGCTGACAAATTACCGAAATACCCTTTGACTCCCAAACACAAACTGAATACCCGGAACATCCAATATTACATTATCCAACCCAGCTGAGTCCAAATCTCACTTCTTCAAGGGTACCAAGCCCGCTAATACCCAATCCATGATTACTACTCCAAAATAGGAAACGATTCGAAACAAGGCGTTACAGCCCCTAATCCTATTTCTTCCTTGTTTTTCTCTAGCTTGTGTTTGGGACATGTACTAGACATGCATGTCCAAAAAGCAATGATTTTTATGGTGTTCTAGGACAGAGAAGGACTTCTGGAAGTTTTGGTTGCAAGGCTTAATAGATTAAGAGCTTAAAGCTCAAGTTGGTCCAGAACGTCGTCACGTCGTGACACCTTGGGGTGTCATGATATGAGAATGATAATTAGCAACTGTTTTATTTTACTGGGTCACGACATGACCAACAGATGGTCACAACATGACGGCTGGCTGAGTGACATTGAAGTGTAGACGTTGATCGTTGACCGTTAACTTTGATCATTGACCGTTAACTTTGATCGTTGACCAAGTTTGACTTTAGGTCAAAAAAAGTAATTTGAGTAGTAGATTGAGGCTTGGTCCCGACTTGTTATGTAGATGACCTTTAGAGCCGGTATTTGGAGCAATGATCAATTCAGCTATCCTTTGGACTTTTAGGTGAGTTTTCCTCATTATACTCATGTGTTGAAGGAAGCAATGTCGACCCACTAGGTTGTGTTATGTATCCAGATATATAGGATGATCCTATGTTGTGGTGATCTGTTAGATTGGTAGATCTGTATGAATTCTTGTATATGTTAGTTATATGTTTATCTATTGCATATATTGACATAGTACGGGTGGGTTGCGGCAATCCTGCTTTGTGCTGTAGGCCAACAAACCCAAGGGCAATCCAGTCGGGAGACTGTGGGCTAGGGGAAATCCATTCGGGAGACTGTGGGCCAAGGGCAATCCAAGCGGGAGACCGTGGGCTAGGGGCAATCCAGTCGGGAGACTGTGGGTCAGGGGTAATCCACTCGGGAGACTGTGGACCCAACATGCATGTATATGTATTGTTGTGTGGGGATTTTTGGGTGAAACTCACTAAGCTTTGTCTTATAATTTGATTTTATGGTTTCAAGTACATCAGATGATCAAGGAAAGGCGGAGGCATGATTGTGCACATCATTCTTGACTATTCTATTAATAAAATGATTTTGGGGTACTCTTATTTATGATTATGTCTTTTGGAACATATGTTTTGTATGACTTATGACTTATTATATGGTTTTGAAAATGAAAATTTTACTATGATTTTTGGGATGTTATACTTCATACTACCTTTGAGGAATTTTGGCATATCATGCTTCATTATTTCTAAAACCAATTCAGGATGAATGATAAGCTTACATATTGAATCCTAATGATAAATACACAAATGCTCATTGTGTTGAATTGCCTTAGATGACCAACTCTCTCTAATATTTGAGCATCTCACCATCTTGATTAATCGCAAGTATTTTATCCCTTCAAGTCTTTTAGTTTTCAAACAATCACAACCCCCCCCCCCTTAGTTTAATTGTAGCTAGTTTTATTTCACTTGTTTAATTGGATTGCATTGGTGATTGAATACAACTATTTCCCGATGGATCGATCCCCTTTTACTATTATATTACGTTTTATTTGCAAGCAAAAGGGTGTAATTTGCTTGGTGGACTTGACATCCCACCAAATAATCAGACATCTCTAATCACTTTTGAGATCAAGCAAAAGGGGAAGAGGACTTTGTTAAATAAATGGTTTTCTTAATTATTGCATATAGAGTTTGAAGGTGATTTTATTGCACTATCTTCTAAAGATTTATTGTCTATCCTCAATGAGATGGGTTACACACCTTACATTCATGTGATAAGTGGTTTCAACAAATCTAGCCTACCATTCATATGGATTTATTTCTTTGGAGTGGTAGTTCGTTGTTTATACTAGTAGAAATTTTGGATTACACATGTCTAGGTAGCTTCTATTTCATGTTCTTTATGGTTTATACCATGATGCCAAAGTTTATTATGCAATGGTATTATGTGATGAATTCACTACATCCATGGATCATTAGAAGATAGCCACAAATATATCTTCATATCACTTTTGGTCATTAATCATTGGGGCAGCTTATAAGCAAGCTTATATTTCAATACTAGATGGAGTAAATAAATTATCTTTTACTCAGATGAATATCCTAAAAGTTGCATTAAATAAAGATGAATAATTTCCTTTCATAGGTCAGGTACCCAAAGCGATGTTAAATAGGGATCCTATTTCTTCACCTTTATTGCAACTATACAGGTCAACACTTTTCATTTCTTACCTTATTCGACATATTCCTGATGAAATGGAGGTAGAGGCTTTAAAGCCCAAAAGACAAGAAAGGGAAGAAAGTTGTTATTAAAGAGACTGATTATCAATCACCCAAACCGAAAAAGAAGACGGGATGAAGTCCAAGAAGATTTCAAAACCAAGTCGAAGCCTAAAAGGAGGTTACTTAAAAAGTCTAAACAAGTGGCATCTGATGAAATGATTAATCGTGATAATGATGATGAAGCAACAAAATCTAATCCAGAAATATGTACTCAATATAATAAAGAGAAATCCCTACCTCGTATTTCAAAAGACGTTCCTCCTATAAGACTATAGATGTACCGCCACAAATTACTCAAGAAACTCCTATTAATATAATTGTGTTATCTTCTCAACCTACTTCAGTCATTATTACTCCTCAGGTGACTACTTCTACTCCTATTCCACATGTTACAACTTCTCAAACCACAACACTTACTCCACCTTGAAGTATTGCCAATGTTGAATCTGATACAGATGAGACACGCAGTATGGACAACCCTATGTATACTTCTTAAGCCGACACAAATGTCAACATTAGTGCAGAGCCAATTATTGAAGATAATCCACCTCCATCTCCACCACAAAAATTACCTCCACCGTCAGCAATTGTTACTACTAAAATATTATCTTTCAAGTCTCCAACATTCTAGAGAATTTTAGAAAATCCTCTAAATGAAAACATTTTTCTTTCATAATCTACTAACAACATTGTAGAAGACAATGTTGTTGACTTGGAATCAATCGATCAAGATGATGTATTTTCTCCGAGAAAAACTAATTTTAAAGACGAAGATGATGATATCGAGGAGAATACTTTGATGTATGTCAAACAATATAAGACTTTTAAAAAGAGGTTCAACATGCTTCTTAATTATGTGTATTGTTCATCATCCTTCAAAATTGATGATAATTCGCATGACGCTTCCAAGGGTATTACTCGGGAGTCTATTTCTCCTATGTTGAAAGAGTATGATGACAAGATAACCTTGAATATTAATAAATTCTCAAAAGCATAATCAGAGAAGCTTTAGGTTTATATAGAAACAATAGATACCAAGTTCATGGATTAACAAAAGATGGCGAAAGAAAGACATGAGAATTTGATAGAGGCAATTAGAAAATTCAAAGTTGAATATATTGGTGTTTTTTATAAGCAGGTTAAAGAGATAGTTGATAATGTGGAGAAAGACTTGAAATCTTTTGGCATTATGTATTCGAGTTTACAAATGTATGTTGATTAATTGCTTTATTACGTAACAACTCTTCTAGAAGATTTAGAGTTTTTAATGTTGAATACAAAAATGGTTTTCAAAAGACAGAAGATGATTTGAAGAAATTGGAAAATGAGTATAAGGTACACATTTCTGATCTTCAAAATAAAGTTTCTCCAGGATCCAATGAACAAATTTCAAAGTCTTTTGAAGATCAAATATTTAAAGAAGCTGAAAATGGTCGTGCTTCTTTTGTGGAAACTTAAATCATATTATTGATTTGGCTTCTAGGTTGCCTACGAATGATCCAAAGACTTCTTTCCAACCTTTTTCACAAGAAGGGAAGGGGTTAGAGTTGTACCCTTATGGATAAACATGAATATACCAAGACCATCAGGTTCATGTAGTGCTTTGGGAAACAACTCAGGATATCAGACATGTTGAGTTTGGAATTATTTGACCTCTAAATGTCATAATGCTAGTACAAAATGTTCCAATTCAAACTTTGGCAACAACCACAACTACTATTGTGACGGAGCCAGTTAAGTAGATGTATCATCTTTGAATCCTAATAAAGGAATCATTATTAGAAAGACTGGTACTTTGACAGTTACAAAAGATGTTTCAAATGGCGATAAAGGAAAAGGAAAAGAAATTGATTTATTAGATAAAGAATTAAAGAAGATGGAAGAGAAAAAGCTTGAAAGATTAAGGCAACTTAGTGTAATCATCAATTGATGGGAGAAAATGTCAAAAGGAACCAATATGGTATTTGTTAATAAAACTTGGATTGCATAGATGATTCGAGATGTTTCCTTTAGTTAAATTGACCTATTTGAGAAATCGTTGAAGAAAAGCTATTCAATTGAAAACTCCATTACAAATTAGCTTGACATGCCATTTAATCCTCTTAGATTTTAGTTACCTCAGTTCAAAAAGAAGATTGTTAAAAGAGATTATGAAAGTGTTAATGAGTTGAAGATAAGATTTCATGCAGTTATTTGAAAAGATAAAGAAGAGAATTGGTTAAATAAGGAGATAGTGAAGATCTTTTCAATTGCAAAAGATGTTTATTTTAAAGATCAATTGTAGAATTACAGATACAAGGTGGTCAGAGGTGTTGATGAAGTTCATGAATTTGCTATCGTAGAATTTCCTCTAATGAATGCAAATGACTTCGTCAGTATGCTACAAATTTTCTCAAGATTGGATCACAAGACTATCTCCTCTCAGAATGTATATAATTTCGGATAGGAACACGTGAAAGGCTTTATGCATAATTATTATGCTCAAATGGCTTTAACTGATTTTGAGCTTGAAAAAGATTTTGATAAATCAATGAATATACCTACTTAACTAAAGGATATTGGGAGTTATAATGATGGACATGATAGTTAAAAATCCAAAGGGAATTGTGTATCTCGGAAAGAAGGTCAAGAGAGTTGCAAAGAAAAACTTCTTTTATGTTGACTATCTGGAAATGTTTCCTACTTCCTACTTGCAAGATTTCCTAATATGAATTAGCTCATTTAGTCTCAACTCAGAAAGTGACGAAAAGAAAGTGACGAAAAAGAGATGCATGATTTGATTACATGGTATCTAGAAGTTAGGAAAGTTCTTGTCAACATTATACATATCTTAAAAGTGACTTGGGATATTTTTTCACTCTTCATAAATGGGAAGATTGTAGAGTTACTAATGTTGTGAAGATTATCGAAGTGAATATTATATACCCTAAGTCTACTAATCCAATTGAAGCGAAGTTTGAAGATGTATTGAAGTGTTTTCTATATCGAAGTGTCATTACTTCAATATATCTTTTTATCATATGTGACATCATTTGTACAAGTCATTGTTTTAGTCTGTGTATCTTTTTCTGATCAGTCGATATCACTTTAGTTGTGTTTATATATAATGTTGTATGTTATGCTTTTCAATATCGTTCTTTCACGTGCTCATAACACACATTTATTAGAGATACCAATTGTAACCTACATACTTTCATGATCAATCTGAGTTTAAACAGAACTATTTATATTTTTTTGTTCTTTACTTTTACATTGTCATGAATTTATTCAAGTGTCCAAGACTCTACAAGTCATCAACAAATTACATACTTAATTTCTTACATAACGTTTTCACATAACCTCTACTAAAAGTTGTTTGTTTAGCTTCAAAAAATGTTTATATTTATTAAAATTTACACCAAGACATTTCATATTTTGAAGGGCATGTCCAGTTAGTGTTTTTCGCAGGTATCCAAATGTAAATTATGTTATGTTACACATTTAATTGTTAAATGGATGAAACTCAATGTTGTCTTATTTTATATAGGATAGATTTTATCATTGTTAATGGATATGGTAAGGAATTTAAATTCAAATTTTTACTCATATTACAAGATTATCCTTAGAAATTCTATCGACTTAAACTGCAGACAACTTTTATATGTCGCCTTCACTTGTAATAATCAACAATTATTACAGATGAAGACAACATAGAGGAGCTTACAACGGTTGTCGTTTGACCATTATTTGCATATTGCTTTTTTTGAACAGTCACATTTTTATAAGGAAAAACTAGCAAAAGCTAGAAATCAAAAACCAATTACAAAGAGTCGTATAAAAGGGGGGTTTTGCAACCACTGGTCCAAGATATGTTGCTTTTGCTATTTCTACTAGAGAACCATTTAAAAGAATGAATGACAATGCTTTCAAAAATATGACTTTTCTGCATGTTGTACGTCTTGAACACCTCAGTGTTCCTATAAGCCTAAATAACCCAGACCGTGGTATTGATAATAACTTCAAGATTTTTTCTTTTTGACAGATTGGAAGGAAGGACATCCACCCATTCCAATATCTCTGTAACATTTGCAAACAAAGAAAAAGGGAGATCAAGCCACTTAAACACTTTATTCCAAAATTCCTTTGCCACATCACAACTAACAAACATGTGATTACAGACTTCAATCTGAGTAGAGCATAAAGGACAAAGCACATAAATCATGTCTACACCCCTATAAGCCAAATTATAACGAGTGAAAAGTCTATCAAGAATAGTTCTCCAAAGATAAGTATTAACTTTGATAGGCACTAGCCTACACCATCGCGTCTGAATCATGCCTTCCTGCAATAAAATGAAATCAATATATTTTCTAGTGTTATTAATAGTAAAGCCTTCATCTGGATCAACACCCCACTCCCAACTATCTGGATGGTCGACACACGTAACATGAGAAAGAACTCTAGTCAAGGCCGATAACTGAGAGGTCGTGCTTCCACCATCATGTAATTGGCGACTCCATCTCCAAACCCAACCACTTGCATTCCATCTATCTGCCACCAAACAATCTTTCTCCTCCCCCAACGCAAAAAGTCTTGGAAAACGAGAAGAAATCCTCACATTATCAAGAAATCCTCACATTATCAATCCAAATGTCCTTCCAAAAATGAGTATTTCTTCTGTTACCAACTTTTCTAATAAAAAAAGAGTGCGGAATAATATTGCTCGTTTAATTTTTTTTCTTAATTGGCATAATTGTTCATCACAATTTTCATTAAACAGTTTAATCTAAGACCTTATTTTAACTTTATATATGTGTTGTCCTTAAGATTTAATTCAAATTTACATATATTTTTTTTAAAATATGTGATTTCTATTTAACCCTATATATTCATTGTATTTTGAATCCTTTTGATTTTGAACAGCTATAGTGGTAATATGATTCATAATTTATATATAGGTAGTTAGATATTTCTAATCATAATTATGTAACTAGAAAGGTTACCCCCGTTACGCGGGGGCCAGAAGCTTTCAATGTTGTTTCCGAATTGATAAATATGACAGACATAGAAAGTGCAAGGATGAAAAGTCTGGGCTTTGCCCCGGACAAAAAATGTAAAAGTTTTGACTGCAAGGACCAGAAGTGTGAAAATAGCTAAAGAATTAAAGGGGTAGGAATTAGCAACTTTTTAGAAAAGGGATCAAAGTTGTCAAACCGTTAAAGTTTTGTGGCCAAACTTTAAATATTAAAAGGTTCCAAAAAAATGTAAAAATATTGATTGCAAGGACCAAAAGTGTGAAAATGGGTAAAGAATAATGACCAAAGTTGCCAAAAAAACATCCAAATTTAGTATTCCTAACTTCCAACAATAATACAGGGACCAATTCTGCCAAAAAAAATGGGAAGTTGAATGGAACACAAACAAAAGGACATGAATAAATTAATTAAAGAAGTACAGGGACCGGATAAGTAAATCAAGGGACCAAACCTGGACAAAGTATCCCAACTTTACTATTCATTTCTTCCACAACTTTAATATATATATAATAATTATGTTTCCACAATTTATTTTGAAATAATTATTTATAAAACAAATAGAAAAACCAATGTAATTATGTATTTATCGACATTCTAAATTATCTTTCAGCTTCAGCGAGCAAAAACATATCAAATATTCATATTTTCCGAATTCAAATTACAATTAATTAAAACGATTTCAGAGTTCCGTCCAAACCAATCCAGAATCCACGAACCAAATAACCTTTTATTATTATCTTAATACCAACCAATTTTTTAAAAACCGGTTTGAATCGGCCGGTCGAACCGGTTGAACCAGAAACCGGGAAAGCAAGCGGTTCAACTATTAACGGTTTTATGTCTATTTCTGAATCGGATCGTACCGGCCGGTTTTTTACAAAAAATTCGGTTGAACCGGTTCAATTATACCGGTTGAACCGGTTAAATTGAATAAAAACACATGGAATTGAAACCTTCTACATAATATACTTTGGTAGTTTTTTCATATTTATTAAGATTTTTCTGAATAAAAGCACATGATAAATGTTATGAAGTTTTTTTGATGCGTTTATATTCATCTAGGACTTTATTTTTCTTTTTAATGTGCGTGGGTTGATGTAAAATTTATGGTTATGTGTTATTTTAATATATTTTGATTGATCTACAACTTGCTTTCATATTCATTTTAATATTTGAACTTGTGGACATCAAATTCTCGATTTGTGTATGTATGTATGTATGTATGTATAGGAAAACACGAAAAAATATGAAAATTATAGAAACCGGTTTACTCAGCGGTCGAACCGGTTGAACCAGAAATCAGTCACCATACCGGTTCAACTAAAAAACTGGTTTTTAAAACATTGATACCAACTATTACTAAAAGAAAGATAATATAAACATAGTCAATCATAAATTTGATTTTTTTATAAATAGACATTTCTTAAAAATTGTGGTGTGCAGTGGGTTTAAGCATTTTTAAGAATTTCATCTCGTTCAAAGCCTTGTTTTTAAAACGAGAGGTACAAGATGATAATGCGTAATAATTGTGTTAGATTGTAATTAAAACGTTAAAATGTTGAAACTTTTCATGTTACTAATTATTAAACTTATTGGTACGGTTAAAGTTACTTCTATACTTTTGGTTCTTTTTCATTGTCCTTAAATAAAACAAAATTTTATAATTTATCTATGTAGTAAAAGTGCTGACGCTCAACTTTAATAATTTTGGCCTCTCCTTGTAAAGAAAGTGAACCTTTCTTTCTACCCCGATCTTGTATGATTCTAGTTTTGAAATCCTCTTGGGCCTTGGCTATTAATTTTTTTATAGTTTTTTCAATAAAATATTAGGGATAAGATTTCATATAAATCTAATCAAGTTATTTATAAGCTTTTAAATTATCAATATTTTTTTGTCCTCTTACAATGAATTAATTATTTTTGTTCGTTAATTTGCATAAAATAAGAAAATATTATGCGTTGTGAAATGGCAAAAATGCTAGTTTTAGTGATTGAAATGAAAGCATGTCAAACAAGCTAAATAAAAACATCATCTGTAAAAGAACATAGTGAAATAGATAAAATATATGCAAAATTGTTTAACATATACTTAAATGCTTTCACTTGCTAAGCTATTTAACTTAAAATTACATTAGTATATTAAAATTAATTTTTATAATCATATTATGTGTTAGTTATATTTGAAATGAAAAGTAGGACAAAATAGTCAACAAGTCAACATCATGTTTATTAATTTGTAACAAAGATTTTCCTTTTAACCCAAATCAATTTTAACGACTGTACATTCGTTTTGTAGGGTGGTCGAAGTCATCCATTTGGTAGGGTAGTTTACGGGTGGGTAGCTTTGGTTCACTTGCTCCGTGAAAAAATATTTTTATATTTTTTTAATTATTATGTGAATTAGTTGTATATGTTTTTAATATTTTGTGAATTAGTTTTGTATGATTTTAATTAGTTTATACTTATGTTAAAATAAATAAATTGAATGGATTGGAAGTGATGAGAACAATAAGTTTATATATGTTGTGGGACGTGTCGAATGAAATTAAGAAGAGAGAGAAAAATTGATATGACAAGTGAGTTGAGATGGCTCTGCACTTATGTCTAGAAATGCGATGTTAAATTTATCAAATTTGGACATTGCATAACAATTTAGTGCGGTTTTGACATCACATGCATTTGACATGATAACAAAATCAAATTTATTATCCACTTAAAATTGATTTAAATCATAATATATCTTACATGTATTTTAATGAAATTTCAGTATTTACAAAAAGTGCATATCCGACAGAGATGCGTTGTCGTAATCTACTACATACCGACTTAGAAGTGCGCAAAAACGATCTCGGACCAATCCAGTAACAGTCTTAGTCGCAGGGACGGTCTGGTCTAATCTAGGATGAATTGTTGTTTGGATCAGCGGTCGATCTTTTTACCTGTCCGATCTTCTTTTGGATTGTTCTTTTTTTTTTAACTGGTCTCGTTCTAGTCCACTCTAGTCTAGGGTCGGCTCAAGTGTTTACCACGTTAAACAAGGGCTTAGGGCCCCCAATTCTAAAGGGCCCTGGAAAGTCTCGATCATTCCATTCTTATGCATGCGATTCAATTTCCAAAAAAAATAATAATAATAAACACAGCCTTCTGATATGTTCTAGTGTTCTTCTAATCTTTTTCCTTCTTGACTTCTCCTCTTGTCCTCCAATCTCTATTCTAGTCTAGTCTAAAAGTGAAACAACCTTCTCTATTTTATTTTTTATTTGAGTAAATTACACGATTCGTCCCTCGTACGGGTACCAAAATACACATTCAGTCCCTATTTTAAAAAATTAACTCGGTCCGTCCCTTATATTGTAAAAAGATGCAAGATTCGTCCCTTATAGACATAAAATGACTATATTATCATTTTCCATTTAATTATTATTTATTTTTAATGTTTTTAAATATTTTTTTAATATTAAAAAACATTTTAATTAAATGATGGGTCCCACCTTCGTCCCAAACTCTCTTTTTCTCTCTTTCACGTAATCACTTTATTTACTCATCATGTTTTTGGCTTTAGTTTTCCGAACGAAAAGTGATCGGGATCAATGGCAGTTTAGGTTCGTATGCAGGTAGTCATCAGTACCAACGCATGAAGAACCAATAATGAGATCAAGACTTATTGGAACAACAATCTGAAAGAAACTACTCCAAATAAGAATCGATCCAGTAAAAAACCAACCAAGAATCGACCATCCTGCTAATCTGGACCATTTGCAAAACCTTAGATTAAACCTCAAAATCTGCAAAACCTTCAAGATTTAGCAATGAATGTAGCTTCATCTGCCCATAGATCTGGAAACCACATGTGCGTCGTCATCGCCATCTATACCTGGTTCGAAATTCTAGCTCCGCCTCCATCTCCATTCAAACCCTAGATCTTAGGTGGTAGTTGTCAGACATGAACAGAGGAAGGGTGAAGAAAAAATCTGCATTTTTTCAGACGTGAGAGAGAGAGAGAGAGAAATTGGGTGAAGAACGGATCTAAAGTAAGGGGATCAACCCTGTCTAACTATTTTCGTCGTAAGGATGATTGTCGTCGTTGACCACCTTATATCTACTGCACTACCACCCGCACACACAAATTAGGCGATTTAGGGTTTATTCCAGGCGATTTAGGTTTGTTCCAGGTGTCGCAGCAGAACTTGAGAGAGAGGAAAAGATAGGCTGGCAGGAGAAAGCGACGACATTGAGAAGGAGATGCCGCTCGTGGAAACTTAAATAACTAAAGAAGGATCACATTATATGGGTTACTCTCGGTATCTCCGGCGACGGAGGTGGTGGCTCCGGCGACCTATCTCTTTCTCTAACTTTTTTGAAGATGAAGTGATGAACGATGAAGGATTTATGGTAGTCTGGTGTTGCAGATCCAGTTAAAAAAGAGAGAGGAAGACGAGGAGAAGATATAAAATGGGTGCGGACCACAAGTGAATGATAAATGATAAAAGGGGATGGGTTATTTTTTTTTAAATCTAATAAATAAATAAACAATTTAAAAAATAAATGGAGAATGGTAAAATAGACATTTTAAGTCTGGTAAACGACTTTAGGGACGAAACGTGCACATTTTCACGATATAAGGGACGGTCTGAATTAATTTTTGAAAATAATGACTAAACATGCATTTTGACACCTATACTAAGGGACGATTCGTATAATTTACTCTTTTTTTTCCTTATGTTCTCCATCATCTCATAGTCTGGTTCAGTGATTGTGATTCTCCATTGACTATTGTTAGGGTTCAAGAGGACAAGACCTCAAGTGATGATGAACTGAAACGCAAAAACGGTATGTTATTTTCAATTTTGTTTTCCTGATTTCAAATTTCCATTATTTAATAACTTATTTAATTTCCAAAAATTTTGAGTCGACCTCCTTTTGGAAGTAAAAGATTAAGTAATTGGCATTTACTTGAATTCAATCGGTACATAATTGGAAATTTGAAATTTAATTTTGTTGAGTCATTTTGCTATAGCCGAAATGGTTGTTGTTTACTATTGATCTTGATCTCTAGGGTTACTTTTGGATCGCTTTGTTGTATCTATCATTTATATATGATTGTTAAAATTAAACAAGTGTTATGCGGTCTGTGTTAAAACAAATGGATAATAATGAGTCGATATCCTCTAATGAATTGGGAAATGTCGGGGAAAGTGAAATAAAATTAAAAAGTAATAGGGATTTGAGTGATTCACTGGTTAAGAATTCAGTTATATCTATTTATCTCCTCTTCTGTGGACTCTAATCGTGGATTTGTGGTAGAAATAGTTGAAACTGAGATCTCTTAAATCTGTAATATATATTACTGTATACATCCTCCTTAATAAATGAAGGTTTTTTTGCCACATGTCAATCTCTCATGAGTTTTGACACTTGTCATTTTGTGGTATTTTTTAAATAAATATTATCTATTTGTCAATTTTTGGTTTGTTTCAATTTTTAAAATTAAAGTCATATATTTATATACGTAAAGTATTAAGTATCATATATATGATATTAAATTGCAATAAATATGTTTCTTCCTTTCTTATTTTAAAATTATACATTAAAAAATATTTTCTGTTTATACTTTAATGTTTAATCTTTTTTTTTAAATCAACCTCGTGTAATACGCGAGTCTCACACCTAGTATATGAATATAGATACAAATAGTATTTCAGAAAGAAAAAAATATAATAAATTTAGATCTCTCTAATCTCTAAATTTGTAATCTGTATTAGATCTATATAAATAGTATTTCAATGACTTATAACTTTTTCATGTTTGCGGCTCAAGTGTTTGGAATGAATTTCAGTTTTCATTTTTGAGTTTTTCATTTTACTTGTTGTGTCAAGCAGGCTAGTAGTAAGTATTTTCTTTAATCCATAATTCTAAATATATTCACAAAAAAACATACACATAATTAAAAAATAATTATAATAACTCTATCATTTATAGACTTTTTAATTTATTATTGTCGGTCTCAAACCCACATAAAAGATGAGAGTTTATAACATTGAGTATAATGAAGATCAAAATGCCTCAATTTTTTGGTTTGCTTAAAGCCCCCAATCTGCTCTATAATCTAATGTTCTTTTTTATTTGTTCTGTTATGTTGGAATACAAGTTCTTTACGATTCACTTTTGGGTTTTTTCTCCCAATATAGATATTTACCACTAAATGAAATCTAGATGCACTTATCAAGTTAAAAACCCAAAAATCATAAGTTAAGAACTCAATATAGATTATAAAGTTTTATCAAAGTAAATAAATAATTTTGGTTAATATTGTAAATTTTTCCAAACATAAATAAAAAATTTTGGTTACTAATAGATGGTGGTTAATAACTTAATTCAAAAGATAAATAAACCAAATTTCCATACCGGCTTTAGATCGTTTTTTATTTTTTGGACCGGTTTAAATTTTTTTTTTTTAAATGGAGAGATTTTATTAGAAACCGACTAACAAGAAACTAGCCAAACAAAACATTAAGAAACAACAAGCAAGGGGTTTTGGAACAACCCACCTAGTTAACGAAGGTTCAAGATTTAATTGGTTCTAGTCTTCTAGAGATACTTGTCTAAAACTGGTTGAGGACTAGTCTGATCATTGCCAAAATTTCAGGCCATATGTGAACCTTTATAAAAGATGTCATCTGTTTATATAGTTTATTCCAATATTGTTTATAAGCTTTGGAGCCCAACTAGATGGGAATTAGATGTGCCGTTGGCGCTGTCTTTTTTTTTTTTTTTTTTTCTTCCTAATTTCAAGTTGTAGCAAACGATAGAACATATTATAATATTTATGAAAAGATATAACCAGCCGCATCCCACCTATTTTTTTTCAAACCAACTTAACAATAAACTACTACCAAAACTAGGATCTTCAACAACCTGTTTAATAAAAAAAGTATTTTTGATAAAGTAAATTTCATAAGTGCTCTTGCGTTTTTTTCTATGACTTTCTTTTTGTCATTTTGTTCGGTGGGTGTTACCTATGTGATCCTAATGTAAATCCAATCTCGCAATTCTCCTTATAACGATCATCAATCCATGTTTGAAAGGGACAATTTGCATTGTCACCAGACTTTACCAATGAAGTTGAATTTTGGAGAAATTTAATGTTACTGTAAGATCCTAGAATCTGAGTGCACCACCCTATAACCAATAAGTAAGAATGACAAATGAGATTGAAAATCCAAAATTTGTAGATCGTGAATGTTACTTTTGATGATTGTGAGAATTCCTAGGAAATGAATAGAATAAGAACAATTAATATACAATCTAACAATATTAGTTTCTACATATATATATATAAAATATGTAGCCATTGATCTCAAATGACCAACAGTCCTAAAAGAAAACAATAAATTTTATGGATTTACTTGTACAAAGAAAATAAAATAGAAGCTTACCATCAAAATTTCAATTATACCCATGTCCCCAAATCAAACTATTCGAACGCAACTCGGATCTGGTTCAAGACCAAAATAATAACTAATAGTTGAAAAAATATCAACAGTAAAATCGGGTTGACCCGGAGGTTCAATCGGTTGACCCGGAGGTTCAATCGGTTGACCCATGACCCATCCGTCAAACCGGATCAAATAAAAATCGTGTTTTTAAAAAGTGATTAGCACTTCAGATGCAGTACCTGGAGCAAACTGTAAAGTGTATTTTGGTCATTTCAACATGATACAACCAAAAGGCGTTATAATAACTCTTAATTTTCACCTGAAAACCGGTGATCTTTTTGTGGCGTGACTTCTTTTTGTTCTGCAGGTTAACCTCACTTTTCTGTTGTAATTTATTTTCTGAAAAATAAATAAAAGTTACCAACACTTGAAAATAGGAAAAAAAAAACTTAAAAATAAAAAAAAAAGAACATAGAAATATAAGTACCAGTTGTGTCATATAAACATCAACTCCCTTTGTAGGAACCAACTAATGCAGCCTTCATGAATCAGGAAAAATATTTGTTAGACCAAAATACGAAACCATAAATATTATAAAAAAATGGTCAACTTTGTATGTCAACCTGACCGTACCGTCTGGTGCATAGCAAGCAGTAGTGACCATTTCATGCATATCATTCCAATGAATGACCTGATGATCAGGAATACTCCAAATCCAGAATTTGGAATCAAGTGATCCACTAATGAAGCATCTCTCATCAACAGGATTGAATTGGATGTAAGTTACTGTATTAAAAAGATACACCCTTAGTAACCATACTTCATAAAGAGATATATACACAATAATACATATATAAACTTACTTGTTTATATGTATTTACTTACCATAGTCATTGTGTGAAAAGATTTTCAAACATGACTTGCTACACAACTGCCACAACCGCAAAGTTTTGCCCATTGAAGATGACAGCAAATGGTGTGATTTGGACCAGGACAGATCAAGAACATCATCCGGATGTCCAAAGAAAACTTGAATCTTTCAACTTCTCAGTTGGGTTAGAATTAGAAGATGACTTAACTGATGTAGACCGGGAAGTGCCGTCGAAGAAGAAAGCAGGCGACAATGGTGAAGACGGATGGTCTAAGTGGTGACAGATGAACGTAGATCGAATTAAACATAAATAAAAATTAAAAGCAAATCAAAATCAAAAAAGGTCTAACTTTAACATATATGATCAATACCAATACTACTTGTATACATAGAATCCAAACTAAACTTAACCCGAATAATACTTGTGTCTCAAATATAGCATTACCAGCATTGATAGCTTCCCATGTAATTGTCCCATCCTTTTCTTCATCTTGTCTCACAAATAGGAGGATCAATGTTTTCAGATCAAATTTTCAACAAATGCACTTTATCTGTCCGTGTAGCTTTCCAATACCCTGAAACAGCTGCTCGATTTGAGCAAACTCCTATATCACATATAGCTTTAAAATGGATCAGATGTTGTGGACCTTTCATCAAGTTGTCAATTTCATCAAACATATTCACAGAAAAAGACCAAATCATCCAATTTTATGTATATATTTAGTTACTAGGTGTGAAACCCGTGTACTACATGTGTTGATTAAAAAAAATTATACATGAAGATATAAAATTTAAATATTTTTTTAAGAAAACAATAAATATCAAAGTGTAAACATTAAATATTTTTTAAAATAAAATTTCAATATATATATATATATATATATATATATATAAACAAAATGATGAATAAATAAATAATTCAATTTATATTAATAAAACAAACTACAGAAAAATAATTATATTTTGACCATATAATTTTTTTTTTAGTTTGTCAATAAAAAGCAACAAAGTTTGATTTTTTTTATATAGACCATTTTGCCTAAAATGACAATGAACTTTAAAAGAAACATGTCAATTTTGAATTATATATATTGAAGGAAATATATTAAAATTTGAAAATACAATGAAACAAATGAATGACACATTAATTACTTTCTATAACCTAAAAATTAGATAGTTAATTAAGAAAATCAAAAATTACCACAAAATGACAAGTGGAAATTAATTTCTAAGAATTAACCACAAAATTACATGTGTCCAAATGCATAAGAAATTGACAAGTGTCAAAAAGTTCTTTATTTATTAGGGAGGATTATAAACTAATTTATGCATATATTTAACCAGTTCACCCAAAAATGAGACGGGGTAACAGTAATTTATGCAACAGGAGAGAAGGAACTGAGCAAAAGCGATGGTGAAAAGGAGATGGTGAAAAGGAAAAAAGCAACAACACTCTGAGTTCTTATGTCGTAGGTGTTGAGTGTTTTTCAATTTGAAATCTTCATAGAGATAACGATGAAAAAAATAAGTCAACAACAATTTACACAATTACCCTTTTTTATTTTAGTCACAAACGTGTTGGTTAAGAGCGCATCAATATATGCAGATGATTGAATATCCAAAATTAGGGATAGAAATAAAAAATGGAGATTGAAGTTATAGAATGTATAAGAAGAGAAAGAGGAAAAAAAGTGATTATAGTTACATTTATTTGTGTAAATGTACAGCTTCTATGGAATAATTACAAAGAGATACAAAAATGTACAGCTTCTACCCTATTCTTATGTAATAATCAAGTTTTTATGGAACAGTAACGTTTGTTATTGTATTTTTATTTATTTGTGTTATAGTGCTGTAATGTATCAACATCTACATAAAAACCTGTTCCAATAGAAAATTATGATAAAAACCTGTATGCGACTGTATGAAGTAAATGGGCAACTGATCTGGTGGGTTTCTTATGTGATAACATGGTAAGCATGCTGTTCCAATAGAAAAATCTCATAAAAACCTGTATGCGACTGTATGAAGTAAATGGGCAACTGATCTGGATGGTTTCTTATGTGATAACATGGTAAGCATGTAGAATTCATGAATAATACATATGTACTCCGATATAGTCGCACACAATGGTAAAATCAGGATCTAAAGAGATGAATAGTGATACAATACATATGTTGCAAGAGGTATTTGTTTTCTTTATTTTCTGATTTATTGAGAGCGAGATGAAGACAGCCTCGATCTCCCTTTTCTCTCTCTTCCTGGGCGATATGTGTTTTCTTTCCATTCTCAGTTTAGCTCTAGCAAACATACACAAATGACATGAGAACAGAAATCATCACTGAATTTTTGAAGCAATGGAATTTGAAAGACAGATAGATAGAATTAGAAACAATGAAATCATACCTGCTATGGAGATGAGAAATAAGAAAGCAACCCTAAATAGTAAGGGGCAACAATATCTGGCTGATTAAACATTTGTACACTGGGAATCACATCAAAATCCCAAAACTCAACCCTAACTTATGAAACTTAGAAAACCAAAGACAAAAGAAAGGGCATCGGTACCTGGCTGATTAAACCATAGTCAACCATATGGTGAACAAACCGATATCTAGGGTTCAGATCGACTTCTACCTGTTTCTTGAAACCAAATAATTAAAAGCCGAGATAAAACGAAATCGGAAGAAACTGAATAGTGAGAAGGAGTAGTAGAAGTCGACGTCATCGTTCGATTGGAATGCAATAATGGGAAAAGAGCGGAGGAGTTATCAAGTGAAGAAATCTGATAAGCATGAGGAATATATTCAGAGACGCAGTCAATGGCGGTGGAGAGTCCTATTGGAGGAGAAGGGTGGCACAAAAAAGGGGTAAATGGCCGGTTGAATAAATTAAAAAGCAAGCGTTGTGGCAAATGTTTTAAAGCAAGAAAAATTTGTGGTAGAAATGCAAATCGTCAAAGATTCCTGTTCACCAACTTTTTAACAATTAATAGTATATATAATGTTTGGACTATATAACATAACAGTAAAACCCCCATACTTCATTAAATTCTTTCTTGAAAGGAAGGCTCATATTAAAGCATAGGGAAAATGACTTGATAGGGTAAGATACTTTTTGAAATGTACACATTTAGTCCTTATTTTTTTTTTTGTAAATTAAACCCTTATACCAGATTTTTGTAATTATGCAATCCTTTTGACCGGCTATACCCGGTATACCGGTCATATACGAATTTTCTTTTATTTTCTTGAAATGAAATAACCAGGTGGCATCCACATGTCACCTTACGTGGATATTGTTAAATTACACCACATTTTGACAATTAGGGCTCATTTAATCAGTCATTCCTCCATTCACTCAGCCGATAATCCCTCAAACTTCTTAACTCACAATCACCATCAACAATGGAAGAAGATGCATATATAATCGTTGATGTATACTATAATGGGGTGTTCACACCTACCTCATTGATGTATTTTGATGGAGTAAAAGCATTTGTACCATACACGGTTGTGAACAAGATAAACTTCCTTGATTTCATCCCCTTTCTTGAAAAGCTTACTAACGGAAGATGCAGAGATATGTATTATTGTCCACATGAACTGAGGTTGTCTGAGGGATTACATGCTATTCAGAATGATTGTGATTTTAACGAGTTTCTTGAAGATATCAATGAAAAGAAGAGATTGGATGAGTATGTGGATCATCATCATGAACCTTTGTTTGATTGGATTCAGGAGGAAGAAGCAGACCTTGAAGATGATGATTTGGTTTCTATTGATGATGTTGACTCCATTTTAGAAGATGGTCTGAAAGCTGAACATGTAGAGGATGATAAAGTTATATCTCTCAAAAGAAACTTCAATGATCAATTCCTCAACAAACTTTGTCCAATACAGAATGATGACTTGGTTGAAGAATATCATAATGCAATACGACCTATCTACCCAAGACATGATCATACTCAGAAATGGAATGAGATGAAGCCTCGATTAGGTATAAAATACTCTACTACTGCTGAACTTAAATACTCTCTTAGTTGCTATGCTGTAGCAAATGGTTATGATCTGTGGTATGAAAAGAATGACAAGAGTAGGTTGCTAGTTAGGTGTTGTAAAGGAAATAATCCAACATGCCCTTTTAGATTGTATGCTTCCTGTGTAACACCCTATTCTGAAAGTATCTGTTTATGGAATTCAGAGGACAAGGCTAGGGGCGTTTTGGTCTTTTATAGGTTTTCGGTTTTTATTCGAGCGATTTTGGGCCAGGTTGTGTCGCTGGAAGCGTAGGGTTTCTCGCCACCTTTTCGTAGATATAAAGTTCGTCGGAAACGGACTTAGAATGAAGGAGTTACAGCACTTTGAAGTTATTGACATAAATGGTCCCTAAAGGAAATATTTGGTAAGTAAGTCCCATGCATGCAAGCGATGCATGCACGTGTTTGGCTGGGTACACCCAACGTAAGATGGGTTACGCCCAGCGTATAAGGAGGATTGGTCGCAGATGCGGAGAGGTGTACGCCCAACGTACGCTCAGAGTCTCAAAACCCTAATTTTAGGGCATGCCACTATATAAGGAACATAATGGCCCAAACCCTAGCCTCCTTATCTGTCCCTCAACCCCAGAGAAACCCTAGAATGCCTCATCCCTTCATTCTTGTGAGATCTTGACCTTGGGAAGCTCATTTTGGTGGTGTAAGCTTGGAATAGCAAAAGGAGAAGTTAGCGAGGAAGAACTTGGGGAGTTGGAGCTCATAGATTTGGAATACCATCAACATTTGGAACTCTTTTGAGGTATAAAGTTCATAACTTTACTTAAGAATGTTTAGATCTAGTGTAGTGTAGTTTTGGAGTTATTTTGGTCCCAAGAATGGACCTTTATGATGAAATCTCGTTTGTGAGCTTAGGGTGGCCACCCTCAGAGCTAAAAGGGTTCCATAAGCAGTAAAGTCTTCATCTTGAGTGTCTTAATGGGTTCATGCATGAGATATAGCCCTCTTTATGGAAGTAGATTATCATTTTTGGAGTTTAGACTTGTTTGGGACAAGTTAAGTCACCAAGTCAGTGACTTTATGGATTAAGACGTGGAGCAGGACCTGGATCTGTGTTTGTAGCTTCTAAATCTGTGTATTAAGCACTTTATGGAAAAAGGACTTAACAGGGGAGTACGCTGAGCGTACGTGCAGGTACGCCCAACGTACGCATCCTTTGGCCTTTACGCTTAGCGTACATTGGAGTACGCCCAGCGTACTCATCAGGTTTGGGCTTTGTGCATTTTGGGCCTCGGTTTGGGCCGTGTAGTGGACTTTGGGTCTTTGGGCCTTAATGGGCCATCAGGAGTCAGATAATATAGGCCAAGGAAATAGTTCGGCTTAGAGTGAGTCCCAATAGAGGGATTGGGCCCAATTTAGCAAATTGGGCCACTAGTGGGCTTGGGAAGCCTACATAGTGTTGGGCCTTAGTTTTGGTCCTTAGATATGGACCAAGTTGGTTTAGGGGTAGAATGGTCATTTTACCCTAGAAAGGTTATTGTATTGGACTAAGTGATGTTTGGTATTGGTAGTCGGGAAGCCGAAGGGTCAGCAGTTCGGGAATTGCCAGTCAGCAGCCAGAGGAGTATCAGCAGGGTTCAGCAGTGCGAGGTGAGTCTCCTCACTGTGTGCATGGGTCTACGGCCACAATGCCGGCCCATTATGTTTGTGTATAGTAGGAAGACCCGGGGGTTAGCCCTAGGTATTATTATGATATATGTTCCGGATTACGATCCGATGTCGGGCGAGGCCCGAGGAATGTAGTATGCTAGTTATACTTGTTGTCTGTGTGATACTTGTATGTGCCTGGTAGGGAGGTGAGTGTGGGCGAGGTCCCGTATCTCATCACTATCCGAGTATGGACGGGGTTCCGTATCTCATTAGTAGCAGAGCAGGGGCGAGGCCCGAGTTAGGAGGGAGGTGAGTGTGGGCGGGGGCCCGTATCTCACTATCAGCAGGAGCGTGGACGGGGTTCCACGACTCATCAGTAACAGGATAGGGGTGAGGCCCAAGTTAGGCAAGGTTTTAGAACAGGAATATAGTAGAGTATGTTTAGCTATTTGTTATGTGTTATGTTATATGTTTGTATGTGTTTAGCGGGCGAGGCCCAGAGACAGGTGGGGCCTAAGAGAAAAAGATTTGTATACCGAGCGGGGCTCGATGCCAGGCGGGGCCTGATGCTGGGCGGGGCCCGATGTCGGGCAAGTCCTGATACAGTGGGTGGGGGCCCAGTATGTGGTTATGCGTACGTGGTATGTGGTAGGTTGGGGAACTCACTAAGCTTCGTGCTTACGGTTTTTAGTTTTGGTTTCAGGTACTTCCGGTAGCGGAGGGAGGGGCTCGGGGTGATCGCATGGCACACACCATAGTTTGTTTAGCCTGGGATGGTTCACTCTGATAAAAGAATATGTTTTGATGTTTTACTCTGATTTGATATAACAGTTTTGTTTATGAATGAAATGGTGGATAATTATGGTTTTTACTAATTGTTTAAAAATGAAATTTTCGGACCGTATTTTTAAGGATGTTACAAGTTGGTATCAGAGCCTTGGTTTGAGGGATTCGGATACACTCTCGGGTGTGTTTGAACTCAAACTGAGGACTTGGTATGAAAGTTTTCAAAGGAAAATCATTTTTCTAAAAGAGCTTTGAGAAAAAGAAAAAGGATTTTGAAAAGAGAAAAGAACTTTGAAAAAGAGAAAAAGGGTGTGGTGCATGCAATCAGCCGAGCTCAAGCATGTTCTCCCAAATTACCCATAAAAGTTTATGTTATGATATGTATATTAGAACTGCATGCTAGTTTAGGACTAAGGATCTATGAGGATGCCTTATGTGCCTGTTATATGTGTATGAACTTTATGAGTTGCATGCTAGTATAGATTTCTGATTAAAGGATAGAACAGCTTGATTGGATTATGTGGTTAGTTTGCCCAATGCCTGAATGCTGCTTGCTTTGTGCTATTAGGAGTTCTAGTTATCTCTAATTAACTAGTAAACGAATATATTAAGTTACATATTGCAAGGACTAAATAATTTCAGAAGGTTAGGTCTAGCCCTATTTCGCAGCTCTTGTATGAGTCTAACCGTTGTAGGGTAGGACCTCCCATTCGAAGAATTATCTAGTCTGAGTGATATGTAATGGTATTCGCGAGTTAGTTAGGGGGAGATAACAGGAATTTCTTATGCGGCTGATGGCGGATAGAGAGTTAGAGGATTCCCTAAGGCAATCCTAGGATGAGAGTAGTGTTGGGAACAATGTTAGTAGCAGTGAAAGGGACTTGGTGTAGTCGAGGCAATTCTTGAGGAAAGTACGGATAGATGTGGAAGGTAGTAAGGGCCCATACTACTGAAAGCAAAGGATCTGTACTTGAGTCAAGGAGGGCTGAGATAAAACCGGGGAGCCTATAGTGCTTGTGTGATTCCTCAGCAGCGATGAGTATTTTGATGATAGTTATGTTATGACTGATGCAGTATGGTGACACTACGAGGTAGACCCGTGGGAACTTCAGGTGCCGAGGAGGGATCAGGCTCGGGTTCAGGAGCTGAGCAGCTCGGGGAGCAGATGAGAGATTTCATATCAGTAGAGATTACGCGTAGTATACTGGACCAGACTCCTTTGATCTTCCGTACAGTCAAGCAGGGGATTTTGGAGCTTTTGGATAGTCGCCTCGAGGCCCTCTGGGCCGAGCTCGCTATGGGGCAATTAGGGGTTCCTCTAAGACCCAATGTTTATGGATCTCTGGGATCCCTCAGCAGAGAGGGTCCTATTGTCAGTTCTTGTCATCAGGGAGCAGAGATGGGGTACGCATCTAGTCTTTAGGAAAGTTCACTGCATGATTCGATCGTGGTGGAGGTTTCGCGGGTCGTGCAAGAGGAGTTACCCGACATTATTGGGCGTGTTACTGATAGGTTTACCGCTAGAATTCTGGGTCATGCAGCGACTGTTCAGACGATTGATGGGGTAGTCGGGGTAACTCAGGAGCAGATGATTGGTTTGGATAGGCAGCTCAAAAAAAGGAAGCGAGCACCTACCTCAGGACGATCGGAAGAGGGAGGGGAACTCAACTTGGCAGATTTGGGTGTTGAGAGTCAGGGAGGCATGGAGGTGTGTGGCAAGTGTGGGGGAACCCATGGGTTTGTTTGTCACAAGTTTAGGTGTTTCAAGTGTGGAGAAAGAGGTCATGTACACCGGGATTGTAAGAAGGATAAGATATGTTTTCATTGTCACCAGCCAGGTCATTTCAAGTCCCGTTGTCCTATTTTGGAGGTGGAGAGAGTTCGGGCTTCAGTGCCCATGGTTTCGCAGGAAGTCAAGATCGAGCCGCAATAGATCGCTGGTATGTATTTGAAATTTAGCTTCTGTTTATGATTTTATTGTTATGGTACTGCATTGATATCGGTAAGGTTATTTCAGAATTTTGTGACCTGCTTGTGATTGAGTTATATGCCATCTGCATACCATGGATGTTAGAGTAGTAGTCGAAGATGTTTCCCTTTAGAGCAGGTTCTCATGATGAAGTCACTGTAGCAAGTGTGAGTGAGGCTCGGGAAGTATTTATCTACTTTTCAGGGGCGGTAGCATCACGGTATTGGTTAGTTTTGGAGCACTAGAAGCGGTAAGCATTAGTTTTTAGCAGAATGATCATGGAGTGGTAAGAAGGATTGGGAATCCTTTCCAGACAGTGAGCTGTAAGGAGCTAGTTGAATCAAAGTGGGGGAGGAACCCACATAGTGTTAGGAACTGAAGTAAGTGCAAAGCTTGGATGAGTTCGCAACTTTGTTGAACAGGATAATAGTCCGAGTGGTTGTTCGGAATGAGAAACGCGTGAGTTGGGAGTTTGGTAAACTTCCCATTGTTGAGATCGTGTAATAGCGATCAGTAGATGATTGGTTTGGGAAACCAGGTTGAAGATTTTCTCGGCAGGACGTGATTTTAGCCAGGATGTAAGACTACGGGATAGCCGTAGCATTCACCAGTAGGTAGACAGTACGGGAAGTGTAGTGAGACCACAGGACGACCGTAGTATTCGCGTTAGTTGATAACTGGTTTGGAAAACCAGGTTGAAGGATCGCCAACAGGACTCGAGTGAGTCGAGATGCAGATTGAGTGAATGTCCGGCATGGGATGCTTTCGGATTAGTAATCAGTGTAGAGATAGCATGGGGAGTGTAGTAAGACTACAGGATAGCCACAACATTTGCTAGTATCCAGTTAGAGGAGTGTGGGCGAGGCCCGTATCTCCTAGTTAGCAGAGTGTGGGCGAGGCCCGTATCTCTTAGTCAGCCTGATAGAGATCGAGAAAGGATAGTTCGTTGAGGATTCAGGATGGTTTAGGACCCGCACAGCCCTAGATAGGTGAGAGCGGGGGCAGGGTCGCTCAGTAGTATGGTTTGGGTGGGACCCGTGGGCGAGGCCCTTGCGATAGTAGCAAGACAAGTGAGACTTGAGGGAGAGACCGCTCCAAGATATAGTGGGTGAGACCCGTGGGCGAGGCCCGTATGTTGGTAGCAGTGCAGGTGGGACCTGGTAGAGACCTTAGGGTCAAGATAGGGGATCGAGGATGCCAGGACTTGTAGAGCTAGAGTGGCAGGTTAGATGGAACAGTTTAGATAGCCGAAGTTTCCTTCGGGAGTCGCTGAGAGCGACTGAGCGATTGAGCTTGGGTTCAGTAACCGGTGGGAGTGCGGTGACCCAGTTAATAGCAGATTAGATGGGACCAGGGTGGTCTCGGTTCATCCGAAGAGCGGATAAGAGACAACAGAATCTTCGGACAGGGACAGCAATAAGAGGATCCGTACGTGGAAGTAGTTAGTTGACGAGAGGTGCTAAAGCCATTAACAACAGGACTAAATAATCTCAGAGTGAGTGATTTGACTCTGTTGCGCATCTCTCGTATGAGTCTAACCGTTGCAGAGATGGGTCTTTTACTCGAAGAATTATCTGATCCATTCGCTGGGAGGGGTTTTCAGCATCAGGATATAAAAAGAGAAAGCATTCAGTAGGTATCAGTGAAGTGACCAGCATTGGGAGTGGCTGGAAATATAGATTCAGCGAAGGGTATGTTCTTCACAGAGAAAGGAAAGGTTGTTGTTTTTGGGAAAGTCGCCTTGGGAAGGCCAGTGAATGCATAGGAGAAAGGGGTGAAACCCTAAGATGTTCAGCATAAGTACTCAGGGAGTACCGGAAGGATCGTCATTCGGGTAAGAGTCGTGTTCTCAGGATTGTTGGTGAAGAGAGTGCTCTTGAGGTTCTTATCTTCAAGGATTAGTTTGGCTGATTGATCGACCAGAAGGTCGATAGAAGTGGTCCTTTAAGGATCGGACCCAGCAGGTGATGTATGCATCGAGAAGGAATGTTGTGAGTAGATTGCGGGATAGTTGGCCGTAGCGGACTTCGAGGATGAAGTCTAGTTTAAGTGGGGGAGAGTTGTAACACCCTATTCTGAAAGTATCCGTTTATGGAATTCAGAGGCCAAGGCTAGGGGCGTTTTGGTCTTTTATAGGTTTTGGGTTTTTATTCGAGGGATTTTGGGGCTGGGGTGTGTCGCTGGAAGCATAGGGTTTCTCGCCACCTTTTCGTAGATATAAATTTCGTCGGAAACGGACTTAGTATGAAGGAGTTACAGCACTTTGAAGTTATTGACATAAATGGTCCCTAAAGGAAATATTTGGTAAGTAAGTCCCATGCATGCAAGCGATGCATGCACGTGTTTGGCTGGGTACACCCAACGTAAGATGGGTTACGCCCATCGTATAAGGAGGATTGGTCACAGATGCGGAGAGGCGTACGCCCAGCGTACGAGATGTACGCCCAGCGTACGCTCAAAGTCTCAAAACCCTAATTTTAGGGCATGCCACTATATAAGGAACATAATGGCCCAAACCCTAGCCTCCTTATCTGTCCCTCAACCCCATAGAAACCCTAGAACGCCTCATCCCTTCATTCTTGTGAGATCTTGACCTTGGGAAGCTCATTTTGGTGGTGTAAGCTTGGAATAGCAAAAGGAGAAGTTGGCAAGGAAGAACTTGGGGAGTTGGAGCTCATAGATCTGGAATACCATCAACATTTGGAACTCTTTTGAGGTATAAAGTTCATAACTTTACTTAAGAATGTTTAGATCTAGTGTAGTGTAGTTTTGGAGTTATTTTGGTCCCAAGAATGGACCTTTATGATGAAATCTCGTTTGTGAGCTTAGGGTTGCCACCCTTAGAGCTAAAAGGGTTCCATAAGCAGTAAAGTCTTCATCTTGAGTGTCTTAATGGGTTCATGCATGAGATATATCCCTCTTTATGGAAGTAGATTATCATTTTTTGAGTTTGGACTTTTTTGGGGCAAGTTAAGTCACCAAGTCAGTGACTTTATGGATTAAGACGTGGAAAAGGACCTGGATCTGTGTTTGTAGCTTCTAAATATGTGTATTAAGCACTTTATGGAAAAAGGACTTAACAGGGGAGTACGTTGAGCGTACGTGCAGGTACGCCCAACGTACGCATCCTTTGGCCTTTACGCTTAGCGTACATTGGAGTACGCCTAGCGTACTCATCAGGTTTGGACTTTGTGCATTTTGGGCCTCGGTTTGGGCCATGTAGTGGACTTTGGGTCTTTGGGCCTTAATGGGCCATCAGGAGTCAGATAATATAGGCCAAGGAAATAGTTGGGCTTAGAGTGAGGCTCAATAGAGGGATTGGGCCCAATTTAGCAAATTGGGCCATTAGTGGGCCACTAGTGGGCTTGGGAAGCCTACATAGTGTTGGGCCTTAGTTTTGGGCCTTAGATATGGACCAAGTTGGTTTAGGGGTAGAATGGTCATTTTACCCCGGAAGGGTTATTGTATTGGACTAAGTGATGTTTGGTTTTGGTAGTCGGGAAGCCGAACGGTCAGCAGTTCGGGAATTGCCAGTCAGCAGCCAGAGAAGTATCAGCAGGGTTCAGCAGTGCGAGGTGAGTCTCCTCACTGTGTGTATGGGTCTACGGCCACAATGCCGGCCCATTATGTTTGTGTATAGTAGGAAGACCCGGGGGTTAGCCCTAGGTATTATTATGATATATGTTCCGGATTACGATCTGATGCCGGGCGAGGCCCAAGGAATATAGTATGCTAGTTATACTTGTTGTCTGTGTGATACTTGTATGTGCCTGGTAGGGAGGTGAGTGTGGGCGAGGTCCCGTATCTCATCACTATCCGAGTATGGAAGGGGTTCCGTATCTCATTAGTAGCAGAGCAGGGGCGAGGCCCAAGTTAGGAGGGAGGTGAGTGTGGGCGGGGGCCCGTATCTCACTATCAGCAGGAGCGTGGACGGGGTTCCACTACTGATCAGTAATAGGACAGGGGAAAGGCCCAAGTTAGGCGAGGCCTTAGAACAGGAGTATAGTAGAGTATGTTTAGTTATTTGTTATGTGTTATGTTATATGTTTGTATGTGTTTAGCGGGCAAGGCCCAGAGACAGACGGGGCCTAAGAGAAACAGATATGTATACCGAGCGGGGCTTGATGCCAGGCGGGGCCTGATGCCGGGCAGGGCCCGATGCGGGGCAAGTCCCGATGCAGCGGGCGGGGGCCCAGTATGTGGTTATGCGTACGTGGTATGTGGTAGGTTGGGGAACTCACTAAGCTTCGTGCTTACGATTTTCAGTTTTGGTTTCAGGTACTTCCGGTAGCGGAGGGAGTAGCTCGGGGTGATCGCATGGCACACACCATAGTTTGTTTAGCCTGGGATGGTTCACTCTGATAAAAGAATATGTTTTGATGTTTGACTCTGATTTGATATAACAGTTTTGTTTATGAATGAAATGGTGGATAATTATGGTTTTTACTAATGATTTAAAAATGAAATTTTCGGACCGTATATTTAAGGATGTTACATCCTGGATGAAAGAGGAACACACTTTTCAGATTAAGTCTCTTATAACAGTGCACAAGTGCTCTAGGGCATTCAAACTTGGGTCAATTGTAACATATAAGTGGATAGGGAAACAATTTGTGAATGATGTTTTGGAGAGTCCTAAACTGAGTTTGAGGAAAATGAAAGCCCTAATATCTAAGAGATACAACATTAATGTGAGTGTTGGGCAGTGTAGGAATGCAAAAAAATTAGCATTGTCTGAAGTTGAGGGAAGTTTGAAAGAACATTATGCCAAATGGTGGGATTATGCAGTTGAAATCAGAAGGTCGAATCCAGGTTAACATGTTGAGGTGTTCTTGGAGCCACAACCTGATAATCCTATGGTGTTTGATAGGTTTTATGTTAGCTTTAAAGGTGTTGTGGATGGGTGGTTAGATGGATGCAGAAAGGTAATTGGGGTTGATGGTTGCTTTCTTAATGGTGTATGTAGAGGGGAGCTCCTATCAGCAGTGGGTAGAGATGTTAATAATAACATATATCCCTTAGCTTGGTGTAACACCCCGTTTTGACAGGTACTTCGGTTGTGGTCTCGGAGGTCCAGGGTATAAGCGATTCAGTCTTTGATGGGTCTCGGGTTTTATTCAAAAGGTTTTAAGGCTTGGGTGTTTAGTTAGGAGCGTAGAGCTTCTCGCCACCTTTTCGTGGATACAAAGTTCGTCGGAAATGGACTTAGAATGAAGGAGTTTTAGCACTTTGAAGTTATGGGCATAAATGGTCCCTGCTGGAAATGTTTGGCAAGTAATTCCCATGCATGCAAGGATGCATGCGTGTGTCCGGCTAGGTACGCCCAGCGTATAAGTGAGAATGGCCGTGGGTGCGGAGAGGCGTACGCCCAACGTACGAGAAGTACGCCCAGCGTACACTCAGAGTCACTAAACCCTAATTTTAGGGCTATGTCACTATAAAAGGAATAATGTGCCTCGGGGGTCAGCCTCCCTCTCATCTTTAGACAGCCACCACGAAACCCTAAACCACCTTTGAGTGTCCTTGGAGCTTTGGAGGCCATTAGAGAGCATTTTGGAGTAGTAAATCCATTTTTCCAAGCAAGTGAAGAGCATAGCAAGGTGGGGGATCAAAGGAGAAGATATAGATCTGGGGTTATTGCTTCATTTCAGACTTTCTTGAGGTATAAAGTCTTGAACTTGCCTTTTAGAAGCTTAGATCTAGGGTTTTGAAGCTTTGGATCTTTTTAGGTCCATAGAATAGATCTTGTTCATGCAACTTCATTTTTGAGCTTAGGGTTGCCACCCTTAAAGCTCAAAGTGTCCCTTAAGCACTAAAGTAGCAAGCTTTGAGGCTTTTATGTAGCCATGCATGAGATCTAGCCATTTCCATGGAAGTTTATTGCTATTTTTAGAGTTGGGTTAGGATGAAGTATTAGACTCAGATCTGTAGTTTGGACGTAGTGTCTTAAGGGATTAAGCAGTTTTGCAGAAAATGGCTTAACAGGAGAGTAGGTTGGGCGTACACGCCAGTACGCGCAGCGTACAAGCCATTCAAGCAGTACGCGCAGCGTACAGAAGGGTACGCTCAACGTATGCTCAGATAGTGGGCTTTATGTTATTGGGCCTCGGTTTGGGCCAGGCTTTGGATATAGCAGTAGTTGGGCTGAGATGGGCTTGTGAGGAAAAGCTCATTTGAGAAGTTGGGCCCAATTTAGAAAATTGGGCCATTAGCGGGCCTTAGTGGGCCATGAGTGGACTTATAAGGACTAGTTGGAATTGGGTCTTGGATATGGCCCAAAGTTAGAACATGGGTAAAATGGTCATTTTACCCTTATTGGGATTCTCAGTTTTTGACTAAGTGTTTATTTGGTCATAATAGCCGGAGTGTAGTTGGAGCAGCAAACAGAGTTACCTTGCACGAGTTTTCACCAACCAGATTGAGAGGTGAGTTTCTCTCCAGTAGGAACGGGTCTAAGGCCACAATGTCGGGCCCGTTTAGATGTTAGTAGTTCCGGACTACGGTCCGATGCCGGGGTGGTCCCGAGAAGAGTATATGTATGCTTGATGTCTTCTTGATTCATGCATGTTATGTGTTGTGTGTTCTGGGGCAAGCCCGGTGTATGTTAGCTTATATGTTATGTGTTAAGTGTTCTGGGGCAAGCCCGATGTCGGGGTTAGCCCGATGCAGATTACATGTTTCCGGACTTCGGTCCGATACCGGGGCGGACCCAAGAAGTAGTTATGTATGCTTGATGTCTTTGTGATTCATGCATGTTGTATGCTATGTGTCGGGGCAAGCCCGATGTATGCTAGTTTATATGTTATATGTTATATGTTCCGGGATTCGGTCCGATGTCGGGGTAAGCCCGATGCAGGTTATGTGATTATGTTATATGTTATGTTGTGTATGTGTCGGGGTAAGCCCGATGCCAGGCGTAGTCTGATGCCGGGGTGAGCCCGATGCCGGACAGGAGTCCGATGCCGGGTAAGCCGATGTCGGGTTCGTCCCGATGCAGTTGGGAGTAGTCCCAGAATTATGCTATTTGTTATATGACATGTGTATGGTATGTGGTAGTTTGGGGAGACTCACTAAGCTTCGTGCTTATAGTTTTCAGTTTTGGTTTCAGGAACTTCGACTTTCAAAGGAGGAGCTCGGGATGATTGTTGTGCACACACCATTTGTTTAGCCTGGGATGTTTATACTCTGATATATTTGACATGTAACTTTGATACATGACTTATGACTTTTATTTGATGAGGATATTTATGGTTTTATTAATGGTTTAAAACGAAATTTGTGGGCTGTATTTTTGGGATGTTTCAAGTTGGTATCAGATCCTTGGTTTGAGGGATTCGGGCACACTCTCGGGTGTGTCTGAACTCAAATTAAGGAATTGGTATAGAAATTTTCAAAAGAAAAGTCAATTTTTGTAAAAAGGATTTTGAGAAAAGAAAAGAGTTTTAGAAAAAGTGAAAAGAATTTTAAAAAGACAAAAGAACTTTGAAAAGAGAAAAAGGTGTGGTGCAGGCAATCAGCCGAGCTCAAGTAAGTACTCCCAAATTACCCATACAAGTTATTGTTATGATTATCAGCTTTATGAGAACAGCATGCTAGACTAGGACTAAGGATCTAGGAAGGATGCCTTATGTGCTTATTATATGTGTACCAGCTTTATGTGAATATCATGCTAGTTTAGGACTAAGGATCTAGGAAGGATGCCTTATATTCCTGTTATATGTATCTCAGCTTGATGAACTGCATGCTAGTACAGGTTAGTCAGGGGTAGCCTGAGAGAGATATGCTTGATTAGGTTTACTCGATGCTTGAATGCTGCTTGCTTTGTGCTTTTAGGAGTCTTAGTTATCTTTTAATAACTAGTAAATGAATATGTTATGTTACATATTGCAAGGATTAAATAATTTCAGAAGGTTAGGTCTAGCCCTATTGTGCAGCTCTTGTCTGAGTCCAACCGTTGTAGGGTAGGACCTCTCATTCGAAGAATTATCTAGTCTTATTGATATTTAATAGTATTCGCGAGCTAGTTAGGGGAAGATAGCAGGGACTTATTATGTAGCTGATGGGGGAGAGTGGATTGGTGATTTCCCTAGGGCAAGCCTAAGATGAGAGTAGCAGAGAGCAATACCAGTTTGAGGAAGTTACTTGGAGGATTCGGGAGAATTTCTGAGGAAAGTATGGATAGGTGTGGAAGGTAGTATTGGGCCCATACTACTGAAAGCACAAGATCCATACTCAAATCAGTGAGAGTTTTGGGGAATCTGAGAAGCTTCGGGGAGGACGATCTTTGAGTATTTCTGACCAGAAGTTTTGTGGTTTTCAGTTTAGAGATGAGCACTCAGAGAGATGGTTCTGGTTTAGGATTCAGTCTCGGCTCAGGTGGTGAGCCAGTCGGGGGAAGGACTGTCAAGATTTTGAGTTCGCGTTGGATTGAGGAGATGGAAGGTGTTTTCCGCACTAGTACCTACCCCATAGGAGCCAAGGTTTGGTTCGCCTTGGGTCTCCTGTATCGGATGGCAAGGAGCTGCTGGGAATTGATTGCATGGTCTATTGCGCTTTCTGAATTGGAGACTATGTCTTGGGAGGAGTTTGTGACCCGGTTTGGGGAAGATGATGTTACAGTTGTTACAGCTCAGTCATTGGCGAGTGGGCAAGCGTGTGTGACGGGTGTCGGACCCTGAAGGATATGACTTCCGGAGTTCGGGGATACGAGACTGATTTGGAGCACATTGAGAAGAGGAGGTCAGATCAGGAGCATGCTTTGGAGGGTCTCGATAAGAGGCCCAAGACATCAGATTCTAGTTCTAGAGGACATCAGGACTGTAGCCGTTGTGGCAAGTGCGACAGGACACACGTGGGGCATGTACGAGTGGCAGTGGTGGCAATTTTGGCTGCTTCAAGTGCGGCCAGTTCGGTCATTATAGCAGGGATTGTACTGCTACCACCACCCAGGAATCAGACCTGATCTGCTTCCATTGCAGTCAGAGGGGCCACAAGAAGGCCTAATTCCCGAGTTGGTTTACATAAGGCCAGTTGATAGCACCTGCCCCTGCGACCTGGAGGGGCACCAACGGTCGTCAGGGCCGAGCAGAGGCGCCCACGGCGATGAGCAGGGCATTCCAATTGATTTCAGAGGAGATGCGAGAAGCCCCTGATGTGGTAGGTGCATATCTTTCACTTTCCTGTAAGCTTTTATTTATGATTCATTTGCTATGGTACTGCATCGATGTTAGTAAGTGTATTTTAGAATATTATGTTTCCTGCTTATGATTAAGTTATATGCAATCTGCATACCATGGAATATAGAGTGGTAGTTCAAGGACGTCCCCTGATAGAGTAGGTTCTCAGGATGCAGTAACTGTAGCAAGCATGATTGGAACTCGGGATGTGTTTCGCTAGTTTTCAAGGAAGGTATTGATTGATAGTGGTTAGTTAGATCCCTAGCAGTGGTGAGCGTCAGATTGCCAGCCGATCGATCATTGGATGATAATGAGGATTGGGAATACTTTCCTCAAGCTGTGAGCTGTAAGAAATTAGCGGGATAAAAGTGGGGGAGAACTAACCGAGTGGTCAGAAGCAGAAGTAAGTGTGAGACTGGAATGGGTTCGCATCATTGTTGAGAAGGAAAGCAGTCCAAATAGTTGTTTAGATAGAGGAGCACGTGAGTGGGGAGTTGGGGAAAACTTCCCGACGTTGAGTTCGTGTATGCAAGATTAGCCGATGACTGGTTTGGGAAACCAGGCTGGAGATTTTTCCGTCAGGACGGAAGACAGTCAAGTGGTCGTTTTGATTGAGGATTGGATGAGTTGGGAGTTCAGAAAATGTTCCAAAATTTGATTTACGCTTTTCCTTGGCATTGGATAGCAGGTTTCAAGGACCAGGTTAGAGCCCCAGTTAAGACTCAAGTTCGGTTGAGTGTTAGGTCGAGTGAGGGTTCGACACAGTATGGAAAGTTTTGTAAGACTACGGGGGTAGCCGTAGCATTCACTAACAGTCAGATAGCATGAAAGGTGATGTAAGACTACGGGATAGCCGTAGAAATCACCAGCAGCTAGATAACATGGAAGGTGTTGTTAGCCTACGGGATAGCCGTAGCATTCACCAGCAAATAGGTAGCATGAGAATTGCAGAAAGACTGCGGGGTGCCCCGCAGCATTAGCCAGCAGATAGTATAGAAGTGTTGTCAGACTGTGGGGTGGCCGATAGTAGTCACTAGTTAGCAGATAGTGTGAGAAAGTGTTGTAAGTCTGTGGGTGTAGCCGTTGCATTCACTAGCAGCCAGATAGTGTGAGAAAGTGTTGTAAGTCTGCGGGTGTAGCCGTAGCATTCACTAGCAGCCAGATAGTGTGAGAAAGTGTTGTAAGTCTGCGGGTGTAGCCGTAGCATTCACTAGTTGCCAGATAGTGTTAGAGTGTTGTAAGTATGCGGGTGTAGCCGTAGCATTCACCAAGTTGTCAGATAGCATTATAGTGATGTAAGTCTGCGATGGTTGACATAGATTTCACTAGGTTGACAGGTAGTATGGGTGTGATGGTAGATCATGAGGAGAACAGTAGTTCCCACTGGTTCGGGGGCAGCAGCGGGGATATGGAAAACCACGTGTTGGATTTCGGGATTACCCAGATGAATTAGATCTGGATGAGTCAGTGATAAGACTGTAGGGACGCCACTACAGTTATGAGATCAGGGAAGTAAAGGACTGCTTAAGGTCGTTGTAATATAAGGCTACCATTGATCAGGTAGCCAACACTCTTAGCCTTGGATTTGGTGACGTCAGGACTTGACGTATGAACCCGGTCAGTTAGATCAGATGCCCTTAGAACCACAATGGCAAGATAATTAGTGGCAACTATCAATAAGGCAAGGATTTTATATGGAAGTCGCGTGGGGCAACTGTGAGATTGCTCTTGGCTCAACAATCATATAGGACGTCAACTTTCCAGATAAGATGGAACTAGGGAGGTCCCGGTCGACTTTTGGGAAGCATCCATGTGGTAGCGTGCTGTTCAGGCAGTTCAGTGCTTCAGACAGTTCAGTGTTTCAGGAAGTTCAGTGTTTCAGGAAGTTCAGTGTTTCGGGCAGTTCAGTGTTTCGGGCAGTTCAGTGTTTCGGGCAGTTCAGTGTTTCGGGCAGTTTAGTGTTGCAGGCAGTTCAGTGTTTCAGGCAGTTTAGTGCTTCAAACAGTTCAGTGTTTCAGGCAGTTCAGTGTTTCAGGCAGTTCAGTGCTTCAGACAGTTCAGTGTTTCAGGCAGTTCAGTGTTTCAGGCAGTTCAGTGCTTCAGACAGTTCGATATTTCAGGCAATTCTATGTTGTGGGTAGTTTCAGAGTATCGGAACGCCTTGAGAGGTTGTAGGGTAGTTGGTCGTAGTGGACTTCGAGGACGAAGTCTAATTTAAGTGGGGGAGAGTTGTAACACCCTGTTTTGACAGATACTTCGGTTGTGGTCTCGGAGGCCCAGGGTATAAGCGATTCGGTCTTTTATGGGTCTCGAGTTTTATTCGAAAGGTTTTAAGGCTTGGGTGTGTAGTTAGGAGCGTAGAGCTTCTCGCCACCTTTTCGTGGATACAAAGTTCATCGGAAACGGACTTAGAATGAAGGAGTTTTAGCAATTTGAAGTTATTGGCATAAATGGTCCCTAGTGGAAATGTTTGGCAAGTAAGTCCCATGCATGCAAGGATGCATGTGCGTGTCCGGCTAGGTACGCCCAACGTAAGCTAGGATACGCCCAGCGTATAAGTGAGAATGGTCGCGGGTGCGGAGAGGCGTACACCCAGCGTACGCTCAGAGTCACTAAACCCTAATTTTAGGGCTATGTCACTATAAAAGGAATAATGTGCCTCAGGGGTCAGCCTCCCTCTCATCTTTAGACAGCCACCACGAAACCCTAAACCACCTTTGAGTGTCCTTGGAGCTTTGGAGGCCATTAGAGAGCATTTTGGAGTAGTAAAGCCATTTTTCCAAGCAAGTGAAGAGCATAACAAGGTGGGGGATCAAAGGAAAAGATATAGATCTGGGGTTATTGCTTCATTTCAGACTTTCTTGAGGTATAAAGTCTTGAACTTGCCTCTTAGAAGCTTAGATCTAGGGTTTTAAAGCTTTGAACCTTTTTAGGTCCAAAGAATGGATCTTGTTCATGCAACTCCGTTTTTGAGCTTAGGGTTGCCACCCTTGAAGCTCAAGTGTCCCTTAAGCAGTAAAGTTGCAAGCTTTGAGGCTTTTATGTAGTCATGCATGAGATCTAGCCATTTCCATAGAAGTTTATTGCTATTCTTTAGAGTTGGGTTCATTTGGTGGGTTTCAAGCCACCAAGTGATCGACTTTATGGGTTAGGATGAAGTATTGGACTCAGATCTGTAGTTTGGACGTAGTGTCTTAAGGGATTAAGTATTTTTGGAGAAAATGGCTTAACAGGAGAGTACGTTGGGCGTACACGCCAGTACGCGCAGCGTACAATCCATTCAAGCAGTACATGCAGCGTACAGAAGGGTACGCTCAGCGTACGCTCAGACAGTGGGCTTTATGTTATTGGGCCTCAGTTTGGGCTAGGCTTTGGATATAGCAGTAGTTGGGCCGAGATGGGCCTTCAGAAGTCAGTCAAGGGCCCAAGGACTTGTTAGGCTTGTGAGGAAAAGCCCATTTGAGAAGTTGGGCCCAATTTATAAAATTGGACCATTAGCGAGCCTTAGTAGGCCATGAGTGGACTTATAAGGACTAGTTGGAATTGGGTCTTGGATATGGCCCAAAGTTAGAACATGGGTAAAATGGTCATTTTACCCTTATTGGGATTCTTAGTTTTTGACTAAGTGTTTATTTGGTCATAATAGCCGGAGTGTAGTTGGAGCAGCAAACAGAGTTACCTTGCACGAGTTTTCACCAACCAGATTGAGAGGTGAGTTTCTCTCCAGTAGGAACGGGTCTAAGGCCACAATGTCGGGCCCGTTTAGATGTTAGTAGTTCCGGACTACGGTCCGATGTTGGGGTGGTCCCGAGAAGAGTATATGTATGCTTGATGTCTTCGTGATTCATGCATGTTATGTGTTGTGTGTTCCGGGGCAAGCCCGATGTATGTTAGCTTATATGTTATGTGTTAAGTGTTCCGGGGCTTGATGTCGGGGTTAGCCCGATGCAGATTACATGTTTCCGGACTTCGATCCGATACCGGGGCGGACCCAAGAAGTAGTTATGTATGCTTGATGTCTTTGTGATTCATGCATGTTGTATGTTATGTGTCGGGGCAAGCCCGATGTATGCTAGTTTATATGTTATATGTTATATGTTCCGGGATTCGGTCCGATGTCGGGGTAAGCCCGATGCAGGTTATGTGATTATGTTATATGTTATGTTGTGTATGTGTCGGGGTAAGCCCAATGTCGGGGTGAGCCCGATGCCAGGCGTAGTCTGATGCCGGGGTGAGCCCGATGCCGGACAGGAGTCCGATGCCGGGTGAGCCGATGACGGGTTCGTCCCGATGCAGTTGGGAGTAGTCCCAGAGTTATGCTATTTGTTATATGACATGTGTATGGTATGTGGTAGTTTGGGGAGACTCACTAAGCTTCGTGCTTATAGTTTTCAGTTTTGGTTTCAGGAACTTCGACTTTCAAAGGAGGAGCTTGGGATGATTGTTGTGCACACACCATTTGTTTAGCCTGGGATGTTTATACTCTGATATATTTGACATGTAACTTTGATACATGACTTATGACTTTTATTTGATGAGGATATTTATGGTTTTATTAATGGTTTAAAACGAAATTTGTGGGCTGTATTTTTGGGATGTTTCAAGTTGGTATCAGATCCTTGGTTTGAGGGATTCGGGCACACTCTCGGGTGTGTCTGAACTCAAATTAAGGAATTGGTATAGAAATTTTCAAAAGAAAAGTCAATTTTTGTAAAAAGGATTTTGAGAAAAGAAAAGAGTTTTAGAAAAAGTGAAAAGAATTTTAAAAAGACAAAAGAACTTTGAAAAGAGAAAAAGGTGTGGTGCAGGCAATCAGCCGAGCTCAAGTAAGTACTCCCAAATTACCCATACAAGTTATTGTTATGATTATCAGCTTTATGAGAACAGCATGCTAGACTAGGACTAAGGATCTAGGAAGGATGCCTTATGTGCTTATTATATGTGTACCAGCTTTATGTGAATATCATGCTAGTTTAGGACTAAGGATCTAGGAAGGATGCCTTATATTCCTGTTATATGTATCTCAGCTTGATGAACTGCATGCTAGTACAGGTTAGTCAGGGGTAGCCTGAGAGAGATATGCTTGATTAGGTTTACTCGATGCTTGAATGCTGCTTGCTTTGTGCTTTTAGGAGTCTTAGTTATCTTTTAATAACTAGTAAATGAATATGTTATGTTACATATTGCAAGGATTAAATAATTTCAGAAGGTTAGGTCTAGCCCTATTGTGCAGCTCTTGTCTGAGTCCAACCGTTGTAGGGTAGGACCTCTCATTCGAAGAATTATCTAGTCTTATTGATATTTAATAGTATTCGCGAGCTAGTTAGGGGAAGATAGCAGGGACTTATTATGTAGCTGATGGGGGAGAGTGGATTGGTGATTTCCCTAGGGCAAGCCTAGGATGAGTAGCAAAGAGTAGTACCAGTTTGAGGAAGTGACTTGGAGGATGCGGGAGAATTGCCGAGGAAAGTATGGATAGGTGTGGAAGGTAGTATTGGGCCTGTACTACTGAAATTTAAGGAGAACAATAGTTTAAACCATTTTGGAGGGCTTTGAATGCAACAACTGTACCAAAGTTTGAAGCAGCAATGAATGAGATTAAGTCCTTAGAAAGCAGGGCTTATGACTATCTCATAGACAGGGATCCAAGGTGTTGGTCAAAGGCTTTTTTTAGAGAGGGTATGGACTGTGATGCAGTAGAGAATGGAGTTTCTGAAAGTTTCAATTCTGATGTACTTGATGCTAGAAGGAAACCAGTGATAACAATGTTGGAGGACATAAGATGTTGGGCAATGCAGATGTTATGGATGCAGAAGCAAAATGGTTTGAGTTGGGATTTGGACATATGCCCAAGTATCAAAAGCGAGATAGAGGATTTGAAAGAATTGCAAAGGTTAGTAACAATTTCATTAGTTATACATTGGTTTGTAATGGTAACTGACTATCTTCTTATATATTGACAGATTTTCGGTACCTTATGTGAGTGGCTACAAAGAATTTGAAGTGTTCTCAGAAAATGAGAGGTATGCTGTTGATCTGCATCAGAGGTCATGTGGATGCAGAAGCTGGCAACTCACAGGCATTTCATGTGTACATGCCATATCAGCAATTTCATCATTGAACCTAGATGTGGAGGCTTTTGTATCAAACTCCTATACTAAAGCCTTTTTCCTTAGTAGCTATGAGTATAACATCCACCCACTCAATGACAGATCTGACTAGCCACATGTTGAAGGACTTCATACTATTTTGCCTCCATTAAGGAGGAGGTTACCTGGCAGGCCATGTGTCAAAAGGAAAAGAGATCAGGCACAAAAAGAGAGCTAAGGGGGCACACAAGGCATACTGTGTCAAGGGTAGGCATTCCTGTAAGATGTACCATTTGCCACCAAACTGGCCACAACAAAGCCACGTTCCCAAGTAAGCCAACTCCAGCTCCAAGCACAGCAGGTCCAAGTCAATCAAATCCAGCTCCGGGCATAGCAGTTCCAAGTCAATCAACTCCAGCTCCAAGCACTCCTACTCCTGCTGTAAATGAAGTTCCTCTGAAGAAAGCTCATGTCAAGAGAACTCCTGTAAAGAAAGCTCCTGTGAAGAAGGCTCCTGTGAAGAGAAGTCCTATGAAGAAGGTTCCTTTGAATGATATTGGTAGGGTGAGAAAGTTTTCAAAAAGAATCACAGAAATTGGTCTTCACAAAAATGTTAAAGTCAAGGATGGAATTGGATGCAACCAAGACAAACATGTGACCTTAGAGTAATTAGCTTTTGGTGTAGTGGGCTAATGCATGTGATATATATTTTGATGTAGTGTGGGGTGATCTTTTGAACTTAATTACTATATTACTCCTACTAGTTGTTTACTTTTGATGTACTTGTCGAATATTTTGAACTAAATTAATGTATTACCCCTACTGGTGGGCTTATCTTTTGTAATTATTAAATGGCTTGATGCCTTTTGTCAGCCACTTTTATTTGTCTTTACATCCAATTGTCTATAAAAGAATATTTCCTGTAATTTGTCTTGGTTTTACCTCCATTTGACTGACTTAATTACATCAACATCCATACATAATAGCAATAAACTTTACCATTACATAAACATAAAGTACATCAACATCCATTACATAAACAAGAATTACACAACAAGTCTATTACATCAACATCCCCTAAAGCCTCCAGAAGCATATCTTCAACCCCAAAACATAACCTTACCAATGACCAACAGAATTAGTACACAAACCATAACCTTCAACTGTTTCACTTCTTCTCTAACAGATGCCACATCCTCTAAAACTTGTATAAGATAATCTGCAACATCTGAAAGAGTATCTTCTGCAATGGGCTTCATATTCTCAGGTTCTTCATCAATCCATTCCCAAACTGTACACTTTTTCCCTGGTTTCTGTAGTAATAAAATCAACAACATAAAAGGTAAGAAGAAGAAAATTGATGCGATTTGACAAATAAAAGGACTAAATGTGTACATTTCAAAAAATAACTTACCATATCAAGTCATTATCCCTAAATCATAAACACGGTTAATGTTTTGTATTGATCAATTTTATAATGTTAAAGGAATGCCCATATTAAATCATACATGAACACTTATTTTTTTGGGTTGATCAGTTTTATAATGTTAAAACTTAAAATATATTTTTCAATTCGATATTTTTGAAATTTACTAAATTGATTATAGTTTTCGAAATGAATACTTGGGATTAGGGTCGGATTTTGGACATTTCACTTTTGATTTCGAAGTATTATGTTTGATAATTTTTTGAATTTTTCTTAACAGATTTATTTTATGGTTATTAAAGTTAAATACTTTCTTAGATAAAGTGAAATGATCTCTAATCACAAGCAATACATAAAAACGGTAACTAGCTTTTTTTAACTGGTTTGAGCATAACAAAAGTGACATTTTAAGATTAGTTTGGTATGTGGATTTGGTTAAGCATAATTCCGCATCTTTGCATCTTTGAGTTCTTTTTTTTTTTTTTTTTTTCTTTTTGACCTATTTATTGTCTTCAATTTGGTAAAAAAGTTTGTCTTTTCTTATGATGACCTTTTGAGCCTACTCAATGGACCTTTAACCAACACATATCGAGCAATACACATATCATGTAATGAGAATAGCATCATCTAAAAACCAGACTGATTAGAGAACGAGCTTGATAGTGTTTTTTTTTTTTTTTTTTTTATGATTTTTGACCGGTGAGAAAACATTTTTTTTAGAGTTATGGAGATAGTTAAGCATATTAGCACATTATGAGAGTGAAAGAATCAATATAGCTTTTGTATAAACTAGTATAGGTGCCCATGGATTGGAATGGTGTTTGTTTTTTAATTGTGTGTGTACGTAAGGTAGTAATTAGTCAGAGCAGATAGAATTCCATGGTTGATATTACAATGGTTGCTAAAATTCAACATCCAAAAAACAAATAAAGCTTGATGAATGATAGACTTTAAATCCATGTACTCAACTTTCCTCTTGAAGTGTATGGTTCTGAGAAATACCTTGAACATTAAACATAGGCAGTAAATTTGCTTCACCCTACCCAAACAAAATACAAAAGTTAGAAAATCATCTCAAACAAATTTGTCCATAGAACTCCATCTGACATTATTAAGTTTCCAATTATTAGTCTCTTCATCTTTTTCCTTGTCCACTTTCCAGAAAAACAACATTTGATATTTAGTTGAATAGGATAACCATAAGCATTACTAAATTCCAACCTCCTGAACCTAAAAAGCGATTCAATAGAGCAACAACAACCACAAAAGAGGCTTGTATATGTTATTTTCCAAGTTTGACCAAAATACACTTTACTAAAAAAATCACATAACCACCTTCTGATGATAAAGATGAAAGTACAGTCCATATCATTTACGATCCAAGTGAGAAATACCCAAATATACAACTTGAAACTATGCCAATTATGCATTTGACTAAAATACCCCTGCAACAGATATACAAATTGAATCTCTACCAATTATGCATTTGACAATACACAAATTGAACTTTTTTCTGCAAGAAAAAAAAAATATTATAAATGAAAATATAATATTTAGGGTATTATTGTCAACAGGGTTAAAATGAGAATGTTGGAAGTTCCACATGGAAGTTTATAGATTTAGTTGGCTCGTATTGTCGCCAATATGAATGTAAATCAACATTTTGTCAAGAAAAAAGGAACACAAATTTAAAGATAAGAAGTTGTTCTTTAACATGTTAGCCTATTGAAATTAGAACCATAACCACTTGAAGGTTTTCTCACCCTACAAAAATATGAAATCGAGAATTATATATGAAATTGTGATCATAAACAAATGAAATTGATTTGTAGTATGCATAACATGCTAATATGTCAATACAAGCCTCTTAAACATGCATCACAGTAGCTTGTTCCATTTGATTATTGAAGCCAAACCATTAATCAACTGTCACAAGTGAGGCAAATTATCAAAATGTTCCATAAATCCATCACATAATTAAATAGACAGAAAAGAGAGAGAATTCAATTCAATAAAACGATTGTGTGTGTCACTATAATAAAACGATAAGAGTTTGTCATCCTTAAAAATGTTAACTTCCTCAATTACCCCTATTATGTTTACAACTATTCTCTTCAAAGTGTTTTGCAACGTCTTCTCATATGTGGTGGTGGTTTTATGTGTATCCTTCTTCTTTCTCTGCAGCTTTTGATCAAATTGACCATATATATAACCAAATTTCAATACAGGCAAATGAGGAAAAAAAATGTTTCAATTAATCTGGGAGAAATTCCGGTGTGCTTACCAAGTTTCAATCTGAAATTAGAAATTCGAAATTCACTTAAAGCCCTAACTGGTGCCGATCGATTTGAGCTCGAATTTGTAAAAAACAAAATCAGAAATTAGAAATTCGAAATTCACTTAAAGGCCTAAATGTAAATTCGATTTCAAATGTTTTTCAGTCGGTGGAACTGAGGAAGAAGGTATGTGGTCTTGGAATAGCAAGACTGCGTATAACAAAGTTGGAACAAACGTGGGGCGTACAGGCAGCGAACAGGCGAAGGATACGAATAGGAATGGAATCTACTCAAAGTGCTGAAAAAAAAATAGGGAAGATGAAGGATCGATTTTTTGATTTTCCATTTTCTTTTTTTGTATAAGTATTTTTATATATTAAACTAGCTGGGGTACCCCACTCCGCTGGGTTCGGTTTTGATCAGGGTTTTAGTTTTTTCTTTTTCGGTATGTATTAGGAAGTAACGTTTGTGTTTTAATGGATATTTTATTTTTGTAACATATATATACATAAGGGAATGGTTAAGGGGACTTGAGTTATATTCAATAAAAATTCTTACAAATTTGACTAAGAATTTATCAAAAAGGTAAAAAACATAATAAAGTACATTGCTAAGATGTCGTTTTCCATTCATGCATAGAGTTGAATACCCCATTCAATAATTGTTTTGGATCCAATCCATAGGAATCAATAGAAAAGGCAAATCTCTTATGATACACCAGATCCGGCTCGGTAATTGATAGAGTGAATAAACAAAAACAAATATGACCAAATATGAATTCAGTTTTTATATAATATAATATATATTTCAGCCACAGACAACCTGTCGTTGTTTACTCATCTTCTCAAGATTCATTGAAACCAATTTGGTTAAATTTGGATCTTCAATAGCCAGCTCAGCACCTAGACTGAAAAAAAAAAAAAAAAAAAAAAACATCAAATATAAATAAACTGCAAGACTTTGGGAAATAGGGCCCAGTAAAAGTAAGGAAACTAAAGAATTGTATTAATAAAGTCCTGATTTTAGAGATTCTCATCTCAGTGTCTTATTTTGGATCCAACACCAGTTTTTGAACTTCCTTAATTGATGAACTTGCTGCATAAAGTGAAATCTTTCCAACCTACAATCATTCAGCATTACAATTAAAAAATAAGGTAAATAATGGAATCACAAGGGTATAATGGGAAAAAAGATGTTTGGCCTCTAAAATTTGAAGCTTTGCGTCATGGTCATTAGGAAGTTCATGAATCTCTGCACCTTATCTCACAGAACCTGCTTGACTTTCACGGAAGAGGAAATCAAGCGGTAACTCAACAGTTGACTGCAAAAAGTCAACACAACTCAATTATCAGTTTTTATAATTTTATTTGTTAAAAAAAATAAATAAAAAACCAAAAATAAAATAAAAAAAATTATTTTTTAGTATTTGTATGAGAAAAGGACATTAAACTCACCTGACCATGCCTCTACACCTGATAAATAAATAAATAAATTCACATAAATTTCTACAATTAAATCCAGAAAAAGCAACATAAATATAAAACTTACCAAAAGGCCACTTCACATCTTGTTGTAGCAAAGTGTACTCTTGCTCAATTCCAAACCTTAAATCATATAAAATATATATAAGTTTTTCTTCAAAACAAAGATAATTATGAAACAATAATTAAAATTTTCATTCAAAAAAACTAGCAGGGAACTTGTGTTACAACTTTAGGATCACTGAAAATCTCAGCAGCCTTACGACATTTGTTTGTAGGGATAAGCAGTCCTTGTGGAGTGTATGTGTGGCAGATTACCTTTCAAAAAGAAGCAAAATAGATAATTTAAGAAAATAGCAATTTTTCAAAATATTAAGAAAAAGGTTGAAACTTGAAAGTATGATATTGTAATAAACTCACCAGGATGTTGCTGCCACCACGGAAAGGGTCTGCATAGGGACTACAAAAATAAAAATTATAATTATAACAAAAAAAAACAAACAAACAAATTAGAAAGTAAAAGCAAGAGAAAACCAGTCGGGATACCAAGTTTGGCTACAAGTGCACGCATTTGTGCAAGCCTTTTTTGGTAAGTTGGACCTCCTCTTCGCACATAGATGTGCGTGTTTGCAGCTTTCTACTTAGATACCTACACATAACAAAAACACAAATTATTATACTGTTGAATATAAAAGAAAAGAGATACATTGTGAAATTAAATGTATGTATTTATAATAAACATATGCAGCGTGACAATGGAGAACAACCTTTGAAGAAACCATAACAGCAGGGCATTGTCGGACTCATTTTTCTGTCATTAGACAATCAAAAATACAGTCAACATATGCTAAATAGATTTCGATTCAATAGATATGCGCAAATCAGATGAAGAATTTATAGACATGCACAAATTAGATGAAAAATCTATTCGAAATCAATTAAGGTCTACATGATTATGAATGTCTTGTTAAGATCACAAAGTTGATTAAGAATAGACACAAAATGGAGCTTGAACCTAAATAGACAAAAAAATAAAATGCTCAAATAGAATCAAAACTTTCAGAAATATTACCGAAATAAGTGCTGATTTCCACCTTCTTCATTTGATTTATTGGCCTGAAAAACAGATTTTACACCAAATGCGGGTCATGGATGATTTCTATAAAAAAAATTAAAAGTTGTTGATAAATATTCTTTTGTATTAACAGTGCTAGAATGAAACTGCATGATAATTTTTTTCAAAATTTTGTACATGAAATGAAGTAATCAACATCCTTTTTTATATTATTATATTACATTTATTATTTTCCTATATAGCTGAATAAGTCGGGCTTCAAATGCAGGTGTCGTAGTTGGGTCATCACTTTTATTAACATTTCAAAATTTCAACACCAAACTCAATATGGAACTTTAAACTTAAAACCAAAACTGTAAAAGAATCAACTTTAGACTATGCATTGTAAGACCAGAAAACCACGTTGACTATTGTAAGTTTCTATAATTTGAAAAAATATACATATGGAGATTAATGAATAGCGGTTTATAAAAAGGTAAAAAGGTAGAATGGCATCTCACCGGTTGTTGTCAAATTCTTTTGCTTTGTTCATTAGAAAAAACAGATTTCACCTGAATACTTCTAAATATCTATGCAACTGTATAAGACTATTACCCAACAGTAAAAAACTTTAGTGAAATTAGGTAGACTTAAACCAAAACCTGAAATTAGACGTATGGAAGTATGTCATTTATGATTGCATTTAACGAAATTAGAAAAAGATTTGTCTAAAAATTTCACCATGAGGTTTCTCTTTCTCTGGATTGGCTCTTCCTTCTCTTTTGGCTTCACAAAAAATACTAGCTTCCTTGATTCTCTATCAGCCAAGATCACATTCACTTTGATTTTCTGCAAATGTTATGATGATCATTACTATCTTCAAAATTGGAAGAAAAAAAAAGGAAATGCTGCAATTTCTGAAATATATATATATATATATATATATATATATATATATATACTAGACCAACAAAGGTTGACAAGTATTCGACCTTTTCTTGGTCATAAATTGTTAGAAGATCTTCAAGTTTCATATCTGGTAATATTTCGCCCTCAATCTTCTCAGAATCTATGGTTCAATTAGGAGTTTCTGTCTTGTCTGTATCATCATAGCCTCCAATAATGTCCAAACTCTTGTTGTATGTTGAAGGATCGAAGCCTTTTCTCCTCAACCAAGACTCAAAAGCTAAAAACTTCCACTTAGTGGCAAGATTTCGATACGGCAAAAACCCTATAAAACACCCAAAAGAAACCTGTAAACATGGGCAAAATCATGACTCAAACAAAAAGTAAAAATCCAACATCACAATTCACAAACAACACTTTGGTAAAGAGGAAGGTAGCTCTTGGTATAACAAAGAAAAACACATGAACACTTACAATGAATCCTCTGGTACTACAATTTATCAATTCCACTACTCCTCTTCCTGTGGTCAGAAAAAGACCTGAACAAAAGTAAAATCATTAGTGACTGCAGGTCGAGGTGGTGGGGGTTCGAAGCCTTCACTTGATTCGAAATCCATAGAACTTCAATCATAATGATGAGACCTAATTTGAACTCTTATGAAATAAATATACTATAGCGGTTAAAACTGAAAAAAAAATCAACAAAAAAATGTACCTTTATAATATAATAATCAAATGTTTGAACATTTTGGTTGCGGTTGGGCTAATTAGATCCAAGCATCATAATGTTAAAGGCGCCAAAGTTCTCTTCCTGTTACCACTGATAAAACACTTTCATCCGGTGGCCGGTAAATCTGAATAAATGACTATTTTGCCCTTGTCTCCAACTGTTTCTCAAATTAAATTCCACCAAGCACATGGCTTGAAGTTCCCCTCCTAAAAAGAAAAAGAAAAAAAAGTCCATACATGTAAGAAAAATGAGATATCAAGCTTCGATAATTCTTATGCTCAAAAAGGTTATATCTGTCATGAAAGATATCAACTTAGGTGCAAAATATTCGGAAAAAACAATTAGATTATTGAAAAGATAAATGGAATTATGGCCAATGGTGAAGCCAAGGTAATGAAAACTGTAAATCAATGTTCTCAGAACTACAAAGAAGGTAATATTCTCAATATGTTAGGTCTAAGTCCAAAAGAAACCAAACCTAAGCATATTGTAACTTTGTTTAAGCGGAAAAATGTTTCTAGTTCTTTTCCACACTCAAATTTGAAATTTATTTCACACTTCGGAATAAAAACATGGAAACTTGAACCTTAGCTAAAGCAACTAATGCTTTCTCCTCAAGCTTCTCCACAGGAACTGTCTTCCTCGCAGTGTCTTGGCGACGTGAGTTTTCATACTACATGGACATAACATCACACACATGGTGTTAACTTCATAGTGTTTATTCTGTATAAGAGAGAACAGAGAGAGTGGATATTACCAGAAGAACCTGATCTACATAAGGTCTGATTCTCTGTTCAAACTGCCTGCTATCTTCACTAACAGCAACGTGCTGAAACATAAGCGCTTCTTCTTCTGCCTGTTTCATGCATGATTTCATGAAGAAACGAAAAGCAGAGCAACATGATAGAGAAAAAATGGAAAGATTCGAACTGTACCTCCTCGTATTTGAGATTTGCATCTTCGATTGCCTGAACATCGTGGGAAACAAACAACAAAGAATTTGATGCCTTTCCCGATAGACCCAAAAACATGGTCTTCTATGACCAGGGACCAAAACAGAATATGAAAGACCTGAAAACCGAAATCACAAAATTCAGAATTCATCATATTTGAAGTAAAGTTAAAATTCGAAGTTTAAAACCTGAAAATCAAACCTTTTTGGGTATCCTTATGGGAGTACATCAGGAACACCTTTGTGGTAAGCTAGGACACAAAATGGAAACCGAGAAGCCCCTGGACAAATCAGCCGATGGAGGGGGAATCGGAGACCAGGAACAGATAGATAAAAGGGAGAAGTTGAAGTACCTGAATGGCCGGAGCTGGAGCAGCAAAGGCGTAGGTCGACATCTCTACTTCTATGGCGGCGGCGGGAGAGGTGTTGGCAACAGATAGATAAAAGGAATACAGTGAGAGATAGAGATATAGAGACTAACATTCTGTGCAGGTCCGGTGTTGAAGAAGCAACTCTTGGGAAATACTTTCTTATCTGTTCCAAAAACAAAACCAGATGTTGATTAATGTTAAAAGGAAACCATTAACATGTACTGCCTTATGAAGAACAAAAAACCCTAACATAAATTAAACTGTCAGAGAAACCCTAGAAATCGATTGTTGTGTAAGTGTGTGAATATGCGTAGAAAGATAGAGGTGCAAACTCACAGAGTTCCTGTTTTTTCTCTAGGAAGGAACGGTCGAGGGAATAGTTGGATGGATCATAGAGAAGTTCAAAGCTGTTGAAGATCTCGATGGTTGGTCCCCGTTGAACTCCAATGACACAACCAAACACCCTAGATGAAGGAAGGGCCGGAGAACTGGAAGAGGCGGAGGTGACGTCACCACCATTGGCGGTCGGTGGTTGAGATTGGGACTTAACACGTGTGTGATGATCGGAGATGTTGACAATCACCAGTGGGTGAAGCTCGAAGGTTAGCCCGCTACTCGATGATGCCATTTGATTTGCTGTTGTTGAATCTCTGAGTGCCGCCAGAGCCCTAACTTATTTTCTCCGATTGAAGTTTTGATTTCGCCGAAGAACGAAAGAGCGGTTTTGCCGTCGAGTGGGTTTAAAGGTTTTCACGACTAATGGGGTGTTCCAACTTTCAACCTTGAACCCATTTTGGAAGCTCAGAATCTTGTTTGATGGATCAGAAGGTTGTGGAACCTGGTTCACGTCTCCAAACCCTACAAATTGGAACGTACATTCTGGGTCAAAGCAGAACCAAAACAGATAAAGATGGAAGTGAAACCGGGCACGATGACCAACACGTGGACAGAGAACAGAATATTTTCCATAAAATACCCCTATACCAAAGTTGGAAGACATTTTTAATATATTTATATAAATTGAAGGGCCATTTTTGCCAAAAAAAAAAAAAAACAGAACTTCACTATTTATCTTTCGAGACAAGTTTAATATATATATATATATATATATATATATATATATATATATATAATAATAAAGATAGGGTCCTCTCTCTCTCTCTATATATATATATATATATATATATATATATATATAAACTAAAAGAACACACACTTAAACATCTATCTCTCTCACTTTGAAGAGACCACCGATCTATGCATTGATAACCTCCGCCGAAGATCTTTCCGCCTCAGAAAACCCTCAAAATAGACACCATCCTCATCCCACACTCGCGACTCCCAATTTCATTTGGGATTTGGTTTCGTTTGTGATTTTAGGATTTGTGAATCGTGTGTATCTTGCAAATTGAAACTGAGCGATTATCCTTACTCATCATCTTCTACGAATTTGGTGTTCCATTCAAGTGTTCAAGTTTGGGTTGGATCTAGTGTAAATTTGGTTTGTTCACAGTGGGTTGAAGGATTCTACCAACTATTTACATGGATAAACACACACACATGCCTATCAATTTCAGATTCAATGGAGAAGATGGAGACCAACCACCATCATAGAAAGAACCCACCACCAGCAGCCACCCCCTTCACTCTCCCTCTCTTTCCCCTGTAACAAAACACACACATACACACTAAAAATCAATACACACATACACACTAAAAATCAATACACACAAACACAGGAAGACATATAATGAAGAAATCGGCATCATTTTGGATTCTCTGTGTGCGAGACCTTCATCTTCTATGTTCATCTGATATTAGCCCATGTGCAAAGAAATCGCCATCTCCAGCATTTTCGATTCACTCCATCATATTTTTTTCCTGGGATTCTATCATCATGTTTCATCAAATTTTTGGTTTGGGGTAATTATTTTGGTATCATCTTTGATTTTGAGTTCGATTCTGGCATAGTTTGATTTCATCTTCTTCTAATTTTGGTTTAGGGTTTGTGTTTGATTTTTGTATCTGAATTTTGTAGTTGATCTAGATTTCTATAAGTTTCAATTTTTTGATTTTTATTTTTGAGTGGGATGTCAGCCTGTTACATCCCGACTCCCAGGTATAGTTTTTGAAAGATTTATATTTATTTTACTGAGGGAACTCGACGAGTTGGAGGCCCCAACTCGTCGTGTCGAACCTAGTCAGCCCGCGTGATTTATGACTTCTACTCGACGAGTCGGAGGACTCCGACTCGACAAGTAGAGGTTGTGCATGGAAACCCTAATTTTTAGGGTTTGCACCCTATTTAAAGGACCTTAAGTCCTTTCCTCCAGCCCCTTACCAACTTTTGACGGCCAGAAGAAACCCTAATCAGTCTAAACCTTGTTCTTGAGTGTTTTTGTGAGGCTAAAAGAGTGTTTTGGTGCATTTGTGCAAGAAGCTTGAAGAATCAAGAGCTTGGATCAAGGAGAAGTTTGCAGATCCAGTACCTACTCCATATTGGCTTCCATTTGAAGGTAACAAGTTGTTACCTTGATCATTATAGTGTTAGATCTCCTTATTCATGGGTTAAAGGCCATCCTTAGCATAATTGTGGGTTATTTCGGGTATTGGGCATGATCTGAAGTTGTAAATTCAGATCTGGACTCCTCTAAGTCCTTGTAGTCATAAAGTTATTGAATTTATCAAGCTTTGGCCCTTATCTTTAGCTTAAACCTCTCCCTTAGCTGGGTGTTGGCATTTAAGACCTTGCATGCACGTAAAGTTTGTAACTTTACGTGGTAACTATGCCTTAGGAAGCTAGATCTACAATTTAGAGCTTTGGAGTAGCTTAAAAATGCCTGAATGAAAAATAGATTGAAGGGACTCGACGAGTTGCATAGTCAATTCGACGAGTCAGATGAAGATTTGGTCGTTTTTGGTTTCTGCACGGACTCGGCCTGTCAGTAAGATGACTTGACGAGTTAGTTAGGGTTTTCCCGACATTTGGACACCGCATGGACTCGACGAGTTGTATGGAAACTCGACAAGTCAACTAGGATTTTCATGATTTCTCGAGTTCTGGAAGAACTCAACGAGCTACACTCGACGAGTTGCGTCAACATGGACTGTTGAACTTGAACGTTGACTTTGACTTTGACCAAGGGTTGACCAGTTAGACTTTTGAGGGTATTTTGGTAATTTGGTATTTTGATGGACTTGGTCCTATGATGGTTATAGGTGGTTGAGTTCATGGCTGTGATTCGGGAGTTTGATCTTATCACTACAGTTCGACATCGTGAGGTGAGTTTTTCTCACTATATCAACAGGGTCTACGACACCAAGGCCGGCCCTTTATGATTGGTATCCTGGTTATAGGATGGTTGCTATGTTAGTGATCTGATAGATCGGTATCCTGGTTATAGGATGGTTGCTATGTTAGTGATCAGTTAGATCGATATCCTGGTTATAGGATGGTTTCCATGTTAGTGACCTGTTAGATCTGTATGACTATCTGTACATGCTAGCTAGCGTATGATATTTATGTATACATGATTGTTTGATTGGGGGTTGGGTTGAGGTGGATATGCTTTGTGTTATGCCAACATACCCAGGGCGGGTCGGATAAACTGCAGACCCGGTTAGGGCGCACTAGTCAGGCCGAAGGCCCGACGAGCGGTCCGGATAGGCTGAAGGCCCTAAGAGGCGGTCCAGATGTGTCGATGACTCGGAGAGCGGTCCAGATAGACTGATGGCCTGTGAGGCGGTCCAGTCATGATGATGGCTCATTATGCATGCTGTTGTTTATATGATATGGTTATATCTGTGTGGCGTTGGTATTTTGGGGGAACTTATTAAGCTTCGGGCTTACAGTTATTGATTATGTTTCAGGTACTTCTGATGATCGCGGGAAGGCGAAGGCATGATCGTGCACCTCCTTATATTTCTATGATTTGATTTTGGGGATTTCTATGATGTTTAAACTATAAAACAAACTGTAATAATTAAATGGTTTTAAATGTTTTAAAAAGTTGTAAATTGGCATGATTTTTGAGGGTGTTACAAGTTGGTATCAGAGCCTTCGTTTGAGTGAATTGGAGGAAACTGTCACACCCCAAAATCGGAACGGTAGAAACGTTCGGGGGCGGAGGACATCATGTACAGTATCACAACAATGCATAATAGTAAAACAAGCAACAACATCATTCATTGCATTAATAGTATAATTTAATACAAGTGTGTTGTGTATAGTTTATAAGACACCAAAAATATGAATCAAAATAAGAGATGAGTCTTGAATGTGCTCCATCTTCTCAAAACCTGGTCATCGGTACCTGTCTACTGGCGACCTGAGAATACAAGTTACTTTGAAAGCGTAGATCAGCATTAAAGCTGGTGAGTTCATAAGTATTTTAGTGTCATTGTTTGTATAAGTTTGAAGAAAGTGCTTGTAAATGTTTGATGTAAACTGTCACACCCCAAAACCGGAACGGCGAAAACGTTATGGGGCGGAGGACGTCATGTTTAGTATCACAAGACATGCATCATAGTAAGCAAGTAATAAACAACCATTTCATTAGAAAGAAAGTGTTTACAAAGTATGTGATTCACATAATATAGAATACATAGCGATTAACAAAAAGACATGAAGCTATACTGCTCCATCTTCTGAATCCCAGTGCGCGAACCTGTCTACTGGTCTCCTGAGAATACAAGTTATTTTGAAAGCGTAGATCAGCATTTAAGCTGGTGAGTTCATAAGATCTTAGTGATGTAGTAAGTAGTAAGAAAGTTTGTAGAAAGTTGTAGTAAGTTGTAGTAAGTTCTTGTTTAGAAAAGTTTGCCTATTCCTCATGAAAATCCTATATTTCCTGCTTTGATGAAAGATAAGTAAACATGACTCTACAGTCCTTTCTATGAGTATTAAATGGATACAAGTTATATAAAATCCAGAGTAAACAAACAATCGGTTGTGTGTGTCTGCCCTAAGCCCACAACCAAACAAGGAACAAGAAATGAGGCGGAAGACACACATCCCATTGTTTGTTAGATCATCGTTGTATATAACCCCTGCGTATTCACTCGGTACTCACGGAGTTAACTATATTAGTTCCTTTATATTTGATGAAAAGATCCTTTAAGAAAACCCTTATTTCTTATAATAAAATGATAACCACAGTAGTTCCTTCTATAATCACTTAGTTTATACTAGTTATATATAATCTAATATCGAACAAATAGTTAATTGTGTGAATCTGCCCTAAACCCACAACCAAACAAGGAACAGGGAATGAGGCGGAAGGCACACATCCAACTACCTATCGGATATTAATTATATATAACCCTGGTGTATAAACTAAGGTATTATAGAATTAACCACCTAAGGTCCTTTAAGTTTTACTGGTTTAATAAAATGGATTAAACCCTTTACTGGTTAAGTTTCTAGTTTTGTATTCCAAAAGTTCTTCATTTGAAAAGTATGTTTTGTACTAGAAAACGATGCATTGAATTAGTGTCCTATGACCTGACCCATACATGGTACCCTTTATGAGTAATTGGTGTGTACGGAACATATATATAGCTAAGCTCGGATAGATAGTAGGCTGAGTGTATCTGCTCTAAGCCCACAACCAAACAAGGAACATGAAATGAAGCGGAAAGCACACATCCTACTACCTGTCGGACCCGATTAATATATATCCTTGAATGCATACACTAAGGAATCATAAAGTTAGCATTATAGATCCCTTTCTACTGAATGTACTAGACTCGACTGTTCTGTGTGTCGTTTGTAAAATGTAAGTTTTCCCTAGTTTATAACTATCTTGACTCGAAAATAGTTTGTATTAGCTTTCAAGTGGAACTGTCACTTTCTGAAAGTAATGGGAATTTATAAGTACACAGTTGTCTTTTGAATTGACATTCTGTTAGTACTAATTACCTTAAAACATGTTTGTTTTAGTAAGGTCATAATGTGAAGGCTAGTACCCATACTATACGCTCTCCCTGTCAAGAGATTCTAGGAACCAAACGCGACTGCAGCAAACAATTGCTAGCCGTGTAATTCACATTAAAGTTATATGATCATGTATACCCAATTTAACTATCACCTTTTGTTAAGAACAATGAGTTAGTGATTCATTGGTATAATTAGATCTTGTAGTTGTTCTCATGCTATAGCATCTTAGTATGTTCGTTCTGTTGTAGTGTATAGTGTGTTCGTTCTGTTATAGTGTATAGTATGTCTCTTTGATGTATTGTATCTACCTCCCTGTTTCTCTTTATGTTATCGTGTATTGTATCTACCTCCCTGTTTCTCTTTATAGTATGTTCTAGCATCTAGTATGATCTGAACCTCTAAACTATACCCCTTATAGTTTACTAGTGTCACACCCCCGGCCAAGGCGGAACACGCCGGGAGCGGGACTAAGTTCATGGATCACAAATAAACTGAATATATAGCACAAGTACAAAGATAAACAAAATTGCATTTGTATTCCATCATTAAGTTTGAATACATGGTTCTTACAGATAGTAATAGTACAATAGTTGCCTTAAACAGGTAAGCAGATAACAAAAACAAACTAGCTAGGTCGTCTACAATCCACGGCTAACCTTCTGTCTGAACGCCTGTCTGATGATCCCCTAAGAATACATGTAAGTTTGAAAGTCAACACAAAGGTTGGTTAGGGTCACAGGTTTTCTGTTAACGCAGTAATACTTTTAATAAGTCTAAAAAGTATTATCTTTGTATGTATAACAACAGTTAAAACAGTGTTTGCAATGAGTCTTTAAAAGCCAAAATGTATAGTTTGTATAAGTAAACCCATACGTAAAACTGTGTTTGTAATGAATCTTTGAAAGCCAAAACCTTATGTTCCATAAGTAATTCCATACTTAAAACTGTGTTTGTAATGAATCTTTGAAGCCAAAACGTTATGTTTCATAAGTAATTCCATACTTAAAACTGTGTTTGAAAGAATGTTTGATAAAGATAGAAATATAAACCATGATTACTAGATAGCAAAAGTCTAGTCCAGTTTATAGTAAGGAATTTGTACAGATATACATATAAACTATGGTTTCTAGGTAATAAACATCTAGTTAAGTTTATAGTAACGGAATGGTACGGATAACATATGAACAAACATACGGATAAGGTTATCTGTCAAGGTTGTATTTAACAACCACAGATACGGATAAATAGACATACGGATATACGGATACAGTTATCTGCCAAGGTTAAACTTAACAACCGCAGATACGGATAAACAACAAGTATATTTGATAAGCATACACGTAAAGTGTACGATACTTGTTTAAACAGTTGACAAAACTTAGTATAGTGTACACAAGCACATGTATGAGCCTAAGATACAAGTTCTATAACTTGTATAAATGTATAAACCTATATATTTATGTCATAAACAGACATACGGATATACGGATAAAGTTATCTGCCAAGGTTGAACTTAACAACCGCGGATACGGATAAACAGGTAATTGACAAGTATATTTGATAAGCGTACACATTGAAGAGTACGATACTTTTTTTAAACAATTGATAAAACTTTGAGTACAAGCACATAAATGAGCCTAAGATACGAGCTCTATAACTCGTAAAAATATATAAACATATATATTTTTGTGTATGTATGAGGTATAATGAAACTACCAAGTTGATAACTGGCTATACAGTCATAGCACAATTTTAGTTGGAACGTATATGTTATTTTTATTAGTTGTATTATCTTTAACAACATAACATATGTAGCTATTGAGGTTTAAAACGATTTTGTTTACTTAACATGTAAGCGTTTAAACAATTATTTCTAAAACTGGTAAAGTATTTACACAAAACAATGATATTTTTTTGTGTATTTCGTATGACAAATATTACTTAGTACACGTACTATCATGTACAGACGAGGGCCAGACATGAAACACCGAGGGCAGGACCATTTTGACATTATAGCACTTCTGAAATCCAGCAACCCATGCGGCCCTTCAAACCAGATTCCCCGTACCGTAAGTAGTAGCGTAATAAATGATATTTTTGTGTGATTTATATTGCATAAAAACGGTGGTGTTGTTTGTTTAAACAAAGTCTTTAGAAAATAGATGTATACTAGATATACAAGTACTACATGTATTCCCCCCCCCCTCCCCCCCCCCCCCCCCCGAAAATATGTAAAAGTGGGGTCGTAACACTCACCTTAATGGGTGGTTGATGATTTGTTTCGAGTATTTGATGCGAGAAACCGAGAAGTGTCGCTTTGATAACGAACCGTCGAGATTTATTTTGTTTCCTAGAAATATTAACTTAAATTAATAAGTGAAAGGTTAATTGGTATTTTAACTAAAGCACATGACCCATCTGCTAATTTAAATAATTTAAATGAGACTAAGTTTGTTAATAGTTTCCAAATAAGGGTTAAAATGATTTATTTAATTTCTAAGTTTGTCGTTGGATTTCTTTTGTAAATAAAACCCATGAGAGGGTTGCAACGTAAATAAATGAAATGAAAATTAATTGATTTGGACTTATTTTCACAGTTTTTCGAGTGAGTGTAGGTTGTGAATTTAAAGCTTTTGGACTAGATTTGCAAAGGATTTTCGAAATGGCTATATTGAATTAATTTGGAAATGCAAGTTTGGTATATGTTTGAATCACTTACTATCAAAATCGATGGCATGTATTTAAAACAAAATCGATGGGACCAATTTTGATAGCAATATCCAATGGAGGGTGTAAATAATTAATTTGGAATGGAAGAAGGACTAAAAGTGTTTATTTTAAATGCAAGTTTGGAGTTTCTACTTGTTTTGTAAAGATTTTTCAGAGAGGGGCTATTACAATTAATATGAAATGAAGTTTTAACGAGGTTTGATCACCTTCCTGTGATCAAATCGTATGTATCATACAAAAAAATTGATAAAAAGAAAATTATGGTATTTGTTTTATGATAGTTTACGAACGAGAAACATAAGGGACATACAAATTAAAAATGGTGGTGGGGGTGATCGTGACTTACAGCGGCAGCAAAAAAAATAAACAGGAGGTGGCGATGGGTGGCAGTGTGGTGGCTGACTTTGTGTTTCTTCCTCCTTTTGATCTGGAAAACAGTGAGGTAAGGAGGCTAGGTGTTTGTTGATGAACAAGGGGTTATAAGGAGGGTTAAAGTAGTAGAATGATGGTGAATTGGTGGTGTTAGGATGGTGTTGTGGTGATGTTTCAATCCAAGGAGATAGAGAGATATGGAGGGAGAGATGTAAGGAAGAAGAAGTTGGAGTTTGTGTGGATTGAGAGCTCCTAATGGCCTCTATTTATAGCTAAAAGGTATACACTCATCCATTTTGAGCCATACTTAAAAGACCATACATGTACCATCTTGGAGAAGCTTGTACACAAAGGGAAGGAGAAGGGAGAAAGCATGTCCACGTGGGTTTGGACAGCCAAGAAGAGAGTGGCTGGTCAATCTCTTAGACAAGACCTTGGTGGGCCCCACATAGGGTATACCCCCATTAATTGTCCAAAACACACAAAATCGAGTGTATTTAGACCCGTGTATCGTGAATTTTGTTTTTCGAGAATACCGTTAGATAGAGTTAAATTCAAGGATTCCAGAACATTAAACGGATTAATTTTTGGAGTTACGGAACTCCGGGAAATCGCATCCAAAGTTTTGCGTCTAACGGCTCGCAATGTCCGTTTTCGCGACTTTTGTAAATATTTTCGTAAAAATTATTTCGAGTGTGAAATTAAATAATAGACTATAACCTGAGTCCAAAAACGCTCTTGGAAATCCCGTCGGCAAAGCGTAAGTGCCTCAACGGATCGATTCGGTTTTCCGCGATTAAATAAAAAACAGTGTTTTACCGCTTGTTTTCTTAAAAATGTCGTATCTTTTGCATACGAACTTTGTTTTGGACGTTCTTTATATTTTCGGAAACAGGTAAACACGTACTATAAGGCTAGAATAATTGCTTCGCTTAAAATGACTTTTACAAATTTATAGTTTTTCAGTTGTATCCTAAGGTTACAGTTTATGCGGTTTGATTCGTTGTACATTTGAAAGTGCAATATCATCTAGTATCGTATTATAGTTAGTATGAACTTACTTGTCCTTCTTAAGATACACTAAAACTTAGTAATTCGGATAAACAAGAGATTCACTGATAGATTGACGGTTATAATAATAGCCCTAAATTTCGGGTTGTCACAACTAGTGTTTTACTTGAACTGTTATTGAAAAGACTCATTTTACTACTAAGTTATGCTTGTACTTTAAAAATGGAGTTTTGTTAAACTATAAAGTAACATAACTTTAAAAGAGTTTTTGAAATGTTTTGATCACTTATAAAAGACATAAGCAACCCTTTGGAAAATGTTTATAACAAACAATTACACAATTATCATTGTGTTCAACTTGTATTCCCCCCCTTAAAAGCACTTAAAACAGTTTAAAAGATTGATTACGGGGTATGAACTCACCCTGTCTAGGTGATTCAAACGAATATGCGCGTAAGGATGAGAAGTTCCACGAATGAAGTCCTGAGACTTAACGAGTCCTAAATGACATATAATGACATATATTGACATAAATATAGTGTTTAGAAGCAACCAAATGCAAGAAAACACCTTACGGGACTAGGAACACTTTGTCCAAGTGTTGTAATCACATGTAATTCACTTAAAGGGAGTGTACGACCACATGAAGGAGTGTGCGGCCATGGGTGTGCGGCCAGGGAGTGTGCGGCCGCACACTCATGGTAATGAGTGTACAAAAACATTTTCCAAAGGTGGGGAGGCTTGTAGGACTGATGCTCAACAAGTGGTGAAGCTAGAAACGCATTTTGGAGGCCGTTTTGGGGTCTTTTAAGGGGTGTACGACCACACTTGGGTGTGCGGCCGGACACACCATACCAATATGAGTTCTGGGCAATTCTAAGGCCTTAATCTAGTGTTCTAAACAAGATTCAAGCAAAGGGAAAGGGTACTTACGATCCGGAGGCTCGAGAAGGTCCAAACCTTGAATGTACCAGGTTTAGAACACTCAAACAGACCCTAAACAATGCTAAAAAATAGCATAAACGAGTCTGACTTTGATTGAATTGAATGACTGTACAAGATAGAAATTTCGGGTTGTCACATCATCCCCCCGTTAGAGAGAATTTCGTCCCGAAATTAGAGTTTAAACAATTAAGCTATTACAAATAACTAAACGAAAAGATGAGGATATTTCAGTTTCATTTGATCCTCGCGTTCCCAAGTGAACTCAGGTCCTCGCTTGGCATTCCAGCGAACCTTCACTATCGGGATACGGCTTTGCTTCGTTTGCTTGACCTCTCGGTCCATGATCTCTACTGGTTCTTCCACGGAGTTGAGGCTCTCGTTGATCTCGATCTCGTCGAGTGGGATTACAAGAGTCTCGTCGGACCGACACTTTTTCAAGTTCGAGACGTGGAAAGTAGAATGTACGTTACTGAGTTTGCGAGGTAGTGTGAGTTTGTAAGCTACAAGGCCGATTCTAGCGAGAATCTCGAAAGGCCCTACGTATCTTGGATTTAGCTTTCCATGCTTTCCAAAGCGTATTAGCCCCTTCCAGGGTGAGACCTTCAATAGAATACGGTTGCCCACCTGGAATTCCAACGGTTTCCTTCTCTTGTCTGCGTAGTTTTTCTGTCGGTCTCTAGAGGCTTTCAATCGCTCACGAATTTGAACGATCTTCTCTGTCGTTTCCCGAATGATTTACGGACCCATGAGAGTGCTGTCAGGAACTCGTCCTTTAGCTAACTGAGTGTCACCCACCTCAACCCAACACAGAGGGGATCTGCACTTACGACCAATGTCTATACCATGCCTTCCCAATGTCTATCACGCAGGCTCGCAACATATCTTCCAAAGTTTGAATAGTCCTCTCACTTTGTCCGTTGGTTTGCGGATGGTAGGCTGTACTCATGTCCAACCTAGTTCCTAGGGAACTTTGTAGCGACTGCCAGAACCTCGAAGTGAATCTACTATCTCTATCAGAGATAATGGATATGGGAACACCATGCAGCCGTACGATCTCCCTAATGTATGTTCTAGTGAGTTTCTCCATCTTGTCAGTTTCTTTGATAGGCAGGAAGTGTGCGGACTTTGTTAGCCTATCTACGATCACCCATATGGTATCGAGACCACCCGTAGTCTTGGGCAACTTGGTTATGAAGTTCATCGTGATTCGCTCCCACTTCCATTCCGGTATCTCCGGTTGCTGAAGTAAACCTGATGGTTTATGGTATTTGACCTTAACCTTAGTGCAAGTAAGGCATTTACTCACGAAGGTAGCAATCTCTTCTTTCATGTTAGGCCACCAGTATAACTTTTTAAGATCCAGATACATCTTATCCGAACCTGGGTGGACGGAATATCGAGTGTTGTGCGCTTCGGTCATGACCAAGTCTCTGAAACCACCGTGTTTCGGTGTCCAGATCCGATCCATGAGATAGTCATAGTCAATGATTTGACTCTACGCCCAGAGTATTCTTTCCGACTTAGGGCGTCAGCTACTACGTTCGCCTTGTCGGGATGATAACGAATTTCACATTCGTAATCACTGAGTAGCTCGACCCACCGTCGTTGTCTCATGTTGAGCTCCTTCTGGACGTATATGTGTTGTAGTGTCCATAACGACTTTTTGTAGGCGTCTTCGGTGCTGACCAGCGAGGCCTAGAAATTGACGAATTTTTGTAGGCGTCTTCGGTGCTGACCAGTTCTCAATGGATTTGATTTTGGAAGGGTCCACGTGTATTCCCTCTTTGCTAACCATGTACCCCAAGAATTCGACTCTTCGGATCCAAAATTCGCATTTCGAGAACTTCACATAGAGCTTCTCTGACCGCAGTGTTTCCAAGACCTGACGCAGATGTTGACTATGCTCCTCCTTACTACGAGAGTAGATATGTCATCGATGAAGACAATGACGAACTGATCCAAGTAAGGACGACACACCCTATTCATTAAGTCCATGAATACTGCGGGCGCATTAGTCAATCCGAACAGCATTACTACAAACTCGTAGTGTCCATAACGACTTCGGAAGGCTGTCTTCGGAACATCCTCCCCTAGCACTCGTAACTGGTGATACCCGGATCTCAGGTCAATCTTTGAAAAGAAATTCTCCCCTTCTAGTTGGTCGAACAAATCGTCTATGCGAGGCAGAGGGTAACGATTTTTGACGGTCAGTTTGTTAAGTTCTCTATAGTCGATGCACATACGGAACGATCCGTCTTTCTTCTTGAAGAACAAGATCGGTGCTCCCCATGGTGAGAAACTTGGTCTAATGAAGTCCTTGCTGAGAAATTCGTTAAGTTGACTGGATAGCTCCTTCATCTCAGGTGGTGCTAGACGATAGGGCGATTTGGCTACTGGGGTAGCCCCTGGAACTAAGTCGATTCTGAACTCCACTTGACGTTGCGAAGGTAATCCTGGGAGTTCCTCTGGAAAGATGTCGGGAAAGTCGCATACCACTTGGATGTTCTTTATGTCCTTCGTCTCTTGGCTCATATCGACAACATAAGCAAGGAATGCGCGACATTCCTTTCGTAGGTACTTCTGGGCTTGTATGCTCGAGATGATGCGAAGGTCCGTGCCGGGTTTGTCTCCGTAGATAACTAGGGTTTCGCTAGATGGCAGATTAAGGCGAACAGCCTTCTCGTAACACATGATGTTGACACGATGAGAACTCAACCAATCCATGCCGATGATGACAACGAAACTTTTAATTGAGACCGGCATGAGGTTGATTGGAAATGAATGGCTATCTAGAGTTAGTATTCATCCTATGTATATGCAACTAGTGCTCTCTGTCTTTCCGTTAGCCATTTCTACAGTGAACGGTTCTTTAAGTGCATGTGATTTTTTTAAGCAGGTGAGCAAATTTCTGGTTCACGAAACTCCTCTCCGCTCCACTATCAAACAGTATGCATGCACATGAGTTATCGAGGAGAAACGTACCAGTGACCACTGTGGGGTCGGCAACTGCTTCCTCGTGGCCTATAGCTAAAACTCTTCCCACTCCTCCGGCATTCCCTGCCTTCGGGCAGTTCCTCTTGTAGTGGCCCACCTCGCCACAACCGTAGCAAGCCTGGCCCACACCAGCGTCGGGGACTTGGGTGATTGGCCTTTCCGGAGCCTTGCAGAACGGGCAGTGTGCCCCTTCCTGTTGCAGTTAGAGCACTGCATTTCCCGGCATGGTCCATTGTGGTGGAAGCTGCATTTGTTGCACTTCGGCAAGCTTCCCGCGTACTGCTTTACCGGTGCAGCAGCAGTAGGTGCTATTGCAGCATGAACAGCTACGACCTGCTAATTTTTGGCAGCTTTCTGCGCAGCGTTCTTCTTCTTGTCGTCCCAGAACTTCCGCTTGTTGTCAGCGGATTTGGAGGGTTCTGGGATGGCTAGGGTTGTTGTTGTTGACGGGGTACGGACCCCATGGTCAATGAGCCGTTGTGCCAATCGCTTGGCACTATCGAAGGTAGTGGGGTTGGAAGCCAGGACATTCCCCTGAAATGGAGGCATCAGCCCCCAGATGTACCTCTCCACCTTCTTCGCTTCAGAAGGGACCATTCCCGGACATAGTGCTACCAGATCGCTGAATCTGGCAGTGTAGAAGACTATGTCGGAGCCCTTCATGGTTAGGCTCCAAAGTTCCTACTTAAGCTTTTGAACTTCTCCCATCGGGCAGTATTCCTCGATCATGAGCTCCTTAAGAGCTTCCCAGCCCATGGCATTTGCCACTATCAGAGTTAGTGACTTGACATGGCTATTCCACCATGTCAGGGCTCGGTCCGCGAAGGTGCAGGCGACAAATTTTACTTTGCTCCCTTCCAGACAGGAACAGATCTCAAAGATCGATTCTGTCTTCTCGAACCATTGCGAGAGGGCAATGATTCCGCCAGTGCCATTGAAGTTTCTGGGTTTGCAGCTGGTGAAGTCCTTGTACGAGCACTCCCTAGAGCGTACTGGAGCTTCAACTGTAGTGGGAGGCACATTAGTCCCACTCCCGCTAGTACCGGTAGTGGTGAATTGTGCTAGGACTGCCATAACAGCCGCATTCACAGCAGCTTGAATAGCTGTTGGGTTGTATTGAGGAGGAGGAGGTGGAGTTTGATTCGGAGGTATTGGAGTAGCGCGATTGTTCGATCTACGTAGAGGCATCTTGAAGCTATAAAATCACAAAGATGAAGATATTGGTAAGAGTTTAATAGAGAGAATGATGAGAGTAACTCATGGACTAACTCTCCATAGCCCAACAACACAAATGAAAGTATGATTGAATAGAGATCTTAGCACTAGATAGATGAAAGCATTTGGATAATAATTCCCATGAGATTAGATATCTGTCAATAATATTGGTATTATAGATGTAACTAGTTCGGGAAAATGACCTAGAAGTAGGTCTTACATCAAACCAGGATAGAAAAATTTTGACAACATAAAGACCTAATAGACTGAAAGTTCAAGGTCTTAAGATAAACATGAAAATTACAGGAAAAGTGCTACTTAGAGCATAGATAAGAAGGCTAATCCTTAGATAAAAGGAAATTTGAGCAGAGCATTCCCTACTGGCGACGGGAACCCCTTGGGCGAACCCTTAAGTTAGCCAGCTCACGCTCCATGTCAAGAAGGCGTCGCTCGTACACTCGCTGACGCACGCGATGTTCTATGACTTCGGCTCGAGTCACAACTAGCTCTTGCAGTAGAGACTCATGGTCTCTCGCAGCTCTCTCGCGAGCATCTTCGAGACGACGAATGCGGATAGTGTTGATCCCCGCATTGGCATCAACTTCCGCAATTCGATTGAGAGCTGTCCTACCCCGTATTTCGTTACAAGCAACCTGCGGACCAGAATAGGCAGGACTCTGTCCGCTGAGCCTCCCTTGCTCAAGTTGTAGAAGCTTCTGTCTCCGTTTTATGGCATGGGTTGACCCTGTTCTTGACTCCATGTCTCCAAACTTTCCACCCACAGAGGTGTCGGGCCTTGAAAATCCGGACGAGGGTTAGGATTTGGGATTGGAGCTACCAGGAGTTGATCATTGACTTCTGGCTCGGAGACAGAATCCTCCAGGAAGTTCTCTACGAAGTCATCGTCCAACGGAATCGCATGATTCTCTTCTGGCTCATCGTCGAGCCATCCACCATTGCCGTGGTTAGGAAAGTATGGGTCGCCGTGGGGATGGAATCCAGCCATGTTATCTACGCGAGAAAAGGGGTAAAAGAAATAATTAATAGACGTACTAATTAAGATAATTATAAGATGATCCTTACCAGTTACTCCAACATTTGCGTAGCGCATACCAGTCATATGTAACCAAAACAGGATAGACCTTCGAATAAGTGACCCTAACTCTAAGTCCACAACCAAACAAGGAACATGAAGTAAAGCAAAGATCACATATTCTAAGTCTATGGCACCTTAGTTACATATAACCTTAGCGTATCCACTCAGCAACTATTAACATACTAATAAAGATCTTTTTAGTTTGCACATAAGTAAATTTTAGTAACACAAGATACTCCTATAGTATTTTAAGTTTATGTTATGTTCTAATGTTTTCATTGTAGTAGTGTTGGTAAGTTTTTAGACTTGCTACAACACCACAAATATTCCTAGGCACATGCTAATCACTTCTCGGAAAGATATAGTTGATCAGGCTATATCACTCCCAGATCTGATTATATGTCCCCAAGCCTACTTGTGCTGTCCAACAATCGTAATACTTTTGTTCTGTCCTAGTGACACTGATTTTAGTATGAATGCAGGTATGTATACTTTGGTTAAATGTTTTATTATTTAAAAGTATAAACTCTTGGTTAGAGTATTTTAATCCCGTTGTGTTTATAGTTGTATATCTTTTATGGGTTGATATACTTAATTCACTATAAACAATGCTCTGATACCAATCTGTCACACCCCAAAACCGGAACGGCGGAAACGTTCGGGGGCGGAGGACGTCATGTACAGTATCACAACAATGCATAATAGTAAAACAAGCAACAACATCATCCATTGCATTAATAGTATAATTTAATACAAGTGTGTTCTGTATAGTGTATAAGACACCAAAAATATGAATCAAAATAAGAGATGAGTCTTGAATGTGCTCCATCTTCTCAAAACCTGGTCATCGGTACCAGTCACACCCCAAAACCGAAACGACGGAAACGTTCTGGGGTGGAGGACGTCATGTTTAGTATCACAAGACATGCATCATAGTAAGCAAAGAAATAAACAACCATTTCATTATAAAGAAAGTGTTTACAAAGTATGTGATTCATATAATATAGAATACATAGCAAATAACAAAAAGACATGAAGCTATACTGCTCCATCTTCTAAATCCCAGTGCGCGTACCTGTCTACTGGTCTCCTGAGAATACAAGTTATTTTGAAAGCGTAGATCAACATTTAAGCTGGTGAGTTCATAAGATTTTAGTGATGTAAGTAAGTTGTAAGAAAGTTGTAGTAAGTTTGTAAGTTCTGTTTAGAAAAGTTTGCCTATTCCTCCAGAAAATCCTATGTTTCCTGCTTTGATGAAAGATAAGTAAAAATGACTCTACAATCCTTTCTATGAATACTAAATGGATACGAGTTATATAAAACCCAGAGTAAACAAAAAATCGGTTGTGTCTATCTGCCCTAAGCCCACAACCAAACAAGGAACAGGAAATGAGACGGAAGGCACACATCCCATTGTTTGTTAGATCATCGTTGTATATAACCCTGGCGTATTCACTTGGTACTCACGGAGTTAACTGTAATAGTTCTTTTACATTTGATGAAAATATTCTTTTAGAAAACCCTTATTTCTTATAATAAAAATGGTAACCACAGTGGTTCCTTCTATAATCACTTAGTTTATACTAGCTATATATAATCTAATATCGAACAGATAGTTAATTGTGTGAATCTGCCCTAAGCCCACAACCAAACAAGGAACACGAAATGAGGCGGAAAGCACACATCCAACTACCTATTGGATATTAATTATATATAACCTTGATGTATAAACTAATGTATTATAGAATTAATCACCTAAGGTCCTTTAAGTTTATACTGGTTTAATAAAATGGGTTAAACCCTTTACTGGTAAGTTTCTAGTTTTGTATACCAAATGCTCTATTTTAAAATTATGATTTGTACTAGAAAACGGTGCATTGAATTTGTGTCCTATGACCTGACCCATACATGGTACTCCTTATGATTACTTGGTGTATACGTAATATATATATATATATATATATATATATATATATATATATATATATATAGCTAAGATCGAATAGATAGTGGGCTGGGTGAATCTGCTCTAAGCCCACAACCAAACAAGGAACAGGAAATGAAGCGGAAAGCACACATCCTACTACCTGTCGGATCCGATTAATATATATATATATATATATATATATATATATATATATATATCCCTGATGTACATACTAAGGAATCATAAAGTTAGCATTATAGGCCCCTTTCTACTGAGTGTACTAGACTCGACTATTTTGTATGTCGTTTGTAAATTGTAAGTTTTCCATAGTTTATAACCATCTTTACTCAAAAATAGTTTGCATTAACTTTCAAGTGGAACTGTCACAAAATGAAAGTAATGGGAAATTATAAGTACACAGTTGTCTTTTGAATTGACATCCTGCTGTACCGATTACCTTAAAACATGTTTGTTTTATTAAGGTCATAATGTGATGGATAGTACCCATACTATACGCTCTCCCTGCAAGAGATTCTGGGGACCAAACGCGACTTCCGCAAACAAATTGCTAGTCCGTGTAGAATTCACATTAATGTTATATGATCATGTATACCCAATTTTACTATCACCTTTTGTTTAGAACAATGAGTTAGTGATTCATTGGTATAATTAGATCTTGTAGTGTTCTTATGCTATAGCATCTTAGTATGTTCGTTCTGTTATAGTATCTTAGTATGTTCTTTCTGTTATCATGTATAGTGTATAGTATGTCTCTCTGTTGTATTGTATCTTCCTCCCTGTTTCTCTTTATAATATGTTCTCTATGTTATCGTGTATTGTATCTACCTCCCTGTTTCTCTTTATAGAATGTTCTAGCATCTAGTATGAACTGAACCTCTAAAGTATACCCCTTATAGTTTACTTGTATTTTACTTGGACTGTTATTGAAAATACTCATTTTACTAGTAAGTTATGCTTGTACTTTAAAAACGGAGTTTTGTTAAACTATAAAGTAACATAACTTTAAAAGAGTTTTTAAAATGTTTTGATCACCTATAAAAGACATAAGCAATCCTGTGAAGGATGTTTATAACAAAAAATTACACAATTATCATTGTGTTCAACTTGTATTCCCCCTTAAAAGCATTTAAAACAGTTAAAAGATTCATTATAGGGGTATGAACTCACCTTATGCGGGTGATTCAAACGGATAAGCGCGTAAGGATGAAAAGTTTCTCGAATGAAGTCCCGAGACTCAACGAGTCCTAAATGACATATAATGGCATATATTGGCATAAACATAGGGTTTATAAGCAACCACATGCAAGGAAACACCTTTAGGGACTGGGAAACACTTGGACCAAGTGTTCGAATCACAGGTGATTCATCTAAGGGATGCTTAAGGCCATCATTTGGTGTTTACGGCCGTAAACTCATGGTAAAAGGTGCATAAGAGGGTGTTTGAATGATAGGGAAGCTTGAGGGACTATTGCTCTACAAGAGGATGAGCAAACTAACCTTTTAGTAGGTGTTGAGGTGTTTACGGCCACACCAAAAGTGTATAGCCGTAAACTCTACAAATGGTGTCATTTTGGGTTATAAAGGCAAGGGTTCTCAAAGGTTCATGTGTTCTAATGGATAGCAAGTGACTAGAAGTGTTTAGGGCTTATTTCATGACCAAAACAAGGGTTTACGGCCAAGGGAGATGCTCCTGGCCGTAAACTCTTTGTATTTATGGCTAGATGGTTGATTCAAGACTATGATCTAATGATTAACATGCCTAACTAGATGATAGATGGAATACTCACACTTTTGAGGGCTTTTGAGGAGTTTACGGCCACCAAGAACAAGTGTGTGTTCTTGGTGTTCTTGGTGAAAGTTGAAGATCTAGCCAAAAGATGATTTCCATAGATGAAATCAAAGGGTGATTCATGAGTAAGAAGGATAATCAACAACTAGAGGGAAGAATCACTTACATTTGGAAGATCAGGAATGAAAATCTCGATGATATTTGAGAGAGAAATCAAGTGTTCTTGAGGTGAAAGTGAAAGAATGAAACAATAGTGAAGGGATTGAGACTTTATGGGGGGAGTTTACGGCCAGCCTTGAGTTTACGACCGTAAACTCATGTGCCATGGCCGTGAACTCCTTTTTGGTGGTCTTAAGGCTTGAATGTTGCTCAGTGACTCAAGCAGGTACATTCTAACACTCATTCCTTAAGTGTACTAGGCTTAAAACTCCTTAGAATGACCTTTAACAAGGCTAGAACTCATTAGAAATGAGTCTGACACTCAGTTGAGTTGAATGGTTGGACTTTACAAGACAAAAAATTTCGGGTTGTCACATCATCCCCCCGTTAGATGGAATTCCGTCTCAAAATTAGCTTTCTTAGCAGTACAACTGGGTTGCGCTCCTCTGATTGGCAGAATACCCACTCGTAGACCCGACACTTGCCCTACTGTTCATGATAGGATTCATACTTGGTCCATCTATCATTACCTCGTGTATACAAGTCGTATATAATTAAGATTAGTAAAACGGTCGGATGTGCGACTCTGCCCCAGGTCCACAACCAAACAAGGAACAGGAGATAGGGCGGAAGCACACATACTAAATCTGTGAAATCATAATCATATACCACTCTCGCGTATACCCTAAATAGTGATAGGTGGTCTGTATTCGTCCTTAGCCTCTGTGCTTGAACTTGGTCTGTTGGACGAGTGGTATTTCGGAGAGGTCTGCGGAACATACGATGGCAAGGCTTCGGAGGACAAAGTACTCTTCGCACGAGTACTTCGGGGTTTAGAATACGAAAGACAAAACTGAGGTTTAGGTCGGACTGTTGTTACGAATGACGAAGGTTTCGTGAATTTGACGGTCGAGGCGATGAAAACATATGAACTTAGTATGGTGAGGACCACGCCAACTCATGGCGAATGATAGCAACAGACTCTTTACTGAACAAGGTTTGGCCGATTTGAAAGAAACGTTTGTTATACGATGATGTACTTCCGTAGTGTGCTCGAAAATGTACTCTTTGTAAATGTTCTAGTGCTTTCTGTTTTTCCCTCTGATGTTATCACTTCTACATATCGTACCGCAATGTGCGTGTACATACTGCGAAAGTACTTTGATAACTAGTGTCGATACTTTATACTACGATCCTCCTTGGTACCACTACGATCGCCTGGAATATACAAGTTATGAATAATCAAGATGAATTGGACGGTCGACTGAGTAACTCTGCCTCAAATCGACAACCAAACAAGGAACAGGAATTAAGGCGGAATCACTCACTCTAAGTCTGCAAAATCTTAGCTATGCACAACCCTAATGTACATACTAAGCCATCATAGCTTCTCTGAACGAATCTTTTAGTTCTCTTGAGTACCGTGGCTTGTTTCTATAAGTGAGTTATTATAATTACTTTTAAGTGTTTTCCCCAAGTTTTAATCTTATATAAATATAAATTAATTCTTCAAAGTAATTACTATTTCGAAAACGTACCGCTGCTCGCTGACGACTCCAGGGTTGATTCTCCTGCGGTGATCATCAGAATTCGACCATCCGATCCTGAGTTCTTTGTTATCGGGCAGTCCCTCTTGTAGTGTCCAGTCTCACCACAGCCATAGCAGGCTTGGTTTTCTTCAGCTCCGGGGACTTGGGAGATCGGTTGAGCCGGTGCCCTGCAGAAACGGACTGTGTGTCCCTTTCTGTGGCAGTTCAGACACTGCATTTCCCGACATACTCCGGTGTGGTGGTAGTTGCACTTTCCACACTTCGGGAGGGTTCCAGCATATCGACTGGCAGGTGCTGGAGTAGCAGGTGTTGTGGCGGCGTACATAGTACTCGTTTGTTCCTCCTGCGGGGGTTCCTGTGTTGTTCGCTTCTTCTTCCTCTTGTTCCCCGACTTCTGTTTATAGTCCTCTCCCTTTGATGGCTCGGGAATGGGGACTACTACGCCATGGCGGACTCCATGGTCGATGAGTCGTTGAGCCAGGCGTTTGGCACTATCGAATGTGGCTGGGTTAGAAGAGAGCACACCTCCTTGGATCGGGGTAGTTAGACCCTAGATGTATCTTTCTATCTTCTTGCTTTCCGGGGTAACCATCCCAGGGCATAGAGCTGCTAGGTCGCTGAACCGGTCAGTGTAGGCCACTATGTCTGAGCCGACCATCGTGAGCTCCCATAGTTCTTGTTCCAGCTTTCGAACTTCGCCTAACGGACAGTATTCTTCCAACATTAACTCTTTTAGGTTCTCCCAACCTATTGAGTTAGCCACTGATAGGGTCAGTGACTTAACATGGCTGTTCCACCATGTTAGGGCTCTGTCAGAGAAGGTGCAGGCAGCAAACTTCACTTTGCTCCCTTCTGGGCACGAACAGATTTCGAAGACCGAATCTGTTTTCTCGAACCATCGCATCAAAGCAATGACTCCACCATTTCCATTAAAGGAATTGGGTTTGCAGTTCATGAAGTCCTTACACGAACACTCCCTTGGGTGTTCGTGAGTAACTCCGGGGTTGGTTAAGTGGGTACCGCTACCAGATCCGAGGGTACCACCTTCGCCAAAATGAGCTAGGGCAGTCGCCACTGCGGAGGATATCACTGCTTGGAGAGCAGCAGAATCGAATTGTGGCGTTGGAGTTGGAGTTATCGGAGTAGTGCGTCTGTTTGATCTGCGAGGAGGCATCTTTGCTAAAAGAATACAAAGATGAGATGGAATAAGTCTAAAGCAGTGGATATAAGCCGAAAGCTGAAAAGACAATGTTATCCTAGTTCTGAGGTTATCGGGTCCCGACTTCCACAGGGTTCTGGGAACAATTCATAAAAGAGTCTATACCAAATAAACTTTATGAATTTGGAATGGCTATCCTCGAATGAATATCTGTTACCTGAATAACTGTTACCAGCTGCATGTAAGAAAATAATCCTAACACATAATGTGAGCAGTGTTTCCACTAACTTATTAAGTTTAAACAAGATTATTATTTAATAGTGTGTCGCATATGACGTTTTGGTTACTTCGGTTGATCCTTCTTGGAAAACTTCTCATGAACTTGCTCTTGTTCTTCCTGGACTGTTCTGTTGATTGCTATGAGGAAGTGGTTACATCTATATGGGTTTGTCGTGCGAGAATGGAAGTGTCTAAAGAATCAATGAGATTTAAGTGAAACATTATGGGGTGATCCTTACAGAGTCCTCCTATAATTGCACAATATATACAAGTTGTATATAATTTAAGATGAAATAGACCTTTGAATAAATGATCCTACTCCAAAACCACAACCAAACAAGGAACAGGTAGTGAAGCGTAGATCATAAATTCTAAGTCTATAAAATCTCAATTATATAAAACCTCGGGAGTATACATTGCAAGATTATAGACCTATTCGTAAGGGGCTTTTAAGTTATCACATAAGTTATTTATATAGTGCCTAAAATACTCCTATAGTATTTTAACGTAATGTACTTGGTATGTTTTAAACTTGTTATCGTGTTATAGAATCATAAAATACTCCCATAGTATCTTATCTTTATGTTCTGATCTAGAATTTCCTTGAATAGAGTTAGGTAAGTTTTAAGACTGCTGCAACACCACATCACTCCCAAACACATGTCGGTCACATCTCGGATGAATATAGTTGATCAGGCTATATTGATCCTAGCTATGATTACATAACTGTCCAGGTTTGACCGCAGTGTTCAACCTTTAAATACTTCTGTTCTGTTCTTCTTGTGATACTTGTTCTAGTATGTATATATGTATAAGCACGTATGTATACTTTTATAAGGTATCATTATATATTTAAAATATATTATTATCCAGAGCACTTCGGCCCCATTGTATTTATAGTTGTATATCTTTTATCGGTTGATATACTTAGTTCACTATAAACAATGCTCTGATACCAATCTGTCACACCCCAAAAGCAGAACGGCGGAAACGTTTTGGGGTGGAGGACGTCATGTTTAGTATCACAAGACATGCATCATAGTAAGCAAAGAAATAAACAACCATTTCATTAGAAAGAAAGTGTTTACAAAGTATGTGATTCACATAATATAGAATACATAGCAAATAACAAAAAGACATGAAGCTATACTGCTCCATCTTCTAAATCCCAATGCGCGTACCTGTCTACCGGTCTCCTGAGAATACAAGTTATTTTGAAAGCGTAGATCAGCATTTAAGCTGGTGAGTTCATAAGATTTTAGTGATGTAAGTAAGTTGTAAGAAAGTTGTAGTAAGTTTGTAAGTTCTGTTTAGAAAAGTTTGTCTGTTCCTCCAGAAAAATCCTATATTTCCTTCTTTGATGAAAGATAAGTAAAAATGAATCTACAATCCTTTCTATGAGTACTAAATGGATACGAGTTATATAAAACCCAGAGTAAACAAAAAATCGGTTGTGTGTATCTGCCCTAAGCCCATACGTGTCCTATGACCTGACCCATACGTGGTACTCCTTATGATTACTTGGTGTATACGAAATATATATATAGCTAAGATCGAATAGATAGTGGGCTGGGTGAATCTGCTCTAAGCCCACAACCAAACAAGGAACATGAAATGAAGTGGAAATCACACATCCTACTACCTGTCGGAGCCGATTAATATATATATCCCTGATGTACATACTAAGAATCATAAATTTAGCATTATAGGCCCCTTTCTACTGAGTGTACTAGACTCAACTGTTCTGTTTGTCGTTTGTAAAATGTAAGTTTTCCCTAGTTTATAACTATCTTGACTCAAAAATAGTTTGCATTAACTTTCAAGTGGAACTGTCACAAAATGAAAGTAATCTGAAATTATAAGTACACAGTTGTCTTTTGACTTGACATCTTGCTGTACCGATTACCTTAAAACATGTTTGTTTTATTAAGGTCATAATGTGATGGATAGTACCCATACTATACGCTCTCCCTGCAAGAGATTCTGGGGACCAAACGCGACTTCTGCAAACAAATTGCTAGGCTGTGTAGAATTCACATTAATGTTATATGATCATGTATACCCAATTTTACTATCACCTTTTGTTTAGAACAATGAGTTAGTGATTCGTTGGTATAATTAGATCCTGTAGTGTTCTTATGCTATAGCATCTTAGTATGTTCGTTCTGTTATAGTATCTTAGTATGTTCTTTCTGTTGAGACCCATTTTTATACGAACGGTGAATGCGGAAGTAAGATATCTCGAGATTAATCGTGTTTTTGTAAGTATGAACACGAAGAACATATTATGAGTTCATGGAAGAAGGCTAAGAACAAAGAGAGATAATAATAATATTGCATGAAGAACATGGTGGGAGAGAAACTCTCCCTGGGTGGGAGAACCCACCACTTTCTCTCTCTCTAGATTAGATTGTGAGAGGTACAAAAGTAATCTCTAACTAAGAAAAGTGAGCTAGATTTTTTAAGAGATGACCAACTCTCCCTTTATATAGGAGGGAGAGTATTTACACCATAAATACAATAAAGGGAAAATACAACCTAACTATCACTCATTATTTGTAGAGCATTTCCATGCTCCAACATTCTCTCCCTAAATGCTTACAAATTATGAGAGATCCAATAAGTGATACAAGGCTATAATATAGTAATCCGACTAGCAAGTGTGGTAATAAAATGAAACATAATGAGAACCAAATGCTGAAATGTCTCTGAAACTATGAAGTGTCTGTGAAGTCTGAAACTGGCCATGAATCTCTAAAAATGAAGGTCTTTGGCTTCAAAACACCACCAATGAAGCAGAAAAGATAAGATCCAAATCTTCAAACCAGTCATAATCACCCGAAGAAGGAGGTCACCATGAACAAGTAGAAGATCCAATAAAAGAAGGAGGTCACCCGAAGGGAAGCTTGAGGGACTATTGCTCTACAAGAGGATGAGCAAAACTAACCTTTTAGGAGGTGTTGAGGTGTTTACGGCCACACCAAAAGTGTATGGTCGTAAACTCTCCAAATGGTATCATTTTGGGTTATAAAGGCAAGGGTTCTCAAAGGTTCATGTGTTCTAATGGATAGCAAGTGACTAGAAGTGTTTAGGGCTTATTTCATGACCAAAACAAGGGTTTACTGCCAAGGGAGATGCTCCTGGCCGTAAACTCTTGGTATTTATGGCTAGATGGTTGATTTAAGACTATGATCTAATGATTAACATGCCTAACTAGATGATAAATGGAATACTCACACTTTTGAGGGCTTTTGAGGAGTTTACAGCCACCAAGAACAATTGTGTGTTCTTGGTGTTCTTGGTGAAAGTTGAAGATCTAGCCAAAAGATGATTTCCATGGATGAAATCAAAGGGTGATTCATGAGTAAGAAGGATAATCAACAACTAGAGGGAAGAATCACTTACATTTGGAAGATCGGGAATGAAAATCTCGATGATACTTGAGAGAGAAATCAAGTGTTCTTGAGGTGAAAGTGAAAGAATGAAACAATATTGAAGGGAATGAGACTTTATGGGGGGAGTTTACGGCCAGCCTTGAGTTTACGCCCGTAAACTCATGTGCCATGGCCGTGAACTCCTTTTTGGTGGTCTTAAGGCTTGAATGTTGCTCAGTGACTCTAGCAGGTACATTCTAACACTCATTCCTTAAGTGTACTAGGCTTAAAACTCCTTATAATGACCTTTAATAAGGCTAGAACTCATTATAATGACCAAAATATAGTTTTCATTACGGTTTATGTGAGAAGATCACAATGTGAATGAAATGGGAAAATAAAGATGTACTGTAGTTTTATGTAAGTAACTGCCAATGTACTAACTACCTTAAACTTATTTGTTTAATTAAGGTAAAATGTGATAAGATTGTAACCATACTTGATCGACTAGTATGACACGACGTTCGAGACGTGACATTCATCACCCGTAGACCTGCAGGTCCCACTGTAGCTAGCAGCAAGGTGTAGGATGGTCAGTCCCGTATAGATCTATACATAAATTCACGCTCTCCCTCCAGAAGACTCTGGGTACAAAACGTGACACAACAGTATATTTCCGCGCCATGAAGTAGTATCTCACATTAATGTTATAGTATTCTTGTGTTTGTATAGTATGTTCTCTCTGTCTAGTAGTATCTCACATTAATGTTATAGTATTCTTGTGTTTGTATAGTATGTTCTCTAGTGTATAGTATGTAGTATGTATAGTTTCTCGTTATAGTATGTACTGTTTCTCTTTATAGTGAGTATTGTCTCTCGTTATAGTATGTACTGTTTCTCTTTATAGTGAGTATTGTCTCTCGCTATAGTATGTACTGTTTCTCTTTATAGTGAGTATTGTCTCTCGTTATAGTATGTATTGTTTCTCTTTATAATGAGTTTTGTCTCTCGTTACAGTATGTTTGAACTGACTCATGTATGAACTGACTCTTGTATGTTTCATTGTTCTAGTAATAGTAAGTAGTGACTTCCTAAACTATACCTATTATAGTTTACTAGTAATGTTGTTTGTATGAATGAACATGTTTGTATACCTTTGCTACCCAAAGGTATTGAACTGAAAGAAGAACTTTTATATCTATATACATACACATAATATATAACTAAGATTCAAACGACCTTCGGATAAACAACCGATACCCTAAGTCCACAACAAAACAAGGAACATGAAATAAGGCGAGTTATCAGTACTAAGTCCTTTCAATCCTACTTATAACTATATCTATATAGACATGATTTTGACAAAATATAAGTTTAAAAGAGTTTGATAAAACGATTGGAGCAATTTGTTTGAAAAGACAGTTTGAAGTATAAGAAATCTATATGTTTGATAGTTATTAATCACATGTGATTGATATAATAACTATAATGTTTCTACTTGTATTCCCCCCCCATAAAAGCATTTAAAATCATTTAAAAGGTAAGTTAAGGGGTATGAACTCACCTGCAGTGAGTGATACTAATGTAAGATCGGTTTGCAGGATGCTAAGTGTCAAGTGAAGACTCGAGCACAACAGATCCTAATACGCATATAATGACACACATATATGTATATAATTTGTGTTTATACAACTAATCATCTAAGGAAAAAACCTTAGGACTTAGGAAACACTTAAATTAAAGTGTTACAAGTAGAAAGGGTTGCATAAAATGGGTTTACGGCCACACAATGGAGTTTACGGCCATTGTGTTTACGGCCTAAGGGAGTATACGACCCTAGAGTGTACGGTCTAGTGTGTGTACGACCAGGTGTGTACGGCCATGGAGTTTACGGTCGTACACTCCTTGAAGAACTTGTCAAAAGTGTGGTCCACGGCTCTATCTTGCATCCTCTAAGTGTCCATGATCTTGTGTTGGAGTATAACATGAGTTTGAGTTCAAATATGCACTAAACAAGGGTTTACGGCCAAGGGAGATGCTCATGGTCGTAAACTCTTGGAGTTCATGCATTAGATGATGATTCAAGGCTAGGAATCAAGAGTTTAACAAGCCTAACAAGGAGATAGAAGATATACTCACGTTTTTGAAGCTTGGGAGGGGGTTCACGGTCCAAGAACTAGTAGGTGTTCTTGGTGAAAATGAAGAACACTTGAAGATCTAACCAAAAGAAGTAATTTCATGGATGAAATCATGAATCTTCACTAGATATAGAAGGATATCAACTTGAAAATGGAAAGATTACTTACAAGATTGAAGATCGAGATGAAAGTTCTTGATGATACTTGAGAGAAAAATCGAGTTCTTGAGGTGGCAGTGTGAGAAATGAATAAAAGTGAAAGAATATCACACATAAGGGCATGAGTTTGCGGCCACCTTGAGTTTACGACCGTACACTCATGTTTACGGCCGCCTTGAGTTTACGGCCGTACACTCATGTTTACGGCCGTACACTCATGTTTACGACCGTAAACTCCTCTTGATGGAGTTTTTGGCTCGAATGCAACACGATGAAGTTAAGTTAACTCATCTTTAACCCAAACCTTGAATGTACCAGGTTTAGAATGACTATACAGACCCTAAACAATGCTAAAAGATAGCAGAAACGAGTCTGACTTTGATTGAATTGAATGACTGTACAAGATAGAAATTTCGGGTTGTCACAGAAACACTCGTGTGTATCCAATCTCAAACTGAGGACAAGATTTTAAAATGATTTTCAAATGGTTTTCAAAATACTAAAGGATGATGCAAGTGTACGATCAGACAGAGCCAGTAAGTAGACCCCAAAATACCTTACAAATTATTTGATTTTGTGATATGTTAGAACAACATGCTAGTACTAGGCTAGGGATCTTCAGGAATTGCATGATAGAATTGCCTGATTATTTGATGCCTGATAACCTAGGGTTTTCCTCGTATGAAATTGACATCATAACTGTAGTTTCTTAGTGTATGCATCACGACTGTACATAATTAAGATCTTATAACCTGAGAATGTTTGGTTTGGCCTTATTTCCTGTTCTTGTTTGATGAAGGGCTTAGGGTAGGATCAGGTATTCGAAAGTGTATAGGGTCCAGCGTTATGTATGGTTAGCATACACTAGTGCTGCAGGGTTGGTGGAAGTTTCATAGATGAGTTGTTTGGGATCAGTCCACCAGTTATGAGTTATTTAGCCTTCCTCTAGGAGTGAGGATTGAGCGCACGCCATTCTTACGTATAGTGTTAGGGCGTTGTGATGATACTTGAGACAAATATGGGTAGGTGTGGAAGGTAGTATGGGCCCGTACTACTGAAAGCACAGGACCCATACGCGTAGCAAGGAAGTCACAACCCCTATGGTTTTGTTGGGAGTTGGTTCCTGGATTATTATATGGAATATCTGATATCTTTCTGGTATATTTCCAGCATGGTGGTTACTAGACAATTTGTGACTGGATCCGGGTCAGGATCAGGAGGTGGCGGACAGGAGGCACCAATAGTGCCCGAGACTATCGGCCATATGGGACCAGACGAGATGGACGCTAGGATTCGGGAGATGCATGATGAGGTTGCTTTAATGTTTCGGGCCCAGTTGTCGGAGATGTTTGGGTCTATCAAGACCGCCATGATGGAGTATTTCGATGAGCGCTATACAGCCCTCACTGAGACGGCTGTCGTTGCAGCTACAATAGCTGTAATGGCGACATGGGGAGGAGCCAGTCGGGCATTTCAGTACCGGGACTTCGACAACACGAAGCCTCCGACTTTTGATGGGACTCAGGGCCCTATTGTAGCCATGAGGTGGTTGTCAGATGTGGAGGGATGTTTCTTCACTTTTTCATGTCCTACTGACCAGAAGGTCAGATGTGCCCTGAACCTGTTGAGGTCTGGGGCAAAGGACTGGTGGAGGTTGATGACAAGGTCATATACTGATGAGTGCAGAGTTGCGGTTACTTGGGAGCAGTTCAGGGATATGTTCTGCACTCGCTACATTCCGCGGGTCGAGCGGGAGCGGTTAGCTCAGGAGTTCTTGGATCTGAGACAGGATGCAGAGTCGGTGACGGAGATCACCCGTATGTTTACTGAGAGGGCAATGTTTTGCACGGAGTTTGCTTCCGAGCAGGCTCAGATGACACGATATCTGAGCGTGCTCAAGACTGACATCCGTCAGTTTGTTGCTACCCAGCGTTGCGATACATTATTGGATTTACAAGAGGCCGCTAGGCGGCGTGAGCTACAGATTGAGCTGCAGTTGAGAGAGCAGTGGCAGGCCACGACACAGTCACAGTCGGCGCCAAAGCGGTCTAAGACCGCTGATTCTAGGTCGGGAGGCCAGCATGGCCGCACTTGTAGAAATTGCGGGAATGGTCACTCTGGGTTTACAGATCTGGTAGTGCGTGCCGCAAATGCGGCAAGGAGGGGAACTTTACGAGGGATTGTCGCCAGTCAGCCCCAGTTCAGGATATGAGGATTTGCTATCACTGTCATCAGGTTGGTCATGTGAAGGCCAACTGTCCATAGCTCGCTGCCAAGCCAGCGCAGGCTCCAATGCCGGCTACACTGAGGATTACTGACGGGGGTCAGGGTAGAGCAGAGCCTCCGAAGGCTCAGGGACACGCCTTCCAGCTTACAGCCGAGGAGGCTAGGACAGCACCGGATGTGGTTGCTGGTATGTTTCTACCCTTTGTCTTATTGATTATATTTGTTTTATGCTTATATGTTGTACCTATGCTTAGGTACATTCTTAGTGAACTCCTTACTTGCTTTGGTATTATTTGACGCGGGTGCGAGTCGGTCATTTGTCTCTCAGTCATTAAGTAGGGAGTTCGGATTGCCAGTAGGAGAGCTAAAGTGTCCGTTGTGAGTCTCTATCGCCAACGAACACGGGATTTCCGCTTCTTCGTTCTATCGGGGTTGCGTATTGGAGATCTTTGAGGTATCTTTCCCGATAGAATTGATTCCGATTCCCATGGGGGAGGTATGTGTGATTGTGAGTATGGACTGGCTTAGTCATTTTGGTGCCATGATCGACTGCGAAGGTCACCAAGTGATAGTTCCAACCCCAAGTGGGGGAGAATTGGTTATCTTTGGCGAGGGCACCAGAGTGGGATCAGGGTTTTGCTTAGCTGCCTGGGCTCGGCAGTACATTCAACATGGGTGTGCGGGTTATATAGATGATCTTTTCAAGCAGTTGCAGGGAGCATCTTGGTTCTCTAAAATAGACCTGAGATCCGGGTACCATCAGGTCAGGGTTAGGGAGGAGGACATAGAGAAGACCGCGTTTTGGACTCGTTATGGACACTACAAGTTCGTGGTGATGCCGTTTGGGCTCACCAACACGTCGGTAGTATTTAAGGACCTGATGAATCGAGTCTGTAGACCGATGCTTGATCGCTCGGTCATCGTCTTCATAGATGATATCTTGGTGTACTCCAAGACCAGAGAGCAGCATGAGGAGCATCTTCGGGAGCTATTGGGAGTTTTGAGACGAGAACGACTTTATGCCAAGTTCTCGAAGTGCGAGTTTTGGTTACGAGAGGTTCAGTTCCTTGGACATCTCGTTAACCAGGAGGGGATTTTGGTCGATCCGTCCAAGATCGAGGCCGTTATGCAGTGGGAGGTTTCGAAATCTCCCTCGGATATCAGGAGCTTCTTGGGATTGGTAGGGTACTATCGGAGATTCATATAGGATTTCTCCAAGATTGTAGTACCCCTCACTCGTCTGACGAGGAAGGGGTGGATTTCCGGTGGGGCCCTGAGCAGCAGATGGCATTTAAGACCCTCAGACAGCAACTTTGCGAGGCTCCAGTCTTGACTCTCCTGGAGGGAGTTGAGGATTTTGTGGTGTTCTGTGATGCATCCATCATAGGACTGGGAGCGGTCCTCATGCAGAGAGGACGTGTGATAGCCTATGCGTCGCGGCAGTTGAAACCGCATGAGACGAGATACCCCACGCACGATTTGGTGTTGGGAGCGGTGGTATTCGATCTCAAGATTTGGAGACATTATCTCTACGGGGTCCGCCGTACCATTTACACGGACCACAAGAGTCTGAGGCACATCATGGATCAGCCGAACCTAAACATGAGACAACGCAGGTGGCTTGACGTGGTCAAGGATTATGACTGCGAGATCCTTTACCATCCTGGTAAAGCGAACGTGGTTGCGGACGCTCTGAGCCGCAAGTTAGTTGGATCTTCTACTCCAGTGACGTGTATGAGGATATCGGTGGATTCTCCACCTGTGAGTTTGATCAGGGAAGCTCAGGCTGAGGGTATGCGACAGGAGAATTGGAAGCTTGAGAGGATTAGGGGCGAGAACACCCAGTTTGTGCAGGATAGCCGGGGATTGTTGACCCGTTGCGGTCGGGTCTGGGTTCCAATGTCTGGTGGGGTAAGACAGACTACTTTGGAGGAGGCTCATAAGTCTCGCTTCTCCATTCACCCGGGGGCCACCAAGATGTACCAGGATTTGCGATTAAGTTACTGGTAGCCGTGGCTGAGCGAGAAATCGCTTGGTACGTGGAGAGGTGCTTGACCTGCAGGATGGTCAAGGCCGAGCACCAGAGGACGCATGGCAAGCTGCAGCCTCTAGAGATTCCATGTGGAAATGGGAGCAGATTACAATGGACTTCATCACCAAATTGCCAAGAACGGCAAGGGGTTTCGATGCTATATGGGTCATCGTGGATCGATTGACCAAGAGTGCCCATTTCCTGCCCATTCGGGAGAGCTCATCGACCGAGAAGCTGGCCGATGTATATATCCGCGAGATTGTCGCTCGCCATGGGGTCGTGGTCTTTATTGCTTCAGACCGTGATGTTTGGTTTACCTCCCGTTTTTGGCAGAAGTTTCACGAGGAACTGGGCACACGGTTGCACTTCAGTACAGCCTAACATCCGCAGACAGACGGCCAGAGTGAGCGGACCATACAGACTCTCGAGGATATGCTGAGAGCCTGCGTTATCGACTTCGGTGGGAGCTAGGACTCCTACCTACCTCTTGACGAGTCAGTGAGTCGACTCGCCGAGTAGGTGCTGGGCAGAGAAACCCTAATTTCTTGGGGTTTGGAGCCTATATAAGGGAACTTATCCCCCATTTCCGCCTCACCAGTTACCCTACATCCCTGAGAGAAAACCCTAATCGCCATTAGAGCTAGATAGTGAGTGAGGAGCTAAGTTGGTGGTTGTTGGTGCATTCTTTGAAGGAGAAGTGAAGAGTATTGAGGTTGGGGCAAGAGGAAGCTTTGGATCCACAGGTTCAGCAATGTTTTCTTGAGGTAAATATGCTGACTTGTTCATCTTCTAGGGAGATCTTGAAATGGGAGTTTTTCTAGGGTTTTCTTCCATTGCTTAGAGTCTTTGAGCCTTTTGTGTATGATTTGAGGTTGAAACCTCAGATCTGAAGTGTGGAGGGTCTTGAGAGCCCAAAGACCTGAACTTTATTGAGCTAAAGACCAGACTTTGAGCACCTAACCCTTTGTTAGACTTTGTATTGGCATTTTGGGCATATATGCCATGCATGAACGTAAAGGTCGAGACTTTACGTAGCTTTTGTGCATTTAAGGGCTAGATCTAGAGTCTAGTGTGGTAGATCTGGACTTGGACGTCTGAATGAGAAATCAGATCGAAGGAACTCACCGAGTCCGTGAGCTGACTCGACGAGTCGGTGAGGGTTTGTCCTGATGAGCTTGATCGTGCGATAACTCGGCGAGTTTGGGGTCAACTCGACGATTTGAGCTGGACCTTCTTGAGACTTCTGAGGAAACGAGGGGACTCGATGAGTCGCAGGAGTGCACTCGACGAGTCTGGTCAAAAAGGGACTGTTGACTCGAGTGTGACTTCTAATGACTTTAGGGCTTGGTCAACATGAGTAATGGAGACCATGGAGGGGTGAAATGGTCTTTTACTCAATTCAAGAGTTAGAGAGAGATGAATAACATTTGGTTAAATAGAGTCGAGAAACGAGTATTATTTAGAGATATTTACCCTATGTGTTAGGCGGTGGCTAGTTCAAGATTTGAGTTCGAGGATAATTTCTTGTTTGCTTGCAAGGTGAGTCTCCTCACTAGACTTTACCTAGAGTGGTAATTATGTGTGACCAGAGGGTCTTATGTGCTTACTTGAGTTGTGTATTTGTTTGTGTGATATATTTGCTATGTTATGTGTTACTGAGACCGGACCGGAGGGTCCAACGAGCTGTGAGACCGGAGGGTCCTTACTGAGACTGAACCAGAGGGTCCAACGAGCCGTGGGACTGGAGGGTCCCACTGAGACACATAGACCAGAGGGTCTTACAAAGATATAGCCTCGAGTGGCTAATGTGTTGTATGTGGTAGTTTGGGGAACTCACTAAGCTTCGTGTTTACCGTGTTATGTGTTATGTGTTTCAGGTTTTCTCAGGATCACGGGGAGGCACCAGCTTGATTGTACACACCAGTAAAAGAGTTATGTTTTTGGAGGATCCTGGATTTTAATCAAACAATTATGGAGTTGCTAGTTGTAAATTAAATAAATGAGATTTTTGTAAAAAGTGTTATGAGAATTATGTGATTTTTAGATGAAAAATCTATTTGAAAATTTAAGGTGTTACAGAACTCGTCGTGTCGAACCTAGTCAGCCCGCGTGATTTATGACTTCTACTCGACGAATCGGAGGACCCCGACTCGACAAGTAGAGGCTGTGCATGGAAACCCTAACTTTTAGGGTTTACACCCTATTTAAAGGACCTTAAGTCCTTTCCTCCAGCCCCTTGCCACGTTTTGAAGGCCAGAAGAAACCCTAATCAGTCTAAACCTTGTTCTTGAGTGTTTTGTGAGGCTAAAAGAGTGTTTTGGTGCATTTGTGCAAGAAGCTTGAAGACTCAAGAGCTTGGATCAAGGAGAAGTTTGCAGATCCAGTACCTACTCCATCTTGGCTTCCATTTGAAGGTAACAAGTTGTTACATTGATCATTCTAGTATTAGATCTCCTTATTCATGGGTTAAAGGCCATCCTTAGCATAATTGTGGGTCATTTCGGGTATTGGGCATGATCTGAAGTTGTAACTTCAGATCTGGACTCCTCTAAGTCCTTGTAGTCATAAAGTTATTGAATTTATCAAGCTTTGGCCCTTCTCTTTAGCTTAAACCTCTTCCTTAGCTTGGTGTTGGCATTTGAGACCTTGCATGCACGTAAAGTTTGCAACTTTACGTGGTAACTATGCCTTAGGAAGCTAGATCTACAATTTGGAGCTTTGGAGTAGCTTAAAAACGTCTGAATGAGAAATGGACTGAAGGGACTCGACGAGTTGCATGGTCAACTCGATGAGTCAGATGAAGATTGGCAATTTTTGCTTTCTGCATGGACTCGGCGAGTCAGTAAGATGACTCGACGAGTTAGTTACGGTTTTCCCGATATTTGGACACTGCATGGATTCGACGAGTTGTCTGGAAAACTCGGCGAGTCGACTAGGTTTTTCACGATTTCTCGAGTTCTGGAAGTACTCGACGAGTCAGTAAGCTACACTCGACCAGTTAGGTCAACATGGACTGTTGACCTTGACCGTTGACTTTGACTTTGACCAAGGGTTGACCAGTTGGACTTTTGAGGGTATTTTGGTAATTTGGGATTTTGATGGATTTGATCCTATGATGGTTATAGGTGGTTGAGTCCATGGCTGTGATTCGGGAGTTTGATCTTATTACTACAATTCGACATCGTGAGGTAAGCTCTTCTCACTATATCAACAGGGTCTACGGCACCAAGGCCGGCCCTTTATGATTGGTATCCTGGTTATAGGATGGTTGTTATGTTAGTGATATGTTAGATCGTTATCCTGGTTATAGGATGGTTGCTATGTTAGTGATCGGTTAGATCGATATACTGGTTATAGGATGGTTGCGATGTTAGTGATCTGTTAGGTCTGTATGACTATTTGTACATGCTAGCTAGTGTATGATATTTATGTGCACATGATTGTTTGATTGGGGGTTGGGTTGAGGCGGATATGCTTTGTGTTGTGCCAACATACCCAGGGCTGGCCGGATAGACTACAGACCCGGTTAGGGCGCACTAGTCAGGCCGAAGGCCCGACGAGTGGTCCGGATAGGCTGAAGGCCTTGAGAGGCGGTTCAGACGTGCCGATGGCTCGGAGAGCGGTCCAAATAGACTGGTGGCCTGTGAGGCGGTGCAGTCAGGATGATGGCTCATTATGCATGATGTTGTTTATATGATATGGTTATATCTGTGTGGCGTTGGTATTTTGGGGGAACTCACTAAGCTTCGGGATTACAGTTGTTGATTATGTTTCAGGTACTTCTGATGATCGCAAGAAGGCGAAGGCGTGATCGTGCACCTCCTTATATTTCTATGATTTGATTCTGGGGATTTCTCTGATGTTTAAACTATTTTGAAAACAAATTGTAATAATTAAATGGTTTTAAATGTTTTAAAAAGTTTTAAATTGGCATGATTTTTGAGGGTGTTACACGGCCATAGAACAAGGAAATGAGATGGTGGGTTCAAAGGTCTACTATGGCTAACCTGGATTGTTTCAATTTTGATTTTGGGTTGTTTTCGTATTGTCATACCACCTGCACAAGATTCAAGTTTCGTGTTCATCTTCTTCAGTGTGTGTCTCACACAATCGGTAAAGGAAAGAAATAAAATAGGGTGAAGGGTATACAATCCAAATACAAGAGTTAATTATTTGAGAAGGGTAAATCGGATCTTTATAGTTGAATCGAATGTTTGTAAGAAAGAAATTGCATCTCTAATGCTGGAATCGATTGCACAGGGAGAGAGAGAGAGAGAGAGAGAGCGATGTGGGCCCAAATTAATTATTTATTTATTTTCTTTAAATTAAATAGAAAAAAGATAAAAAAATATATTAGAAAAGGGCATTAGGGTCATTTCAATTTTACGAGGGATCAAATCTATGTACAAACATGGTCAAAGGGACCACGAAGCCAAAAAAGTTAGGGTTTGGACTAAAATCCCAAAAAAATGCATACCACATGGACCATTTTTGCAGTTTAGTCTATATATAATAATGTTATGGACTTTAACATTGTTTATATAATGGTATGAGTATATGTTAAGTGAGAGTAGGATGGGTGTTAAGGGGATAATAAAAGGAAGTGTTATGTAGATGTAAGATATGAGTTATTTTTTGTTAGCTAGGAGTAATTTCGGTGAGAGTATTTTAGATATAGATTTCATAATTTTCGATGATGTTTTTTTTTCTTAGAAGCTCTTTTTGAAGTCTTTCTATCTGTTAGCGGGTATACATTTTTTTATTGAACACTATTTTTAGAGGACTTAAAAGGGTATGTACATCCTCTTCTTGTAGAACATATGGAAAAAGACTTCTAAATCCCGCAGACCTTCTAACCCCCCATCTTTCCTCCCCCTCCCAAAAAAAGTCAACCATATTTTTTTCATCTTTTCTTCTTTAGCGATTTTCTTCCATCTCTGCAGCCATCACCTCAACCACCACCACTGCCTTTCACAACTCTGTCATTGCCACCCATTCGTCACATTTGAACCGTCAAAAACCACCACCTCTATCATCGCTATCACTACCACCTCGGCCACCACCACCTTCTCCACATCCACACCCTCCACCACATCTGCCACCATGTTCACCACCACCACCCCCTCCTTTGTCACCAAAGATTACATCATCTCCACCACAATCAACATCACCACCCTTTCCTCTACCATCGCCTTCACCGTCGCTACCACTACCGTTGTTTTCGTTTCCGCCACCACCATCACATCTGCCACACCCATCACCATATTTAACTATCATCTAGAAATCAATATAGTTAATTTATGTATGTACATATTGTTTGGTTCTTTGGTTTTATCTATGATTAATATGGTTTAACATCATTTATGCAACCTAAGTACTTTAGAAAACCTATAGTCTTTCTTTTGCAAAATGCAAACGTTTAGTCCACATCTTCTTCTACAAATATGGTTAGATTGTAGATGTTTACCTCTTCAAAACAAATAAAACCATAAAATGTTGAGTTCATTGGGAGTTAGGTGAAGATAAAAAAAATAGTTAGATAAAAAGGTAGGTGGGGCTTATCTCGGTGTTAGGTAACAGTAGTTTTGGTGTTAGGAAGTTGTTTTTCGTATATAGATTTTGAATTTTGGATTACATAAAATACCGAGTTAAGTGGTTGAATTTCTTGACCCCTTATGATAAATTTAACCCTCCTAAGATAATATAAATAAGTGGACGATAATTTTTTTAGCTACACTTAAAAAAAGAACTCTCTTCATTTATACCTCCTGATATTATTATATATCTTTAGACATCTCCCGAATCACTGTTAAATGTAAACAACCTTCAAACTCCTCCTATTAAGACATGTACTAGAAGAAGGTCGCTACTATGAAGGCGGTTATTCGGTGGTGCAAAGAAGTGAGTAACAAGCTTGTTGAGCAAGTTAGGGGATATTATGAACATAGTCTATCTTCCATGAAATGAAAGATAAGAATAATGTAGTGGAGAATAAGATTAATAAAAATGATTGATTGGTATATTAGGAACCAAAATCCATAAAACTATATATTCGATATAAAATAGAATTCAGGTTACTACTTTAACTTCATTTCTCGCTAGGCTCAAAGTGATATGAACATAAAACAAATTTGGATCAAATAAGAAGAATCTAAATACCTTATGAAAAGGAGTTGGTTGTTATGTAATCTTTATCCTATGTAACTTAAGAATACTTTTGTTGAGTTCTTGAAAGCTTCTCATTTTAAGGCCACATGGCACGTCTAATTCGGTTGTATTTGCGAAAAATAGTGTAATGTCTCATATTTTCAAACAAAATTTTCATTTTTAATTTAAGAATAATCAAACCAAATCCATTTCCGAAAGTATAATAAAACAACCATTGTTTCAAACATGTCACATAGTTTTTGAAATCAGAATATTAAAAAAATTATGAAATCATATCAGCGGAATTCTCAAAAATAAATTGCATGCATGTGATACAGTCAGACCAAACCCTTCCCTTGCTACCAGAACAACCTGAAAACATTAAATTGAATGAGTAAGGACAAAGTTTAGTGAGTTTCCCAAGATACTACATACATAAATGAATGTTACAGTCCAACTATAGTCTTGCCTGCTATACTTCAATTATAGTCTTGTTTTCAAGAGTTCAATTATAGTCTTGTCTACTATAGTCCAACTATAGTCTCACCTCCTATATTCCAGCTATAATCTTTCATACAAATGCTATGATCCACTCATAGACTTTCACATAGTTGTTATGATCTAATAATAGTCTTTCATGCAGTTACTATGATCTGATCATAGTCTTTCATACAAAAATCACAAAGACAATATATCAATCAAGACACCCAATGTCCTACATAATATAGTAAGAAAACTCACATGATGCTAACAACAGTAGTCTCACAAATACAGCTCCTCAAATCAGCTAACCAAAACTACCTAAAATCAAATCGAGGTCCGACCTTAATATATAGCTCAAATCATCAAGGTTTGACCAAGAGTCAAACTGGTCAAAAAGTCATCTGTCAAAGTCAACAGCAAGCGCGTCATGACAAGAACCAGGTTTTATGCTGTAACATTTGCATTCGGGTATATTTCCTTCTTGCCCTTCATTTGAAAATGATTACACTTTAGTCCCTGGCCGAGTACACTGGGCGTACTGGGTCGAAGTTTGGTCGCGGAGGAAGCCCACGTACGTTGGGCGTACGTGGAGTATGCAGTGTGTATGGTCAGTAGGGGCAAACCCTAATTTTTAGGGTTTGTGCCCTATTTAAACGCCTTAATTTTCCTTTTGAGCTTCTTATGTCTAGGCTCCACCTCTCCAAACCCTAAGAACGAAACCCTAATTGTCATTTGAGTGTTTCAAGCTTAGAAGTGAACTTTAAAGGTGTTTTTGGTGATTTTAAAGGAAGTAGAATCTTTTGAAGTTGCATTGGTGTGGCTAGAGCTTGTGGATCCAGAATCATCACCAACTTGGAAAGCTTTTGAGGTATAAATCTCTTAACTTGATGATTCTTTTGATAGATCTAGTTAGGGTTTTTTTTATGCTTTTTTTGGTCCTTTAAGCCATGCTTGAGAGTATGAGCTACTCCAAAAGCTAGGGATGGTAGATATTAGCATTTTTAAGGTCCCTTGTTCATTAAAATGCAATCTTGGTGTGTTATATTGGACCATGCATGAGTTAGGGTTCTTATGATGGGTTTTTATTGAGTTTGGGTCCCATTAAGGCATGCAAAGGAGTAAAGTTGCCAACTTTATGTGTTAATACATCACTTAGGACCGGATCTGAGAATTTGGCATAGTGGCTTAACCAGTTAAGCACATAATAGCAAGTTGGTCTTGTTGTGGAGTACGATGGGCGTACCCAGCTCGTACACAGTACGTATTGGCCAAAGATGGTGTACGCAGGGCGTAAGTCTGAGTATGCTGGGCGCACTCAGCAGCCTGTACTTTTGTTGACTTTTGGGTTTTAGGCCATATTTGGACTATTAGGGTTTTGGGCCTTGTTGGGTCACTAGTCTTTATGACTTTGGGCCATTGTTAGGCTTTGGGCCTTCTTGGATTTGGGCCCATAATGGGCTTTGGGTGTAATTTTAGAATATGGGCCATATTGTAACACTTGAATCCGGGTATTCTTTCCAAGTCCTTGAAACAAATTTATTTGATGGGTAATAAGTTCCTCCGTACGTTGGGCATACATATATGTACGCTTAGCGTACATGGGCGAGTGTAATCGTGGACTTGAACCACGTACACGGGGCGTATGAAGCGTACGCGGGGCGTATGTGGCCAGAAAGCAAAAACCCTAATTTTCGGGCATGACCACTATTTAAACACATTTATGACCTTTGACCCTCACCCTTATCAGCCTCCAAAACTTGTTTTCGTCCCTTAAACCCTAGTTTGCTAATGAGTGTGATCTTTGAGCTTTAAAGTGACTTTGGTGGCCTATTTGGTGTGTTTGCAAGAAGAAGAACTCGGTGTGTAAGCCTTGGATGTGGTTGAGCTTCAAGATCCTGAATCTACATCATCTTAGGAAGATTTTCAAGGTATAAAGTTCATACATTGCCTATCCTTTGCTTAGATCTACTTCTTTAGCTTGGTATGACCCCTTTTGGTCCTTTTTGGTTGGTCTTGATGAGTTAAGACCATTTGAGATGCTAAATCTAGTAGATCTGGATGTTTTGTGGATTCCTTAAGCTTAAAGGTTCAAGCTTTATGGTGTTTGTGGCCCCCATGCAAGTATTAAGTCATTTATTAAGCTCTAGGACCTCATTAAGCCATGCATGCACGTAAAGTTGGAAAATTTACGTGATAAACCACTTCAAGGAGGTCAGATATGAGTTTTGGGCTAAGGTGTTAATCGATTAAGGGATAAAATGGGAAGTTGGCCAAATAGGGGGAGTACGTTGGGCGTACAAGCTTGTACACGCGGCGTACAAGCCCTTAAGCATGTACACTTAGCGTACAAGCTGAGTACGCCCCGCGTTCTCAGTAGTGGGCTACGGATGTTTGGGCCATTCGGTTTTGGGCTCTATCTTGGACCATAGGAGTTTAGGGTTGTATTTTGGGCCACCAGAATATTGTTTTGTGCTAAGGGTGTCCTTGGGCTTGTTTTGTGGGCCTTAAATGTTATGAGTTGGGCCTTTGGGCCGTAAGGCCCATTATTGTGTTTGGGCCAAGAATGATTAAGCCCATTAAGGGTAAGGTGGGAGGGGGGGACCTTGAACTTAGGATTTGGATTGGGATTTAAGCCCATAGTCATGATTGTAACCCATTCCTAATTAGGGTAATTTGTCTATGTTCAGTGTTGGATTCCCTGGACCAGTAGCCGAGCAGTTAGTATTTATCAGTAGATCGGGGTGAGTATTCTCCCTGTATCTATGGGTCGAAAGCACCAAGGGCGACCCACTATCCGGTTATGTAGTATGCTATTTGTGGTATGATATATGTTGTGTTTGCATGATCGGGGTGAAATACACCCGAGGGCGGGGCCCATTATGATATGTTAGGGTTGAAATACACCCCAGGGCAGGGCCCATTATGATATGTTCGGGTTGAAATACACCCCAGGGCGGGGCCCATTATGATATGATAGGGTTGAAATGTACCCCAGGGCGAGGCCCTAGGGTGGGGCCCATACTTGCTTTTGGGCTAGAATATGCCCCAGGGCTAGGCCCAGTTGTATGTTTAGTATGTGGTACTTTTGGGAAAACTCACTTAGCTTTTGCTTACAGTTTGTATTGTGGTTTCAGGTACTTTTGGTACTAAGGGGAAGGGCCAGGCTTGATGGCGCAACATTCACTCCCCACCATTTTCCGCATTTACTGTGATTGTCACTCTGATGATTTGATATAATGATGATTATGTAATGGATTTTCCAATCAAACTTATGATTGTAAACCTTAATTAAAAATGAACAATTTTCTCCTGTTTTTTCGGTTGTTACACATATTGGGCTTTTGGAGCCATTAGGTTGGACCTTGGTTTTGGGCCATGTAAGGGTAAAAATGGTCATTCACCCTGGGTATTGGACAAGTGAACTAGATTTTTAGTTAAGGTTTATGGCCCGATTATTAATTGGGATCTTTATTTGATTGACTAGCATGGGGATTTTCTGGATCAGTAGCCCGATCATTTGTTTGACTGTCAACAGACTGAGGTGAGTTTTCTCATTATACTGTAGGACACTAGGATATGTTATGTGCTTGTAGTATTTGTGACTCATGTTGAATGTGTTATATTCCTATGTGCCTGTTCGCTATATGTATGAGGAATGAAATAGACCCGGGGGTGAAATAGACTCAGTACAGCCTTGTAATAACATATGAGTTGAAATAGACTCGGGGGTGAAATAGACCTGGGGTGAAATAGACTCGGCACGGCCTTGGGCCGACACGTGAGTTGAAATAGACTCGAGGGTAAAATAAACCCGGGGGTGAAATAGACCCGGCATATCCTTGAGCTAGCAGATATATATGGTATGCGGTATTTTGGGGAACTCACTAAGCTTCGTGCTTACGGTTTTCAGTTTATGTTTCAGGTACTTTTGAATCAAAGGGGAAGAGCTCGGTATAATCATATCGCACACACATAGACCATGATTTCTGCTTTACTTGACTCTGATGTATTTGGATGCTTGATTGATATGCTCTGTTTTCCTTTATGGGTTTATGAACATGTTTAATTGGTGATTTTATTATTAAAATGAAATTTATTGTCTTAAATTTTGGGACGTTACAAGTTTGTATCAGAGCCTTGGTTTGAGGGATTCAGGCATAATCTCGGGTGTGTCTGAACTCAAACTAAGGATTTGATAGATTTTCCATAAAAGGAAATGTTTTATAAAAATAATTTTCTACTAAAAGAAAGGGGTGTGGTGCATGCAATTGACTGAGCTCAAGTAAGTTTTCCCAAAATACCCATACACGTTTTATGTTATGCTTTGAATTATAAACCTGTGAATCGCATGCTAGATTAGGGCTAAGGATCTGGTCAGGATTGCATGATAGAATACTAGGAGAGATACCTTTATATGCCTATTGTATGAGCTTGTAGACTTATATGCTAGTACTGATCAGTTAGTGATAGGATGGGCTTATCAGGTTATGCTTGATTCCGATTACTCGATGCTCGAATGCTGCTTTCTTTGTGCTTTTAGGGGTTCCCATTAACATCGGCTAGCTAGTAAGCAAATATGTCAAGTTACATATTGTTGAGACTATATAATTTTAGAAGGTTAGATTTTAACTCTATTGTGCAGCTCTTCTTTGAGTCCAACTGTTGTAACAAGAGACATTTCATTCGAAGAATTATCTGGCGTCGGTGATATGTAATTATATCCATGAGTTAGTTAGAGGGTGTTAGATGGAGTTCATTCTACAGCTGATGGCGGAGAGTGGTGTGGGGGTTGCCATAGGAAACCTAGGAGGTGATTCGGTGTTGAGAGCCTTGTTCTATTGGGAATTGTTGGTTTGATAAGGGAGTGGCCTGGTGGATTCGGGGTAATCCTTGAGGAAATTACAGATACATGTGGAAGGTAATATGGACTTGTACTACTATAAGCACAGGATACGTACTCGAGTAAAGGAACGCCATGATGACACCAGGAAGCTTGCAGAGTATGGGATTCCTTGACGTATATATATATATATATATATATATATATATATATATATATATATATATATATATATATATATTTGTGAGTGTGTGTGTTGTGTTATAATGGTTTGAGTGGTCTATTTTCAGTATGGTGGTCACTCGAGGAGGTTCTGGTAGTTGTTCTGGTGCTGGTGAGGGTTCAGGTTTGGGCTCTGGGGTCGGACATATGGATAATCATATGTGGGAGTTCATTTCATCATAGATTATCCGTAGTATTCTTGGGCAGACTCCTGTGATCTTTGGAACGGTCAATAAGGATATTCTGGAGATTCTGGATGAGCGCTTGGGCATTTTTTATTCTGAGATGATGGCGATGGTGGGAGACCGCTCTTTGACTTTCCGTGAGTTCCGGGCTTGTGGGGTTCCAGAGTTCTTCGGGAAGAAGGAACCCATTGCAAGCAGGAGTTGTGTGACAAATGTTAATTTTGGATCCAACAAAAGTCAACAAGTCAATAAAAGTCAACAAGTCAACGAAAGTCAACTCGACCCGTATTAGAATTTTAGGTGAATCTTGATGTTTCCTAATGTACAACTTACAAGTATTAACACGAAATACCTCTCTTTACGCCAATTATTGAATAAAAATCCTATTTTGGATTAAGAACGTTTATTTCGATAATTCTAACATATATTATTTTGGTATAAATAATATCTTCAACATATTGTGCTATCATCTTTATTGATAATAATTTGAATTTTTATGATTCAAATTAAGTAATTATACATTTTTATGCCATATTTTTATAAAATTAACACTCTTTTTATAAAAATACCAACATTTATATAAAATATACAAGGGTTGACTTAGAGATAAGATGGCTACACCTTTCCCAACAAAAGTATTACACAACATATAACCAAGTTCCATCCAACAAACAACCAAGCAACCATCACCTCACCCCACCCCACCCTCTCCCCTCTCTTTATTAACTTGCGGCTGAGGGGTCTCCAAACCCCCACCATCTTCATTTTTACTCCATTTTCTATCAAGAACAAAGCTCCAATCTTCCAAATATTTATTCCTTCAAGTTGGTTCTTAGATTTTTGGTAAGCATTTCCTTGTTAATCTAGTGTTTTTATACACATTCATACTAGTTTTGTGACTTTTACACACATTAACATGTGTTAAAACCCATAGGATAATACCATCTTCAAGTTTTCTTCAACCACCTTCAAGTGTTCTAAGCTTGAGGATTCATCTTCATCTCTTTATCCAACCACAAACACACACAAGGTATAGATCTATACGGGACTGACAATCCCACACCTAAGCTGCTTGCAACAGCTATACCGGCAAGTCTGATGTGACAAATGTCATAACATTCTTACGCCTGAAGAACGTCGTAACAGACCATCTATGTCTTTTAGCACGATTATAATAACTCACATGGGGTATTAACAATATATTTGGTTTACAGCGCTAACATACATTCAAATGGTTTTATATAATACTAAGACCACATGATACTATTTTCCAATACAACACCACTTACATTTTTTTGGTCTTAGGGTTAAGACCTCCAGTTCATTTTTAAAGAAAATATTGGATTTTCTGAAAGCACACTCTATCATTTTACAAGGAAAAGTTACAGATTTTTCTCATGTAAAACTCTTATGAAATCACCAACTTAATTGTTGACACTTTTTCAAAACTATCTGTATTCTTAGGAAATCAGTAAACAGGTAATCAAAAGGTTTTAAGGATGGGGCGTCACAGTATCATGTTAATTACTTTTGTCATATGTATTTGGTATTTGAAATAAACAAGTTTCGATACAATGTAATCTCTTAATTATAAATTATGATGGTTGTATGGCTTTGATCACTATTATTCATTTGGTATGATACTGTACATGAATTCATCCACTCCCAGACGTTTCCGCCATTTTGGTTTGGGGGTGTAATAAGTTGGTTGGCAGACGTCGGGAATGCCTTTTGATCTAGCCTTTGTCTTGAGGAGGCGAAGGTCAGACTTGTACCCTGTCTTATGAAAGACTGAGCTCGAGACTTGTGGGAGGAGGTTGGACACGCCTTGGGAGGCAAGGTGATTGAGTCCATGACTTGGGAGGATTTTGTGACGAGGTTTCGGGTTGAGTTTGCACCTGTGATTGAGGTTCAACAGTTGGCGAGGGAGTTTTAGGACCTTCGCCAGACTACTGAGACAGTGGTAGAGATCACTGCTATATTCCGTGAGAGAGTGTTATTGGTTCCGCGGTATATGGTGGACAAGGAGATGAAGAAGGCGAGATATCATGAGATGTTGAGGAGCGATATCAGGCAGTTTGTGAGCCGATCCAGCTGGAAGACATTGGAGGATATGATATCGCGATCTAGAGAGAGGGAGATTGAATTGGAGATGGATAGGAAGACGGAGTCGGATTAGGCTCAGGGTTCAAAGGTTTCGGAAAAGAGGCCCAAGGAATTTGATCCAAGATCGAGAGGCCAGCAGGGTCGAGAACACTGTGGCAAGTGTGGCAAGACGCACGATGGAGCTTGCATGGGTGGTGGTGGTTCAGGCTGCAATAAGTGCGGCAATACTTGTGACAACCGTCAAATTTCGGTCAATTCAAAGTCAACAAGTCAAACCGGTCAACTCCAATAACCCTTGTATGCTAGGGTTTACGTTATGTAATCACTATACAATTCGCTATTTTAATGAGAAATCATCATTTGGAAAGTTCATGTGTTTGATTTTCCTTAGCCTTAACAAGTGCTAAACAACGAACCAAAGCGATAAAACACTATTACACAATCATCGGGATTGTGTAAGACACTAAAACACGGTTTAATGGGGTTTACAAACCTTGCGTTGTGAAGCCGGACACTCAAATTAAGCACAAACGAAACCTCTCTAAATCATTTTCACTCTATCTCTTTCTATTTGAAATCTCTCCCAAATCTCTCCCAAATCTCTCCCAAATCTCACTCAAAAGTTACTTTAACTTTTTGTAATCATTTGGGTCATCTCGACCCTTGACCGGGTCAAAAATCGCTTGAAACGGAGTAAAAACGAGTAAAATAGCTTTAAGGATCCGAAACCTAAGCTTCTGGACCGAAGCCTCGCATCCGAAGCCTCGCATCCGAGGCCTCTGATCCGAAGCGAGGGTCCGAAGGTCCGAAGCGAGGGTCCGAAGGTCCGAAGCCTCGCAGACAGCTCCTTTTTACCGGTTTTTCGACTACGACTTCGTTTTAACTCCGTTTTTCATTATTTTAACGTGGGATTTTCACCCAAAACTTTATTTTATAAACTAAGGCCCCAAAATATATAAATCTCCAGGGTTTTTATAAAATATATTAAAAGAATTGGTGATTGAACTAATTATTGAGGGAATATTTGCTTTTCCTTAATTTATGGCAAAAGCAAACCACCACCACCTCACTCTATGATTAGCCATACTTTCCCACTACCCCTTGTCTCCTTAGTGGACCTTTACAGCCAATCTCCAGCTCTTCCCACGTTCTAAGAGCTGGAGGATTGATCCTCTCTCCTCATTCTCCATAAAACTCTTTCATTCTACACTTAGCAACCAAGAACACTCTCCAAAATTCTCTCATCTTTTCTCTCAACTTCAAGAACTTCAAGGCTTTCTCCAGGGATTTCTTTCTTCAATTAGTAAGTATCTTCATCATTCACATAATTATTAAACTCCATTCTACTCAAATCATTGATATCTTACACAAGTTCCATCTTATTCGGTGTTAGATTCTCGAATCATCAAGACATCTTCTTAGTGTTCTTGAGTTGAACACTTCCTCTCTCTCACTTTCATCTACTGAAACCCCATAAGGTGAGTTCATACCCATACATTTACATGTGTTCTTAAGTTTTAAGGGGGGGAATACAAGTAAAATCATCAAGAACACAATTAAACTTTTCCTAACAGATTACATCAGAAAAGATGGACGTTAATCACGGACTGTTTTGGTCAACTTAAATATTTTAGTTTTCAAAACTGTTTCAGGTGCAAGTAGTTCAAACTTTTAGCTTTAAAATGGCTACTTGCACATCTCCATATGATTTGTCTACAATTTATGGTGATTTTTACAAAACTGCCTGTCATTTCAGAGGCAAACCCGTACCAGTCTGTGATTATGAACATTTTCACCTCTGTTAGAGATCACTAAAAATCATGATAAAATTTACGAACAAACTAGACTCATATTCCAAACTCTCAAAATTTGCGGATTTGGATTTAGAGCTTTGATGATTTTTCTATAAATTTTCTAAGAACGGTAACAGAAACTGTTTTTTTTACGAAAAGTTGCTGTTAATTTCATTTCACCTTGTAACATGTTGAGCAAGGTGTATATCTTTATGTGATTATATGTTACTGCAATATATGACATTTTATCTTAATATTTAGACACACATCAGTTTACAACTGGATTTGGTCATATAAAATATAAAGAATAACAAGTGATTATAATCAAAGTACAATCGATACATTCAAACATTAAATAAACTATTTTGAATATAGTTTGCATACATTACCACGTACTACCCTTGGTTGATAAACTATAATAGGTATAGTTTATGATACATTACATAACACATACATTTAAAAAGGGTACATTTATACAAAGGATATTTTCATTAAGCAAGGTACGGCCATACGGTACCAAGTTTTCATAACACGTAATTCCGTTAATGACTTTGTGAGACATTTACTTCAAATTACCATTAAGTCCTGTATTGTAACCAGAGTCTCCTTGAGGGAGAGCGTGATACTTGTGTATAGATCTATATTGGGTTTGACAAACCCACACCTAAACTGCATGCAACAGTTAGACCGATAGGTCTGGGGTGACAAATGTCATAACATTTCCGACGCCTGAAGAACGTCGTTTTAGGCAACCTTGGTCATAGTATGGTTATAATAAACTCACATAAAGTATTAACAAACATTGGAAATTACGGGAACTATTAAAATTTAACGAGTTTATGTCGATTTAAACTTGCATTGTTTTACTATAAATATGACAAATTACTTGTACATTTCGGTCTTTGGGTTTTAAGACTACATTTACACATTAAGGAAAATATTGGATTTTTCTAACACAAATACTACTTTTACAAACGAAAAGCTTATGAACTCACCAACCTTTGTGTTGACACTTTTTCAAACAACTTGTATTCTCAGGAAATCATTAAACAGGTAATCAAGTGCTTTTGAGGATGGGACGCTAAGGCGTCTACTATTTCATATTTTATCAACATATTGTAATTGATTCGTAAACATGTAATTCATACAATGATGTAATTTTTTTTCAATTATATATATGTTGGTTGTGTTTGCTTGAATTACTATTACAATTGCTGTTATGATACTATACATGAAGTCCTCCACCCCCGGACGTTTCCGCCATCCTTGGTTTGGGGGTGTGACAGATTGGTATCAGAGCGTAGTTTATAGTGAATTAAGTATATCAAACCACATAAGATATACAAACTATAAACACAATTGGGACTAATAGTCTCTGATTTGTGCATTTTCAAATAAATATACTTTTAGAAAATAAATGATTTTTTTTTATTTTATTTAAAAGTATAAATACATGCATACATGCTCATATAGTGTCATAACTAGAAGAACATAAAATAAAAGAAGAGGAGTTGTACATTATGGGTATGCCTTGGTATATGTAAATCAAGTCTGGGAAGGATATAGCCTGATCAACTATATCTGTCCGGGAATTGACTTGCATATACCGGGGGATGGTCAGGATGGACAACAAATCTAACAAACCTAATAACAGACTACAAAGGATACTTTAAGGACTCAAAACTAAACATTTACAAATACTATAGGAGTATTTTGTGTTACTATAATAAATTATCTGATAATTAAATAGGTCTTTATTTATAAATTAATAGCTGCTAAGTGGATGCGCTAAGGTCATATGTAACTAAGATGCTATAGACTTAGAATTTATGTATCTTTGTTTCACTTCCTGTCCTTGTTTGGTTGTGGTCTTGGAGTTAGGGTCATCTATTCGAAGGACTATTATATCTTAATCACATATGACTAGTATGCACTTTGCAACTAATTAAGTAACCGATAAAGATCATTTTAAAATATAATATATTAATTATGTCCCGACTAAATTAGTATGCACTTTGCAACTTATGACAGAACCATGCCGCCAAGAAGAAGACCAAGACCTTCCAGCAACACAGCAACACCTCCTCCGCCGCCGCCTCCACAGTTTGATCCCGCAATGTTCCAGGCTGCAGTAACAGCAGCCGTAGCGGCCGTAATGTCGCAGATAGGGACCAACGGAGCTGGTGGTTCGGGATCGGGAGCTACACACTCTAACCACGGAGACAGTACGTGGCGTGCAAAAGAGTGTTCATACAAAGACTTCACAAATGGCAAACCCGACAACTTCAATGGAAGCGGGGGAGTCATCGCGTTGATGCAATGGTTTGAAAAGACCGAAGTAGTCTTTCAGGTGTGCTCTTGCCCCGAAGCGAGCAAAGTTAAGTTCGCAGCCTTCACCTTCACCGGTCGGGCCCTTACTTGGTGGAACTGCAGGATTAAGTCACTTACTCTCGAAGTGGCTAGCTCCATAACCTGGGCAGAACTAAAAACGTTGATGATGAAGGAGTACTGCCCGAGGGGTGAAATTCAAAAGCTGGAACAAGAACTTTGGAACCTCAGGATGACGGGCTCTGACCTTGAAACCTACACCACCCGATTCAATGAATTGGCTCTCCTCTGCCCAACAATGGTTACTCCGGAGGAGAAAAAGGTGGAGCGATACCTTTGGGGACTGTCTCTCCACGTGCAAAGTAGTGTCCTGGCTTCAAGGCCAACTAGTTTTGACAGTGCCAGGGAGCTGGCACAACAACTTGTTGACCACCGAGCCGGTCATAATACTACAACCACCACCACTGATAAATCAAAAGGAGGAAACAACAAAAGGAAGTTCTGGAACGAAAAGAAGAGCCAACCAGCACAGGACCCCGCTAAGAAGCAACAAATTGTTGCTGTCCATGCTGCCACTAATACTGCTACTACTGCTACCACTCCAGCACCACCGAAGCCATATGCGGGAAAACTGCCTAAGTGCAACAAGTGCAACTTTCACCACAATGGTGCTTGTAGGGAGATGCACTGTAACAACTGCGACAGGAAGGGGCACACTGCTCGTTTCTGTAAAGCGCCGGCTCAACCAATCAACCAAGTCGCCGGTACGGGGGCAACCCGGACCTGCTACAACTGTGGAGACGCAGGTCACTTCAAAAGAGACTGCCCCAAAGCACAAGCCCCTAATGCTGGTGGAGTAGGAAGAGTCCTGGCAATAGGACATGGGGAAGCAGTCGAGGATCCCACGGTGGTTACCGGTACGTTTCTCCTCAATAACTCTTATGCATGCGTACTATTCGATAGTGGAGCGGAGAGGAGTTTCGTGAGCCACCAATATAAACAGTTACTTGAACAAAATCCCCAATCACTAAAGGATACTTATGTAGTAGAAATGGCAAATGGGAAAGTAGAACGCACTAGCGATATATACTCAGAATGTACTCTCACTCTAGGCAACCATACATTTAAAATTGACCTGATGCCGGTCACCATAAAAAGCTTCGACGTAATCATCGGGATGGATTGGTTAGTTCCTCACCGTGCCGACATTCTATGTTACGAAAGGGCCGTTCGCCTCAATCTACCAAATGACGAAACCCTTCTCATCTATGGTAACAAACCTAGTGCGAATTTACAAATCATCTCATGCATCAAAGCCCAAAAGTATCTCCGGAAGGAGTACCACGCCTTTTTAGCCCATGTAGTAGACAAGAAACAAGACGTGAAAGACATCAAAGACATCCCCGAAGTGTGTAACTTCCCGGATGTGTTCCCAGAAGATCTTCCTGGTGTACCACTCGCACGACAAGTCGATTTCAGAATTGACTTAATACCCGGAGCTACCCCCGTAGCCAGAGCTCCATACCGCCTCGCACCATCAGAAATGCAGGAGTTGTCCAGTCAGTTGACCGAGCTTTTGAGCAAAGGGTTCATCAGACCAAGCTTCTCACCTTGGGGAGCACCAGTCCTTTTTGTAAAGAAGAAGGACGGATCCTTTCGCATGTGCATCGACTATCGGGAACTAAACAAACTCACCATCAAAAACCGATATCCTCTACCCCGAATCGACGACCTTTTCGACCAACTCCAAGGAGCAAATTTCTTCTCAAAAATCGACCTAAGGTCAGGCTACCATCAGCTACGAGTTCAAGAAGAAGATATTCCCAAAATTGCATTCAGAACTCGCTATGGGCACTACGAGTTTGTGGTGATGTCCTTCGGTTTGACAAACGCACCTGCGGTATTCATGGACCTAATGAATAGAGTGTGTCGACCCTACCTAGACAAGTTTGTAATCGTATTCATCGACGATATCTTGATCTACTCGCGAAGCGAAGAAGAGCATCGCCTACATCTACGCCAAGTGCTAGAGACACTAAGAGCGGAGAAGCTTTATGCTAAGTTCTCTAAGTGTGAATTCTGGATTAGAGAAGTGGATTTCCTTGGACATGTGGTAAGTGAGAAAGTCATACATGTGGATCCCTCCAAGATCAAGGCAATCGAGAATTGGTCAGCACCCAAGACGCCAACCGAAATTCGACAGTTCCTTGGGCTTGCTGGCTACTACCGAAGATTTATACAAAACTTCTCCAAGATTGCGAAACCACTCACCACCTTGACGCAGAAAGGTGTGATATTCAAGTGGGAAAATAAACAAGAAACTGCTTTCCAAACGTTAAAACAAGCCCTATGCAGCGCACCGATCTTGTCTCTCCCAGAGGGAATCGAGGACTTCGTAGTGTACTGTGATGCTTCGAATCAAGGCCTCGGATGTGTGCTCATGCAGAGAGGGAAGGTTATCGCGTATGCATCAAGACAGCTTAAGACGCACGAGGTTAATTATACTACGCACGACCTGGAATTAGGATCAGTGGTATTCGCTTTGAAGATCTGGAGACACTACCTCTACGGCACGAAATGCACTATCTTCACTGATCACAAAAGTCTTCAGCATATCCTCAATCAGAAAGAGCTCAACATGCGACAGAGGAGATGGGTGGAGTTGCTGAATGACTACGAGTGCGAAATTCGTTATCATCCGGGCAAGGCCAATGTAGTGGCCGATGCTCTAAGCAGGAAGGAGTACTCGGGCCGCCGAGTAAAATCCTTAACAATGACAATCCATTCCCACCTGACCATACAAATCAAGGAAGCTCAACTGGAAGCTTTGAAACCAGAAAAGGTGGCAGGAGAGACATTAAGGGGAATGGATAAAAACTTAGAAGTGAAGGATAATGGAGCACGTTATATCATGAACCGGATTTGGACACCGAAGTTCGGTGGACTCCGAGATGTCGTCATGAATGAAGCACACAAGACTCGATACTCCATCCATCCCGGGTCGGATAAGATGTATCTGGACCTCAAGAAATTATACTGGTGGCCGAACATGAAAGCTGAGATTGCTACCTATGTGAGCAAGTGCTTGACTTGCGCTAAGGTCAAAACCGAATACCAGAAACCATCCGGGCTATTACAACAACCGGATATACCTGAGTGGAAGTGGGAACGAATAACCATGGACTTCATAACGAAGCTGCCTAAGACATCGGGCGGGCTTGACACAATATGGGTAATTGTAGACAGATTGACCAAATCAGCACACTTCCTACCAATGAAAGAAACCGACAAGATGGAGAAGCTGACTAGAACGTACATCAGAGAGATTGTACGACTCCATGGTGTGCCGATATCCATTATCTCCGATAGAGATAGTAGATTTACCTCACGGTTTTGGCAGTCTCTACAAAAATCATTGGGAACTAGGCTTGACATGAGTACGGCCTACCACCCACAAACCGACGGACAGAGCGAGTGAACCATTCAAACGTTGGAAGACATGTTAAGAGCTTGTGTGATAGACTTCGGTAAAGCATGGGATACCCATCTACCGCTTATCGAATTCTCCTACAATAACAGCTATCATACTAGCATCAAAGTCGCTCCATTCGAAGCTCTTTACGGTCGCAAATGCAGATCACCCCTGTGTTGGGCTGAGGTGGGGGATACACAGCTAGCTAGAGGGCAAGTCTCTAATAGCACCCTCACTGGCCCTGAAATCATAAGGGAAACCACAGAAAAGATCGTTCAAATTCGAGAGAGACTGAAAGCGTCTCGCGATCGGCAAAAGAGTTACGCAGACAAACGACGCAAACCCTTGGAATTCCAGGTGGGTGATAGAGTACTACTAAAAGTTTCCCCTTGGAAAGGAATGATACGATTCGGCAAACGCGGGAAACTAAATCCAAGGTACATCGGGCCATTCGAAATCCTTGCTAGGATTGGGCCAGTAGCATACAAACTTCGATTACCTCAGGAACTCGACAAAGTACATCCCACATTTCACGTGTCGAACCTAAAGAAGTGTTTGTCTGATGAGACACTCGTAATACCACTCGACGAAATCAAAGTTAACGAAAATCTCCACTTCGTGGAGGAACCAGTCGAAATCATGGATCGGGAAATCAAACGAACGAAACAAAGTCGTATTCCCATCGTGAAGGTACGTTGGAACGCTAAACGAGGACCCGAATTCACCTGGGAACGCGAGGATCAGATGAAACAAAAGTATCCACATCTCTTCCCAAACTCTTGAAATCCCAGTCAAAATGAAAATTTCGGGACGAAATTCCTTCTAACGGGGGGATGATGTGACAACCGTCAAATTTCGGTCAATTCAAAGTCAACAAGTCAAACCGGTCAACTCCAATAACCCTTGTATGCTAGGGTTTACGTTATGTAATCACTATACAATTCGCTATTTTAACGAGAAATCATCATTTGGAAAGTTCATGTGTTTGATTTTCCTTAGCCTTAACAAGTGCTAAACAACGAACCAAAGCGATAAAACACTATTACACAATCATCGGGATTGTGTAAGACACTAAAACACGGTTTAATGGGGTTTACAAACCTTGCGTTGTGAAGCCGGACACTCAAATTAAGCACAAACGAAACCTCTCTAAATCGTTTTCACTCTATCTCTTTCTATTTGAAATCTCTCCCAAATCTCTCCCAAATCTCACTCAAAAGTTACTTTAACTTTTTGTAATCATTTGGGTCATCTCGACCCTTGACCGGGTCAAAAATCGCTTGAAACAGAGTAAAAACGAGTAAAATAGCTTTAAGGATCCGAAACCTAAGCTTCTGGACCGAAGCCTCGCATCCGAAGCCTCGCATCCGAGGCCTCGCATCCGAGGCCTCTGATCCGAAGCGAGGGTCCGAAGGTCCGAAGCGAGGGTCCGAAGGTCCGAGGGTCCGAAGGTCCGAAGGTCCGAAGCCTCGCAGACAGCTCCTTTTTACCGGTTTTTCGACTACGACTTCGTTTTAACTCCGTTTTTCATTATTTTAACGTGAGATTTTCACCCAAAACTTTATTTTATAAACTAAGGCCCCAAAATATATAAATCTCCAGGGTTTTTATAAAATATATTAAAAGAATTGGTGATTGAACTAATTATTGAGGGAATATTTGCTTTTCCTTAATTTATGGCAAAAGCAAACCACCACCACCTCACTCTATGATTAGCCATACTTTCCCACTACCCCTTGTCTCCTTAGTGGACCTTTACAGCCAATCTCCAGCTCTTCCCACGTTCTAAGAGCTGGAGGATTGATCCTCTCTCCTCATTCTCCATAAAACTCTTTCATTCTACACTTAGCAACCAAGAACACTCTCCAAAATTCTCTCATCTTTTCTCTCAACTTCAAGAACTTCAAGGCTTTCTCCAGGGATTTCTTTCTTCAATTAGTAAGTATCTTCATCATTCACATAATTATTAAACTCCATTCTACTCAAATCATTGATATCTTACACAAGTTCCATCTTATTCGGTGTTAGATTCTCGAATCATCAAGACATCTTCTTAGTGTTCTTGAGTTGAACACTTCCTCTCTCTCACTTTCATCTACTGAAACCCCATAAGGTGAGTTCATACCCATACATTTACATGTTTTCTTAAGTTTTAAGGGGGGGAATACAAGTAAAATCATCAAGAACACAATTAAACTTTTCCTAACAGATTACATCAGAAAAGATGGACGTTAATCACGGACTGTTTTGGTCAACTTAAATATTTTAGTTTTCAAAACTGTTTCAGGTGCAAGTATTTCAAACTCTTAGCTTTAAAATGGCTACTTGCACATCTCCATATGATTTTTCTACAATTTATGGTGATTTTTACAAAACTGCCTGTCATTTCAGAGGCAAACCCGGACCAGTCTGTGATTATGAACATTTTCACCTCTGTTAGAGATCACTAAAAATCATGATAAAATTTACGAACAAACTAGACTCATATTCCAAACTCTCAAAATTTGCGGATTTGGATTTAGAGCTTTGATGATTTTTCTATAAATTTTCTAAGAACGGTAACAGAAACTGTTTTTTTTACGAAAAGTTGCTGTTAATTTCATTTCACCTTGTAACATGTTGAGCAAGGTGTATATCTTTATGTGATTATATGTTACTGCAATATATGACATTTTATCTTAATATTTAGACACACATCAGTTTACAACTGGATTTGGTCATATAAAATATAAAGAATAACAAGTGATTATAATCAAAGTACAATCGATACATTCAAACATTAAATAAACTATTTTGAATATAGTTTGCATACATTACCACGTACTACCCTTGGTTGATAAACTATAATAGGTATAGTTTATGATACATTACATAACACATACATTTAAAAAGGGTACATTTATACAAAGGATATTTTCATTAAGCAAGGTACGGCCATACGGTACCAAGTTTTCATAACACGTAATTCCGTTAATGACTTTGTGAGACATTTACTTCAAATTACCATTAAGTCCTGTATTGTAACCAGAGTCTCCTTGAGGGAGAGCGTGATACTTGTGAGTAGATCTATATTGGGTTTGACAAACCCATACCTAAACTGCATGCAACAGTTAGACCGATAGGTCTGGGGTGACAAATGTCATAACATTTCCGACGCCTGAAGAACGTCGTTTTAGGCAACCTTGGTCATAGTATGGTTATAATAAACTCACATAAAGTATTAACAAACATTGGAAATTACGGGAACTTCATTAAAATTTAACGAGTTTATGTCGATTTAAACTTGCATTGTTTTACTATAAATATGACAAATTACTTGTACATTTCGGTCTTTGGGTTTTAAGACTACATTTACACATTAAGGAAAATATTGGATTTTTCTAACACAAATACTACTTTTACAAACGAAAAGCTTATGAACTCACCAACCTTTGTGTTGACACTTTTTCAAACAACTTGTATTCTCAGGAAATCATTAAACAGGTAATCAAGTGCTTTTGAGGATGGGACGCTAAGGCGTCTACTATTTCATATTTTATCAACATATTGTAATTGATTCGTAAACATGTAATTCATACAATGATGTAATTTTTTTTTCAATTATATATATGTTGGTTGTGTTTGCTTGAATTACTATTACAATTGCTGTTATGATACTATACATGAAGTCCTCCACCCCCGGACGTTTCCGCCATCCTTGGTTTGGGGGTGTGACAATACTGGGCATTTTAATCGGGATTACACAGCCACTACACAGGGATCGAGCCTAATTTGATTCCATTGTAATCATAGGGGCCATAAAAAGGCCGATTGTCCGAGTCTAGTAGTGGCAGGACCGGTTGTAGCTCCCGCTCCGGCTACTTTGAGGATTACGGATGGCCGCCAAGGCAAGGCGGATGTGCCTATTGTAAGGAGCAGGGCTTTTCAAATGACAGCCGAGGAGGCTCGTGTAGCACCTTATGTGGTGATGGCATGTATCTTCTCCTTATGTATTTATTTATGCTAATTTTTCTGCTTATATCTGTATGTTTTGTTTTAGGATCGTTCCTTGTGAATGGTATCTCTGCTTTGGTATTGTTTGATTCGGGGGCTACCCAATCTTTTGTATCTCTTATGCTCAACAAGAGGTTTGTCGATGCTCAGGGGGAGCTGGATTTTCCATTAGAGGTCGAGATTGTTGATGATCGTCATGTGCGAGTATCGAGGGTTCATCCGGGTTGTGTCTTAGAGTTTTTCAGTGAGCTGTATCCGATTGATTAGGTTCTTATTCCCCTACGTGAGAGCAAGGTTATAGTGGAGATGAATTGGCTGAGCCCCAATGGGGCACTGATTGATTATGAGCAACAGTTGATGCATATCCGGACCCCAAGGGGGGGAGAGTTGGTGATTTAGGGAAAAGGTGTTCCGTACGGGCCGATTTTATGTTCGACAGCTAAGGCCAGGTGCTATCTTCAGCAAGATTGTTCTAGGTTTGTTGCCTATGTGATGGATACCTGGGAGAAGGGTAAGGCGACTGTGGATGATGTACAGGTTGTTCGAGAATATGAAGATGTGCTCTCGAATGATCTTCTTGGAGTACCTCCGGAGAGGAATGTGGAGTTTCAGATTGACTTGGTTCTTGATGCGGCTCGAATAGCCAAGGCACCTTATCGGTTAGAACCTCCAGAGATGCAGGAGTTGTCTACACAACTGAGGAGTTGTTAGATAGGGGATTTATTCGTCCGACTAGTTTGCCATGGGGAGCGCTGATCCTATTTGTGAAGAAGAAGGATGGGTCGTATCGGATGTGTATCGACTACCGGGAGCTGAATAAGCTAACGGTGAAGAACCGTTACCCACTCCCGACGATTGACGATTTATTTGGCCAGCTTCAAGGTGCATCTTGGTTTTCCAAGATTGATCTACGTTTGGGTTATCATCAGATGAGGGTCAGAGAGGAGGATACGTAGAAGATGGCTTTCCGAACTTGTTATGGTTATTACGAGTTCGTGGTGATGCCCTTCGGGCTCACCAATTCTCCAGCTGCATTCATAGATCTCATGAATCGCGTATGCAGACCCATGTTGGATAGGTCTGTGATTGTGTTTATTAATGACATCATGGTCTATTCCAAGACCTAGGAGTTGCATGAGGAGCATATGAGGGAGGTATTGGAGACTCTCAGGAGTGAGAGACTATATCCGAAGTTCTCCAGGTGTGAGTTCTGGTTGCGTGAGGTGCAGTTTCTGGGGCACCTTGTTAACTAGAACGTTATTATGGTCTATTAAGCCAAGGTCGAGGCGGTGATGAGGTGGGTTGTTCCGAGGTCTCCATCTAAGATTAAGAGTTTCCTTGGATTGGCAGGCTACTATCGGAGATTCATTCAATATTTCTCCATGATAGTGGTTCCTCTGAATTGGCTGACGAAGAAGACTGTCATGTTTCGTTAGAGGCCTAAGCAGCAGGCAACATTTGAGACTTTGAGGAATTGATTATGCAAGGCTCCGATTCTGACCTTGCCTGAGGGCGTTGAGGATTTTGTGGTTTATTGTTATGTGTCGATCACTGGTTTGGGATCAATGTTTATGCAACGGGGTCGTGTTATAGCTTACGCTTCGAGGAAGCTGAAGCCTCATGAGGCGTACTATCCTATGCATGATTTGAAGTTAGGGGTTGTGGTGTTTGCCCTCAAGATTTAGCGACATTACCTCTATGGGGTCTGTTGTACTATCTACACGGATCACAAGAGCTTGAGGTATTTGGTGGATCAACTGAATCAAAACATGAGGTAGCGTAGATTGTTGGATGTGGTGAAGTATTATGATTGTGAGATCCTTTACCATCCGGGGAAGGCTAATGTGGTGGCTGATGCGCTCATCCATAAGGCGTCGTAGCTCCGATCAGGGATATGTGTTTGAGGATGATGGTGATTACTCCACTTTCAGAGCAGATCAGAGAGGATCACGTTGAGGCTATGAAGGAAGAGCACCGGAAGAGTGAGCGCATAGTGGGTCAGGTGGATTCCTTCAACTATGATAGCTGGGGGTTGTTGACCCTTCATCGGAGGGTGTGGGTTCCATATTTGGATGGAGTGCGCCAGGTTTTGATGGAGGAAGCGCACAAGTCGGAGTTCTCTATTCATCCTAGAGCGACAAATATGTATAGGGATCTCTGGCTCGACTATTGGTGGCCATGCATGAAGCGAGATGTGGCTTGGTATGTGGAGAGGTCCCTAACTAGCAGGAAAGTCAAGGCCAGGCCTCAACAACCTCACGACAAGTTGCAGCTGTTAGACATTCCCATTTGGAAATGGGAGGAGATTACCATGGATTTCATCACGAAGTTTCCACGAACAGTGCGTGGAGTGGATTCAATATGGGTCATCGTGGATCGATCGACCAAGAGCGCGCATTTCATTCCAATTAAGGAGAGTATCTCGGCAGAAAAGTTAGCCGACATCAACATCAGGGAGGTTGTTGCACGACATGGGGTGTCGGTTTTCGTGGCTTCTCACAGGGATGTCCGGTTTACTTCCAGGTTTTGGAAGAGGTTTCACGAGGAGATGGGTACTCGTTTGCATTTCAACACGACTTTCCACCCGCAGACTGATGGACAGAGTGAACAGACTATCCAGACCTTGAAGGGTATGCTTTGGGCATTTGTATTGGATTTCAGTGGGAGTTGGGATATGTATCCCCCTTTGGAGGAGTTTTCGTATAAAAACAGTTATCACACCAACATTGATCGACCTCCGTTTGAGATGCTCTATGGGAGGAAGTGCAGAACCCTGATATGTTGGGGTGAGGTCAGTCAGCGAGTCATTGGGAGTACTGAGGTGGTACTCAAGACTACCGAGTTGATTCAGCAGGTTCGGGGTAGACTTCAGACAGCTCAAATTCAGCAGAAGAGTTATGCCGACAAGCGCCAATCAGATCTAGAGTTGCAGGTTGGGGATATGGTTCTGCTGAAGGTGTCACCTTATAAAGGTGTCATCCGATTTAGGAAGAGGGGCAAATTGGGACCTAAGTATATCATTCCTTTTCAGGTTTTTAGCCCGAGTGGGCAGGGTTGCTTACTGCTTGGATCGACCCGATGATGTTAGTTAGATCCATAGAACATTTCATATCTCTCACCTTCGAAAATGTTTGGTTGATGATTTCGTGGTGGTTCCATTGGAGGATATTCATATGGATGATCACCTAAATTATATTGAAAGACCGATTGCCATCCTTGACAGGAACAAGAAGGCTCTGCGGAACAATTCAATGGATCTGGTAAAGGTGCAGTGGCAGCACCACAAGGATTTAGAATGGACGTGGGAGCCCGAGATCAAGATGAGGGAGCATTATCCGAAGTTGTTCGCAACGACAAACTTTGAGGACGAAGTCTGATTCAAGTGGGGGAGAATTGTAACATTTGCATTCATGTATTTTCCTTCTTCCCCTTCATTTGAAACTCATTACATTTTATTCCTAGGCCAAGTACTTTGGGCGTGGTGGGTCAAAGTTTGGTCGCGGAGGAAGACCACGTACGCTGGGCGTACGTGGAGTACATAGGGCGTACGGTCAGAAGGGGCAAACCCTACTTTTTAGGCTTTGTGCCCTATTTAAACACCTTAAGTTGCCTTTAGATCTTCTTATTAACAACCTCTACCTCTCCAAACCATAAGAACGAAACCCTAATTTCCATTTGAGTGTTTTGAGCTTAGAAGTGAACTCTAAAGATGTTTTGGTGATTTTGAAGGAAGTAGAACCTTAGGAATTGCATTGGTGTGGCTAGAGCTTATGGATCCAGAATCATCACCAACTTCGAAAGCTTTTGGAGGTATAAAGCTCTTAACTTGATGATTCTTTTGATACATATAGTTAGGTTTTTTTATGCTTTTTATGGTCCTTTAAACCATGCTTGAGAGTATGAGCTACTCCAGAAGCTAGGGATGGTAGATCTTAGCATTTTTGAGGTCCCTTGTTCATAAAAATGCAATATTTGTGTGTTATATTGGACTGTGCATGAGTTAGGGTTCTTATTATGGGTTTTTATTGAGTTTGGGTCCCATTAAGACATGCAAAGGAGTAAAGTTACCAACTTTACATGTTAAGACATCACTTAGGACCAGATCTGAGAATTTGGCATAATGGCTTAACCAATTAAGTACTTAATAGCAAGTTGGTCTTGCTGCGGAGTATATTAGGCGTACCCAACTCATATGCAACGTGTACTGGTCAAAGATGGCGTACGCGGGGCGTAAGTCTGAGTACGTCGAGCGTACTCAACAGCCTTGACTTTTGTTGACTTTTGGGTTTTGGGCCATATTTATACTATTAGGGTTTTAGGCCTTGTTGGGCCACTAGTCTTTATGACTTTGGGCCATTTTTAGGCTTTGGGCCTTCTTGTATTTGGACCCATAATGGGCTTTGGGTGTCATTTTGGAATATAGGCCATATTGGTCTTTTGGAGCCATTGGGTTGGGCCTTATTTTTGCGCCAAGTAAGGAAAGGGTAAACTGGTCTTTCACCCTGGGTATTGGACAAATGATTGGATTCCTAGTTAAGTTTTATGGCCCGATTATTACTTGGGATCTTTATTTGATTGACTAGCACGAGGATTTTCCAGTTCACCAGACCGATCATTTGTTTGACTGTCAGCAAACTGAGGTGATTTTGCTCACTATACTGTAGGACACTAGGATATGTTATGTGCTTGTAGTCTTTGTGACTCATGATGTATGTGTTATATGCATGTGTGCCTATTTTTTATATGTATGTGGGGGTGAAATAGACCCGGTACAGCCTTGTGCTGACATATGCGTTGAAATAGACTCTGGGGTGAAATAGGCCTGGGTGTGAAGCAGACCCGGTACGGCCTTGGTCCGAAACGTGAGTTGAAATAAACTTGGGGGTGAAATAGACCCGGCACAGCCTTGAGCTGGTAGATATGTATGGTATGCAGTATTTTGTGGAACTCACTAAGCTTTGTGCTTACGGTTTTCAATTTATGTTTCAAGTACTTCCAGATCGAAGGGGAAGAGCTTGGGATGATTGCATCGCAGACACACACCATGATGTCCACTTTACTTGACTCTGATGTATATGGGATGTTTGATTACTCTGTTTTCCTTTGTGGATTTATGAACATGTTTGATTGGTGATTTTTTTATTAAAACGAAATTTTTGGTCTTAAATTTTATAACGTTACATATGCTCCCCACAACATGACAAATAGTCGTGAAAAGCAACCAAATGTGCATTGTGCTTTTCAGCTGAACATACTCTTTCCTTAAGTCGCAATTCCTTCATCCAAGAGCTATAACTTTCATATTAGAATCTTTTAAGGATCTTAATAAATAATTTTTCCAACTTTATCCAAATTTGTTTCATCCACAATCTCAAACTCTAATTCCAAAAATTTCTAAAATGGCCACAATCTAGTGTATGGTTCAAATGGAACACATGCACACATAATTTTCTACTATAAAGAGGTCCAGAAACATCCCACAATAAGTCAAGTTCTAGAGTTTCTCCAAAGTACAAGAAAATCAAGTATAGTGGACCAAAAGTGACCAAAACTTAATCCAAACCTAAACCTATGTGATAACCCCTATTTTAGACATATATTTTTGGCATTATCTTTTTATTTTATGCTATGTTTTGATATTTATTAGAACAAAAGGTGCTTAATATACTTTAAATTATTATTTTACAGATATAATATGTTGTTGGAGCAAAAAGGAAGCAAAAAGGCTGAAAAACGGAGCTGGATCTGAAAAGCTAAAAAACAATGAAAAAAGAACAGTGTGTTGCACCCTTCAGAAATTGAGCTTTTATCGAGCATGGGTTCTACGACGCAAATATGGGCATTAACCAGACGCAACTTATGCCTGAAGTCTTGTAACATCCCAAAAATTCAACAAATTTAGAACTTTTCAAAACAACCCCTTTTTTTAATAGAAGTGTTACAAAACCATTGTTTTGAATTCATTATTTAAAATCAGAGTCTTCCAAGATCCAATCACTCATAAAATCAAGGATGTGTACGGTCACACATTCGCCTTGCCACCACCATCTGAAGCACCTGAAACAATAAACTGAAACCGTAAGCACTAAGCTTAGTGAGTTCCCCCATATACCACCACACAACAAATAACAACAACTAGCATGCTCAACACTCATGCATGGCCCAATCAGCCTCGGGCTGGAATACCAGGCATGTCTACGATGGGTTCACTCATCCTCGGGATGGAATACCCTTGTATCCTAATTAGTTTGGCCCAATCAACCATCGGGTTGGAATACCAAACATGTTGGGTCCAACCAACCATCGGGTTGGAATACCCCAGGCCTATTGACTGACGCACAAAGCAGTCCAGTCTCACCACATACCATATCGGGTCCAATCAACCCTAGGGTTGGAATACCCCCAGGCCAAATCAACCATCATGTTGGAATGCCAATCTATAACTTGTCTGATCATCCTCAGTATGGAATACCCTCGGGCCCAATCAACCATCGGGATGGAATGCCAACATATTATGGGTCCAGTCAACCATCGAGTTGGAATACCCTCGGGCCCACTCAACCATCGGGTTGGAATGCCCCTGGTCTGTTAGCTTTTGCACAGAGCAATAAAGCCTCACCCACCAACCAAATATGCATATATAACAAATACTCATATAAACAGTCTACAGACAGTCAAGCAGATCTATATATCACTAAGAATAGCATCATCCTATATTCCAGGATATCGATCTAACAGATCACTACAGCATACCAACATGCAATAACCAAGATAACAATCCAATGAGCCGGCCTTGGTGCCTTCGACCCGAAAGTACAGTAAGAAAAACTCACCTCTCGATATGATCCATAGCTGATGAGGTACTGACTCCGAATCTCAGCTCCAACCAACACCTATCCATCCAAGTGACCACATCCATCAAAATTCCAAAATACCAAAATACCCAAAATACCCTTGAGGTCAAACTTGGTCAAAGTCAACAACCTATGTTGACCCAACACGCCGTGTTTAGCCATCATCCAAAAATTTGGGGAAACCCCAGCCAACACGTCATGTTGGCTTTCAAACACGTCGTGCTTGCCTGAGTTCCAACAGCTTAATACATTAAGCTGCTTTCTTCGACTCCAAGAGCTCTAAAGCTCAGATCTAGATTAAAATGTGATTAAGAAGGATAAAGTTTCCAACTTTGTCCATTGGGACTACCAAAAAGGTCCAAAAACTCAATTCATAAGCTTGATGATACAAGGCTTAACCCAAAACGCACTTAATCCTTAAGGTATGAAGTCCATCCTTTCTAGAAGTGATTTAAACACGTAAACCATACCAAAGGTTGGTGCTTTTTAGACATACATGTCTAATGTATGTATTTAACCCATATTAGGTCAAACTGAGGGTTTATCACCTAACTTCTAAGCATGACATCATAACTCGATTATAGATCAGATCCAAGGTATTACTAGGTCACCTTGACCTGGAGATTCATGAAGTTGCAAACTTTATGATATCTACCCATTCCAACATCCAAGAACAAGAAGAAAAAGGGAAAAAAAATTCAAGATCTAGCAACTTTGAATGATAAAAATCATATCTTGGACACTTACAAAGATCCAGAGGAGTGCCAAACTGAAGGATGTGACTTGCTTGTTGGATATTTACTTCCTTCTTCCACTTTCTTCCTAAAAAAAAACCAAACTAGCTTCAAAATAGAAGGGAAATATGATTAGGGTTTCTCTTAGGGTTTTAGGGACTGATGGGGGCTGAGGCTGAACAAACCCTAGCCTCCACTTTCCTTTAAATAGGAAGCAAAACCCAGAAAATTAGGGCTTCATTCCTAGCCATCAACACGCCGTGTTCCAAGAGGAAACATGTCATGTTGCTCAAAATGAAACTCGCGCCTTCTCATAACTGGACACGCCGTGTTGGTGCCTCCAACACGCCATGTCAAATCCTCAAAAAGGGGGATTTATACCCAAAGTCGCTCCTCAAATTTTCGGGTGTTACAATTCTATAAATAATTGGGAAAATTCACCTTAATGATATATCTTACAATCTAATGCATCTTTGTTGACAATAAACCTCCAGAATGTCGTTTTGAGGGTCCAGAAGGCGGCCATAGGGTCGTTAAGCTGATATGGAGCAAATATCTGAAGGATTCAAGAGCTAATTCATAGCTGAAATCATTTGGGTTGCTAACTGACCACGATTAGTATTTTATTGTTTTTCCTATTGCTTTTACTTTCTGATTTAGAGCTTTAAGCCTTTTTCTTTGTGTTTAAATTAGATGAATCATTGAGATTATGGATTAATTTGCTATTTGTATTATTTATTCTTTTTGAATTTATTTTTTCAAGTTTGATTGAAGATCCATATGTGTCAAATATTGTTACTTTATTGCCTATTGTTGAGTCTATGCGATTAAAAAATCAATATAATTATATTTTCTTGAATCATAGTTCTTTTATTACCGTAAAATAATTATGACTAGTGTTGGATCAAAACCTAAGGTTAGGATAATAAAGCCGTGAACTTTAATGTGTGTGCATGTATTACATGATCATTCTATGCATGATTTAATTTTAATAACCTTTAGCATTAATAAAAATCAAATATTGAATGATATGAACTGAAAAATAAATTTAGGGATAGTTAATAAATAAAGATTAAATTAAAAGTCCTTAGAGTCATTAGTATTAGTTTAAGAACCAAATACACGAATCAATTTAGGAAGAGGTGAATAATAAATTAATAACCATTGCACTTTAGTGATTAACCATGATTTTGAGATGTAATCGAGTTTCTAATCACTTTATCATGTTAGTTTAGTTAGTGATTTATAGCTACTTGAGTTTTATAATCCAAACCCCATTTCTATTGCTTTCATTTATTTAGTATAACCTATAATAAAAAAATTCTAATGTTAATTCACTACCGTTCCCCAAGTGTTCGACACATTTTCTTACCACAAATATAATATTTCACGATTAGGTACATTTTCTAGAGTGTGACAACTATTTGAAACCGAATCGAAATTATAAATTTAAAACTAGTGCATAAAATATGCATCACTGCGCAATCATCTGAATAAAGAAACAAGCTTAGGACTTACAATGCTTGAGAAGGACTAGAAGGTGGAAACTTCAGCTGGAAAAGACTCCTCCAAACACCAAAAGCTTTCCTCTTCGCCAAGGTTCTCTTAAAACACCAAAAATCACACAAGAAGGCGCAAATAGGTTAGGGTTCGCTCTGGAAGGTGGAGGTTGAGAATAAGATGAAACCCTACATTGTTCATATAACACTTAAGGTGTGTTGAGACCTATGTGGCATCTCCACACCACGAATTAAAACTAATGCGCTGTGACCAATGTTTTTAACGAAAAACCTAATTTCTTATTTTTCCTCAATTTAATAATGACAATTTTGGAAACTGGCATTACAATTCTACCCCACTTATCTAGATTTCGTCCTCGAAATCCACACCAACTCAGGACAATTTCCACCTAACTTCTCTTTGGTTTTTCCAAACCTACTTGTAATTTCGCCGGAGTTACCACCACACCTCAACTTATCCAATCACCTTCACTCAACAACCCAATCTACTAAAACTCTAAGAACAACAACCATAACTTAAGTCCTTGTGAAACTTCCCATAACCGAGAACTCATTGGTCTAAATCCTCTAAAACTAGCATGTTATGGTTGACGATCACCTACCTAACACAATGCCAACTGGCTTCTCCAACGAGGAATACTCCCGACTCACTAAGATGTGAGTATTCCCCCGACCAATCCATCCATAACAACTTAGATGGTTTCACATTCTGAATGCATGGTAAAAAGGTTTCTGATGCTCATTTTTATTTCTCGACCAGCCAACATGGTTCTACATACACATCACATCATTCATGTAAATGCCAGAGATCAACTATGTCCCTATATACATATTATATGGTCCAACCATAGTGTAACGCCCGCATATTCGAGTTTGACATTTAAGATATAATAGATAATCTTAACTAAAGATGTAGTAGTCGTAATGACTATCTCATAGATATAATGGGCACTTAAATCCATCTTCGTATCAAGAAATTATGCTTCTTTGAAGTTTCGGGAACAAACTAACACGACTATTTGTTTCATAAAAAGTGAATCGAAGTTATGTTGCTTATTAGTCTAAGTAAGCTAAACGAAAGTCGTAGTAATCGTAAAAGCGAGAGTGTGCATATAGAGAATGTCAAATATAACTTCATATGAGGAATTTATCATTTCTTGAAGTTTCAGTATAGCAGTGTGCGACACGGAAATCGAAATTTAAATTGGTTGAGTGTTAGCCAAAACAATGTAAACGAGAGTTAAAGATCTCATAAATATGAACCCGTTGATATAAAGACAGTCGAGAATGGATGTCATATTGTGACAACTATTCTGTACAACCATTCGATTCAATAGAAGTCAGAACAGTTTCTACTAACTTTCAAGCTTTTTGGAAAAAGTTTGAGTGTTTTAAAGTTAGTACTTCAGGAGATATCAGGAGAGAGGATGCCCTAGGGTTTATTGTGTAGCAATAATGTCCCAAAACTACAAGAGTTTGGAGTTTACGGCCTAAACAAGGTGTTTACGGCCGTAAACCCCAAGGGTATAAATATGGCACTTAGCCATTTTTTACACTTTTTTCACAATTTCAAAGCTAGAACTTAAATCCTCTCAAGTATCATCCGATTTTTCTTCTTGATCTTCAACTTTGTAAGTGTTTCTATCCCTAAAAAGTTGATATCTTACTTAATCTAGTGATCTTACATGATTCCATCCATGAAATCATTCCAAAAGTGTAGATCTTTAAGTTTCACCAAGAACACACACTAGTGTTCTTGGACTTTTAGCACCTTTCAAGCTTCTCTATTGTAAGTACTCTTACCCTAGTGTGTTATAAGGCTAGTTACACTTCTTAATCACCTAGAAAACACATGGAATCAAAGGATCAAAGGTGTTTACGGTCTAAGAACACCTTGGACCGTAAACCCTAACAAAGGGGCCAAAGTGGCCCTAGTCCCTTACCAAGTCTTGGAAAGTAGCCTAGACCCCTTCCTTGATGTGCTTAGTACTTGAAAACATCAAAAGACCATAAACCATTTGGGTTTACGGCCGTAAACCCAAGGAGAAGTGGTCCAAGGACCGTAAACTCCCTAAAGGAGTGAAATGGTGCCCTAATCTCTTCCTAAGGCTTAAACATGAAGTAGGAATGCTTCTTATGATCTTAATGGCTTCAAAACACAAAATGGTCGAGTACCATGAGTTTACGGCCGTAAACTCATGGGTTTACGACCGTAAACTCAATGAGTTATGGGTTTACGACTGTAAACTCAATAAGAGTTGGTCACAAAACCGTAAACTCCAAAGGAGTTTACCCTTGAACCCTAAGCTCAGTTACAAGGTCCTACCACCCTTAGATGCAATCCTTAGGACTTATAGCACTTAAATCAAGTGTTTTACATGTCTTAGGATGTCTTAAATTTGGTTAATTAGTTGTTTTATGACTAATTGGATACATATATGTGTGATTATATGTTAACTAGGATCTTTGTGTGTGTACAAGTCTTCACTTGACACCTAGCATCCTAACCATTCCGTTCATCCAAACCACTCATTACAGGTGAGTTCATACCCCCTTAATCAATCTTTTAAATGATTTTAAATGCTTTCATGGGGGGGGGGGGGGGAATACAAGTAGAAAACAGGAAGTTATAGAATCAATCACATGTGATTTATAACTGTGTTTTCAAACAACTGATTTCACATACTTCAAAATGTGATAAACACAATGCTTTCCAGTTATTTTTACTTTGTTACCAACAAATTACTTTTGAATTATTTTATAAACGGACATCAAATCATTATTATTTATTGTTCAAAACTCTTAAATGTTTTACAAAACCTCTTTCAATTTACTGTTAAAAACCATATCTATACACTTATGTTTCATGTATATATGTATTGATATGAGAGCTTTCATTCTTTATTCAGTTCCAACACTCTTGTGTAGCAAGGGTGTATAAACCTACTTGGACATTCAATTTACATTCCAGTAAACTATTATAGGTATAGTTTAGGGGATACAAATTATTATTCCTATTACAAGGAATTACACAAGAGTTAGTTCATTCATGAGTCTATACTAATCTATGAAGAGATACTCTTACTTATTATATGGAGAGAAATACTATATACTATATAGAGAGAGATACGATATATATATACATTACGAGACTGACCATCCTACACCTGGCTGCTAGCTACAGCGGGACCTGTTCATCGACGAATGTTCTCGGTTGTACTGTTCGGCGAGTTTCCACGCCGTAATTATCCTAATGCAAAAGGATACGATTTCAATGATTATATAATTTCCCTTTTACTTTTATTTTGTGACACATTCACATAAACGATGAGGTAGACTATATATTTATAATAATAGTCACACATGGGAAAAACTTTCATTGATACAGAAATGTAAACTTCAAAGCATTCGGGTCTTGGTAGAAGACTACTTTTTATACTAGTAGGAAATATGGGATTTTCTAGGGTTTTCACACTTATACTAAATGTTTTATTAAACATTTACAAGTCTTTCATAACAGCTTTTCAACTCAATGACACCATAATACTTATGAATTCACCAGCTTTATGCTGATCTACACTTTCAAAATAACTTGTATTCTCAGGTCACCAGTAGACAGGTACGATGACCAGGTTTTGAGAAGACGGAGCACAGACAAGACTCGTATTTTATTTTGATTACATATTTTGGTGTCTTATTACTATGAAAGAACACTCATGTATTAAAACTTTACTTTTAATGCAATGGATGATGTTGATGCTTGTTTACTACTTTGCACTGTTATGATACTTTACATGATGTCCTCCACCCCCGAACGCTTCCGCCGTTCCGGTTTTGGGGTGTGACAGATTCGTATCAATCTTTTAAATGATTTTAAATGCTTTCATGGGGGGGGGGGGGAATACAAGTAGAAAACAGGAAGTTATAGAATCAATCACATGTGATTTATAACTGTGTTTTCAAACAACTGATTTCACATACTTCAAAATGTGATAAACACAATGCTTTCCAGTTATTTTTACTTTGTTATCAACAAATTACTTTTGAATTATTTTATAAACTGACATCAAGTCATTATTATTTATTATTCAAAACTCTTAAATGTTTTACAAAACCTCTTTCAATTTACTGTTAAAAACCATATCTATACACTTATGTTTCATGTATATATGTATTGATATGAGAGCTTTCATTCTTTATTCAGTTCCAACACTCTTGTGTAGCAAGGGTGTATAAACCTACTTGGACATTCAATTTACATTCCAGTAAACTATTATAGGTATAGTTTAGGGGATACAAATTATTATTCCTATTACAAGGAATTACACCAGAGTCAGTTCATTCATGAGTCTATACTAATCTATGAAGAGATACTCTTACTTATTATACGGAGAGAAATACTATATACTATAAAGAGAGAGATACGATATATATATACATTACGAGACTGACCATCCTACACCTGGCTGCTAGCTACAGCGGGACCTGTTCATCGACGGATGTTCTCGGTTGTACTGTTCGACGAGTTTCCACGCCGTGATTATCCTAATGCAAAAGGATACGATTTCAATGATTATATAATTTCCCTTTTACTTTTATTTTGTGACACATTCACATAAACGATGCGTTAGACTATATATTTATAATAATAGTCACACATGGGAAAAACTTTCATTGATACAGAAATGTAAACTTCAAAGCATTCGGGTCTTGGTAGAAGACTACTTTTTATACTAGTAGGAAATATGGGATTTTCTAGGGTTTTCACACTTATACTAAATGTTTTATTAAACATTTACAAGTCTTTCATAACAGCTTTTCAAATCAATGACACCATAATACTTATGAATTCACCAGCTTTATGCTGATCTACACTTTCAAAATAACTTGTATTCTCAGGTCACCAGTAGACAGGTACGATGACCAGGTTTTTAGAAGACGGAGCACAGACAAGACTCGTCTTTTATTTTGATTACATATTTTGGTGTCTTATTACTATGAAAGAACACTCATGTATTAAAACTTTACTTTTAATGCAATGGATGATGTTGTTGCTTGTTTACTACTTTGCACTGTTATAATACTTTACATGATGTCCTCCACCCCCGAACGTTTCCGCCGTTCCGGTTTTGGGGTGTGACAGATTGGTATCAATCTTTTAAATGATTTTAAATGCTTTCATGGGGGAGGGGGGGAATACAAGTAGAAAACAGGAAGTTATAGAATCAATCACATGTGATTTATAACTGTGTTTTCAAACAACTGATTTCACATACTTCAAAATGTGATAAACACAATGCTTTCCAGTTATTTTTACTTTGTTATCAACAAATTACTTTTGAATTATTTTATAAACTGACATCAAGTCATTATTATTTATTGTTCAAAACTCTTAAATGTTTTACAAAACCTCTTTCAATTTACTGTTAAAAACCATATCTATACACTTATGTTTCATGTATATATGTATTGATATGAGAGCTTTCATTCTTTATTCAGTTCCAACACTCTTGTGTAGCAAGGGTGTATAAACCTACTTGGACATTCAATTTACATTCCATTAAACTATTATAGGTATAGTTTAGGGGATACAAATTATTATTCCTATTACAAGGAACTACACCAGAGTCAGTTCATTCATGAGTCTATACTAATCTATGAAGAGATACTCTTACTTATTATACGGAGAGAAATACTATATACTATATAGAGAAATATACGATATATATATACATTACGGGAATGTCCATCCTGCACCTGGCTGCTAGCTACAGCGGGACCTGTTCATCGACGGATGTTCTCGGTTGTACTGTTCGGCGAGTTTCCACGCCGTGATTATCCTAATGCAAAAGGATACGATTCCAATGATTATATAATTTCCCTTTTACTTTTATTTTGTGACACATTCACATAAACGACGAGGTAGACTATATATTTATAATAATAGTCACACATGGGAAAAACTTTCATTGATACAGAAATGTAAACTTCAAAGCATTCGGGTCTTGGTAGAAGACTACTTTTTATACTAGTAGGAAATATGGGATTTTCTAGGGTTTTCACACTTATACTAAATGTTTTATTAAACATTTACAAGTCTTTCATAACAGCTTTTCAAATCAATGACACCATAATACTTATGAATTCACGAGCTTTATGCTGATCTACACTTTCAAAATAACTTGTATTCTCAGGTCACCAGTAGACAGGTACGATGACCAGGTTTTTAGAAGACGGAGCACAGACAAGACTCGTCTTTTATTTTGATTACATATTTTGGTGTCTTATTACTATGAAAGAACACTCATGTATTAAAACTTTACTTTTAATGCAATGGATGATGTTGTTGCTTGTTTACTACTTTGCACTGTTCTGATACTTTACATGATGTCCTCCACCCCCGAACGTTTCCGCCGTCCCGGTTTTGGGGTGTGACAGATTGGTATCAATCTTTTAAATGATTTTAAATGCTTTCATTGGGGGGGGGGGGGGGAATACAAGTAGAAAACAGGAAGTTATAGAATCAATCACATGTGATTTATAACTGTGTTTTCAAACAACTGATTTCACATACTTCAAAATGTGATAAACACAATGCTTTCCAGTTATTTTTACTTTGTTATCAACAAATTACTTTTGAATTATTTTATAAACTGACATCAAGTCATTATTATTTATTGTTCAAAACTCTTAAATGTTTTACAAAACCTCTTTCAATTTACTGTTAAAAACCATATCTATACACTTATGTTTCATGTATATATGTATTGATATGAGAGCTTTCATTCTTTATTCAGTTCCAACACTCTTGTGTAGCAAGGGTGTATAAACCTACTTGGACATTCAATTTACATTCCAGTAAACTATTATAGGTATAGTTTAGGGGATACAAATTATTATTCCTATTACAAGGAATTACTCCAGAGTCAGTTCATTCATGAGTCTATACTAATCTATGAAGAGCTACTCTTACTTATTATACGGAGAGAAATACTATATACTATAAAGAGAGAGATACTATATATATATACATTACGGGACTGACCATCCTGCACCTGGCTGCTAGCTACAGCGGGACCTGTTCATCGACGGATGTTCTCGGTTGTACTGTTCGACGAGTTTCCACGCCGTGATTATCCTAATGCAAAAGGATACGATTTCAATGATTATATAATTTCCCTTTTACTTTTATTTTGTGACACATTCACATAAACGACGAGGTAGACTATATATTTATAATAATAGTCACACATGGGAAAAACTTTCATTGATACAGAAATGTAAACTTCAAAGCATTCGGGTCTTGGTAGAAGACTACTTTTTATACTAGTAGGAAATATGGGATTTTCTAGGGTTTTCACACTTATACTAAATGTTTTATTAAACATTTACAAGTCTTTCATAACAACTTTTCAAATCAATGACACCATAATACTTATGAATTCACCAGCTTTATGCTGATCTACACTTTCAAAATAACTTGTATTCTCAGGTCACCAGTAGACAGGTACGATGACCAGGTTTTGAGAAGACGGAGCACAGACAAGACTCGTCTTTTATTTTGATTACATATTTTGGTGTCTTATTACTATGAAAGAACACTCATGTATTAAAACTTTACTTTTAATGCAATGGATGATGTTGTTGCTTGTTTACTACTTTGCACTGTTATGATACTTTACATGATGTCCTCCACCCCCGAACGTTTCCGCCGTTCCGGTTTTGGGGTGTGACAGATTGGTATCAATCTTTTAAATGATTTTAAATGCTTTCATTGGGGGGGGGGGGGGAGGAATACAAGTAGAAAACAGGAAGTTATAGAATCAATCACATGTGATTTATAACTGTGTTTTCAAACAACTGATTTCACATACTTCAAAATGTGATAAACACAATGCTTTCCAGTTATTTTTACTTTGTTATCAACAAATTACTTTTGAATTATTTTATAAACTGACATCAAGTCATTATTATTTATTGTTCAAAACTCTTAAATGTTTTACAAAACCTCTTTCAATTTACTATTAAAAACCATATCTATACACTTATGTTTCATGTATATATGTATTGATATGAGAGCTTTCATTCTTTATTCAGTTCCAACACTCTTGTGTAGCAAGGGTGTATAAACCTACTTGGACATTCAATTTACATTCCAGTAAACTATTATAGGTATAGTTTAGGGGATACAAATTATTATTCCTATTACAAGGAATTACTCCAGAGTCAGTTCATTCATGAGTCTATACTAATCTATGAAGAGATACTCTTACTTATTATACGGAGAGAAATACTATATACTATACAGAGAGAGATACGATATATATATACATTACGGGACTGACCATCCTGCACCTGGCTGCTAGCTACAGCGGGACCTGTTCATCGACGGATGTTCTCGGTTGTACTGTTCGACGAGTTTCCACGCCGTGATTATCCTAATGCAAAAGGATACGATTTCAATGATTATATAATTTCCCTTTTACTTTTATTTTGTGACACGTTCACATAAACGACGAGGTAGACTATATATTTATAATAATAGTCACACATGGGAAAAACTTTCATTGATACAGAAATGTAAACTTCAAAGCATTCGGGTCTTGGTAGAAGACTACTTTTTATACTAGTAGGAAATATGGGATTTTCTAGGGTTTTCACACTTATACTAAATGTTTTATTAAACATTTACAAGTCTTTCATAACAGCTTTTCAAATCAATGACACCATAATACTTATGAATTCACCAGCTTTATGCTGATCTACACTTTCAAAATAACTTGTATTCTCAGGTCACCAGTAGACAGGTACGATGACCAGGTTTTGAGAAGACGGAGCACAGACAAGACTCGTCTTTTATTTTGATTACATATTTTGGTGTCTTATTACTATGAAATAACACTCATGTATTAAAACTTTACTTTTAATGCAATGGATGATGTTGTTGCTTGTTTACTACTTTGCACTATTATGATACTTTACATGATGTGCTCCACCCCCGAACGTTTCCGCCGTTCCGGTTTTGGGGTGTGACAGATTGGTATCAATCTTTTAAATGATTTTAAATGCTTTCATTGGGGGGGGGGGTACAAGTAGAAAACAGGAAGTTATAGAATCAATCACATGTGATTTATAACTGTGTTTTCAAACAACTGATTTCACATACTTCAAAATGTGATAAACACAATGCTTTCCAGTTATTTTTACTTTGTTATCAACAAATTACTTTTGAATTATTTTATAAACTGACATCAAGTCATTATTATTTATTGTTCAAAACTCTTAAATGTTTTACAAAACCTCTTTCAATTTACTGTTAAAAACCATATCTACACACTTATGTTTCATGTATATATGTATTGATATGAGAGCTTTCATTCTTTATTCAGTTCCAACACTCTTGTGTAGCAAGGGTGTATAAACCTACTTGGACATTCAATTTACATTCCATTAAACTATTATAGGTATAGTTTAGGGGATACAAATTATTATTCCTATTACAAGGAATTACACCAGAGTTAGTTCATTCATGAGTCTATACTAATCTATGAAGAGATACTCTTACTTATTATACGGAGAGAAATACTATATACTACACAGAGAGAGATACGATATATATATACATTACGGGACTGACCATCCTGCATCTGGCTGCTAGCTACAGCGGGACCTGTTCATCGACGGATGTTCTCGGTTGTACTGTTCGGCGAGTTTCCACGCCGTGATTATCCTAATGCAAAAGGATACGATTTCAATGATTATATAATTTCCCTTTTACTTTTATTTTGTGACACATTCACATAAACGATGAGGTAGACTATATATTTATAATAATAGTCACACATGGGAAAAACTTTCATTGATACAGAAATGTAAACTTCAAAGCATTCGGGTCTTGGTAGAAGACTACTTTTTATACTAGTAGGAAATATGGGATTTTCTAGGGTTTTCACACTTATACTAAATGTTTTATTAAACATTTACAAGTCTTTCATAACAGCTTTTCAAATCAATGACACCATAATACTTATGAATTCACCAGCTTTATGATGATCTACACTTTCAAAATAACTTGTATTCTCAGGTCACCAGTAGACAGGTACGATGACCAGGTTTTTAGAAGACGGAGCACAGACAAGACTCGTCTTTTATTTTGATTACATATTTTTGTGTCTTATTACTATGAAAGAACACTCATGTATTAAAACTTTACTTTTAATGCAATGGATGATGTTGTTGCTTGTTTACTACTTTGCACTGTTATGATACTTTACATGATGTCCTCCACCCCCGAACGTTTCCGCCGTTCCGGTTTTGGGGTGTGACAGATTGGTATCAATCTTTTAAATGATTTTAAATGCTTTCATGGGGGGGAGGGGGGGGAATACAAGTAGAAAACAGGAAGTTATAGAATCAATCACATGTGATTTATAACTGTGTTTTCAAACAACTGATTTCACATACTTCAAAATGTGATAAACACAATGCTTTCTAGTTATTTTTACTTTGTTATCAACAAATTACTTTTGAATTATTTTATAAACTGACATCAAGTCATTATTATTTATTGTTCAAAACTCTTAAATGTTTTATAAAACCTCTTTCAATTTACTGTTAAAAACCATATCTATACACTTATGTTTCATGTATATATGTATTGATATGAGAGCTTTCATTCTTTATTCAGTTCCAACACTCTTGTGTAGCAAGGGTGTATAAACCTACTTGGACATTCAATTTACATTCCATTAACTATTATAGGTATAGTTTAGGGGATACAAATTATTATTCCTATTATAAGGAATTACACCAGAGTCAGTTCATTCATGAGTCTATACTAATCTATGAAGAGATACTCTTACTTATTATACGGAGAGAAATACTATATACTATACAGAGAGAGATACGATATATATATACATTACGGGACTGACCATCCTACACCTGGCTGCTAGCTACAGCGGGACCTGTTCATCGACGGATGTTCTCGGTTGTACTGTTCGGCGAGTTTCCACGCCGTGATTATCCTAATGCAAAAGGATACGATTTCAATGATTATATAATTTCCCTTTTACTTTTATTTTGTGACACATTCACATAAACGACGAGGTAGACTATATATTTATAATAATAGTCACACATGGGAAAAACTTTCATTGATACAGAAATGTAAACTTCAAAGCATTCGGGTCTTGGTAGAAGACTACTTTTTATACTAGTAGGAAATATGGGATTTTCTAGGGTTTTCACACTTATACTAAATGTTTTATTAAACATTTACAAGTCTTTCATAACAGCTTTTCAAATCAATGACACCATAATACTTATGAATTCACCAGCTTTATGCTGATCTACACTTTCAAAATAACTTGTATTCTCAGGTCACCAGTAGACAGGTACGATGACCAGGTTTTTAGAAGACGGAGCACAGACAAGACTCGTCTTTTATTTTGATTACATATTTTGTTGTCTTATTACTATGAAAGAACACTCATGTATTAAAACTTTACTTTTAATGCAATGGATGATGTTGTTGCTTGTCTACTACTTTGCACTGTTATGATACTTTACATGATGTCCTCCACCCCCGAACGTTTCCGCCGTTCCGGTTTTGGGGTGTGACAGATTGGTATCAATCTTTTAAATGATTTTAAATGCTTTCATGGGGGGGGGATACAAGTAGAAAACAGGAAGTTATAGAATCAATCACATGTGATTTATAACTGTGTTTTCAAACAACTGATTTCACATACTTCAAAATGTGATAAACACAATGCTTTCCAGTTATTTTTACTTTGTTATCAACAAATTACTTTTGAATTATTTTATAAACTGACATCAAGTCATTATTATTTATTGTTCAAAACTCTTAAATGTTTTACAAAACCTCTTTCAATTTACTGTTAAAAACCATATCTATACACTTATGTTTCATGTATATATGTATTGATATGAGAGCTTTCATTCTTTATTCAGTTCCAACACTCTTGTGTAGCAAGGGTGTATAAACCTACTTGGACATTCAATTTACATTCCATTAACTATTATAGGTATAGTTTAGGGGATACAAATTATTATTCCTATTACAAGGAATTACACCAGAGTCAGTTCATTCATGAGTCTATACTAATCTATGAAGAGATACTCTTACTTATTATACGGAGAGAAATACTATATACTATACAGAAAGAGATACGATATATATATATACATTACGGGACTGACCATCCTACACCTGGCTGCTAGCTACGGCGGGACCTGTTCATCGACGGATGTTCTCGGTTGTACTGTTCGGCGAGTTTCCACGCCGTGATTATCCTAATGCAAAAGGATACGATTTCAATGATTATATAATTTCCCTTTTACTTTTATTTTGTGACACATTCACATAAACGACGAGGTAGACTATATATTTATAATAATAGTCACACATGGGAAAAACTTTCATTGATACAGAAATGTAAACTTCAAAGCATTCGGGTCTTGGTAGAAGACTACTTTTTATACTAGTAGGAAATATGGGATTTTCTAGGGTTTTCACACTTATACTAAATGTTTTATTAAACATTTACAAGTCTTTCATAACAGCTTTTCAAATCAATGACACCATAAAACTTATGAATTCACCAGCTTTATGCTGATCTACACTTTCAAAATAACTTGTATTCTCAGGTCACCAGTAGACATGTACGATGACCAGGTTTTTAGAAGACGGAGCACAGACAAGACTCGTCTTTTATTTTGATTACATATTTTGTTGTCTTATTACTATGAAAGAACACTCATGTATTAAAACTTTACTTTTAATGCAATGGATGATGTTGTTGCTTGTCTACTACTTTGCACTGTTATGATACTTTACATGATGTCCTCCACCCCCGAACGTTTCCGCCGTTCCGGTTTTGGGGTGTGACAGATTGGTATCAATCTTTTAAATGATTTTAAATGCTTTCATGGGGGGGGGGGGGGGAATACAAGTAGAAAACAGGAAGTTATAGAATCAATCACATGTGATTTATAACTGTGTTTTCAAACAACTGATTTCACATACTTCAAAATGTGATAAACACAATGCTTTCCAGTTATTTTCACTTTGTTATCAACAAATTACTTTTGAATTATTTTATAAACTGACATCAAGTCATTATTATTTATTGTTCAAAACTCTTAAATGTTTTACAAAACCTCTTTCAATTTACTGTTAAAAACCATATCTATACACTTATGTTTCATGTATATATGTATTGATATGAGAGCTTTCATTCTTTATTCAGTTCCAACACTCTTGTGTAGCAAGGGTGTATAAACCTACTTGGACATTCAATTTACATTCCATTAAACTATTATAGGTATAGTTTAGGGGATACAAATTATTATTCCTATTACAAGGAATTACTCCAGAGTCAGTTCATTCATGAGTCTATACTAATCTATGAAGAGATACTCTTACTTATTATACGGAGAGAAATACTATATACTATACAGAGAGAGATACGATATATATATACATTACGGGACTGACCATCCTACACCTGGCTGCTAGCTACAGCGGGACCTGTTCATCGACGGATGTTCTCGGTTGTACTGTTCGGCGAGTTTCCACGCCGTGATTATCCTAATGCAAAAGGATACGATTTCAATGATTATATAATTTCCCTTTTACTTTTATTTTGTGACACATTCACATAAACGACGAGGTAGACTATATATTTATAATAATAGTCACACATGGGAAAAACTTTCATTGATACAGAAATGTAAACTTCAAAGCATTCGGGTCTTGGTAGAAGACTACTTTTTATACTAGTAGGAAATATGGGATTTTCTAGGGTTTTCACACTTATACTAAATGTTTTATTAAACATTTACAAGTCTTTCATAACAGCTTTTCAAATCAATGACACCATAATACTTATGAATTCACCAGCTTTATGCTGATCTACACTTTCAAAATAACTTGTATTCTCAGGTCACCAGTAGACAGGTACGATGACCAGGTTTTTAGAAGACGGAGCACAGACAAGACTCGTCTTTTATTTTGATTACATATTTTGCTGTCTTATTACTATGAAAGAACACTCATGTATTAAAACTTTACTTTTAATGCAATGGATGATGTTGTTGCTTGTTTACTACTTTGCATTGTTATGATACTTTACATGATGTCCTCCACCCCCGAACGTTTCCGCTGTTCCGGTTTTGGGGTGTGACACATATAAAAGAGTTATGATTTTTATATGGACTTACATTATAAGCCTATTAAAAATATAACTTTAAAAATAAAATGAGAATTAGCCGACGGAGTCTAAACGAAAGTTGTAGTACTCTTCAATAGCTACGCGAAAGAACATCAAAAATTGAGCTCGTATGAGAAAGATATGATTTTATGAAGTTTTTCGTAAAGCGCCCCGCACAGGGTAGGTTGCGTGGCGCTCAAGGCTTCTAGAAGGGGCAGTGTGGACCAGTCAGATTTTGACACATGGAAGAAGACAGGAGGAGCGCCGCCGCCTTAAGGGCACAATACTCCTTGCCCAAATTCCTCTATAAATGGCAGTTGCAGACCCATTCCACTCCTCACACCTTTAACAATCTCTCTCTACAATTCTCTGGAAATTTAGCTTAATTTCCCCTAGATTTTAGAAGTTTTTAGTGAAGCCCTGAGTCGTCAAAGAGATAGAAGTGTTCAGTCGGAGTTTTGCCTGCAAACTTTTCGGACTTTTGTCAAAATCTATGTAAGTTAACCTGCACTTACTACGCTTTAAGTGTAACTTATATTTATATTCATAGTCGTTATTATGAATCTATAAATAAGATTTATCAGTGATTCCATGTCATAATACTGATTGATCTACTTACGGGGGTGATGTCTAGGCTAGATTTAGTGAAGTGTTTAAAGTGGGATTTCTAAACAGTATACTCTTTATACTACCGGACCTTACCTCTGATATGATCTTACCTAGTTTCTCCTTATCAGCTATAGATCAGTATTCATTGGGATTATTGATGAATCTGGACTATCGCTATTATAGTCGCAAGAAATATAAAGAATAAGACTTCGAGATAATCATACTTATGTCACATCAAACTAAAAGCTAAGGTGTTAGGCAAAGCTCTGGCCAAATCATAAGTCATCCACTTTTAATGAGTGCATAGTTACTTTCAGCTTACACATAGATATGAAGTATTTAGATAATTAAATGTTATTTGTGCTTATATGTTGTGCTTAAGATGTTCCTTGTTAAATGAAATAATATAAGATGATTTTTATATGATTAAACCGTATATGTATTTTCATACTTATAATACACTGGGTAGTGAAGGGTTACGAGAGATTAAAATGATGATAAGATGCCATGACTTTTATAGTACGATGAGAGATGAAAATGATAATAATAGGCCACAAATTTAATAGTACTATTTTATTAACAATGTATTCATCTAATAGAGTATAGATGATGACCACAGACTATTCTAGACAGTCCAGTAGAACATAGGCAGGCTCACAACCCGTAGGTGATGAACTACGTGTTTATACGATGTACTCTCTTCCTTACTGACATGTATTGTGGAGGAATCCCCAAATCAGTACTCTCTATTTGATGTTCCCGATGATCCTTAGGATAGATCCTTAGAGATAAATATATAAGAAAATGTGGATGGATAATCGAGTTAAATGTTTGATGTGAAATATATAATTAAACAAATAATTATATTATTGTGGGTTGAAAACCCTATGTATTCACCAGGCTTCCCAGCCTAACCACTGTTGGGCACAAAGTTCTCCATTAGATGAGTAGTGAAGGCTTCGCTTGAGAAGACCCACTTGCATATGGGATTGGATCCTTGTGAATTAAGAGAGAGAGAGAGAGAGAGAGAGAGAAAGAGAGAGAGAGAAAGACTGATTAGCACCTCTATATATAGTGGGTTTCATACCACTAGTAGAGTATGCTTGAGAGATGTAACATTGAGAGTATTAGTGTGAGCTATTTATTTGTCTAGATCTAGATTATACTTTTTTGTAACACCTTTCATGATCGAATACATCTCTTATACACCCAAATCACCATGTTCATTGTGTTCTTACAATTCCGCATGTCAAATCAAATGCTCATAATTCAATACTCAATTTCTTTGTATCGTAGGTAGCAATGCAAAGGTACATGGATAGTGATGTTTGGATATGATGAGAGATTCGATGGGATGTAGGCCATTAGTATGATAAGATGTTGTAAGGCTTGTAATGACTATGTTTATGCTTATGTTTCTTGTATCAGTTATGACATCCCAAGTTTTTAATAATCAATAAAAAACGTTTCTTCAAAAATACTTTTTATAGGAAAAATTCCGGATTTATAAAAAATACTCTGTTTTAATAAGCATAAAGAAAAGGTTTTTTCGGACCGTGAAAATGGGGATATCACAATTGGTATTAGAGCATTAGTTTAAGCGAACTAGGAATTTTGGAAAATTCTATACTTAAAATTAGAATGTTAAGCGATGATCGTGAGGTGTGTGTCTATTTTATTTTAGGTTGCATACCTTAATTGATACAAGCACTAGCTTACTTTAGGATAGAATGCCTAATTTGTTGTTATGTGCTAAATGAATTACATTACAACATGCCTTAGATTGCCAACCTAGATTGCTATTACTTGAGTGGATCTAAGGTCTATTGCCGACCTTGATTTAGGAAAATTTATGTGTTCAGGATTCTAAACATATAATTAATGTATTAGAACTGCCAGATAACTTTTCGGGATGATAAGGAGGATTATGCGTTTAAACATAACTAAAACCTTCCTTATCATAATATACTCACGTTCTGGTACACTGAACAATTGTTCTTGTACAGAACAACATGGTGAGAACTTATAGCGGACTGGGAAATGGTAACGGGAATCAGTAGCCTAAACCACGACGTGTGATTAAGCATGCACCAGAAGTTGTGTCGGCAGCTGAACCAATCACGATGGTCAGGGTTCAAGCTATGATTTCGTCAATACTAGCTAAGAAAATGGAGGAGACCAGACAACTGCTCCAAGGGAATAGGAGAGAAGTCATCGCATTGGTTGTTGAACCGATGCTAAATGAAGGTCATTCATAAGAGGGAAGCTACAACAGGACTGTAGACCAAGCTGAACCATGAAGGGTTTGGAGGAATAACGTCGACAAAGGAATTTAAAGAAATGGAAGCAAGTACAAGGACTTCATGATGGGTTTTGAGCATAACAAACAATCCTATGTGTGCATGCAACCCTAAATAAGATCTATTTTTCTCTAATTGAACATACAATAAGAACAACAATGTATAAACCCTAGATCTCTAGTAAATAATCGAAAATTACACAATAAGGGTTATGATACATACCTTTGATTGTTATGTAGTAATAACAATCCAAAACATTGAATATGTTGAAGCTTGAGAGCAAGTGTCACAAGTGCAACACCTCTAATGAATCACAAAGACACTTAGCAAGAGAATGAGATATGACAGAGGAGGAGGGAGCTTCAAATTCCGGCCAGTCTTCTTAGGATTTCAGGTGGCTGAAAATACCAAAGGGAAGGCTACTTATATAGTGAGGTAACTTAAAGCCAAAGCTAGGGTTTTATGAGGAAACCCTAATTCCTAAACTTAAGGACCAAGCAGCCCACAACCTTCCATCCAATAGCCCTTGGACGAAAATTCTAGGGCCTTCCTAGAAGATTTCGTCGAAGCCTATTTAGGGAGGTTCTAGAGATTCTTTCCTCAACTATAAATAAATTTCCAAACAACCCCTACACATTTAATTAATTTAATTAATCCCAAAATTAATTCCAATTAATTTCTGATTAATCAAATAATAAATTCTTCATCTCAATAAGTCATCCTGTCTAGTTGCTAGTATGAAGGCAACCCAAAAGGACTATGCTACTATCAATTCAAGTATATACCAATTATAGTTATAGGCTTAGACACCTAATCCAACAGTCTCCCACTTGGATAAGTCTAATAACTATAGTTGTTAGTATAACTTCAAAAACTGATTAGCAAATTGTAGCTCTCAAAGCCACTGACGAACTCTGACCTAGTCAGATATGTGTCCTAAGATAAGTGATCATATAATCCTCTGTTATGCAATATATCATGTGGAAAAATGACATTAAACAGAATCAATCTGATTTTCCAATTCTTTGTTTCCCGATTTTCGATTTGTAATGACAACGAACTATAATTGAACACATCAATTCAGTCCTGGCCGGGCCCGACACATAAGTCAACACTAAATCATCGAGGGGCCCAAGATATCGCTTTTCCTGTTAGGGTAAAAGGAACAGATAAACTTTGACTTATATGCTTGTACTATTTACTCACCAAATTACACACAACAATACGTTTTATAACATCAAGTTACTGATGCGTTTGCGTATTATCAATGCACAACTGATTTGTAAACAACAACTCATATATCTCCGTTTAAAGATTATAAGATATTATCGTCTCAGAATTACTCGTGATAAATTCCATGAAGTAATTCCCTAAGCATGGGTTAATCGAATACTTAAATTCTCCATTTCAAAGTACTCATGAATGTTGCAGCAAACCATTTCTATATCTAAACCCTTAGACAATCTACAACCCAATTCATGACGGTCTTAATTCACTACTTACTTCCAAAAGTACGAACGACTGTGGATGTTTGAATAATCCAATTATTCGGGAAGTAAAACATGCAAAATGAAACACAATAATAAACAATTAACAAAACATAGTAAACAATAATCATAAATAAATCTCCATTATTCATTCATCAAATGTCAATTACTTTATTACAAGATTCTAAATATCTATCTAGCTACTAAAACTAACATCATCTTTCAGACCAATAATCCTAGCATGTTGAACGTGTTTAACCCTACTCAGACCCTTTATGAGGGAGTCTGCATGATTCTCTTCAGATGATACCCTCTTCACGACGAGGTGTCCTTATTCTACTCTATGTCTGATAAAGTGGTATTTTCTTTCGATATGTCCAGATCTGCCATGATCTCTTGGTTCCTTAGTTAAGGCAATCGCTCCTTCATTATCACAGAAAATCTCCATTGGCTCCTTTATGGATGGCACTCCTCCAAGGTCTCCGATGAAGTTCTTCAACCATATAGTCTCCTTCAATGCTTCGCTTGCTGCAATGTACTCTAATTCAAAGGTTGAATCAGCCACTGTTTCCTATTTGGAACTTTTCCAAGTTATCGCTCCTCCATTAAGGGTAAACACCCAACCATATTGAGAACGGAAGTTGTCTCTGTCTGTTTCAAAGCTAGCATCACTATACCCTGATACTCTCAAGTCATCATTGCCACCAAGCATAAGGACCCAATCCTTAGTCCTTCACAGATACTTGAGAACATTATTGATTGCTATCTAATGAGCTCTACTCGGGTTTCCCTAATATCGACTAACCATGCTCAAAGCAAAAGCCACATCAGAGCGAGTACATGTCATAGAATACATGATTGATCCAACGGCGGAAGCATATGGAACTCGAATCATTTCTGCTGTTTCTGCATCAGTACTCAGACTCTGAGTCTTACTCAGTTTGGTATTCCTCTGGATAGGCAACTCTCCTTTCTTGGAATTCTCCATGCTAAAACGCTTTAACACTTTTTCCAAATATATGCTTTGACTAAGTCTAATTAGTCTTTTGCTCCTATTTCTCAAAATCCTTATCCCTAGAATATAGGCAGCCTCTCCCAAATCCTTCATAGCGAAACATTTTCCAAGCCAGGACTTAACTTCCTGCAAGGTTGGAATGTCGTTTCCTATAAGGAGTATGTCATCAACATATAACACTAGAAAGGTTACTATACTCCCACTAGCTTTGACATATACACAAGATTCATCTTCACTTCTAGAGAAGCCAAACTCTTTAACTTTCTCGTCAAAGCAAAGATTCCATCTATGAGAAGCTTGTTTCAATCTATAAATTGATTTCTCAATCTTACACACTCTATTGGGGTATTTAGCATCCACAAAACCCTCCGAATGACTCATGTAAACATCCTCGGCCAACTTCCCATTAAGGAAAGTGGTCTTGACATCCATGTGCCAAATTTCATAGTCATGAAACGCAAAAGGTCTCATCATAGTCAACCCCTTGGGTTTGAGTAAAGCCCTTAGCAACCAGTCTAGCCTTGAAAGTGTGCACCTTTCCATCCATGTCGGTCTTTTTCTTGAAGATCCATTTACACCCAACTGTCTTACGACCTGGTACATTGTCAACCAAATTCCAAACTTGGTTGTCATACATGGACTTGATCTCGTTGTCTATTTCCTCTTTCCACTTGTCAGACTCAGGGCCCACCATGGCTTCCTTGTAGTTAGAAGGCTCATCCAAATTTACCAGTGTACTATCACTAATAAATGTATCACCTTCTGTAGTAATATGGAAACCACAAAACTCAGGTGGCATTCTAACTCTATTGGAACGTCTAAGAGGTAATGACTCGTCAATTGGTTCAACTGGAATTTCTTTCTCAGGTTGACTGCTAGTATTAAAGGTTCCTTCATCGGTTGACTCTTGAATTTCTTCAAGATCAATTGTACTCCCACTATCCTCTTTGCATATGAGCTCTGTCGCACGAAAGACTCCCCTTCGTGCTATGAAGACCACGTTCTCACTAGGTCTGTAGAACAAATATCCAAAGGACTTCTGTAGGTAGCCGATGAAAATATATCTCTCACTTCGAGTTTTAATCTTGTCGTGAGTTTCTCTTCTAACAAAAGCTTCACAACCTCAAACCTTGATATGTGCCAACGAGGGAACCTTCTGTGACAACCCGATATTTCAAGTCAATATAATGACCTAAAGTCAAGTATGGTAATCTACTTTTGATATAATAAATATAGCGTCAAAAATGAAATGTTCAAAAGTCTCAATTGGGTTGCATAAAATGATAGATATCGTGTCAAGATTTTAAGAAATATAAAGAACACTCAAATCCGAGTTATAACGAAGAAGTTATGACCAATCAAAGATCCGCGTCAAAACCGGTAAAACACTGTTAAGCATAAAAAGTGAAATTTCAATAAAATACTTTTTAGCCTTAGGTATCTAAACGAAAGTCGTAGATTACGTTAAACCGTAAATGTCCATAAAAAGAACGTCCAAATATGACTTCGTATGAGGAAGTTATGATTTTTCTAAGTTTCGGATACAACAGTAGACAACTAAAAACTCGAAATAGAGATCGAGCGACTTTTAGCCGACGCAACCTTAACAAGAATCGAAGATCCCGATAATAATAGTACAACGGTGAAAAGACAGACGAAAAAGGACGTCGGATGAAGAAGTTATGTATTTTTAACGGACTTTTCCTGTCCCGGCCCGTTAAAAATATAATATTAAAAACAAAGTCAAAATCAGCCGACGGAGTCTAAACGAAACTTGTAGAGCATGTTCTCACCTATGTGTGGATATAAAGAACGTCGAAAACGGAGCTCGTATGCGAAAGTTATGAATTTTTGAAGTTCGAGGCACGCATACCAAAGCTTATCCGAACTACGCCCCGCGTAGATCTTCGTACGCCCAGCGTACGCATGAAAGAGGCATTACGCCCCGCCTACATGGAAGTTACGCCCAACGTAACCCGATGACCAGCACCCTATAAATAGATGTCATGGGCTGCCGAGTTTTGGTGTTCAAACTCTTCTCTCTCTCATTTTTGCCTTGTTTTGCGTGCAACTTATACCCCGATGCCCCGGTAACACGCCTAACACACGACGCAAGTCCCGACGCCCGAAGTTCCCGAGAAAAACAGTTTTTCCAGTCGAGGTACTGCCCGCGTGAAGCCCGGTTTTCACCAAAAACCCACTGTTTCGTCAAGAACAATCCTTCCTAGAAACGAAACATTGCCCGATTCACCCCTTATCAGGTGAGTTCATACCCCTACATTTTCACGTCTTTTTCATGTTTTAGGGGGGGAAATCAAGTGAAACACAAGAAAAACTTACGTTGAAATACTTATAAGTTCAAATGTTTTACCTACACCTTATGTATAAATGTTGAATACATAAAATAACGTAACTACTAAAGTTAAAGACTACTTTTCATGCAAGGTTGGTAATACACCAAGGTTTTTCATCCTAACGGAACGCCCTTTTTAAAACTATAATAGGTATAGTTACGAGATATTCATGATATTTTTACATACTATAAACAAAAGAGGAAATACTTATATTCACAAGGAAAATGGACTTTTCATACGTAAACCTGTGATACCAAATTTTATGAGATATCTGAATTCATCGAACCGTTCAGTTCGCAGATTAAGTCCTGTTTTATAAGCCATAATCTCTTGTAGGGAGAGCATGATATTTGTGTACAGATATATATGGGACTGACAATCCCGCACGTAAACTGTGAGCTACAGTTAGACCGACAGGTCTGGGGTGACAAATGTCATATCATTCCAACGCCTGACGAACGTTGTTACAGGCAGTCTGGGTCAATAGCACGGTTATAAAAAATCACATGGGGTATTCACACATCTCGGTTTATGGGGCTGTTAAACGCCTTAGCGATTATATATACTTGTATAAATCTACTTATACTATTTCAAGTATGGAAAACACTTATGCATTCAGTCTTTGGAACCTTTTCAAACTACCACACATATATGGAAAATATTGGATTTTCTAGGAACAAACTCGGTTATTTTACACCAAAAAGGATTTTATTCTTAAACAAAAACGCTTATGAACTCACCAACTTAATTGTTGACACTTTTTCAAAACTACTTGTATTTCTCAGGGATTCAGTAACACAGGTAAATCATCAGCTTTTGGAGAAGGGACGCTAAGCCGTCAGTCTAAAAACTTATTAACTCATCATATTGTAATTTATTTTGAGACATGTATTGTATTCAACAATGTAACTTTTAAATTATATTTATGATGGTTGTGTTTACTTTCTTTACAAATATTCAAATGTTATGATACTACGTGAAGTCATCCGCCCCCGAATGTTTCCGCCATCCTGGTTTGGGGGTGTGACAGATTGGTATCAGAGCATTGTTTATAGTGAACTAAGTATATCGAACCACATAAGATATACCAACTATAAATGCAAAGGGACTAAAACCCTCTGACAAAACGTTTTCACAAACTATACTTTTAATAAATTAAAATGCTAGTTTTATAAAAGTATAAGTGCATGCATGCATCGGTCTAGTATCATAGTCAAAACTATACAAAAGTATTAAGACAAGTTGAACACTAAGATTAGGCCTCGGGGTATGTAATCAGATCAAGGATGAATATAGCCTGATCAACTATATTTATCCAAGATGTGACCAACGTATGTCGAGGAATAGTAATAGTGAACAACAAGACAAAAACTTACCAAAGAAAATACTAGAATCAAACTTACGAATTTGAAATACTATAGGAGTATTTTATAGTACTATAAGAACTATAATAATCGTGTGAACCTCGATATTTAGTTAGAACTAGGAATCGTCAAATAAATACAATCTTATTCAAAAACTAAAAACCTTCACTGGCAGGTCTATAATTGCAAAGTGCATACTTTAAAGTTACACATGATTGAGATTTTATAGGCTTAGGATTTATGATTTCGCTTTAGGCCCTTTTCCTTGTTTAGATGTGGACTTAAAGTGAAGCTACTTATCTAACGGCCTATTCGATCTTGATTGTATGTGATTTGTATACACTATGTAATTATAGGAGGACCCGGTGTAGGTTTTATCACAAAAAAAATTACCTTCTTACCCTTAAGTTATATTTATATTTCTCTTATCCCTATTTTCGCTTAGATAAAAATGGTTGGATTCCATCCTCCCAGAGATCCGTACTATCCTAATCAAGAGAATGCTGGTTGACTCGGTGCCTAACCAGAAGATGAGCTTGTAATTTCCCCTAGACGATGATTATGTTGAAGTCTTTCTCGAAGACGACGACTCCGGATCAGAAGCTTATAATCCACCTCCAGTTGCTCAGAACCCTAACCCTCGTCGGAACTTTCAAGGCCCGACGCCTCTGTGGGCCATAAACCTAGACAGGTAGAGTCATGAACAAGGTCAAAATTCCCCCTACCAAGGAGACCGAAGCTTCTACAATTTAGAAGTTGGAGGTTCATCAGATAGAGCACTTCCTGTGTTGGTTCGTCGCGTTTCTCTCAACACGGAACAGGGAAGAGCTATCATCGACCGAGTGGTGCAGATTGAGGCTACCACTGGTGTCGACGCTGTTCGTCTTCGCAACCTGGAAGACAATCATAACGCAACAAGGGATAGTACCAACTTCTTGCAGGAAGAACTGGCGGCTTCGCAAGCCGAAGTGCAACGATTACGAGAACATCATGTTGTACAAGATAGGCGTATATTCGAAAGAGAACACCAGTTAGCCAAATCCAGGGCTGAATCTAGTAGGAAGTAGATCATACTCTACTCGCCCTCTGTTTACTCTTTTGTTTATAGTCTAAGTCTTCGGAGATGTATCAGAGTTATTTTTCATGCTTTTTTTTAGTTCGACCGCGAAAATCCATTTTCGGTAGGTCATTTTAATGTCGATGTTTTTCCCAGAATTGAGGTGTATTATAGACCTGTTTAAGGACAAGTTTTCCAAACTCTATGTACTTAATACACCTGTACAATCGACATTTACTTCTTACATTTTGAAAAATAACCACTCAATTTCACATTATTCTGTTACAAGTTGTACTTGTATTAAACTTCTAATTCCAATTCCTTACAAAATCCCTATCGAACTAAGTGTTTTAGTTAGGAGATATCAAATTCATGTTCATTCTTGATATCTTACAATCGTTTCATCTTTTAATCTTTATAGTAAAAGATGCCTCCGCGTAAAAACCGAACCAACTTAAGATGTTAACGTCAATATTCTGCCTTAATAACTTAAATGCTTTTACAGTTCTATAGAATCGTAGCAGTTATGTAGGTTGAATCATCGAGAACAGTATAACAAAACGAAAAACTTACAATCGCATGAACTTCCGGGATTCGAACTCTTCATTATGAGGTGACGGAGATCAGTGTAAGAATCGGAAGTAAGACGACACAGAAATTCAATATACCTACAAAGGAGAAGGACACCCTATAAATACCAGGAGAGAACAAATCATTATCACCCATAATAGAACGGAGAATAGAGGAGAACCACGCGTGTTTCATGCGAAGTGTTTGAGTGCCTTTTCGTCACAGTAATAACTAATAAATAATGCAACTTGGTGAGTTAATGAATACATTGCTCACATTAGGATTCGAACTTATCGTCTTTTCCTGTATTGGCTAATAACAATAATTCGGATCACGAAATCTCAATCGAGAGTGATTACTTCTCAAATTCATAAGTCGATTTATTGTAGACTCTATTATGAATTACTTTCAAATCTTTTTGAAAATTGAATCATAGTATCCACCAACCAAAGATAATTTCGTTCGGATGACACTCGTCTGGTAACCATTCTAGAAACTTCATTCTACTCTTTTACCAGGACTGCATCATAGGGATGTAGGTCAAATCTTTAAGATCAGTATGACGAAAAAAAATATTAGAATACATCTAAAGCCAACCATAATCGCTCACGAGCCCATTTTCTCATTTTGTAACCGAATCATGCCTCCGAAGAAACGTAACCAACCCTCCGATAAAACACAAATCCTTCAGATAGATGCGGCTACGTTTCAAGTTGCAGTCACATCAGCCGTAGCAGCTGTCATGGCTCACCTTAATGCTAACAACGCAAACGTTAGTGGGAATGATCGGCAATCCCGATCGTGGTGATAACCAATTTCAGCAACAAGTGCCTACTTGTAAAGACACTCCGAACCTCAAACCTAATATTCTGAAACGAAAGTTCGAGAACAAGAAAGGGAGTTATTCAACTCAAGGACCTACAGAAGGGCAACAAGCTGGGGAAGTCAATACCCCCATCAGCCCTGCTATCCCAACACCGACCACGCGGTACTTAGGAAACCTCCCACACTGCAGCAAGTGCAACTACCATCATCATGGAGTCTGTCGAGTATTGCATTGCAATAGATGCAACATAAAGGGGCACACCGCTCGTTTCTGTAGGACTCCGGTCAAATTCATCACTTCAACTACCAACGTTGGAACAAGTCCAATATGTCATCTTTGTGGTGAGAAAGGACATTACAAGAGGGACTATCCAACAGAGAAGAACGATGGGGGAGCAGGAGGAATTTGACTCCAGAGAATGGGGAAACATAAAAGAACCCTGCTATAGTTTGGTATGCTTCCAAACCCCAATAATTTATAATTACTCTTTCATTCGAACCAAATCACAGCATTCATATAAAACTGAGAACCCTATCAAGTAAGCTATGATGGCTTAGTGTAAACATTACGGACATTTATAATTAAGATTTGTATATTTAAAGTGAGTGATCCCGCCTCATTTCCTGTTCCTTGTTTGGTTGTGGATTTAGGGCAGGGTTGCTCAGTCAACTGTCTTACCAATCTTAATTATACATGACTTGTGTACACCAGACAATGATAGAGAGACCTAGTAGGAATCATTCCGTGAAAGTTCATAGTTTCAAATTATCAGAACTCTCGTATTAGTAATATCCTCCAATTTTGAATTAAAAAGGGGATTCGTAGCAAAATAATAGAATAAAACTGAAGGCGCTGAAAACTCATGTACATAGAATTGCTCATCATCCTAGTAATCATCTTTTCCAGAATAACTTAATATCTACTTTGTTGAGAAGTTCCGACAACCTCATCCGACATGGCCCATTAGGGCTTATTAGATTTGTTATGGCCCAACAAGGCCCATTAAAGGTAAACTAATTCATTTTAGGCCCATTATAGCCCAAAATGTTAAGTTTCATGCAAGTGTTCTAATTAGAGCCCATTTAAGGGTCCTAAGCCCAAAATAGTCAAATTGGAGGCTTATTGGTCCATTAGGCCCAATAAGAAAATCCTAGTCCATAATGGACTTAAACCGGGATTTGTAGGGTTTCCAATCTTTTGTTGACTATTTGAAGTGTTTGCATAGGGTGATTGATAGAACTTTGGTGTTATTGAATAAACATCATGCATACTTTCAAGTTTTAGTCACAAATGTTATCATTGTTAATGTTTACAAAAGCATTAGAATTCCCAGTTGTGACACCAACCACGGGACATCATCTTCATTAGGAAAGCTTGTTTCAAGGGATTTGGGATGATCATAGTTGTCTGAACCAGACATCTAAAATGGGAGATATTCAAGTTAATTGATTTAAGTCCTTAATATAACACCCAATATGAAATATTAAGGCTAGGAACCAACACAATATTTTATAACTTGGAAGAGGGATGTCGTAATCCAAGCTATAAAATATTTGAAGGTAGGTGAATGACGATTCACCAATTTCCACCATGAAAACCTAATAGGGTATTGGGTTTTAATTGGATTGAAACTCCTAGATCTTTTGAGATTCATTGAACTCTTCAATGGCATGTTTAAATCTCGAGTGTACCCTCTCAAGTTTGTGACTGGGATGCCGAGGCCCACAAACAAGGTGTGAATAATCATGCAAATTAACTTGGTACCCTTAATCTTTATCACCTAATCGATGTGTCGGTTACCCACACGCGCTCCACCGATCTATGATAAACATTAAGTCACCCTTTGCCACTCTTACTAGTCCATGTTAGTGTGTCGGTTAACCACACACGCTCCACTAACGACTTGGTAAGGTACAAAGTGTAATTTCATGGGTTAGCACCAAATTCACATTTTCCTAAGTAACTAAGATTGGGAATTTATAAGTGTTTAGTTACTTAGTATTTATCATTATACTTTTAATGAAGGGAGTATTATAGTCCTTGTCCTACCCGTTCTGCTAACGACCCTCCACCAGTCAAGGAAGCGGTGGGTGAGAGTGGACACCCATTAAACTGCCATTTTATAGGCAGTAACCTTATACCCCCCTTATAGACCGGGTTCGTGAATGAGGCCTACTAACGGTAAGACTGAATTTGTTCTTATACATATATATAACTATTAACTATTAATATTATAATAATATAAGGGTTGAATTTTAACTTTTAAAATTCGAAGGGTCTAACTTGGAATTAAAGTATTCATGGGGGGAAACTTTACAAATTCCAAAACTTGAGGGCAAATTTTGAACAATTCAACAATCTTTTGGTTTCCATAACTTATGAGTTTAAAGTAGTTTTAATGGAAAAACTCTTCAAGTTCCATAACTTGAGGACAAGTTATGGAAGACTTTAAAACATTTAAAAATGAGACTCTTCATTTTTCATAACTTATGGAAATCTTATGAGTCTTAAAAATCATAAATGAGACTTTTCATATAACTTGAGTACAAGTTACAAAAACACATATTATGAAACCTTTTAGATCAATTTGGATCGAAAACAAATTATCACATAATTTTTCTATTAATCTAAACTAACTCATAAGAACAAGATAATTCAAATAAAACAATTTTCATGTAATTTGTCTAACCATTAAACTAATACAAAACATGAATCCATTGACAATTATCTTTGAAATTGGATTAGCATGAACATTACCACATCAAAAACAGGTTTATAAGTTCAAAAACAGCTTAGGGTAATGTTCCTAGTCCAATTTCAGCCAAAAAACTCGAAGATATGCTGTCAGGGGGTCCAACTCGCCGAATGCAAGAACCAACTCAACGATTTGGATGAATTTGTACATGGACTCATCGAGTCCCTTCATGGACTGGTCGAGTCCCCTGTCCAGACAGCAAAAAACTTCGATTTTTTCAGCTTTTTCAGCAATTTGCATCAAGTATAATTGAAAAGAAGCCTTGGCTCTGATACCACTGATGGATTTTGGTATACTACAACATCCTATGGTGCACATACAATCCTAAATACCTTGGATCTATGTTTTGACTAATTATACATGCAAATGGTTTCCAAGGTATTAAACCTATAACTAGCATGCAATTTGACATAAACAATACAAGATGCGAGTTAGAATAACATACCTTTTATGTGGCTTGAAGTCTTGATGTATTTGATGTTGCTTGAAACACTTTGGCCTTTAAGAACTTAGTTCCCCAAGTGTTGCACCTCAAATGGAATCAAAACTCACCTAGGACAAAGGTGACTCTTGAGACAAAATTCCATGCACCAAAAACACCTCCAAGAACTCCAAGAACTTCTAGTGTCGTTTTTAGGCAATAGACTACATATTTATATGTGGGATTTCAAGAGTCATGGATATAACCCAAATCCATACCCATGGGTTTTATGATCCATGGTTCATGTGGCCCAACTCTTTATGTATCCATACATAAACTTGGTCCAACATGGATCATAAGCCCAACACATATAAATATAACTAATTACCATTATTAGTCCCCATAGATTTAATTAGTCTCTTTTGATCACTGAATTAATTCCAAATTAATTCTTGATCAATACTAATTAAAACATATGATTTCATATTAATATATTATAACTTATAATATATTAACAAATCATATATATAACCTTCTCTCAAGAGTCCATCCTAACAAATTGTCCTGGTGTTATGCAACCCAAATGGACCATGCTACTCTCGGGTCGAGTACATACCAATAATAGTTATGGGCTTAGACACCTAATCCAACAAAATTGTCTACAACCAGCACAATTTCATACATGCCATCACAAGGTAAAGCTTCAAAATAAAATACACCATTTTTATAAGCATAAATAGATCCATTCTCATTATCAAAAGAATATATAAAACCTTGTTTATATAAAGCATGAAATGAAATGATGTTTCGTGTCATCTCTAATGAGTAGCAAAAATTATTCAAATCTAAACACAACCCACTACTAAGCACTAAGTTATAAACTCCAATCTTGGTAACATGTGACGATCTCCTATTGCCCATGATCAAGTTTATTCTCCCATGCTCCACATCCTCACTTTTTCTTAGCCCCTGCAAATCAGAACAAATGTGAAAACCACATCCTGTATCAAGGACCTAAGAATGAGAATATGATGAGTTTTTAGATAAGATAGTGTAAATACCTACTGAGGTTGGCTTCACTTTGCCATCCTTTATGTCTTGCAAGTATTTAGGGTAGCTTCGTTTTCAATGCCCTTTCTCGTGGCAGTAAAAGCAAGTAGCCTCTTTAGGATCATAGGCGGGGGAGCGTCAGAATTGGCTTTTCCTTTGGATCCATTGCTTGAGGACCCATCTTGGGACTTTCCCTTCCAATTTTTTTAGGAGGACCTTTCCTCTTTTTCCCATTTCCTTGCCTAATGGCCAAGACAGGAGCAGCAGCAGGGGTGGAGGCAATACTTTTTCCCTTCATTCCTGCTTCAACAGTTTGCATGAGGTTCTAAAGTTGAGCTAATGTGGTCTCTTGGTTGTTTAGATGATAAGTTAAGACAAACTGTTCATAACAACTGGGCAATGAGTGCAAGACTATGTCAATAGCCAATTCCTCATCAAAGTTCACATTCAGCTTTAGCAGGCGCTCCACGTATCGTTGCATTCTTTGCACGTGGCTACTGACGGACTCTCCATCTTTCATCCTGCTACTGATGAGGGACTTTACTACCTCATACTTTTCTTGACGAGCTCGTTGATGGTACTTTTTCCATCAAGTCCTTGTTCATCTCTTATGGCCAGTAATCATCGTATAACCTTTGAAGCCCAGGAGTCATAGTAGCCACTATGATGTATGCAACTTTGTCGCATCATTACAGTGCTTGAAATACTCAGCTAGTTCTACGGCAGTAGCATTGGTATTATCAATCTCGACAAGTTCCTTTTCAAGCACATGCTCTTTGTCCTCAAAACGAATAGCCATTTTGATGTTACACATCCAATCATTATAACTGGTGCCATCAAAAGTAACCCTCGAGCAGATGTTCAAGAGCGAGAAGTTGTTGTTGGAGGAGTTGTTGTGGTTAGAGGAACCAGAACCATCGTTGGAAGTTGACATCTGAAAGAGAAGAAAGACAAGTTTTAGTTTAGAAGTAATCCTTAATATAACACTCAAATGAAATATTAAGGCTAGGACCCAACTAGATAATTTACAACTTATAAGAGGGATGCCATAATCTATTTGTGAAATAAATAAAGGAACGTAAATGACGATTTACCAATTTCACCACAAAAAACAAAATTTTAACGAATTAGGTTTTTAATGAAATTCACAGATCTTTTGTGATTCATTGAACTATTCAATGTCATGTTTAATCTCGATTATGCTCTTCCATTTGTGACTGGGATACCGCGGATCACAAACAAGATGTGAATAACCATGCAAATGAGTTTGGTACTCTCGATGTCATTTATCATCTAATCAATGTGCCGGTTAGCCACACATGCTCCATTAATCAACGATAATTTACAAGACACCCATTTCCACCCTTTATTAGTCTATGTTAGTGTGTCGGTTAACCACACACACTCCACTAACGACTTATATAAAGTGCAATGTGCAATTTCATGGATTAACATCAAATTCACATTTTTCCTGAAGTAACTAAGATTGAGAATTTTTTATTTACAAAAAATTTAGTTACTTTATAATTTCATTATACTTATTAATGAGGATTTAATTTGTCCTATCAAACCCGTTCGGCTAACGACCCTCCACCAATCAAGGAATCGGTGGGTGAGAGTGGACACCCATTTAATCGCCATTTTATAGGCAATTTCCTTATACCCCCTTATAGACCGACTTCGTGAATGAGGCGTACTAGCGGTTCGACTGGCTAGTCTTATATATATATATATATATATATATATATATATATATATATATATATATATATATATATATATATATTAACATTTTAATGTTACATATAATATAAGAGTGTATTTTTAAAACTTTTCAAAAATACTAAGGTTATATTTTAAAATTTCAAAATTAATGTCCAATTAATTAAATTGAAAAATAAAACCATTTATTAATTTTGAATAAGGTTATCAAATTACATATTAAAATATTCAGATTTATACAATTAAACAATATTATAAAAGGTAACTATCCTAATAAAAGTTAAAACATATCACTGATGGGTTTTGAGCATAACAAACAATCTTATGTGTGCATGCAACCCTAAATAAGATCTATGTTTTCTTTAATTGAACATACAATAAGAACAACAATGTATAAACCCTAGATCTCTGGTAAATAATAAAAAATTACACAATAAGGGTTATGATGCATACCTTTGATTGGTATGTAGTAATAACAATCCAAAACCTTAAAGATGTTGAAGCTTGAGAGCTAGTGTCACAAGTGTAACACCTCTAATGAATCACAAACACACTTAGCAAGAAAATGAGATATGAGAGATGGGGAGGGAGCTTCAAATTTTTGCACTCTTCTTAGGGTTTCAGGTGGCATAAAATACCAAATGGAAGGCTCCTTATATAGTGAGGTAATTTAGAGCCAAAGCTAGGGTTTTAGGAGGAAACCCTAATTCCTTAGCTTAAGGACCAAGCAGCCCACAACCTTCCATCTAATAGCCCTTGGACAAAAATTCTAGGGCCTTCCTAGAAATTTCATCCAAGCTTCCTTAGGGAGGTTCTAGAGCTTCTTTGCTCAACTATCAATAAATTGCCAAACAACCCCTGCACATTTAATTAATTCAATTAATCCCAAAATTAATTCCAATTAATTTTTGATTAACTATTAATAAATATGACTTCCAATTAATATATTATTTCCATAATACATTAATAAATCATTCATTTCAATTTATTAATCAAATAATAAATTCTTCCTCTAAATAAGTCATCATGTCTAGTTGCTAGTATGAATGCAACCCAAAATGACTGTACTACTATCAATTCAACTATATACCAATTATAGTTATGGTCTTAGACACCTAGTCCAACACTTCATGGCTTCTAAACCACCAAGTCTTTCGGGGATCCCAACACTAGTTAAAGTTATGGAATGGATCTCTGAGTTGGAGATGGTGTTTGAGAGTTGCAACTGCAAAAACTGACAAAAGACTGTGCTCGAGGTCATACAGCTAAAGACTGGGGTGTTAATCGTGGGAAGACTTCCTGAAACAACTAAAGATGCAATAATGCTCTGAACAAGGTCTTTTAGTGATCAACAATGAATTCCAGAATCTGAAGAAGGGCAAGATGAGTGTTAGGGAGTATGTTCCAACTTTCACTGAGAAGATGAAGCTAGTTCCTTACTTGTTTCCTACCGAACTTTCCAAAGTAAATAACTTTGCTAGTGGACTACCAGCGTATTTTGGTCCAACGGTTCAGCTAGTAACCACCGTGAAAGCATCCATTTGGGCGGCCATAAATGTAGAGACCCATATAAGGGAGAAGGGTCTAGAGAGAGCTGAAATTGGAGAGAAAAGGAAGTTTGAAGGATCTTTAAGGTCTGATATGAAGAGTAGGTTATCAAAGTCTGACCCCTAACGACAAGAGGTCTGGGGGTCACAATGAAGCAAAATGGTGTGAGAACTGCAAGAAGAAACACTTTGGGAGATGTGACAGAGAAGTGACCTGCTATAAGTCTGGAAAGGTTAGTCACTATTCTAAATATTGTACGTTCAATGACAGGATATGTTACGGATGTGGAGATAAGGGGCATATTTCGAAGGATTGCCGAAGGAAAAACGAATCAGCAAGGCCAAATATATCGTTGAAGCCAAAGGCAAGAGCGTTCCACATGATCCTTGATGGAGCAGATGTCGCTGTAGGAGATCAAGAATAGGGATCTGCTTATCTTGAGTACAATATATGAAATAGTCATCTCATATAGATAATATTATGTAGCCTAATGTAAGAGGCATATGGTATGGTGAACGTGAATAACATTGTAAACGTTTTCAAGAAGTTATACAATCCCTAATTATGCTATACTATTCGATGTGTTAAGTTGCTATATAATTTTTATGTATGGTGACTTGGGGACTATGAGTCAATTGTTGGGACGAGTATGAGTAAGTGTGAAAGGTAGTAGAGGCCTATATTACTAGAAGCATAGGACTCGCAATTGGATCAGGAATAGTCACAAGGTTATTGAGGCACTAGTAGTTGAATTCATTTTGTTCATTTCCGTCGTTAACTTTGTTTCAGTGATGATTATGAAGATGATTTTCGTTCCGACCTTAGTAGTCATAACGAATCGAGTCCGATTAAGATGAATATGTGAAGTAAGTTACTCGGTTCAGAGAACCATGTTCAATGTAGTATCCAACTTTAGTCAGAAGCTTAATGGAAAAAAGATAATCGAAGTGATTGGCAGAAGTGTTGCAACTAATGTTAAAGACTAAGAAACCCATAGCTAGAAATGCTACCAGTTATGATGTGATTATATCACATTAGAACATGAAGGAAGGTGTCTTTTGTGCTAGAGTTTGACTCATAGAGACCTGAGTCTAGCCATTACATCATGCGATGTAAAGGTCATTAGAGCGTGACATTTCTATTCGTTACAGTAGCTAAATTAAAGACATTATTATGGATTGAGTCTGTTAGAGAAGGAACATGAATCTCCAATGAATGTCAAGTTTGTAACTCAAAAGTTAGGATTTAAATTCAAACAGAAAATGAAGAGTGAATGCAAGTTTGAGCACCGCTAGTAGCTAAGAAGTTCAAGAGTTCGTTACTTGTTGGGAAAGACATAAGAGTTACGGTTATTGCTTAGGATGCAAAACTAGGGTTAGATTAAGTAAATGTAATTACATAATTATAGGAGAGTTATTATGGAATTTATTTTATTTTTATATAAAATTACCTAATTACACTTCTTTAATTAAATAATGATTAAAATTTTTTTGAATTTTTATTGGTTCCTACATCCACACAATAGATGTAGAGAACATATGAACCTATCTCATAGATATATATATATATATATATATATATATATATATATATATATATATATATTAGGTTATAACCTGTGGAAACCACAGTATGTATGATTAAAATTTATATAGACAATAAAATAAATAAAGAAGGTAATTAGGAGAATGTATCCATGATTTCTTAGGATACATTAAAATATGAGAGATTTAATAGGATTTTAAAATGATAGATACCATGTATTTTGAAAATGTTATTAGGATAAGATTTTTTTTTATTTTTAAAATTTGAATCGAAGTTGATTTGTTACCAAAAAAGTGGAAATGATAGAAATCATAAAAAAAATGTCACTTGTCAAAGAGGCAAGCTAGAAAAGGGACACGTGACACTTTTAAGTTTCGTTTATTAGAATATAGGTTAAAATTCTAGTGATACACGAACTTGAAAACTTAATAAAGATAAATAATACAAATTAAAAGATAAACTAAGTTGAATCTTTTGGTTGCAGGACATCAACAAAGTAGGTTTAAATAATCCATTAGTATGCTACATATGTGGAGTGTTTACAGTCAACATGATCCGCCCCTAAATCACTGTGAAAGTGATAACACTCAAAAGGTTAAGTCAATATGTCTTAGTATTGAAACATTTACATATAAGCCAAATTCCTAATTAAGCACATTCATCAAAAAATAATAAATATAAAATTAATTTGTTCTTTTAACTTGTAACAGACCACATAGTAAAAACACATGATATATAATTAAAATGGTACCAAAGGGCTTCTAGCCTAGCGGTATCCGGTGTTGCCCTCCCTCCTTGAGGTTGAGGGTTTAAGTCCCATCGTGGACATAGGTGGATATAAGGAGTGGTTTAGGAGTAGGTTAGACTTGTCGTTTCAATATATATATATATATATATATATATATATATATATATATATATATATATATATATATATATTACGTAAAATGAATATTTAGGTTTAAATACAAGATTATAGAAATATCATCCAATGCGGGATTGAAGAGCCAAGTGTTAGCTTTAAAAGTTCCAAACATTGGCCTAAGGAAACCAAATGCGTAACTAACCACGAATGCGACCTGTGATAATTGCAACATGCTAGGAAGCTGAGATCGGTGTAAGCAATATGCTTCCAACCACTTTCATCAGTAGTCCTAATATTTAGCATTTTCTTTTTAGGGCTAAATTATATACTTTACGATTTATGTACGGAGCAATCGACATATTAGGAAGAGTTGCATTAGTTGTTTTCTTAAGCGAACAAACCACTTTAGCTCATTGTCTTTGGTAAAAAGATCCCAGTTCTAAACATATTTGATATCCTATGAATGCGAAAACCTTAAATCATAAAACATATTTGATATCCTATGAATGCGAAAACCTTAAATCATAAAACCAAAATAGAACACCAGATTAGTTCTAAATTTAAAAGAAGATATCAAACAGTGAAGTGATTTGACAGAACTTGTTTTCCAAAGCACAATGCTTTAAAAAGATATTTACCAAAAATACAATGCTTTAACAAAAAACATATGAAAGTAAGATGTTAGAATTCAAAATTAGAATATGAAATTACAATGCTATAATTAAACGTGTAACAAATGCTAGAATAGAAGTTTGCATTTTTCAGCGGCTCCATTATTTCACAAAGAAAGTAGGACGCTATGATTGAGAAATAAATGTAAGTACGTTGCTACTTCCTGCATTTAACGTGTGGTTGACACGTAGAAGGATGCTATTTAGTATTTACCGACTTTGTTAAATGCTATAATATTATATCAGTTTGTCCGGATCTAAGAAGGAAGTCAATTTCGATAAGGAAAAAGGCAAGAAATAACATCTATATATTATTGGGCTATTATAGGAGTATACTTTCATTTCTTTCTATTAAAATAATTTTACTCTATGTTATCTTAGCATAGCATTCTATTTTTTAAAGTCTCGCCATCTTCATTTGTGTAAATAACTCCATCAACTTCAAGGATAAACTCGTCATTTTGAATGAATATTTCTAAATCTTTGTCCGATTAACCACATCTTGCATCAAACAATGCAAATGTAAGGCCATTAAATACATCATGCATAAAACAATGAGACTCACATCATATCCCAAACAAATATTATAACTCCATCGTGCATTTCTTTCCTTCCTTATTTTTGACCAAAATGTCCTTTTCACCCAACCCATTCCAGTACCCTTTCAAATTTGTCCGAACTTTCAAAAATCTATAACAGACCTTAAGTGTATGCATAGGTATAACAAAAAAAAAACAGAAAACAAAATCTAAATAAAATGAATAAAAAATAAAATATTAGGAATCATAAATCAATTCAGTGGTCATCTAACCCAAAATTTTTGACAATGAATATTTAAAGTTTTATATACAACTGGCCATTTAAATAATCACATATCATCATTCTTCATAGTGAAATTATCATTATAGCCACCATTGTCAGACTCATCTTATTTGCTTTTATCTTCCAAATATTATGCCTTTGACTTACCCTAAGTTACACCTGAGAAATCAAAAAAAAATATATATATAGTATTGAAATTCCACAACATGAAGATTATAACACATAAATAAGATGCCAAATCCACAAGAATTATCCTGCTGTTGTTTGACATCCAACCATACCAATGACTCAAACAATGTAATATTTGTGAAAATTTAAAAAATATATTCCTGTATATTACTATATAAGGTAATATTTGTGAAATTATTAAAAACCACCTAATAAAAACTTGTTTTTGTATATAACCAAAAATACAACAAATAAAAGCAGTAAATGGATATATAAAATTTATGTAATAGTGTTAGCCCCTCAATTTGAGATAAGAAAAAGTAGTTAAATCGATTGTAGAGCCAACTGGCTACGAATCATGAGTTGAATATTGTTGATTGTTAGTGACTTGATCATCTACGGTTCCAAACTTCTGCTTGAAGGAATACTTTTGATATCATAATACAATGATCTTATAGCATGTTCCAAAACACAAAACAAATAGTCAAATATAACATATTAATTACCAAATATGACAACGTAGTTTTTAAACTACTTATAGAATCATGGAACCCTTCGAGCCAACATTCATCTGCATAAATTTATAGATTTCGTTGTTTTCTTCATATACCCTACTAACAATCTATTTCTTAACACGAATATTCTTAGGGCTACAATATACCACCATCAGTGGCTCAAAAGGCAGGTTTGGATGAACCATAATATGATTAATATCGAAATCTGAATAATTGAAAAATGTAGAACCAAAAAGCGAAATTTAAGTGTAAAATTCCTAAAGGAAAGATGCACTCACACTATCAATTTGATCTGCTACTGTGTAGTTCCTTGAGGGGTTTGATGGTGGTGAAGACGTGAAGGTCATGATAATGGCAGCAAATGGTGATCATCTTTTTCCCTTTCAGTTATTTTTCTTATTAGCGTCGATGTCATATACCCAATACCCAAAATCCCTCTTTTATTTCTTTGACATGCTGCTTTAAGAAGCATATGAGATTGAAAAGATGAAAAGGGATTGAGAATGTCACACCCTCGAACCGGACGGTGGAATCGTCCGAGGGCTCGTGTGACTATCAATTGTATATCATCACAATGAATATAAATGAAACGTAACAAACACCATCATCATACATTCAAAATTACAACCATCATTTCTTACATCGAGTAGTGGGTTATAAGTTACATGCCAACACAGAAAGTATATAATAGCAAAACAAGTACAAAAAGTTGTCAAATTCTTGAAGTCCACCTGTTTAACGATTTCCTGAGAATACAAGTTAATTTGAAAAGGTCAACATATATAATGTTGGTGAGTTCATAAGCATGTTTAAGTAAACAGTTTTGTATAGTTTTGTGACACCAGAAAATCCGATATTTTCTAAAAAAAATGAGTTGTGAAGATTGTGTTCGATCCTGTATTAATGCATGTGTGTTAAGGTATAAAAAAAAAACAACATTCCCGAAAATTATATATTTTCTGATTTAAGTAGAAGATATTGATTTGTTAAATGTTTTCCCCAGAAAATCCGATATTTTCTGACTATAAAGAATGAAGCAGTCTTAATCGCCAAAGACCGTGTTACATTGATGAAGTATTCCGTAAATTTATAATGGAGTTATTCTCTAAGTGAGTCGCTATAACCATACATAATAATGACAAATTCACATGTCGTGACGTTTAATAAACGACGAAGAATCATAAGATAAAAGTTTGTCACCCTAGACTGGCCTAGTCTAACTGTAGCGAACAGCTCAGGTGTGGGGTGTCACCCCCGTATAGATCTATACACAAACTCCCGCTCTCCCTCCAGGAGACTCTGGCTATAACTACAGGCTACGATCGCACACTCGATAGGTGTCAACCGAAAAATCTCACTAGAGTCTTTACCAAAATTTACGCGAATATGGAATTACACTATTAAACATAATTAATAAATTTTTGGAATCATTGACATGTAAATGGACCTCAAGGGTCCAAATGACATGTAATGTAAATTCCAGGCCCGATAGACATGTAAAAGGACACTAAGGACCACTAAACACGCAAAATGACACTAAGGCCCACTAAGCATGTAAAAGGATACTAAAGCCCACTAAACATGTATATTCTATTTCAGGCCCAAAAGTGAATGAGTATTTCAAGACCCAATATACTTGTAAAGGGACAACTAAGGCCCATTAAACTTGTATATTATTTCCAGGTCCAATACGAAAGTAATTACCGTGTTTAACCCGTTTTCTTATTGTTATGTTCGTTTTATATCAAGTATTTGCCAAATTGTGTTAGAAGGACTACTTTTGTAAAAATGACACTCTTGGCCCAATAAGTCAAAAATTTACAATTAAGGCCCAATCTTAGTAAAAATAACACTTTAGTCTCCATTATGTTCAAAACTTGCTTTTATGACTAGTTTTTGGTAAAAATAATATTTTTAACCCATTTTTGTCAAAAATATCATTTTTGGCTTGATTGTTGTGAAAATACACATTTTTCTGGTTTTGGGCTTTTCGGACCTAGTTTTTGGAAAATTTGTAGAAAAATCATCGTAAGTCGAAATTTGGATCCGTAAATTCTGGAAGTTTGGAAATTTTGTCTACTTTGTTCACAAATTTTCTAATAATTTTTAATGGCTTCTAAAAAGTGTGAAATTACTCACCTTCACAGGCTGGTCCGAAATTATTTCAAATCTGATAGGCAGTTTTGTAAAATTCGCCAAAAATTGTAGAACAATCGTATGAAAACGTGAGAGTAGTCATTTTAAAGGTATAAACCTGAACTTTTTTTTGCATCTAAAACAGTTTTGAAAAATATTATCATTTAGGTGGTCAAAACAGTTCGATATTGGACCAGAACGTTTCTGTGAAGGGCTGATTTTTGAGTTTAGTTTATAGATCTTGGAACACAACACTTATTTTTACTATTTTAAGTGTATAAATCCCAGATCTACTAGTTTACATGTATTATATGTGATAACACATACTTTTATCAAGATTTTTATGAAGGTCCAAGTGGTAAACTTCATATTCTTAACATATTTTTAGATTTATGAGGTAAGCAACACATAATCACCAAATAAATCATGTAAAACACACATAGTCATGCATATACACATAGATCTACACAAAAAAAGTTGTATTCTCCCCCAAAACTTAGTAAAAACCGAAAATAGGGGGTATGAAGCTCACATTTGCTTTGATGTTTCGGTTTTGAAGAAGAGATGAAGAGATTTTTGGTCCTAGCAACAACTTGATGTAGATTTCAAGCTTATGAAGTTTTCTAGGAGTATGATCATCAAAAGCTTGTTTAGAAGGAGTGATCTAATCATGAGAAAGGAGTTATATAACTTGGATATGTAAAACTTACCAAATAATGATGATTTTCTTGTGAAAACTCTCTTGAAACCCAAGCAAAATTTCGAGATTTTTAAGAAAGAAGGAGAATGATTCTTGAGAGGGTTTGAGATAGTTTGATGTTGTGTGTGTGTGTGTGTGGTTTTTGCTCTTGGCCGTAAATAGAAGAGGAGAGGGGAGAGAGAGAGAGAGGTGAGGTGACTAGCTTGGTTGCATGTTGGTTTAAAGCCTAGATACATGTTGGATTTTATGGAGGTGGCACTCCAAAGTCAACTCTACTCCCATTTCACTTATTTTATTATTATTATTATTATTTATACATGAGCCAATATTGTTGGGCCAAGAAGAAAGGGTAGGGTAGATTGGGCCCATTAACTTTAGCTAGGATATTTGGATCCTAAACATAAAGTTTTTCGGCCCATTGGGCTCTTGGAAGCATTCACGGCCCACTTTGAATAAAAGAATGGGCTTATGGGTCACTAATGGTTTAGTTGGTTGAGTTATGGCCCAATAAGGCCCATTAGGGTTAGAACGAATCATTCTAGGCCCAAATGGTCCAAAATGTTTTAGATTTATAAATTGGGTCCAATTAGGATCCAATTAGGAAATCCTAGTCCAATATGGACTCAAACCATGGTTCTCAGGGTTTTCAGACTATTTGTTGAACATAATATGTGCATTTGAATGAGCATAGAATAGGATATTCGCTTAGAGTACATGTTATTTGTAAGGGTAAATAGAGTTGTAATTAGTCGAAGGGTTTCATGTCTTCGAATGTACTGAGTCTTCGTATCTTATGTAATCTATTTTACTAGGGCATTGTATTCAAAGCTTAACGCATAGTCCTTAGTATATTTTTTGTATGCTTTCCTCTCCTATAAATAGGAGTGTTTACTAGAGTCATGTACAAGAGTCTTTACAGTATTGTCATTTGTACTCTGTAAAACTTGAGAGCGTAATAGAGCTGAAACAATATCATATTTACATCTGTGTTCAAATCTCACAATCCTACTTTGATCATTAAACTCTGATTCATTTCATACTCGATTCATTGTTTCATCATTTGGTATCAGAGCAGGAATCATATCTCTGATCTGATTTTCATCTTTTCAAAAGTTTTTAAATCAACTTTTTGGTTTAAGAAATTCCGCACTTTTTGAAAGTGAAAAACTCATTGGATCTAAGTCAGTGATTCGATTCTGCACTTGAATCATTGAATCGAGTGTTCTACTAGTGATTCTGATTTGAATCATATAGTTTGTTGTCAAATTCTCAAAGTTTCTTCAAAAATTCTCAAGGATTTATTCCGTACATCAATGACGTCTTTCAATCTTAATTCCATGACTTCATTTTCTCATCTTCTAGGATCATCCACCAAAATTCCTATGCTAATCCCTGAGTATTACGATCAATGGGCTGATCGTATGCATGATTATCTCAACGGATTGGATGAAGAACTGTGGAATTGCATTTCTGGCAATCTCAATCCACCAATGAATGTTCAACCAATTGGATCATCTTCTGGAAGTTCTGAAGTTGAGAATCAGTCTGATCGTCTGAAAAAGCTAGAGAAGAGATGCATAAGAGAGCTAAGAGGTGCTTTGCCTCCAGTTGTTTACAACTATGTGAGGAGGTGTACAACTGCAAAGGAGATCTGGAACATTCTCAAGGAGAAATTTCAGGGGAGTGAGAAGACAAAAGTTAACTCTGTGAAGCAATGCTTAGTGGAACTGAAGGACTTCAGACAGAAAGATGGTGAAACGATTGAAGTTTACTATGATCGTCTTAATGAATTAATCTATCGATGCAATCGATATGGTATCACCAGATCAGCCATGGAGTTCAATTTAATTTTTGTTATGGGTCTTCGTAAGGAGTGGCGTAGTGTGAGCATGATGGTTAAGAATCAACAGAGCTTTGATACGTCAACTTTGAATGACTTGTACAATCAGCTGAAGTTTCATGAAAGCGAAGTGAACGAAATTGCTGAAGAATCGAAGGCAAGTTTGGGAGGTCCACTAGCTTTGGTTTCGAAGATCTCTGAAAGGGAAGCTGAGAAAGATGTTTCAGATGAAGACGAAGGGTTCATCATGAATTCAGATGATGAGGCGATTGCTTTCTATTCAAACAATCGTGTGAAAAAGTTCTTCAAAAAGCCATTCAATCCGAAGGCAAAGTCATCTGAGACAAAAGGGAATTTTATGAGTAAAAGTGCTGGGGATGAGAAGAAGAAGGAAGAGAAGAAAGATACGAAGTTTGTTGAGGGAAAAACAGAGAAGAAGTAGGAGATGTTGGGATTGATTGTCATTATTGCAACGGGGCTAATCATTTAGCTAATGATTGCATGCTGAGGAAGAAAGATGAGAAAAAGAATAAAACGAAGGATGAAGCGTACTATGTGGAAAAATGGCAAAAATGATTACATGTTATTACCCTAGGTGAATGATTACATGCGAGTAGAATTTCTTAGCAAAAATGGCAGTTGTGACATCATCCCCCCGTTAGAGGGAATTTTGTCCCGAAATTCTTTCGAAAACTAGGATTACGAAGGGAAGAATAAGTGAGGATACTTTTTCAGATTCGAGACGTGGAACACTGGGTGTACGTTGCTGAGCTCGGAAGGTAGCACCAGCTTGTAAGCTACCGGACCAATTCGGGCGAGAATCTCGAACGGTCCGATGTATCGCGGGTTCAGTTTTCCCCGTTACCCAAAGCGGATCATACCTTTCCAAGGAGATTCCTTTAATAACACGTGATCCCTGACCTGACATTCTAATGGCTTACGCCGCTTGTCAGCATAGCTCTTCTGTCGGTCTCACGATGCTTGAAGTCGAGCTTTGATTTGGATTATCTTCTCTGTCGTTTCGCGAATGGTTTCTAATCCCGTGAGAGTACTGGCGAGTGATCTGCATTTTCGACCATAAAGAGCCTCGAAAAGAGCATCCTTGATGCTCGTGCGATAGCTGTTATTGCGTGAGAATTCAATCAAGGGCAACCGGGTATCCCATGACTTGCTGAATTCAAACACCCAGGCTCGGAGCATGACAACGAGTGGTTGAATAGTCTGTTTGCTTTGGCTATTGGTTTGAGGGTGGCAAGCAACGCTCATATCTAGCTATTTTCCCATAGCCTTCTGAAGTGACTGTCAAAGTCTTGAAGTAATCCCGTTATCTCGATCCGAGATAGTAGATACCGATATTTCATGGAGCCTCACGATCTCCTTGATATAGATCCAAGCTAATCTTTCCGTCTCGTTTGATTTCTGTATTAGCAGGAAATGGGCAGATTGGGTTCACCTATCGACGATCACCTAGATAACGCCCAACTCAATTCTTATAACAATAAGCTTCGTCTTTTGTCTTCGAGAGTTCTATCCATCCATGTAGTGCTTCCTCCGTGATATTCTCCAGCTTTGATGCTTTCAAGGCCGGTCGTAGATGTTGACAGTGTTTTGTTCTTGCTTCGTGAGCAGATGAGTATGTTATTGATGAAAATAATGAAAAGGCTGACTAGGAATGGTTGGAAAAACTAGGTTCATAGGGTCCATGAATACCGTAGGGGCATTCGTTAGACCGAAGGGTATCACAATGAATTTGAAATGGCCGTGACAAGTTCGGAAAGCAGTTTTTGGAATGTCCTCTTCTCGGACTCGGAGCTGATGGTAACCGGATCTTAGATCTATTTTGGAGAAGCAACTAGCTCCTTGAAGCTGGTCAAATAGGTCGTCAATCCGAGGAAGTGGGTATCGGTTTTTGATAGGGAGCTTATTCAATTCCCTAAAATCGATGCACATTCTGAAGGATCCGTCTTCTTGACGAACGAGACCGGAGCTCCCCAGGGTGAGAAGCTTGGTCCGATGAATCCTTTGCGCAACAATTTTCTCAATGGACTGGATAACTCCTGAATTTCGGTGGGAGCTACCCTGTAGGATGAATTGGCAATTTATGTGGTTCTCGGTATGAGGTCGATTCGAAATTCGACCTATCACTCTGGGTATTCTCATAAGTTCCTCGGGAAATACATCTGGAAAATCGCATGCTACTAGAATACCTTGTATGCTTAATTATTCCTTGGTCTTGTCCACAACATGAGCAAGGAAAACATAGTTCTTCTGGTGCAGGCACTTCTCTGCCTTGATGCACGAGATAGGACGAGGATTGGCGCCAGGTTTATCACCATGGATTATTAGGGTTTCGTGATTGGGAAGGTGAAGGCAAACGGCCTTCTCGCGACACACAGTATCAACATGGTGGGGGCTTAATCCAACCATGCCGATTATCACATCAAAACTCCTAATATTTACTGGCATTAAATCTATTTGAAATGATGGTTGATTAGTGTTAAGGTTTACCCTACATAAATATCCTTAGTTGATTCGGTTTTTCCCATTGGCCATCTCCACCATGAAGGCTTCGTTTAGCTTCTGGGGTTGTTGTTTTAGTAAGTGCTCGAATTTGTTATTAACGAAGCTTCACTCGTCTCCGCTATCGAATAAAATGCAAGCGAAAAAGTTGTTAAATGGGAACGTACCTGTGACAATGGTTGGATCCTGAACTGCTTCACCCTGCCCTATTGCAAGGATTCTGCCCGATCCTCCTGCTCCTTGAGTATTGGCTTTTGGGCAGTTGCGCTTGAAATGACCGGTTCCTCCACATCCGTAACAGGTGTGACTTGCCCCTGCATTGTTGGTGTTGTTGTTGTTATTGTTACGCTGGCTCGGTTGAGGCGGAGATCTGCAATATCGAGAAGTATGACCCCTACGATCGCAGTTAGCACACTGCATGTCTCTGCATTCTCCATGGTGGTGGAAGTTACATTTGTTGCATTTTGGTAGATTTCCTGTGTAGGGTTTAGCGGCGGTTTGCACAGCTGAGGCTGGAGCATGTGGTGCTAGAGCAACTTGGGTAGTAGCAGCATAGACATACACCGTCTGTTGCTTCTTTGATGATCCCGAGTTTTGTTTCCCTTTTCGTTTGTTATTCCACTCCTTCTTGTTTCCTTCTTTCTCGACTTCTGTTTCCCCAGCCTTAGTACCCTTTTTGTTACCATGATCGTACAACTTCTTAGCTAGTCTCTTAGCATTGTCGTACGTTTCAGGGTTTGCTGCGATTACATTTCCTTAAATCAGAGAGGTTAATCCCTAGATAAACCTTTCAATCTTCTTTCCTTCAGATGTAATCATACCCGGGCACAGAAGTAACAATTCACCAAACCTCGAGAGATACGCATCAATGTCATTGTTCTGTATTGTAAGATTCCACAGTTCTTGCTCCATTTTCTGGATCTCTCCTCTTGGATAGTACTCAGCCATTAACATCTCCTTCAGCTCCTCCCATGGCATAGCATTTGCCACTGGGAGTGTCATGGCCTCCACATGTCCATTCCACCAAGAAAGTGCCTGATCAGTAAAAGTGCAAGCCGCAAATTTTACTTTGCACTCCTCAGGGCATTCGCAGATTTCAAAAACCGACTCCACTTTCTCTATCCACCTCTTAACAGCTATCACACCTCCGGTCCCGTTGAAGGTCCGAGGCTTAGCATTTGTGAAATCTTTGTAAGTGCGGACTTTTGTAGATCCCTGGTTCATCCCGTGGTTCGAGCTTCCAGTCCCCTGCCCGTTACATCCACCGTTGTTTCCGTTGTGTATGTGTGCCAGTGTTGCGGTAACAGCAGCAGATACTGCTGCTTGAAACGCAACCAAGTTCATCTCTGGTGGAGACGGTGGTGGTGGTGCATCTGCGTTGTTATTGTTTCTACGTGGGTTCCTTCGAGGCATCCTCTGTCATAGAATGGAAAGATGTTGAGTATCCTTTGCATTCTAGTTTTTACAGTTTCTTAATTACAGGACAGTGTCGGTGTTTTGGTTGTGTGTAAGGGTGTGAGTGCATATATTAACATGAAACATAAATAGTAGAACACATAGCAGATAACAACGTCACGAGAAAACATATTTAGCCGTTTTCATTAATGATAATCATGAAAATTTGCCTTTATAAGGCATACAATACATGATATAAATTCTGACAGCGTAACGACTGCATGAGTAGTGTAATCACTTAATCATGTAGTCGATAGTACATAGAGTAATACATAAAGGAAAACCATAATAGTAGTAGGGGGTAAGTGATAACTGATCCTATCAGCGACGGGGAAAGTCTGGCGAAGAAATCACATGCCAAAGTATTGTGCCACACGATTAGTCATCTCGCTCATCTCCCTATTAACTGCGTCCCTCTCATATTCTGCTAGTTCTGCTCGACCTTCTGTTTTCCAGATTTGTTGCTTGAGAGCGGCAACCTCCTCTTCTAATTGACGCACACGGTCAGCTAAATTCCCTGGGGGTGCAAGATGGTTCTGCATCACCTCTAAGGTGGGAGGCTCTCTGGGGACCGTATTAGTGTCCCCATCTCCCTCCACATCTTCGTCGGATTCCCCAAACTCATACTCGGTCTCCATGTACTCCTCAGGACCGTCTCAGGGTTCTGCCTCCTGACCCATAACGGGTTCTCCGTCAATTAGCCCGTTGGCCACCAGAGCTTGATAATAAAGGATTCCTTGTTGGACTTCTTCCATAACGACTGCGCAAGAATCGGAGGGGTGAGAGGTGTGTGAAGTGTGTATAGCATTTTCAAATGCTCCTATAGCATTTAAAATTTTGTTTAGGTTTTTGAACAAAGCGTGACACAGAAATTAGCCGACTGTCAAAATCATTGATATTTAAGATGTAATACGCTTGGGAAAAATGACCTTGGAGTAAGTCTTACATCTTATACGAGGTAACAAAAGTTTTGACGGCATACTGGCCTAACTAGAAGGTATTTACAGTATAAAGTTAGCTACTTAGAAAGGTAGTACTTAGACCATAGCTAAGAAGACTATTCTTTCAACTAGGGAAAGAAAGGTAGAATGTCTCTTACTGGGGACGGTTATCCCTTGGGTGAACCCTTAGTTCAGCCAGTTGGCGCTCCATATCAATTAGGTGCCTTTCGTACACCCTTTGGCGTACTCAGAGCTCTATGACTTCAGCTCGAGTTTCGGCTAGCTCTTGCTGCAGGGTCTCATGGTCTACTCTGGATCTATCACGAGCATCTTCCAGATGAATGGTGCGGAGGGTATGCATTCTTGCATTGGTGACAACTTCCGTGATTTGATGGAGAGCTGTCCTGCCTTGAATCTCATTTCGGGCCACTCTGCGGACCAGGATTGGCAAGACTCTGTCTGCTGAGCCCCCTTCGCTCAGGGCATAAAAGCTTCGGTCTCCATTGAATGGCATGGGCTGATCCTGTCCTTGGCTCCATGTTTCCAATCTTTCCACCCACGGAGGCGTCGGGCCTTGAAAAGTCGGACGAGGGTTAGGATTTGGAACAAGAGCCATCGGGGGTAGGTTCTCAACTTCTGGCTCGGAGTCAGAACCATCTGCAAAGCCTTCAGCCTGGTGACCATCCATAGGGATTGGGTGATCATTTTCTGGCTCTGCTTCAAACCCTCCATCATTACCTTGGTTAGGGAGGTACAAGTTGCCGTGGGGATGGAATCCAGCCATGTTATATACGCGAGAAAAGGGATAAAGAAATAACTAAATAGACGAACTAATTAGATAATTATAAGATGATCTTTATCAGTTACTTCAACACTTGTTTAGTGCATACCAGTTATATGTAACCAAGACATGATAGACCTTCAAATAGTGACCCTAACTCTAAGCCCACAACCAAACAAGGAACAGGAAGTAGAGCAAAGATCACAGATTCTAAGTCTATGCCATCCTAGTTACCTATAACCTTAATGTATCCACCCCGCATCTATTGACATACTAATAAAGAATACTCCTATAGTATTTTAAGTTTATGTTCTGTTCTACTGCTCTCGTTGTAGTAGTGTTGGTAAGTTTTTAGACCTGTTGCAACCTCACAACCATACTTAGGCACATGCTAATCACTCCTCGGATAATGTAGTTGATCAGGCTACATCTTCCCAGGGTTGACCATATGTCTCTAAGTCTACTTGTGCTGTCCAACAATCGTAATACTTTTGTTCTGTCCTAGTGACACTAATTTTAGTATGAATGCAGGTATGTATACTTGGTTAAATATTTTATTATTTAAAAGTATAAACTCTTTATCAGAGTATTTTAATCCCGTTGTGTTTATAGTTCGTATATCTTTTATGGGTTGATACACTCGATTCACTATAAACAATGCTCTGATACCAATCTGTCACACCCCAAAACCGGAACGGCGGAAACGTTCGGGGGTGGAGGACGTCATGTTCAGTATCACAACAATGCAAAGTAGTAAACAAGTAACAACATCATCCATTGCATTAATAATATAATTTCATACAAGTGTGTTCTGTCAAGTTATATAGACACCAAAAATATACATCAAAAATAAAAGATGAGTCTTGAACGAGCTCCATCTTCTCAGAACATGGCACCGGTACCTGTCTACTGGTGACCTGAGAATACAAGTTATTTTGAAAGAGTTTATCAGCTTTAAAGCTGGTGAGATCATAAGTATATTAGTGTCTGTAATTGTATGAAAGTGTTTGTAAGTCTGTATTGTATAAGTTTTGTAAAAGTTTGTATTTGTTTGAACTTTCCTAGAAAACCCTATGTTTCCTACTAAAAGTAGCCTTCTACCAAGGCATCTAGTGTATGTGTGTGTGTCTCTTGTAAGAGTGTGTATTTTCCCAAATCTGACTATCATTAACCAAAAATATAGTTCTTACATTATTGTTTATTGTGTGAATATCACAAAGTAAATGTAAAGGGAAAATAAAATAGTACTGTAGTGCTGTATTAAGTAACTACTGCTGTACTAACTACTTTAAACTAATTGTTATTTAAAGTACCATGTGATCGGCCTGTATCCTGCTACCGACTCTAGTAAAACGACGATGTAAGACGCCGTAAGAAATGACGTTTGGCAACCGTAGACTTGCAAGTCCCACTGTAGCGAGCAGCAAGGTGTAGGATAGTCAATCCAGTATAGATCTATACACAAACTCATACGCTCCCCACTTAAAGAGATTCTGGATATAAAACGGGTCATGACAGGTAGTGCCATGTCCCCCGTTAAGTGGCTCACATAATTGTATTTAATGTATATGTATATTTATATGTATGTGCTAGCTGTATTGTGTGTTCTTTCTTTGTCTAGCTTGTATGTTTTGTTTCTCATCACTGTGTATTATGTTTGTTTCTCATCATTATGTATTATGTTTGTTTCTCATCACTATGTATTATGTTTGTTTCTCATCACTATGTATTATGTTTGTTTCTCATCATTATGTATTATGTTGGTTTCTCATCACTATGTATTATTCATGAATGAACTGACTCATTGAATGTTTCATTGTTCTAGTAATAGTAACTACGTAAACTACACCTATTATAGGTTACTAGTAATGTTGTTTGTGTATATGAACATGTTTGTATACCTTTGCTACCCAAAGGCATTGAACTGAATGAAAGAAGTAACCCTTATATCTACACACATATACATGATATATAACTAGGATTCAAACGACCTTCGGACAAATAACCTGAATGCCCTAAGTCCACAACCAAACAAGGAACATGAAGTAAGGTGAGCTATCAGTCCTAAGTCCTTTCAATCCTACTTATATAACTATATCTATATAGATACACAGAATATAAGTTAAAAGAATTTAAGTAAAAGAATTTAAGTAAAAGTATTTAACATGTAAAAGAGTTTGATAAAAGCATTTGGTATGTAAAAGAGTTTGTAAGATAGTTTGAAGTAAAACAGTTTGGTAACACAGTTTGAAAAGTAAGAAATCCACTTGTTTGGTAGTTATTAATCACATGTGATTGATATAATAACTATAATTGTTCAACTTGTATTCCCCCCATAAAAGCATTTAAAAACATTTAAAAGGTTAATTAAGGGGTATGAACTCACCTGTAGTGAGTGGTTTGGATGAACTGATGATATCGGATTGCTAGGTGTCAAGTAAAGACTTGTACACACTCAATGATCCTAGTTAACATATAATAACACATATATGTATCCAATTAGTCTTGAAACAACTAATTAACAAATTTAAGACATCCTAGGAGATGTTAAACACCTTCTATAAGTGTTATAAGTGCTAAGGATTGCATCTAAGTGTTGTAGGACATTGCTATTGAGTTTAGGGTTCAAGGGTAAACTCCCCTTGAGTTTACGGTTTTGTGACCATCACTCAATGAGTTTACGGTCGTAAACCCGTGAGTTTACGGCCGTAAACTCATGGTCCCTTGACCATTTTGTGTTTTGAAGCATTTCAAGTCATAAGGAAGCATCCTACTTCAAGTATAAGCCTTAGGAAGTGTTTGTGGCATCATTTCACTCCTAAATGGAGTTTACGGCCCATGGACCACTTCTCCATGTGTTTACGGCCGTAAACCCATATGGTTTATGGTCTTTTGATGTTTTCAAGTACTAAGCTCATCAAGGAAGGGATCTAGGCTAGTTTCCAAGGCTTAGAAGGGACTAGGGCACACTTTGGCACCCTTTTTAGGGTTTACGGTCCAAGGTGTTCTTGGACCGTAAACACCTTTGATCTTCGGTTTCTTAGGTGTTTTCTTGATGTTTAGAAGTGTAACTAGGCTTACAATACACTAGGGTAAGAGTACTTACTAGATAGAAGCTTGAAAAGGTGCTAAAAGTCCAAGAACACTAGTGTGTGTTCTTGGTGTTCTTGGTGAAACTTGAAGATCTACACTTTTGGGATGATTTCACGGATGGAATCATGTTAGATCACTAGATTAAGTAATATATCAACTGATTAGGGCTAGAAACACTTACAAGTTGAAGATCAAGAAGGAAAATTCGGATGCTACTTGAGAGGATTTGAGTTTTGCTCTTGAAAAGTGAAAAAGTGATTAAAATGGCTAAGTGCCATATATATACTCTTGGGGTTTACGGCCGTAAACACCAAGTTTAGGCCGTAAACTCCAAAAATCTTGGAGTTTTGGGACTTTATTGTTGTACAATAAACCCTAGGGCATCCTCTCTCCTAATATCTCCCGAAGTGCTAATCTTAAAACACTCAAACTTATTCCAAAAAGTTTGAAAGTTTGTAGAAACTGTTCTGACTTTTATTGAAGTGAATGGTTGTATAGAATAGAATTTTCGGGTTGTCACATCATCCCCCCGTTAAAAGGAATTTCGTCCCGAAATTAGAATTTAGGTAAAGGAGTAGGCATGAAGAATCGAGACAAGAAGTGGGGATACTTCCTAATTGATTTATTCTCGCGCTCCCAAGTGAATTCAGGTCCTCGGTTGGCATTCCAGCGAACCTTCACTAATGGGAAGCGGCTCTGAATCGTTCGTCTGACCTCTCGGTCCATGGTCACTACGGTTCTTCCACGAAGGTGAGGCTCTCGTTGATCTCGATCTCGTCGAGTGGGATTACAAGAGTCCTGACGGAAAGGTACTTTTTCAAGTTCGAGACGTGGAGGGTAAAATGTACGTTACTGAGTTCGCGAGTAGGTTGAATTTGTGAGTTACAGGGCCGATTCTGGCAAGAATCTCGGAGGTCCTAACTATCTTGGATTTTAGCCTTCCACGCTTTCCGAAGCGTATCAAGCCTTCCCAGAGTGAGACTTCCAAAAGAATTGGTCTCTCACCTGGAGTTCCAAAGGTTTCTTCCTCTTGATTCTCTTCCCAGTCAAGGGCCGCTCCCTTATGGGTCAAAGTCGCAAGAGGTTCCGTAATTTGCAAGGAGTTCTAAATGAACTACGACAGTAGGTCAGCGAGACCTAGAATTTGGCGAATTCCCTTCAGCGTCTTCGGTGCTGACAAATTCTCAACGGTTTTGATTAATTGAAAGGGTCCTCAAGAATTCCCACATCACTAATGGTGTGTCTTAGGAATTTGACTCTTCAATTCCAAAACTCGTATTTAGAGAACTTCGCGTAAAGCTTCTCTGATCGTATTGTTTCCATGGTTTGTTGTAGATGCTCTTTATGATTCCCTTCTTACTTCGAGAGTAGATAAGTAAGTCATTTACAAGGACAATGACGAACTGATCCAAGTAAGAATGGTGTACCCTATTCATTAAGTTCATGAATACTACGAGCGTATTGGTCCTATCCGAGGGGTATCACTACGGACTTGTAGCGTCCGCATCGAGTTCGGAAGATTGTCCTCGGGACATCCTTCTCTAATACTCGCAACTGGTGATATTCGGATCTCAGGTCCATGTTTGAAAGGTACATCGTTCCTTGCGGTTGGTCAACCAACTCATCTATGCGAGGCAGAGATAATGATTTCTAATGGAAATCTTGGTGAGGTCTCTGATAGTTGATGTACTTACGATACAATCCGTCTACCTTCTTGAAGAATAAGACCGGAGCTCTCCATGGTGAAGAGCTTGGTCTTCCAATTCTATTGCTGAGTAGTCGTTAAGTTGTCCGGACGGTTCTTGTATCTCCGTGGGTGTTAGACTGTAGGGCGATCTGGTTACAGGAGTCGTGTTGGGTTCTAGGTTTGTTCGCATAACGGCACGATCACTCATAGTCTTGAGTAGTCTCCGTCCTGAAGTTCATATTATAAGTCATACATGGTTCATCAATCACAGTCTCGTGTATACGAGTCGTATAAAATTAAGATTGAAAAGGTAGTCGAATAAATGATTCTCCTTTAAGCTCACATCCAAACAAGGAAAAGAAGTTAAAGCGGAATCATCAATTCTAAACCTGTAGAACCTTGATTATATACTACCCTTGCGTATACATTCTTCAGGGGTAGATCAACCGTAAGGGTCCTTGTACTGAACTTGACGTACTGTACGAGTGGTACTCCGAGGAGGTTTTTCTGAGGTTTCTTCGGAAAGTTACAAAACATGAGGCACTCTATGCATGAGTACTGCGGAGTTCTAGAATGACTACTTCGCTAGAAAGGCGATTTCGAGAAAGAGATGTGCGCACGAAACTGGTATTGTGTGGATCAAATTGACTCAAGTTGTATGATAATATAGGAATCACTCGAAAATAAAGGCACTAGATTTGATCATAACGGCGTTACAGACAAAACACGAAAGTGCAATTTTTTAACAGAGTTACAGTACTTTAGATTAACTACTAGACTACTGCTGCGAACAAGGTATACTACAAAAGACAAGTATACGCAACACGAGGATCCCTTTACTGACGGGATCTCGCAAAAGATACGACTCGAGTTGCATTAGTTTTAAACAGTTTGAAACCATACAAAATACTGCCGATTGTAAGCGTTCCTACACTATAGTAGGGTCCTTAGCTGTCTTCCGTTGTTCTGGGGTCAAATTCCTCATGTTCCCCCGTCACCCCTCTCTGTTGGGCAGTCCCTTTTGAAATGTCCCATTACGCCACATAGATGGCATATCCGAGAAATTTCGACATTGGTGGTTGAAGTAAGGTGTTGGATCCTTGTCCTGCAGAAGCGGGTAGCGTGTCCGTCTTTGTTGCAATTATTGTAGTGCAACAGACGACAACTACGTAGATGATGGAAGTTGCACTTATTGCACTTCGGTAGGTTTCCAGCATACTGTCTGGCTGGGTTAGGAATAACCGGGATACTAGTAGGGATGGTAGTAGGAGTTACAGACGTCGTGGCTGCGAAGGCTGCCACAGGTTGTGGTCTCTTGTTCATGCCTTGGGGTGATTTGCCTTTAAATCTATCCCGAAATTTTCGTTTATTACTCTTGGGTTTGAGATTCGGAGTGTCGTGGTAGTTTGATACTCGCTGATGTATTTGGTTGTTACTTTGATTGGAATTATTGATACACATCCCGCTAACATTTGCATTGTTAGCGTTTAGGTGAGTCATGACAGCTGTCACGGCAGCTGTGACTGCAGCTTGAAAGGTGGCTGCATCAATCTGAAGAGTTGGTATTTGGCTGATGGGTTGTTTACTTTTCTTTGGCGACATGATTCTGTTACATGAAAAGAAAATGAGTTCGTGAGCGATTATAGTTGAACCTAGATGTATTTCGATCGCTCATGAAAAGAGTAGAAGTATGTTCTCGAGGGTTTGACCTACACCCCTATGATGTAGTCATAGTACAGGGTAGGAGTAAGTTCATAGAATGGGTACAAGACGTTTGTCGTTCAAACCAGGGTTCCATTGGTTGGTGGATAACATGATCCAACCTTCGAAAGAGAATTGGGAATGATTCCCGAGTTAAATTACCCTAGTCCAATAACTTGACTAGAGTGGGTTTTAGATAGACTGCAACGATAGTATGATGAAAGTTTTTGAACAAAGCGTGACACAGAAATTAGCCGACTGTCAAAATCATTGATATTTAAGATGTAATACGCTTGGGAAAAATGACCTTGGAGTAGGTCTTACATCTTATATGAGGTAACAAAAGTTTTGACGGCATACTGGCCTAACTAGAAGGTACTTACAGTACAAAGTTAGCTACTTAGAAAGGTAGTACTTAGACCATAGCTAAGAAGACTATTCTTTTAACTAGGGAAAGAAAGGTAGAATGTCTCTTACTGGGGACGGTTATCCCTTGGGTGAACCCTTAGTTCAGCCAGTTGGCGCTCCATATCAATTAGGTGCCTTTCGTACACCCTTTGGCGTACTCGGAGCTCTATGACTTCAGCTCGAGTTTTGGCTAGCTCTTGCTGCAGGGTCTCATGGTCTACTCTGGATCTATCACGAGCATCTTCCAGACGAATGGTGCGGAGGGTATGCATTCTTGCATTGGTGACAACTTCCATGATTTGATGGAGAGCTGTCATGCCTTGAATCTCATTTCGGGCCACTCTGCGGACCAGGATTGGAAAGACTCTGTCTGCTGAGCCCCCTTCGCTCAGGTCATAAAAGCTTCGGTCTCCATTGAATGGCATGGGCTGATCCTGTCCTTGGCTCCATGTTTCCAATCTTTCCACCCACGGAGGCGTCGGGCGTTGAAAAGCCGGACGAGGGTTAGGATTTGGAACAAGAGCCATCGGGGGTAGGTTCTCAACTTTTGGCTCGGAGTCAGAACCATCTGCAAAGCCTTCAGCCTGGTGACCATCCATAGGGATTGGGTGATCATTTTCTGGCTCTGCTTCAAACCCTCCATCATTACCTTGGTTAGGGAGGTACAAGTTGCCGTGGGGATGGAATCCAGCCATGTTATCTACGCGAGAAAAGGGATAAAGAAATAACTAAATAGACGAACTAATTAGATAATTATAAGATGATCTTTATCAGTTACTTCAACACTTGTTTAGTGCATACCAGTTATATGTAACCAAGACATGATAGACCTTCAAATAGTGACCCTAACTCTAAGCCCACAACCAAACAAGGAACAGGAAGTAGAGCAAAGATCACAGATTCTAAGTCTATGCTATCCTAGTTACCTATAACCTTAATGTATCCACCCTGCAACTATTGACATACTAATAAAGACCTTTTTAGTTCTCAGATAAGAAATTAATAGTCACACAAAATACTCCTATAGTATTTTAAGTTTATGTTCTGTTCTACTGTTCTCGTTGTAGTAGTGTTGGTAAGTTTTTAGACTTGTTGCAACCTCACAACCATACTTAGGCACATGCTAATCAATCCTCGGATAATGTAGTTGATCAGGCTACATCTTCCCAGGGTTGACCATATGTCTCTAAGTCTACTTGTGCTGTCCAACAATCGTAATACTTTTGTTCTGTCCTAGTGACACTAATTTTAGTATGAATGCAGGTATGTATACTTGGTTAAATATTTTATTATTTAAAAGTATAAACTCTTTATCAGAGTATTTTAATCCCGTTGTGTTTATAGTTCGTATATCTTTTATGGGTTGATACACTCGATTCACTATAAACAATGCTCTGATACCAATCTGTCACACCCCAAAATCGGAACGGCGGAAACGTTCGGGGGTGGAGGACGTCATGTTCAGTATCACAACAATGCAAAGTAGTAAACAAGTAACAACATCATCCATTGCATTAATAATATAATTTCATACAAGTGTGTTCTGTCAAGTTATATAGACACCAAAAATATACATCAAAAATAAAAGATGAGTCTTGAACGAGCTCCATCTTCTCAGAACATGGCACCGGTACCTGTCTACTGGTGACCTGAGAATACAAGTTATTTTGAAAGAGTTTATCAGCTTTAAAGCTGGTGAGATCATAAGTATATTAGTGTCTGTAATTGTATGAAAGTGTTTGTAAGTCTGTATTGTATAAGTTTTGTAAAAGTTTGTATTTGTTTGAACTCTCCTAGAAAACCCTATGTTTCCTACTAAAAGTAGCCTTCTACCAAGGCAGCTAGTGTCTGTGTGTGTGTCTCTTGTAAGAGTGTGTATTTTCCCAAATCTGACTATCATTAACCAAAAATATAGTTCTTACATTATTGTTTATTGTGTGAATATCACAAAGTAAATGTAAAGGGAAAATAAAATAGTACTGTAGTGCTGTATTAAGTAACTACTGCTGTACTAACTACTTTAAACTAATTGTTATTTAAAGTACCATGTGATCGGCCTGTATCCTGCTACCGACTCTAGTAAAACGACGATGTAAGACGCCATAAGAAATGACGTTTGGCAACCGTAGACTTGCAAGTCCCACTGTAGCGAGCAGCAAGGTGTAGGATAGTCAATCCAGTATAGATCTATACACAAACTCATACGCTCCCCACTTAAGGAGATTCTGGATACAAAACGGGTCATGACAGGTAGTGCCATGTCCCCCGTTAAGTGGCTCACATAACTGTATTTAATGTATATGTATATGTATATGTATATGTATATGTATGTGCTAGCTGTATTGTGTGTTCTTTCTTTGTCTAGCTTGTATGTTTTGTTTTTCATCACTGTGTATTATGTTTGTTTCTCATCATTATGTATTATGTTTGTTTCTCATCACTATGTATTATGTTTGTTTCTCATCACTATGTATTATGTTGGTTTCTCATCACTATGTATTATTCATGAATGAACTGACTCATTGAATGTTTCATTGTTCTAGTAATAGTATCTACCTAAACTATACCTATTATAGTTTACTAGTAATTTTGTTTGTATATATGAACATGTTTGTATACCTTTGCTACCCAAAGGCATTGAACTGAATGAAAGAAGTAACCCTTATATCTACACACATATACATGATATATAACTAGGATTCAAACGACCTTTGGACAAATAACCTGAATGCCCTAAGTCCACAACCAAACAAGGAACAGGAAGTAAGGTGAGCTATCAGTCCTAAGTCCTTTCAATCCTACTTATATAACTATATCTATATAGATACACAGAATATAAGTTAAAAGAATTTAAGTAAAAGTATTTAACATGTAAAATAGTTTGATAAAAGCATTTGGTATGTAAAAGAGTTTGTAAGACAGTTTGAAGTAAAACAGTTTGGTAACACAGTTTGAAAAGTAAGAAATCCACTTGTTTGGTAGTTATTAATCACATGTGATTGATATAATAACTATAATTGTTCAACTTGTATTCCCCCCATAAAAGCATTTAAAAACATTTAAAAGGTTAATTAAGGGGTATTAACTCACCTGTAGTGAGTGGTTTGGATGAACTGATGATATCGGATTGCTAGGTGTCAAGTGAAGACTTGTACACACTCAATGATCCTAGTTAACATATAATAACACATATATGTATCCAATTAGTCTTGAAACAACTAATTAACAAAGTTAAGACATCCTAGGAGATGTTAAACACCTTCTATAAGTGTTATAAGTGCTAAGGATTGCATCTAAGTGTTGTAGGACATTGCTATTGAGTTTAGGGTTCATGGGTAAACTCCCCTTGAGTTTACGGTTTTGTGACCATCACTCAATGAGTTTACGGTCGTAAACCCATGAGTTTACGGCCGTAAACTCATGGTCCCTTGACCATTTTGTGTTTTGAAGCATTTCAAGTCATAAGGAAGCATCTTACTTCAAGTATAAGCCTTAGGAAGTGTTTGTGGCATCATTTCACTCCTAAATGGAGTTTACGGCCCATGGACCACTTCTCCATGTGTTTACGGCCGTAAACCCATATGGTTTATGGTCTTTTGATGTTTTCAAGTACTAAGCTCATCAAGGAAGGGATCTAGGCTAGTTTCCAAGGCTTAGAAGGGTCTAGGGCACACTTTGGCACCCTTTTTAGGGTTTACGGTCCAAGGTGTTCTTGGACCGTAAACACCTTTGATCTTCGGTTTCTTAGGTGTTTTCTTGATGTTTAGAAGTGTAACTAGGCTTACAATACACTATGGTAGGAGTACTTACTAGATAGAAGCTTGAAAAGGTGCTAAAAGTCCAAGAACACTAGTGTGTGTTCTTGGTGTTCTTGGTGAAACTTGAAGATCTACACTTTTGGAATGATTTCACGGATGGAATCATGTTAGATCACTAGATTAAGTAATATATCAACTTATTAGGGCTAGAAACACTTACAAGTTGAAGATCAAGAAGGAAAATCCGGATGCTACTTGAGAGGATTTGAGTTTTGCTCTTGAAAAGTGAAAAAGTGATTAAAATGGCTAAGTGCCATATATATACTCTTGGGGTTTACGGCCGTAAACACCAAGTTTAGGCTGTAAACTCCAAAATCTTGGAGTTTTGGGACTTTATTGTTGTACAATAAACCCTAGGGCATCCTCTCTCCTAATATCTCCCGAAGTGCTAATTTTAAAACTCTCAAACTTATTCCAAAAAGTTTGAAAGTTTGCAGAAACTGTTCTGACTTCTATTGAAGTGAATGGTTGTACAGAATAGAAATTTCGGGTTGTCACAGTCGAAATTTGGATCCGTAAATTCTGGAAGTTTGGAAATTTTGTCTACTTTGTTCACAAATTTTCTAATAATTTTTAATGGCTTCTAAAAAGTGTGAAATTGCTCACCTTCACAGGCTGGTCCGAAATTATTTCAAATCTGATAGGCAGTTTTGTAAAATTCGCCAAAAATTGTATAAAAATCGTATGAAAACGTGAGAGTAGTCATTTTAAAGGTTTAAACCTGAACTTTTTGCATCTAAAACATTTTTGAAAAATATTATCATTTAGGTGGTCAAAACAGTTCGAGATTGGACCAAAACGTTTCTGTGAAGGGCTGATTTTTTAGTTTAGTTTATAGATCTTGGAACACAACACTCATTTTTACTATTGTAAGTGTATAAATCCCAGATCTACTAGTTTACATGTATTATATGTGATAACACATACTTTTATCAAGATTTTTATGAAGGTCCAAGTGGTAAACTTCATATTCTTAACATTTTTTTAGATTTATGAGGTAAGAAACACATAATCACCAAATAAATCATGTAAAACACACATAGTCATGCATATACACATAGATCTACACAAAACAACTTGTATTCTCCCCCAAAACTTAGTAAAAACTGAAAATAGGGGGTATGAAGCTCACATTTGCTTTGATGTTTCTGTTTTGAAGAAGAGATGAAGAGATTTTTGGTCCTAGCAACAACTTGATGTAGATTTCAAGCTTATGAAGTTTTCTAGGGGTATGATCATCAAAAGCTTGTTTAGAAGGAGTGATCTAATCATGAGAAAGGAGTTATATAACTTGGATATGTAAAACTTACCAAATAATGATGATTTTCTTGTGAAAACTCTCTTGAAACCCAAGCAAAATTTCGAGATTTTTAAGAAAGAAGGATAATGATTCTTGAGAGGGTTTGAGATAGTTTGATGTTGTGTGTGTGTGTGGTTTTTGCTCTTGGCCGTAAATAGAAGAGGAGAGGGGAGAGAGAGAGAGAGAGAGAGGTGAGGTGACTAGCTTGGTTGCATGTTGGTTTAAAGCCTAGATACATGTTGGATTTTATGGAGGTGGCACTCCAAAGTCAACTCTTCTCCCATTTAACTTATTTTATTATTATTATTATTTTTATACATGGGCCGATATTGTTGGGCCAAGAAGAAAGGGTAGGGTAGATTGGGCCCATTAACTTTAGCTAGGATATTTGGATCCTAAACATAAAGTTTTTCGGCCCATTGGGCTCTTGGAAGCATTCACGGCCCACTTTGAATAAAAGAATAGGCTTATGGCTCACTAATGGTTTAGTTGGTTGAGTTATGGCCCAATAAGGCCCATTAGGGTTAGAACGAATCATTCTAGGCCCAAATGGTCCAAAATGTTTTAGATTTATAAATTGGGTCCAATTAGGATCCAATTAGGAAATCCTAGTTCAATATGGACTCAAACCATGGTTCTCAGGGTTTTCAGACTATTTGTTGAACATAATAGGTGCATTTGAATGAGCATAGAATAGGATATTCGCTTAGAGTACATGTTATTACCCTAGGTGAATGATTACATGCGAGTAGAATTTCTTAGCAAAAATGCCAGTTGTGACAGAGAAGGCGATAAAGGGAGAATAAATGGTGGTAGTCGATGATAAAGTGTAACCCTTTTCAGAAGGATTTCAAAAGAGGCAAACGGGAATTCGAATTTAAAATATTGAATCCCAAAATTCAGGGGATTAGTACGGAAAGTGGGTGTAGGAATCAATATAGGCCAATCATTTCAAAAACCTAAATAAGGATAAAATGGTAATCTTACCTATTAATTAATTTTAGTAATTAAATAATATTTAATTAATCCCTAAAATATTGGATTACTTTCCCTTAAAATACTACCTGCTTCTTTACAACCTTACAATCACCGATCTGTTTCGTCTTCTCAACCTAACCCTAAACCACGAAAGTCGTTAGAAACTACAACCACCACAGACACAATAACCCCTAAAATCACCATTAGATTATGAAGATTCTAAGTTCAAACGATTGTGAAGATTGGTTTCTAATGAGAATCACGCATCTCCATCAATGCCAAAATCGCCATCAGCAGACCACGATGCATTGAAATTCTTGGGTTTTGATCTCGTATCCATAATCATCCAGAAAACCGCCACCTGCTGCCATCCCTTTCCTTGTAGGTGCTGGAAATCGGAAGTTCAATGAAAGGAACTCGACCTAGGGCTGATTGAGATTGGATCCTTCTCCTTTAAGCACCGATCAAGCAGCCACTATTGAAGTTCCGCCGGAAAACCGCCACATGCTGCCATCCCTTTCCTTGTAGCTGCTGGAAATCGGAAGTTCAATGAAAGGAAATCGACCGAGGGCTAATTGAGATTGGATCCTTCATTAAAGGTACCTTAATTTCGCTATTCCTTTGATTTCTTCCTTCTTTCTAATAAAAAACCGCAACCACCACCACCGTAACAGTGGCGATAGCCACCTCCGGCCACCGCTTCCATGATGACAGTGGGTGATGATGTTTCTAGCTTCAATTTCGGACGTTTCTCTTCTCATCTTAAAGTCGGAATTGTAAGCTCCTTATAGAATTTTATCAGTAATGAGCATAATGTCATTCACTTATCAAATTTGTGTTGATCAGATTTTAATTAGTTACAGCTGAGGTATTTTTGCTTAGTTTTATTGCAGGTGTGTGAAATGAAGGTTAAGATTGTTGTAAAAGATCAAAGAATCAACGTTTTTGTGGATGATTGTTTCTATCATTTTTGTTTGATTCCAGATTTGTAGTTGATCGTTTTTTGGTACCTAATTGTCATGTAATGAAGAATTCATTCATATCTTCTTATTTCATACTGATTTCAGATTGGATTACCGAACGTAGGAAAATCTACACTTTTCAACACACTCACAAAGTTGCCTATTCCAGCAGAGAACTTCCCATTCTGTATAATTGAACCTAACGAGGCACGTCTTCATATTCCAGATGAGAGATTTGAGTGGCTGTGTCAGCACTTCAAGCCAAAGAGCGAGGTATTATCCAACTGTCCAACATCATATACTTCGCTTAAACAATCATGCCATCTGTTGGTCGTATGAAAGTGTTTTGACATATAATCCCTCAGAATTTGCTAACTTTTCCCCTATGATTACCATAGGGTATACAATGGTGGCTCTAGATGATCATCATTAAGCTGTTGTTATGCACATTACTCTTATTTGGCTGGACAGTTTTCAGCGTTCTTAGAGATACATGATATAGTTTGGCTGGTTAAAGGTGCTCATGAAGGGCAAGGGCTTGGAAATGTTGTATGCATTCTGCCAAAATTTAAAATGTCATATACATTCTGTTAGAATTAAATGGTAATTTCACTTTAGATTAGATGATTCGATTATAATTGTTTTTTTTTTTTGCTTTTTTTTTTGTAATAGATGTTTCTCTCTAAATGTCACTTATTCTGACAGAATATGATTTCATGACAGTTATTCTCATAAAACGTTTTGATCAAGGACACGAATGAATGACTTGAAGAATGGTTTGCAGACCTGATAGGAATGATTTGAAGAATGAATCAAAGATTCATCACATTCACAGTTTAAGAATGTTATTATTATTTTTTTTTAAGAATTACACTTGTTATTCTTTCAAAAATATTATTGTTCAATAATGTTTTTTTTGTATCACGATCAAACAACGTAATTATTTGATATGTTATTAGTTCAAGAATCGATTTTGCATATTCTTTCATAATGTACTTATTCATGTTTTCTTGTTATTTATGTCTTCTTAAAGAATGTCATTCTGCCAGAATAAAATCTGGTATAATTAAAAAATACGTTAGAATTAAAATTGAATTAATTAAAAAAGTCAGAATATTTAAATCAAGAGAATTAATTATCCCTAAAAATTTGTAATTTTCCTTTTTTAAATTTATCTCAATTGACTAAAATACTCTTATAGTGAATTTAGATGATATTTTTCAATTATTTTTAATTAAATAATATTTATGAATCACTTTCTTAAAATAATTAAAATGATTAGTCCACAATCAATCTTATATTCATACAATAATTAGTTATAATACAATAACCTAAGTATATATATATATATAATAAATTCAAATTTTGATAGAATCAATCAATTTCGATAAAATTAGAGTATGCGGGAAGAGAGAGAACACGTTGAACAAAAACAAGCCACGTGGCACATCAAGGGTTTAGAAAATAGACAAGTGGCAATCTTAGGTTTTGTTTATTAGAGGAGATATATATATATATATATATATATATATATATATATATATATATATATATATATATATATATATATATGGAAAAAGTTCAATAGAGAACCATTATTAATCAAGGAACCAATGAACCAATCTAAACCATCGGAATTTAAAGGGATAAACGGCAAAATGAAGAGTTTTAAACTTTTACAGTAGACACATATACACCGAATTATAATAAAACTCACTTTCTTTTTTTCGTTTAAAATTTTTTAGGCCATGTTTTTTATAAAAAAAAAACGAATATACCATTGTTAATGATTTTTGTTCTTTTTCCATAGAGATCCATACTGATATACAAAAAATGATTTTTTTTTCAAAAAAACCCACTTCATTTCTTTGTTTTTTGAAAAGTTAAGGCCTACTTTTTATCGAAAAAAAATTAACAAATATATCAAAATTCATATTTTTTGCTACTCTTTAAACTTAGATTCATATTGATGTAAAAAAACGAAATTTTAGTACAGATTCATATTGTGAATCTGCCCAGATTCACCCTGTGAATCTGCCCAGATTCACACTGTCAATCTGCCCACTATGAATCTGAGCAGATTCACAATGTGAATGATAGTAAGTCAGATTTATATTGTGAATGTTAAAATTGAAATATTTAAAGTTTAGATTCACAATGTGAATCTAATCTAATCGAGTTGTTTTTTTTAATCGTTGATGATGTTTATTAATAGAGGACAAAAAATTAAGATTTTTGGTATAATTGTTTTTTTTATAAAAATAAACTTAAATATTGAAAAAAAACAACAAAACGAAGTTAGTTTTTTCGAGAAAAAAAAATATTTTTTTATATATCAACATGGATATCTATAGAAAGAGGACGAAAAATCGTGAATAACGGTATATTCCATTTTTTCGATAAAAAACATTGCCTAAAAAAAATTTTAAACGAAAAAAAAAGAGGCGAATTTTTTGGTAAAGATATGGGTTTTATGGTATAATCTGATATATATGTGTCCACTGTACAATTGTCATCTATTCTTTTGGCCGTTGATCGCTTTAAATTTGACAAAACTGTAAAATTGGTCCCTGTGGTATTCAAAAAACTTTGGATAGGGTCCAAAAAGTTTTCAACTTACATGGAAGGTCCAAAATCAAGAAATTCCTCTGATTTTGGTCCAAAAAAACTTGAAAATATGGTTTTGCCCTTTTATTGTCTTTTTTGTATTTTGTATAATCATTCTAATACTTTTTTATTTAAAAAAAAAAAAGAATTATCCCCCACCCCCACTATTCTCTCTCTCTCTCCCTCTCCCCCCCCCCCCCCCTCTCTCTTTCTCTTGGTCGTCCATTTTCTCGATTTGTTCTGATTCTCGTCAATATGAGCTTTCAAACAAGAACCAGTTGTGAAATGATTATTAAAATCTGGAAGAAGTAAGAAAATCAAACCCAATTATATGTTTGTGTTCGATTTTGATATGTTGTATGTGAAAAGGGTGATATTACTGGAAAAAGGTGTGGGTCGGACTAGAGTTTGTGGGCAAAAAATTGAAGAACAAGTAGTTCAAAAGTGAAGCCTACTCCAAGATCAAGCATCCCACCATCTCCTATTTCTTTCCCCCCACCATTTTTCAGAAACCCATATCTACAAGCTTTTCTTTCAATCTGAATCTGCATTTGGATCGAGATTTGCAGGGGTGTGAGTTTTTCATCATTAATTTTTGGGTTTTACATCATTGTGTGTGTGTGTGTTGAAGAAGATGAAGTGATTATTACAGCAACCCATGGACGATTATTACATCAGCAGGGGTGAAGAAGGCTGTGTATCCAGAGACGGTTCTTCTTTAGAACGAGGCGAGAGAAGAAACCCATAACATATGATTGTCAATGACTACTTCATGAGTGTGTTCAGGTATACAGTAGTATGTATGAGAGAGAGAATGGAGGGTGACTAGAAGCTCTGATTGTGATGACGGGATTGTTCCGATGATGCTTAAGGTGTGATTAGGGCTTGGAAACCCTCAATTGGACCTTAATTCCTCACATTCGATGTCGTGTCCGTCATTACTAAACGTGGAAGGTAATATTATCCTTTCCTGAATCTCTCTTCTCTTCTTCTTGGTTGATTGCTCATATACGACATCCTCCTAACTACTTTTCTGGTTCTGAAGATGATGTTCCTGGGAAGAAGAGACAGGTGAAGGAAGATAATATTAATAAATTGTTGGATTTCATTTTCACCACCACCAGTGATGATAAGCAGCAGGTATGAACAAGTCTGATGCCCCCAAAGCCTACTTGTTCGTGTCACTTATCTCAAATCAAAATGGCAGGTGGTGTTTATGAAACTCATATGCAGGTGAACCAAGGAGGTGTCGATATTTCTGATTCTAATTGTATTCTGATGATTCATGGTGCCACGGAAGCTTCAATGTTTCGTAAACAATGTGTGTATGTACTCTAAATTGCAGGTGAAGTGAGGTGACATGAGGAAGATAGGGAAGAGAAAGAGAGAGAGAGAGAGAGAGAGAGAGAGAGAGAGAACGGTGGGGGTGGGGGATAATTCCTTTTTTTAAGTAAAAATTTATTAGAATGATTATAAAAAATACAAAAAAGAAAATAAAAGGGCAAAACCGTGTTTTCAAGTTTTTTTGGACCAAAATCATAGTAAATTCTTGATTTTGGACGGTCCATGCAAGTTGAAAACTTTTTGGACCCTATCCAAAGTTTTTTGAATACCACAGGGACCAAATTTGCAGTTTTGTCCTTTAAATTTCGACGCTAAAGATTGGTTACTTGGTTCCTTCTTCATAATGAGTCTCTATTAAACCTCATATATATATATATATATATATATATATATATATATATATATATATATATATATATATATATATATATATATATATATATATATATATATATATATATATATATATATATATATATATATATATATATATATATATATATAATGGGTCTGGGTGTTTAAGAACAAGACCTAACTTTGATTTTTGATGGGTCGGGTTATTGTGTTTGATCCAAGCTTTGGATCGGTTATGTTACATATGCATATTGGTGGTTCTGGGTCGGTCTCGAAATGGTCCGATCGTTATTTGGATCGGTCTTTTTTCTAACTGGTATTCTTTTCGGTTCGGTCTTATTTGGACCGTGATCTCGGCCTTTTTCAATCCAGTTTCACAGTTTTTGCGAGCGCCTTTTTAGGTTTATTTTCATCGTTTTCAGTTCGGTTATGGTATTTTTATGTTTTTTTGTTTCAATTTTGGGTTTTTCCATTAATAAATATGTTATTAACATCAAAATGATACATTAATATTTAACGAAAATGATGCACTGAGATTTAATCTCCCTATCTAATAAATGAATAGGGTTAATCTCATTCTGCCACGTGTCATTGTTTTGGATCTCCAATTTGAATTTTATTTTACAACTCATACTCATAAATACTCATAAATTCTTATATAGCACCAAAATATGTGAATATTACCCACCGCACCTATCCCCCGATTAAGGGATATTTACCTAATTTTGTTACACTTATTATGTTTACATTTTCAAGAAAGTCAAGAAATATTAATGTTAGTAGATTTTGAGATTTTTCAACGTCACGAGAGATATATTAGACCCGCATATGTATTAAAATATTCATGCTTTAATTTTTTTTTATGAAATTATAAATTTTTTAATTACAAGATTTTTTTTGTCGTATGAAAAAAAACTTCATAAGTGCGGAAACATATTTTCCCGCTTATTTACCATGTGTATGCATATCAAATCTCTGAAATTCCTGAAAATTAGCAAAATTTCAAAGAAATTAAAAATATATCAAAATTAACAAACATCATTGACCAAATCAACATAATTTATCATTCAAAAATCTAAAATACGATAATAATAAGCTAATTTTAATATGTATCGAATACCTTTCATATCAACATTACCTTCCATATCACCAATGTACAACACCTGCAATGATTTCAATACCTTTTGTTTTACAATGACAACTAACAAAACCCAAGGACAATCCTTATCTAAGGTTGGTTTGTTTTTGTAACATCCCGTTTAAAATAGAATAATTAAATAATAAACCCAAAACCATAAGAAGTAATTTTTATTATCATTTTGTATTATTATAGTCCAAAATCAAATGATATTTAATGGGGTGTTGGTTTCGGGGAGTCAAATGGCATAATTTAGAAGTTGGGGGTTAAAAGTATAATTTCGGGATTTTATTTTGAAAAGGATTTCGGAAGTCAGGGTGTGTTTGGTATCATTTGGACTTAATATGAAAGGATTTTGGATGGCTGGGGCTAAAAGGGTAAATTATGTACCCAAGTTGAAAAGATATTGTCAAGTAGAGGCTGCATGGTAATTTTGGGACTTAAGTTGAAAATAGTTCTTATGGAGAGGGACTCAAGAAAAGCTTACCACCACCGTGAGGTGGTGGCTGTCTTTGTAAATCGCCGCTTGCTGCCATGTTTCCATCGCCACCAGCCACCATGGAAGGTGGCTGTGTGTGTGATTTCTATATACTTTAGGTGTGTATAATGTAGTGTGTGTTGTAGTGTGTGGATGAGAAACCCTTGACCGGAATCTGAAAAGAAGTCACCACCACCACCGTGAGGTGGTGGCTGCCACCATATACCACCACCGGCCGCCACAGGGGTGGCTGTATGTGTGTGTTTATCAATTAGTGTGTGTGTGTGTGTTATTTTCTTGATTAAAGCATTATAACATGTAATTAGAGATAAGAATAATGAAAAGAAAACTCAAACTACCGCCGGGAGGTGGTGGCTGCCGCCTCCTGCCGCCACCAGTCGCCGTGTTGGGTGGCGGTGTGCCTACTTTGCGTTTTGACTCGTTTAGGATAGTTAGACAAAATGGGCCTGAAGAAACCCTAGTGGCCCAATGAAACCCTAATGGCCCCAATGAAACCCTAATGGGACTAATGAAGCCCTAATTGACCTAAAAGCCCAACCATGTGATTAATGGGCTAGTATTGGGTAGGAAACCCTAATTAGGGTTTGGAAAACCCTAATGGCATAAAACTCTAATTTTTGGGAATTGATCGGGACACACACGGGAATTATTTAATAAACTTAAAATATTAAATAATAATCAGTGGCAAATTAACCTAAGGCAATATTGGACTTAATGGATTAAGTCCTTAATGGGTTAAGTAAGAAACACTTACCATGATCGTCATTTCATGTGGAAACCCTAATTTCACTTGGGCCTTGAGTTGGGCTTTTCTATTGTGCTTTGATGATTGGTCTATTGATGGCTTTCTAAGAACAAGTAAATGGACTAAAATATTTGTATGTGTTTTAGGATAAGGCCCGTGTGAGAGACTTGGGCCCAATTTGAAAAATTAGGCCATAGGTGGGCCATAATTGGGCCTTTTATGATTATGTGATATTGGGCCATGGGAATACCAAGAGTTTGGACTAGAATAATTGGATGGGCCTTGAGGAAAGACCACGTAGAGTTCTGGGCCAAATTTAGAAATTTGGGCCATATGTTGGGCTTTGGCCCATTACTTGACTTTTGGGCCTTTGGAGTGTGAGTTCGACCTTGGGCTTGAAGCCCAATTATTAATTGGGTGTTGTTTGATGTTGGCAGTTCGGGAATCTGTCAACCAGCAGCTGGAGTTTCATCCGCGGGACTTCAGCAGTGCCAGGTGAGTTGTCCTCACTATACTGACAGGGTCGAAGGCACCAATGCCGACCCTTTTTGGATTTGTATCTGGGTGATTTACATGATATGTTATTGATTTACATCCTGGTAATTAGGATGGTGATATGCTTAGTGACCTGGTTAGGTCGGTATCCTGGTATATAGGATGATGCTATGTTAGTGACCGGTTAGGTCTGTATCCCGGTTATGGGATGTTGCTATGATTAGTGATCTGTTAGATCGGTTTGACTGTTATATATTTGAGCTAGCGTATGATATATGTGCATATGTTTGTTTGATTGGGGGTTGGGTTGAGGCGGTCCTGCTTTGTGTTGTAGGCCAACATACCCGGCGAGCGGTTCGGATAGGCTGTAGGCCCTGCGAGGCGGTCCAGTCATGCCGAAGGCTCGGGAGCGGTCCAGATATGCTGTAGGCCCTGCGAGGCGGTCCATTCAGGCTAAAGGCTCATTATGCATGTTGTTCTGTATTTGTTATATGATATGGTTATATTTGTATGGCGTTGGTATTTTGGGGAAACTCACTAAGCTTCGGACTTACAGTTGTTGATTTTGTTTCAGGTACTTCTGATGATCGCTGGAAGGCGAAGGCATGATCGTGCACCTCCTCATATTTTCATGATTGATTCTGGGGATACTCTGATGCTTAAACTATTTTGAAAACAAATTGTAATAACTTAATGGATTTTAAATGTTTTAAAAAGTTTTAATTTGGCTTGAATTTTTATGGATGTTACAATTTTTGAAAGATCCGGTTTTTACACATGGTTAATTGTATGTTGCCCTATCTAGAGTTCAGAGTAGAGAATGATTAAAGTTGTTACAAGTTGGTATCAGAGCCTTGGTTTGAGTGAATTGGAGGAACATTTGTGTGAATCCAGTCTCAAATCAAGGAAAGATTTTCAAAATAATTTCTAAAATGGTTTTCAAAATAAGTAAAGGAGGATGCAGGGTGTACGATCAGTCGGAGCCAGTAAGTAGACCCCAAAATACCATACGGATATTTAATTATGTGATATGTTAGAACAACATGCTAGTGCTAGGCTAGGGATCCTCAGGAATTGCATGATAAATTGCCTGATTACATGATGCCTGCTAGCCTAGGGTTTCCTTTACATGAGATTGACATCATTACTGTAGTTGCTTAGTGTATGCATCACGGTTATACATAATTAAGATCTTATAGCATGAGAATGTTTGATTTGGCCTTATGTTCTGTTCTTGTTTGATTGGGAGCTTAGGGTAGTATTTTATATTCGAAAGTCTATGGGGTCTAGCGTTATGTATGGCTAGCATACACTAGTGCTGCAGGGTTGGTGGAAGTTTCATGGATGGGTGGGTTGTATGCGGCCGGGAGGCAAGTTTCGAGATATTTAGCATTCCTCTAGGAGTGAGGATTGAGCGCTCGCTATGATTATGTATATTGTTAGGGCGTTGTGATGATACTTGAGACAAATATGGGTAGGTGTGGAAGGTAGTATGGGCCCGTACTACTAAAAGCACAGGACCCACACGCGTAGCAAGGAAGTCACAACCCCTAGGGTTTGGGTTGGGAGTTGGTCCCCTGTCATTATATGAATTATCAGAGATCTTTCTGGTGTCTTATCATAATGGTGGTTATGAGATGTCATGAGACCGGATCCGAGTCAGGATCGGGAGCTGGCAGCCAGGATAGGCCAGCATTGACAGAGGATTGTGTCAGGGAGATCATTCGGGAGGAGGTGATTGGGATTGTCCGGGGTCAGATTCCGGAGATGTTTGGGTCTAACAAGACCGCCATGGTTAAGTATTTCGATGAGCGCTATGCAGCCTAGCTGATACGGCTGCCGCAGCAGCTACAACAGCTGTAACGACGACAGGGAGAGGAGCTGGTCGAGCTTTCCAGTACCGGGACTTGTTACTGGGACATATTCTGATGAGCAGAGGGATGCAGTTATTTGTGATCAGGGAGATGTTCTGTACTTGTTACATTCCGCGGGTTGAGCGGGAGAGTCTAGCACATGAGTTTCTAGATTTGAGGCTGTGGGGGTTTTGCTCGAGGTCGAAATGTGAGTCGCGAGGACTCCGGAAAGGAGTGATGATTATGTTCAGCTGGGGTTTTGCAGCTGGAAGTAGAATGGTTAATTGGTGGATTGGAATGTCGTTTTATAGGGAAAGGATTGTGCCCTTTCAGTTTTCGAGCTCGAAGGAGTGAGCAGACTTGGGACCCCAGGATCAGGTTGTGTTCCAGCTCAGGTCAGTTAGTCACAGGGGTTGGCGACAGTATTTCAGCACTGGTGAGCGCAGGTGGGTCGATGTGGCATGAGTATCTTCTGAGGCGTACGCGATTACCGTTCCGACCCATAGGATCTAAGATCCGCTTCACCTTGGATCTCATGCATCTGACGACAAGGATTGATTGTGCGATCTATTGCACTTCTGGGGATTGGAGACTATTTCTTGGGAGTAGTTTGTGGCTGGTTTAGGGCAGAGGTTGTTTCAGCTACTGCAGTTCAGCTGTGGATGATTGAGCTGGTGAGTGAGTCAGGGTGCGAGACCCTGAATGATATGATTTCTAGAGCCGATAGCGGGAGATTTGTTGGAGAACTTTGGGAAGAAGGGTATTATATGGGAGGTCTGCAGACAGGGTCCCACAGGATGGTTATTCAGCATTGTCAGGATGCAGTGGTTTTAGTAACCGTTATTGATTGGTGGAGGAAAGCGCCAAGGGAAGTAGCTCGTTGTTGAGACATTAGTTGGAGCATCTATCTTTGGACTTCAAGATTTGGGTGTGGGATCATTCGAGTATTAGGTACTGTTGGTTTCCCTGGGATTCAGGAAGTGTTCATCTAGTTATTAGAAGTGTGTGATCATTTGGGGTTCGCTAGTAAATGAGTACTAGTTGGAAAGGTCTTGTTGTCATCAGATCGATCGTTGGAAAGTAAGAAGGATTGGGAATTCTCCAACTTTCATGTATTGTGAAGACTTAGTCGAATCTAAGTGGGGGAGAATTATCCCGGGATTCAGAAGCAGGAGTAGTTTGAAAATGGGATAAGTTTCGCATCGTTGTCAGGAAGGAAGACAACCCAAGTGGCTGTTAGGTTTGAGGGTTGTGTGAGTTGGGAGTTGGGTAAAACTCCCCAGCATGTGAATCGCGTCTTCTCAGTGCTTGATAGCAGAATTTGGGGAATTAGGTTGGGATTCTAGCCATGAATTAAGTACAGTTGTGTGTTAGGTCGAGTGCGTGTTCAACCGGTATGGAAAGTGTTGTAAGACTGCAGGGGTAGTCGTAGCATTCACTAACGATCAGGTAGTATGGAAAGTGTTGTAAGACTGCGGGGGTAACCATAGCATTCACTAGCGATCAGGTAGTATGGAAAGTGTTGTAAGACTGCCGGGGGGGGGGGTAGTCGTAGCATTCACTAGCGATCAGGTAGTATGGAAAGTGTTGTAAGACTGCGGGGGTAGCCGTAACATTCACTAACGATCATGTAGTATGGAAAGTGTTGTAAGACTACGAGGGTAGCCGTAGCATTCACTAGCAGAAGATAGTGATAGAAGTGTTGTAAGTCTGCGGGTGCAGCCGTAGCATTCACCAGGTTAGCATATAGTGCTAGAGTGATGTAAGTCTGTGGGTGTAGCCGCAACATTCACTAGATTGGTAGATAACATGAGCGCGTTGTCAGGACGCGGAAGGGATAGTAGTAACCACCAGTTCGGGTGTAGTAGTGAGGATATAGAAATCCACGGATGGGTTTATGGGTTTCCCCAGAGGGATTAGACCTGGTTATGTAACACCGTAATTTTTCAAAACAATTTTTCACTTTTAAAAATATAATTTCATTCACAAATATTCTCAAGTCTCAATGTATCACATCTTAAATCCATAAAAACACATCCCAAGATCAAAATGTATAAAACTCTAATAGTGTGTACTGATCATGCCGGCACCTTCCCGTGATCCTCACTGGTACCTGAAACACATAACACAAAACACTGTAAGCATAAATGCTTAGTGAGTTCCCCAAAATACCACATATAACACATATTAGCCACTCGAGGCTATAACTCTGTGGGCCTACTGGCCCTAACTCTGTGGACCCTCTGGTCCTAGCTCTGTGGACCTTCCGGTCCTAACTCTGTAAACTCTAGAATACACACAGCATAAATCACATAGAAACAATGCAGTGCAACACATCACATGCATAGCATACAAGATACTCTCTCACATAACTCTACTTACCACTCAAGGTAAAGTATAGTGAGAAGACTCACCTCGGGTAACTCGGTAAACCTCGAACTCTGAAATACTGCACTAGCCTCCGCCTAATCACATAAATAATTACTCTAATTAATACAACTTCTAAAGGCTAGGCTAACCCCTCTCTATAAGTTCTCTAAGAAGGGTAAAAGACCATTCTACCCCTCTAATGGCTCATAAGTCCAAACACTGACTAAACCCTAAAAGTCAACAAAGTCAACGGTCAACATTGACCGGACTCGTCGAGTGCACTCGTATGACTCGACGAGTACATGCGTGTTCTCTTTGCCCCTGGTCCACACTAGACTCGCTGATTCAACCCTGCACTCATCGGGTTATCACAGGTCGCGAATCGCGGGGCAACCCGACTCAACTCGTCGAGTCCCTTATGGGCTCGGCGAGTTCCTCCCATGAAAACACTCATCTGACCTCCTGAGGTCAGATCTGCTTCTCTAATCTATAGATCTGACTTCCCCATGACCAATAAACACGTAAAGGTCGAATCTTGGTACACATGCAAGGCACTCTAGGCTTATTTTGGTGAAATCCCTTCTAACATGGCAACCTATGTCCATTTCCTCCATAGAACCACAAAAAGCAGCATGGTTCAGGCTCTCTAGACCTCAAAAGGTCCAGATCTAGAGTTTAGCACTCAATGGGACACTATACACAACTAAACAAGCCATAAAAGGGTATAGAAAGCCCTAAATTCAATGCCCTTAAGCAAAACAGAAGGATAGGATCAAATAGCTACCTCAAACTTGAAGATCCAAGCCGAAAACCCACTGAATGCAATCCTCTTGACCTCCCCTTGCTGGAAACACTTTCTCCTTTGCAAAATCACACCAAAAATGATTAAAAAGGCTCAAACTCTCTCACAACTCGCTCACAATCGCTAGGGTATCTCTCTCTGGACTGGTAGCCGCAAATGGAGGCCATAAAGGCCTTTAAATAGGGCTCAGGCCCTGAGATTTAGGGTTTCACTTTACAGCGCGGACTCGCCGAGTCCACGCATCGACTCGTCGAGTCCCTCATTAATCTAGGCAAGAATTCGCGATCCTACTCGGCGAGTCTGAGCGCCTACTCGCCGAGTCCCTCCCTAAAACTCAAGGTAAATACTTAAAATAAGATACGTGGGAATCCGGATGTTACAGGTTAAGCCTGTGATAAGACTGTAGGAACGTCACTACAGTTATGAGACTAAGGAAGCAATGGATTGCTTAAGATTACTTGTGATGTAAGGCTACCATTGGTCATGTAGTAATCGCTTTTAGCTGTGGATTTGGTAACGACGAGATTCGAAGCATGGATCCGATCGGTTGGATCAGGAGGTTGTTAGAGTCGCAGTGGCATGATAACTGGTGGCAACTAGTTCCAGGGAAGGATTTCGTTCGGAAGTCGTGTGAGGCAACTATGTGGGAGTCCTTTAGCTCCGCGACCGGGCCGGAACCCGGTATGTCAGATGATTGGTGAATGAATTGAGACCAGGGAGGTCTCGGTCGATTTTGGAAAGCATCCATGTGGCAGCATACTGCTTCAGGCAGATCAGTGTTCAGACAGTTTCCATGTTTAGGGCGGTATTGACGAATTGGGTCTTCAGGTGTATGAGAAGTATCTAGATGTTGGAACCCCAAGATATCAGGAGTTGAATAGTTAGATGAGAGTCAAGCGGACTGGGCTCAACAATAATGATTTGGTATGAGAGGTCTATCAAGGAGCAAGACCGTATCGAGACTTCAGATTTCAGATTGAGTAATGTAATCATAATGCAGGGAATTCGTCCATTTTCGGGTTTTTAAAACCCTGTTAGGGTTGGTTTTGATTGCCTTGGGAAGGCTGGGATTATGTGCGGGATTGTGACCACGTAGTTCAAGTTGTCTGGCGTGTAAGGGATGATAAGAAACGATTTCGAGGACGAAATCAAATTTAAGTGGGGGAGAGTTGTAACATCCCGTTTAAAATAGAATAATTAAATAATAAACCCGAAACCCTGAGAAGTAATTTTTATTATCATTTTGTATTATTATAGTCCAAAATCAAATGATATTTAATGGGGTGTTGGTTTCGGGGAGTCAAATGGCATAATTTAGAAGTTGGGGGTTAAAAGTGTAATTTTGTGATTTTATTTTGAAAAGAATTTCGGAAGTTAGGGTGTGTTTGGTATAATTTGGACTTAATATGAAAGAATTTTGGATGGCTGGGGCTAAAAGGGTAAATTATGTACCCAAGTTGAAAAGATATCGTCAAGTAGAGGCTGCATGGTAATTTTGGGACTTAAGTTGAAAAGAGTTCTTATGGAGAGGGACTAAATGTGTAAAATATGCAAATGGTTGGGGATGGACACGGGTGAACCCGTCACTCCCGTTAGCCCATATATATTTATCCTAACTCTCATGCAACTCAAACCCTAACCCTAATAGAGATGGCAGCCGCCACCACCTTCCTTCTCCAACTCCAGCGCCACACCCCCTTATGCCGCCTCTCATCATCGATGTCGTTCTACTGCCACAGAAGGCGTGAGCCGCTACCCATACTCTCTCTCCAGTCGTCATCTTGGAGCCTCTCTGCCACCGAAGCCAACCGCCATTTTTTGTCGACGAATCTTGCCGCCGCTGCTACCAAGAACCGGTCAAAGTGCATCGCTTCTCCCCCTTCTTATTCTGCCGCTGCACGATCGCCGTTGTCGCCACCCACGACGGCTGTTGCGGCTGGTTTCTTTCCCGGCTGCCTTGTGCCACCACGAGAGTAGTTGAGATCGGAGTATATTCAGTGTCCAGCTCCCGACGAGTAGATGTTCGGTGTACGCGTGTTGCTGACGGGGACTCAAGAAAAGCTTGCCACCACCGTGAGGTGGTGGCTGTCTTTGCAAATCGCCACTTGCTGCCATGTTTCCGTTGCCACCAGCCACCATGGAAGGTGGTTGTGTGTGTGTGTGTGATTTTTGTATAATTTAGGTGTGTGTAATGTAGTGTGTGGGTGAGAAACCCTTGGCCATCATCTGAAAAGAAGTCACCACCACCACCGTGAGGTGGTGGCTGCCACAATATACCATCACCGGCCGCCACAGGGGTGGCTGTGTGTATGTGTTTATCAATTAGTGTGTGTGTGTGTGTTATTTTCTTGATTAAAGCATTGTAACATGTAATTAGAGATAAGAATAATGAAAAGAAAACTCAAACCACCACCAACCGCCGTGTTGGGTGGTGGTGTGCCTAGTTTACGTTTTGACTCGTTTGGGATACTTGGACATAATGGGCCTGAAGAAACCCTATTGGGCCCAATGAAACCCTAATGGGCCCAATGAAACCCTAATGGGCCTAATGAAGCCCTAATTGACCTAATAGCCCAACCATGTGATTAAAGGGCTAGTATTGGGTAGGAAACCCTAATTAGGGTTGGGAAAACCCTAATGGCGTAAAACCCTAATTTTTGGGAATTGATCGGGACACACACGGGAATTATTTAATAAACTTAAAATATTAAATAATAATCATTGGCAAATTAACCTAAGGCAATATTGGACTTAATGGATTAAGTCATTAATGGGTTAAGTAAGAAACACTTACCCTAATCGTCATTTCATGTGGAAACCCTAATTTCACTTGGGCCTTGAGTTGGGCTTTTCTATTGGGCTTTGATGATTGGTCTATTGATGGCTTTCCAAGAACAAGTAAATGGACTAAAATATTTGTATGTGTTTTAGGATAAGGCCCGTGTGCGAGACTTGGGCCCAATTTGAAAAATTGGGCCATAGGTGGGCCATAATTGGGCCTTTATGATTATGTGATATTGGGCCATGGGAATACCAAGAGTTTGGACTAGAACAATTAGATGGGCCTTGAGGAAAGACCACGTAGAGGTCTGGGCCCAATTTGGAAAATTGGGCCATATGTTGGGCTTTGGCCCATTACTTGACTTTTGGGCCTTTGGAGTGTGAGTTGGACCTTGGGCTTGGAACCCAATTATTAATTGGGTGTTGTTTGATGTTGGCAGTTCGGGAATCTGTCAACCAGCAGCTGGAGTTTCATTCGCGAGAATTCAGCAGTGTCAGGTGAGTTGTCATCACTATACTGACAGGGTCGAAGGCACCAATGCCAGCCCTTTTTGGATTTGTATCTGGGTGATTTACATGATATGTTATTGATTTACATCCTGGTAATTAGGATGGTGATATGCTTAGTGACCTGGTTAGGTCGGTATCCTGGTATATATGATGATGCTATGTTAGTGACCGGTTAGGTCTGTATCCCGGTTATGGGATGTTGCTATGATTAGTGATCTGTTAGATCAGTTTAACTGTTATATATTTGAGGTAGCGTATGATATTTATGTGCACATGTTTGTTTGATTGGGGGTTGGGTTGAGGCGGTCCTGCTTTGTGTTGTAGGCCAACATACCCGACGAGCGGTTCGGATAGGCTGTAGGCCCTGCGAGGCGGTCCAGTCATGCCGAAGGCTCGGAAGCGATCCAGATAGGCTGTAGGCCCTGCGAGGCGGTCCAGTCAGGCTGAAGGCTCATTATGCATGTTGTTCTGTACTTGTTATATGATATGGTTATATTTGTATGACATTGGTATTTTGGGGAAACTCACTAAGCTTCGGACTTACAGTTGTTGATTTTGTTCCAGGTACTTCTGATGATCGCTGGAAGGCGAAGGCGTGATCGTGCACCTCCTCATATTTTCATGATTGATTATGGGGATACTCTGATGCTTAAACTATTTTGAAAATAAATTGTAATAACTTAATGGATTTTAAATGTTTTAAAAAGTTTTAAATTGGCTTGAATTTTTATGGATGTTACAGTTTCTGAAAGATCCGGTTTTTACACATGGTCAATTGTTGCCCTATCTAGATTTCAGAGTAGAGAATGATTAAAATTGTTAATTTTAGATAAGGATGTTAGATTTACAAATAAAACTTCTAATGTTGTTTATAAATGAGTTTTTAGAAATTTGTAAATTGTTTGTAAAGTATTATTTCTCATAACATGTTTTATTATTATTGTTTATAAGACTTTGTTAATTTTTCTTTTATAATTCCTTATTTTTTAATAATATTTGTTTATTTTAACAACTTAGTTTTCTTAATTTTCTGATTTATATACCAATTTTAATTTTTAACCGTGGTTTTCACGGGTTATAAACTAGTAAAATAAATAAGTGAAGAGGTTGAATATTGTGTGATTAAAAAATGTGTAATTAACACAAAAAAAAATGATATGGATATAGAATTTGACTTCTGGTTTTTTTAGACAAGTTTCGAATTGGTCATGGGTTGGTCTAGAATGATCCGATTTTTTTCAGGGTTGTGTCCCGTTTCGGAACAGTCCCATCTTCTTTTGATCGGTCCCAGGCACTTTCAAACCAATTTTTTTCCGAACATTTTCTTTTTAGACAGGTTCAGTTTCGATCTTTTTTCAAGACCGATCTTTTTATGGATATTCCGGCAAACGGTTTGAGTATGGTTTTCGTGTCTTTAACGTCTATGGATAACTATGACATATTCAACTCATATCGACCTGAATTCTTGTTTTTTCCTTTTTCTTGTTGATCTTGCTTCACTTCGTTCGATTCACGTTCTCTCAAGCACCCGCTTTGGAAGTTAAATGAAACACTATATTAGAAAGGCACGTTAGCATAAGCCAAATGACAAATTTGTAAATGATGAGGGATGACATTAAGGATAATATATAGTTGAGGGATGATTTATGTAATCCCCTAAAGTTTGATGGAGTCGTCGATGTGCAGACTGTAGAGTCCAGATAGTATCAAGTGCATCCCTTCCTGTGAACTCCATTTTCAACGTCACGCACCTGAAACACGATTTGAAGAAGTGAACGAGATCAACACGAAAAATGCAATACAAGAATTTAGGTCGATCTGGGTTGAAGGTATCACAGTTATCATATGGTGCATGGATCAGTTTTGGCAACCAAATAGACGTGAAAGAAGCCAAAACCCTACTCCAATGTTGCCGTGACAACGGTGTCAACTTCTTTGACAATGCGGAGGTCTACGCTAATGGCCGAGCTGAAGAAATCATGGGCCAAGCCATCCGTGAGCTTGGCTGGAAACGCTCCGACATCGTCGTCTCCACGAAGATCTTCTGGGGTGGACCTGGACCTAACGATAAGGGTTTATCCAGAAAACACATCGTTGAAGGAACGAAAGCGTCGTTGAAAAGACTTGACATGGAGTATATTGATTTGATCTACTGTCACAGGCCGGATTTGTGCACACCGATTGAGGAAACAGTTAGGGCTATGAATTTTGTGATTAATCAAGGTTGGGCGTTTTATTGGGGGACAAGTGAGTGGTCTGCTCAACAGATCACAGAAGCTTGTGAGATCGCAAAGCGATTGGATCTTGTTGCACCGATTGTCGAACAGCCTGAGTATAATATGTTTTCTAGACATAAGGTACAAACCCAAATCGTGAATTCGTGATCCGTTTTGGATCGATTCTTTTCTGTATGATTCATAGGTGTTCATCTTTTAGGTTGAAAACGAATATCTTCCTCTGTATAACAACTATGGAATTGGGCTTACGACATGGAGTCCTCTCGCATCTGGAGTTTTGACCGGAAAATACAACGCCGGAGTTCCTGCTGATAGTCGTTTTGCATTGGAGAACTACAAGGTGAATCTCTATTGAACACTTTTGAATTCTTGGTTTTGAAAGAGGGATTAAATTTGTATCAACAAATTCCGTCGTTTCTTTGCAGAATCTGGCAAGTAGATCATTAGTGGATGATGTGTTGAAGAAAGTTAAGAACTTGAAACCAATTGCAGATGAACTAGATATACCTTTGTCTCAGCTTGCAATTGCGTGGTGTGCTGCAAACCCTAATGTTTCATCTGTTATCACTGGTGCTACAAAGGAGTATCAGGTCAGATCACATTGCTTTCATTCCTTCAATTAAACTGTTGTATTTTCAGCAATCTAACTGATTATAGATCATTTATTCTGTTACACTGTAATTACGACTTTTATTGAAGTTATTTATGGGTTTGCATCAAAATGTTACATGCAGATTAAAGAGAATATGAAGGCGATTAATGTTATTCCTAAGCTTACACCTGATGTGATGGAGAAGATTGAAGCAATCATTAAGAGCAAACCAAAGAGACCAGAATCATATACGTGAAGAGAGCATATAAATCTTGTTATTTGTTGCCAAAACTGAACATTTTAATTCGTTTTATAGTTTCTTTTTAATATTTCATTGAGTTGTTTGTTGGAAACAATGTTACTTGTATTTATGTTGTGCTTGTTATGATTAATGATTAACCATGTGTTAATTACATTTTCTTTACACATAACAATGTGCTTAGTACTTACAATTACTTGCTCATTATAGCAACATATTTACATCTATTTATAGATAATTGTAATATGTAACAAATAAAGTATAATGCATGCTTATACTTGTAGCGAAATGTAAACATGTTGCTATTATAGATAAACAAATTTAGTACATTGCTATATGACCAGTAATGTGACCAAATAGTATCTATATGTAAAAATTCTGGATTTGCGAATTTGAAGTATATTGATTCGGTTACTAAGATTTTACTTAAGATCCTCAAAGGAACAAAACTGAATTTCTAATCATCAGTATAGACAACATGTTATGCATCAACTACCATTTAGCTCATGGGATTTGATTGTAAGATTGCAACAAATATATTTCCCATAATCATATGGACCATGAATTGTTTTGCCAGATTGCGACAAATTAAGTCGGATTATGACTTATAAAACTTCCATATGAAGTGCTCTGCCAGATTGTGACAAATTAGATGCGAGGAAGTGAAGGAACCATGAAGTGCCATAAGTTCATGAATAAATTAATGAAATGCCATCGAAAGATCATGGGTTTGTGATTCCATATAGCACTCAATCTTGCTAATGTAATCCTATAGCATAAGATGTCTTATATATCTATCGAGAATTTTGAATTGTAAACAATCAAATATTAAAAGTAAAATTAAAAGATGTAATAAATGTTTGAATCGGGGAGTAATGAAAAAATCAAGCAAATCATAAGACCATTGAATGATTCTTTAGATACATGTTACAGTATCTTCAAAAACTTTTATTAAAATGTTGATTTTGAAAAATCATTGAAAAATATCATGTCTCATTTTGCAAAGAAAATTTGTTGTAAAATAGTCATGAATGTCAACATAACATTAAATTAGGGTGCTACTATATATATCCCTCCCTCACTCAAATAAATTATTAAATCATAGAGATACACAAACACTATTTCAATCACAAAAGGGTACACTAAACACTTTTAGGGGTAGGTATAGAATTTTTCTTAAATTACATTAAATAAATACATAATTACAAAAGGGTCCACTTGGTTGTTAAAAATACGTGATTTTTGTCCAAAAATGTTTGGTGGTGCATAAGTAGTCCAAATTTGGATACCTTGTGCGGTTTTGGTCTCTATATCATTAACTTTAACAGTTTGGTTGTTAACCTTTTTAAAATGACAAATTTACATTCGGGGCCCATTTATGCAATTGTGTCTTTTTGCCAAATCACAAGGACCATTTCTACATCTCTTCTTTTTAATTTTATTGAATTATTATATAATAATTCTTTTAATTTTTTAATTTCTTTTTATTGGATTATTTGTAATGATCCTAATTTCCCTACTATTAATTAGAATAATATTTCGTCTAGTTTATTTATTAAACTAACAATTTCCTTGGTTTAAAGTTGAAATTTGAGGGCGTAAGTGTAATAAAATGATTCTTGAACATGTACATGAGCTTAGAAGCCATTTTGTGATACTTTGAGTGCCAACTATGGAAGGTATGGGGGTATTTAAGAGAGGATAACCCTAGAATATGAGTTTTATCATCTATTTGCAACCATTATCTTCTTGTTAAAGTGTGTGGAAGTGAGGGTTTCCATTTGTGAAGTCAGTGCATGATCCAAGTAAAGGAGAGGCATACTTTTGAAGCAAGGGTGAGAAATTGGTATTAGATTCCTCTCATTGTATTCCTTAAGGGTTCCAGGAGGTAAGGATGAATTCTTCAATTCATATTTATGTCTTGGATCATTAGAAACATAAATGGTTGAGTTTATGCACAAATGTGGCGATTTTTATAAATGTTGAAATTCTACACAATAATGTTTCCCCAACTTGCAAGGGTTGTAGCGATTAAACGGACCAGAATTGGATTGTTCACCATTGGCATTGTTAGGAAAAATCGAGTCTAGTTTCCAGGGACTATGATATCAACTCAATTTGAGTTGTAAATCTTGAGATATACTCAAAATACTGAACAATGGTTGGGCTGAGAAATAAAAGTTATCATGTACTAAAGTGGTGTATATGGAATCTTGTCTTGTTCTTTGGGTTGTTCATGACTTCCAGGAGGTTAGTACTCAATTTATAACCTCTTCTTTTGTATTTAGGTCATGATAATTAGTAGGAATAAGTATTAGTTGATTAAAGTAGAAACAAGAATGTTATATGAGGTATATAGTGTAATTGTGCTTCCATCTTGTGCTTAATCGCTTTAGACCATTTGGGACTAATTCCAGAGGCCGAAAGGCATCCCAAAGTGGTTTGGAACTGATCTGGAATGAAGAAGGCCGGAAATACCAAAGGTTTGTAATTGTTAGGTTTCCCACGGCATGGCACACAGGTGACTGTGGAGCGGTGATGGGGTTCATGTTTTTTCTGATCGTGACTAGATGACGAAACCCGAAACAACAATTCCATTTCTGTGGCTTGTTTTCTGGACAGAGTAGTCATTTTCTATTTTGTGGTCTTTATTTGATAGAGATTTTGTGCAATCTTTCATTGTACTTGTAACATTCAATTTTGGGTAAGTTCCTCTTTTAGTCCCTTATGTTAAATTGTTTTCAATATGGTCCTTTGCTAGTACGTTGGGCGTACTCTACGAGTACGCTTAGCGTACTAGCCTCCTGATGATCGTGGATTCCATCCACGTACGCTGGGCGTTCGTGGAGTACGCATAGCGTACGCAAGCCTGGGACAAACCCTAATTTTTAGGGTTTGTGCCCTATTTGAGCATCTTAAACTCACCTCCTTGACATTTTAGACCAACCTCCATATCTTCTAAACCCTAATCTCGCCCTTAGCCTTTGTTTGGTGCTTTTGAGCTTTTGTGAAAATTTTTGGTGTGTTCTTGTGCATTTTTAAGGGTAGAAGGAGCTTGAAGACTCAATCCTTGGAGTAGAGCTTAGAGATCCAGAGTTATCATCTTCATTTCGATCCATTTGAGGTATAAAAATCTTAGATTGACAACTCCTCGTGTAAATCTAGTTTGGGTTTGTTTATGGCTTATCTTGGTCCCTTTTGGTTGGTCCTTGTGAGTAAAGGTTGTTTCAGAATCTTAGCCCTTAGATCTGGACGTTTTAAGGATCCCTTATGCATAAAAATGCAAGCTTTATGGTGTATCTTGACCCATGCATGTGTTAAGACCTTTGTTAATCTCTTTTTGAGCTCTTGAGCCCTATTAAGCCATGCATGCAGGTAAAGTTGCCAACTTTACATGATAAGTCGTATTTAGGGACAAGATTTGAGAGTTTAGATGAAGGACTTAGCGGGTTAAGTGCTTAATGGAGTGAATTGGCACATTGGGGAGTACGTAGGGCGTACCCAACTGGTACGTTGAGCGTACTAGCCCCAGATGGAGTACACTAAGCGTACGAGCTGAGTACGCCCCACGTACTCAGCAGATGGGCCTTTGGGCTTAGTGTCCTCGGTATTAAGCCATAGTATGGATTTGGAAGTTTGGGCCTAGCTGGTCCATTAGACTCTGTTTTGGGCTTTGGGCTAGCATGTTCGGATTCCTTGGATTTTAGGACCATGATGGGTTCGGGCCCAATTTGGAAGATTGGGCCATATATATTAGGCTTTAGGATTTTGGCCTTTGTATGGTTGAGTTGGGCCTTGGTTTTGGGCCAAGTTAGATAAAGAATAAATTGGTTTTTTACCCTGGTTATGGGCCAAATAGCTTAAACTTTTAGTTATGAGTCGAAATCCAATTAATAATTGGATGTTATTGACTTTGATAGCGTAGAGATTGTAACGACGTGAATTTTCAAAACAATTTTTCATTTTTAAAACATAACATATCTCATAAGGTAATCTAAAAACTCAAAAGTATCAATGTTATCTCGGTAAAACATATCCCAGAATCTCAAATACATAATACATAATACTCTATCAATGTGTACAGATCATGCCGACGCCTTCCCGCGATCCTCGCAGGTACCTGAAACACATATCACATAACACGGTAAGCATAAATGCTTAGTGAGTTCCCCAAAATACCACATACATCACATAAGCCACTCAAGGCTACAACTCGGTATGACCCTCTGGTCAATGTGTCTCAGCGGGACCCTCCAGTCCAGTAGCTCGTTGGACCCTCTGGTCCGGTCTAGCTCGTTGGACCCTCCGGTCCGGTCTAAATCGTTGGACCCTCCGGTCCGGTCTGATCGAGGACCCTCTGGCCTCATAAGTCGTTGGACCCTCTGGTCCGGTCTATATAACACATATCATACATATAACACAAAGCACATAAATCTCAAAAATACACATACACATAAGACCCTAAGGTCTGCACATAGATACCACTCTAGGTAATGTATAGTGAGAAGACTCACCTCGGATAACCTCGGAAAGTCTCGAACTCGAAATACTGATCTAGCCTCCGCGTAATCACATAAAGTAATTATCTCTAATTAATACGGCTCTCAAAGGCTAGACTAGTCTCTCCCTATATTCTCTCAGAAGGGTAAAAGACCATTTTACCCCTCCAATGGCCCAAAGGTCCAAATGTTGACTAAACCCTAAAAGTCAACGAAATTTAACCCTCCGGAGTACGCGGCGCGTACCAGCTCTATACGCTGGGCGTACTCGAAGGCTTCTCAGAATCGGGGAGCTCGACCCCCTACGCTGCGCGTATTGGGATTACGCCCAGCGTAAGTCCCAGTTTCATACTCCTCATGATTTTGGTCTTAAACGGTTAAGACATAAGCTCATATTTCAGATCTGGTCATTCTAATACCTCATAATCCATAAAGTCGAAACCTTTAAGCCTTTGCATGGCTGTAAAGGTCACCAATCACTCCCAACACCTTTCCTCTTTCCTCATTAAACCCTTATCTCATGCATGACTTAATCTTAACGTCCAAGATTGGATTTTTATGGATCTATAACACAAGATACACTGAAATGGGGCAGATCAAGGCTTATGGAGACCATTTACTCATAAAGTCTCCATCTTGGGACAAAAACCCTAAAAATTGGTCCATAATGTACAAATAAAAAATGATGAAGAAAGCTTTGAGCTTTTTACCTCCAAGTGGTGCCCCAACCTCTGTAAAGCTCAGATCCAAAGCTTGCACTCCAACTCTAGCTTCCACAATGGCCCTCTCTTCTTCTTCACAAGCACACAATGATACTTTCAAGCTCAAAACACACACACAAGCTTAGAACGAAGGTTTGGCTCTCTTAGGGTTTCACTCTCTGTAAAATGGTGGCTGGGATGGGGGCTATAGTATTCCTTTTATAGTGCTCATGTTTCATTTAGGGTTTTGAATCTGGGCCCATTACGCCCAGCGTAAGCTAAGGTACGCTCAGCGTACCTGGGTAGAGTCTGCGTCAAAGTCACGTCCATGGGTACGCGCAGCGTACTCTTCAGTACCGCCAGCGTATCCACTTGTCACCATTTTCTATTTTGGGCTAAATTCGACAATTTGGAGAAGAAGAAGGATTAAAGAGATATACCTGAATTTCGGGGTGTTACAATTCTCCCCCACTAGAATCAGACTTCGCCCTCGAAGTCTTACTCTACAAACAGCTCTGGATGCTGCTCCCGCATCTCCGTGTCTGGCTCCCAAGTCAGCTCGGACCCTCCCCGATGTTGCCACTGGACCTGAACCAGAGGCACCTCCTTGTTCCTCAGAACCTTGATCTTCTGATCCAAGATCGTGAATGTATTTGAGGCTCGCATCCACCTGAATATCCTCTAGCGGTACTACTGCCGTCTCATTGGCTATACACTTCCTTAACTGGGATACGTGGAAGGTATCATAAATCTGGCTCAACTCCACAGGTAGCTCTAAACGGTATGCTACCTTACCCACTCTCGCGGTCACCCTGAACGGACCAATGTATCGGGGTCCCAACTTGCCCCTCTTCCTAAATCGGATCACTCCTTTCCAAGGAGATACCTTCAGGAGTACGAAATCTCCAACCTGGAACTCGAGCTCGGATTGCCGCCTATCCGCATAACTCTTCTGGCGGCTCTGGGATGTCAACAACCTCTGTCTAACCTGCTGTATCTGCTCATTCGTCTTAAGCACTATCTCAGTGCTACCCATCACTCGTTGCCCTACCTCTCCCCAACAGATGGGAGTTCGACACTTCCTCCCATATAAAAGCTCAAAGGGAGGCATACCTATACTCGAATGGTGGCTGTTGTTGTAAGAAAACTCAACCAAAGGTAGGTATGTGTCCCAACTTCCACCGAAGTCCATGACACATGCTCGAAGCATGTCCTCGAGTGTCTGTATCGTCCGTTCACTCTGTCCATCCGTCTGTGGGTGGTAAGCAGTACTGAAGTCCAATCTCATACCCAACTCCTCATGGAACTTCTTCCAGAACCTGGAAGTGAAACGTACATCTCGGTCTGACACAATCGAGATCGGCACTCCATGCCGCGACACCACCTCCCTCACATATATCTCTGCCAGCCTCTATGCAGAAGAGCTCTCACTGATAGCAAGGAAGTGAGCGCTCTTCGTCAGCCGATCCACAATCACCCAAATCGCATCAACACCTATCGCGGTCCTCGGCAATTTGGTGATAAAATCCATAGAAATCTGTTCCCACTTCCACTGGGGAACCTCTAATGGCTGCAATTTGCCATGCGGACGCTGGTGCTCGGCCTTAACCCGACGATAGGTCAAGCACCTCTCTACTACCCATGCAACATCTCTCTTCATACAGGGCCACCAGTAGTCTCTCTTTAGGTCCAAATACATCTTAGTGGCCCCGGGATAGATCGAGAATCTCGATCTATGCGCCTCCTCCATCAGAGTGCTACGAGCCCCGCCCGTATACGGCACCCAAACACGACCATGAAAGGTCATAAGCCCTCGGCTATCCGTCACAAACTCGGATACCTGTCCAATCACCCGCTCTCTTTTGCGATTCTCTGGTCTTACAGCCTCTGCCTGGGCCTCTCGAATGGTATCCAATACCGGAGTCATCACCTTCATCCTCATGCATATACCTCGAATCGGGGTGCTCTCCGCCCTGCGGCTCAGAGCATCGGCTACCACGTTAGCCTTGCCCGGGTGGTACAAGATCTCACAGTCATAATCGTTTACCACATCCAACCATCTCCTCTGGCGCATATTTAGGTTGGGCTGATCCATCAGATACTTCAAACTCTTGTGGTCCGTGTATATGGTACACCGAACCCCATACAAATAATGGTGCCATATCTTGAGGGCGAACACCACTGCCCCCAACTCCAAATCGTGGGTGGGATACCTCCTCTCATGAGGCTTCAGCTGCCTCGATGCGTATGCTATCACGTGCCCTCTCTGCATAAGCACCACACCCAACCCCGATGTAGACGCATCACAATACACCACGAAATCCTCCATTCCCTCCGGAAGGGCTAACACCGAGGCTTCGCATAATCTCTGGCGAAGAATCTCAAACGAGGTCTGCTGCTCGGGACCCCAAGCAAAAGCAACGCCCTTCCGGGTCAATTTGGTGAGGGGAACGACAATCTTGGAGAAGTCTCTGATAAATCTCCGATAGTAGCCGGCCAACCCCAGAAAACTCCTGATCTCGGTGGGGGATCTCGGCACCTCCCAACTCATGACAACCTCAATCTTGGCCGGATCGACCAATATCCCATTCTGATTAACGAGATGTCCCAAGAACTGGACCTCTCGTAACCAGAAACCACACTTGGAGAATTTGGCATAAAGCCTCTCCGATCTCAACACTCCAAGGATCTCCCTTAGATGCTCCTCATGCTGCTCTCTGGATCTCGAATACACTAGAATTTCGTCGATGAACACAATCACCGATCGATCCAACATCGGCCTGCATACTCGGTTCATGAGATCCATGAACGCTGTTGGTGCATTGGTGAGCCCAAAAGGCATCACCACGAACTCGTAATGCCCATAACGAGTCCTGAACGCCGTCTTCTGGATATCCTCGTCACGCACCCTCATCTGGTGGTATCCAGACCTCAAATCTATCTTGGAAAACCAAGACACTCCCTGCAACTGATCGAACAGATCGTCGATCCTCGGTAGTGGATAACGGTTCTTGACCGTCAACTTGTTCAACTCCAGGTAATCAATGCACATCCGCTGTGAACCATCCTTTTTCTTGACAAAAAGGATCGACGCTCCCCACGGCGAGCTACTCGGTCGGATGAACCCCTTCCCCAATAGCTCCTGAAGCTGTGAGGATAACTCCTGCATCTCCGGTGGCGCAAGGCGATCGGGTGCCTTGGCAATAGGCGCTGCCTCTGGAACCAAATCGATGTGGAACCAAATCTCTGCAGGAGTGAAGTCTGCCGTCACAAACTTCCACCAGTCCTTCGCTCCCAAGCGAAGCTGGTTCAGCGCGAACCATACCCTCAGATGCTCAGGACATGAACATGTGTATAAGCATCCCTCAATGTCAGAGATCCACCTCATCGCGGCTATCGGATCCTGAGTCCCGTCAAACTCTGGTAGCTTCGTGTTGCTGAACTCTCGGTACAACAACGAGTCACCCCCTGTGGCCTAGTAGCGGGAACGGCTGCGGTGGCTGCAGCAACAACAACCTCGGTAAGAGCGGCATACTGCTCGTCAAATGTCTCAATCAGTGTGGTCTTGATAGACCCAAACATCTCCGGTCTCTCAGCTCGAATGGCTGCAGCCACCTCCTCGTGAATCATCCGACAAATCTCCTCGTCGCTAACGCCGCCGCCCTCTGGTGTGTGGCGTGTCCCAACCATGATGTCTCTGAAACACAACACCAAAGAAATCAGAGACTCGCTCGAGTATACTCGCACTCGATACTCAACCCCACTTGTTCCTTAGTACCCAAAGGATTCTTACTTGGACTGCTCACTGATCCGGTGTTTCCAGTAGTACGGGCCCTATACTACCTTCCACACCGCATTAGTATTCACCCCAAGTCCCCCTCCTAGGATCCCAGATCACAAGTACACTATATCTCGCTGAATAGAGGCTACCCTCCAGTAGACCAGTCATAAGCTCCTCGCTGCTACCTACTCACTCTTGAAGTAACTCATAGTAGCAGTAATCTCCTAGGATAAGGCATCAGACTAGATATGAATACCTAGCCTACTCTAGCATATCTCATAACACATAATGTAAGGGTATTTTGGGAAATCACCGTTCGGGCGTTGGCTAATCGTACACATTGTTCCGTTCTGCTTGTCTCAAAATCTCTTACACTTTTAGAAAAATTGTTTATTTTATGAAAATTTTTCTCAATTCCTCAGTTTGAGTTCAGATACACCCCAAGGTGCATCCGAATCCCTCAAACCAAGGCTCTGATACCAACTTGTAACGACGTGAATTTTCAAAACAATTTTTCATTTTTAAAACATAACATATCTCATAAGGTAATCTCAAAACTCAAAAGTATCAATGTTATCTCAGTAAAACATATCACAGAATCTCAAATACATAATACATAATACTCTATCAGTGTGTACAGATCATGCCGGCGCCTTCCCTCGATACTCGCTGGTACCTGGAACACATATCACATAACACGGTAAGCATAAATGCTTAGTGAGTTCCCCAAAATACCACATACAACACATAAGTCACTCAAGGCTACAACTCGGTATGACCCTTTGGTCAATGTGTCTCAGCAGGACCCTCCAGTCCCGTAGCTCGTTGGACCCTCTGGTCCGGTCTAGCTCGTTGGACCCTCCGGTCCGGTCTAAATCGTTGGACCCTCCGGTCCGGTCTAAATCGTTGGACCCTCCGGTCCGGTCTGATCGAGGACCCTCTGGCCTCATAAGTCGTTGGACCCTCTGGTCCGGTCTATATAACACATAGCATACATATAACACAAAGCACATAAATCTCAAACATACACATACACATAAGACCCTCCGGTCTGCACATAGATACCACTCTAGGTAATGTATAGTGAGAAGACTCACCTCGGATAACCTCGGAAAGTCTCGAACTCGAAATACTGATCTAGCCTCCGCCTAATCAAATAAAGTAATTATCTCTAATTAATACAACTCTCAAAGGCTAGACTAGTCTCTCCCTATATTCTCTCAGAAGGGTAAAAGACCATTTTACCCCTCCAATGGCCCAAAGGTCCAAATGTTGACTAAACCCTAAAATTCAACAAAAGTCAACCCTCCGGAGTACGCGGCGCGTACCAGCTCTATACGCTGGGCGTACTCGAAGGCTTCTCAGAATCGCGGAGCTCGACCCCCTACGCTGCGCGTACTGGGACTTACGCCCAGCGTAAGTCCTAGTTTCATACTCCTCATGATTTTGGTCTTAAACGGTTAAGACATAAGCTCATATTTCAGATCTGGTCATTCTAATACCTCTTAATCCATAAAGTCGAAACCTTTAAGCCTTTGCATGGCTGTAAAGGTCACCAATCACTCCCAACACCTTTCCTCTTTCCTCATTAAGCCCTTATCTCATGCATGACCTAATCTTAACGTCCAAGATTGGATTTTTATGGATCTATAACAGAAGATACACTGAAATGGGGCAAATCAAGGCTTATGGAGACCATTTACTCATAAAGTCTCCATCTTGGGACAAAAACCCTAAAAATTGGTCCATAATGCACAAATCCAAAATGATGAAGAAAGCTTTGAGCTTTTTACCTCCAAGTGGTGCCCCAACCTCTGTAAAGCTCAGATCCAAAGCTTGCACTCCAACTCTAGCTTCCACAATGGCCCTCTCTTCTTCTTCACAAGCACACAATGATACTTTCAAGCTCAAAACACACACACACAAGCTTAGAACGAAGGTTTGGCTCTTTTAGGGTTTCACTCTCTGTAAAATGGTGGCTGGGATGGGGGCTATAGTATTCCATTTATAGTGCTCATGTTTCATTTAGGTTTTTGAATCTGGGCCCATTACGCCCAACGTAAGCTAAGGTACACCCAGCGTACCTGGGTACGCGCAGCGTAATCTTCAGTAAGCCCAGCGTACCCACTTTTCACCATTTTCTATTTTGGGCTAAATTCGACAATTTGGAGAAGAAGAAGGATTAAAGAGATATACCTGAATTTCGGGGTGTTACAATTCTCCCCCACTAGAATTATAATTCGCCCTCGAAGTCTTACTCTGAAAACAACTCTGGATACTGCTCCCGCATCTCCGTCTCTGGCTCCCAAGTCAGCTCGGACCCTCTCCGATGTTGCCACTGGACCTGAATCAGAGGCACCTCCTTGTTCCTCAGAACCTTGATCTTCCGATCCAATATCGCGATCGGCCTCTCAATGTAATTCAGGCTCGCATCCACCTGAATATCCTCTAGCGGTACTACTGCCGTCTCATCGGCTATACACTTCCTCAACTGGGATACGTGGAAGGTATCATGAATTTGGCTCAACTCCCCAGGTAGCTCTAAACGGTATGCTACCTTACCCACTCTCACGGCCACCCTGAACGGGCCAATGTATCGGGGTCCCAGCTTTCCCCTCTTCCTGAATCGGATCACTCCTTTCCAAGGAGATACCTTCAGGAGTACGAAATCTCCAACCTGGAACTCGAGCTCGGATTGCCGCCTATCCGCATAACTCTTCTGGCGGCTCTGGGCTGTCAGCAACCTCTGGCTGACCTGCTGTATCTGCTCAGTCGTCTTAAGCACTATCTCAGTGCTACCCATCACTCGTTGCCCTACCTCTCCCCAACAGATGGGAGTTCGACACCTCCTCCCATATAAAAGCTCAAAGGGAGGCATACATATACTCGAATGGTGGCTATTGTTGTAAGAAAACTCAGCCAAAGGTAGGTATGTGTCCCAACTTCCACCGAAGTCCATGACACATGCTCGAAGCATGTCCTCGAGCGTCCGTATCGTCCGCTCACTCTGTCCATCCGTCTGTGGGTGGTAAGTAGTACTGAAGTCCAATCTCGTACCCAACTCCTCATGGAACTTCTTCCAGAACCTGGAAGTGAAACGTACATCTCGGTCTGACACAATCAAGATCGGCACTCCATGCCGCGACACCACCTCCCTCACATATATCTCTGTCAGCCTCTCTGCAGAAGAGCTCTCACTGATAGCAAGGAAGTGAGCGCTCTTCGTCAGCCGATCCACAATCACCCAAATTGCATCAACACCTCTCGCGGTCCTCGGCAATTTGGTGATAAAATCCATAGAAATCTGTTCCCACTTCCACTGGGGAACCTCTAATGGCTGCAATTTGCCATGCGGACATTGGTGCTCGGCCTTAACCCGGCGACAGGTCAAGCACCTCTCTACTACCCATGAAACATCTCTCTTCATACAGGGCCACCAGTAGTCTCTCTTCAGGTCCAAATACATCTTAGTGGCCTCGGGATGGATCGAGAATCTCGATCTATGCGCCTCCTCCATCAGAATGCTACGAGCCCCGCTCGTATACGACACCCAAATCCAACCATGAAAGGTCGTAAGCCCTCGGCTATCCGTCACAAACTCGGATACCTGTCTAATCACCCGCTTTCTTTTGCGATTCTCCAGTCTCACAGCCTCTGCCTGGGCCTCTCGAATGGTATCCAATACCGGAGTCATCACCGTCATCCTCATGCATATACCTCGAATCGGGGCGCTCTCCGCCCTGCGGCTCAGAGCATCGGCTACCACGTTAGCCTTGCCCGGGTGGTACAAGATCTCACAATCATAATCCTTTACCACATCCAACCATCTCCTCTGGCGCATATTTAGGTTGGGCTGATCCATCAGATACTTCAAACTCTTGTGGTCCGTGTATATGGTACATCGAACCCCATACAAATAATGGCGCCATATCTTGAGGGCGAACACCACTGCCCCCAACTCCAAATCGTGGGTGGGATACCTTGTCTCATGAGGCTTCAGTTGCCTCGATGCGTATGCTATCACGTGCCCTCTCTGCATAAGCACCGCACCCAACCCCGATATAGACGCATCACAATACACCACGAAATCCTCCATTCCCTCCGGAAGGGCTAACACCAGGACTTCGCATAATCTCTGGCGTAGAGTCTCAAACGAGGTCTGCTGCTCGGGACCCCAAGCAAAAGCAACGCCCTTCCGGGTCAATTTGGTGAGGGGAACGACAATCTTGGAGAAGTCTCTGATAAATCTCCGATAGTAGCCGGCCAACCCCAGAAAACTCCTGATCTCGGTGGGGGATCTCGGCACCTCCCAACTCATGACAACCTCAATCTTGGCCGGATCGACCAATATCCCATTCTTATTAACGAGATGTCCCAAGAACTGGACCTCTCGTAACCAGAAATCACACTTGGAGAATTTGGCATAAAGCCTCTCCGATCTCAACACTCCAAGGATCTCCCTCAGATGCTCCTCATGCTGCTCTCTGGATCTCGAATACACTAGAATTTCGTCGATGAACACAATCACCGATCGATCCAACATCAGCCTGCATACTCGGTTCATGAGATCCATGAATGCTGCTGGTGCATTGGTGAGCCCAAAAGGCATCACCACGAACTCGTAATGCCCATAACGAGTCCTGAACGCCGTCTTCTGGATATCCTCGTCACGCACCCTCATCTGGTGGTATCCAGACCTCAAGTCTATCTTGGAAAACCAAAACGCTCCCTGCAACTGATCGAACAGATCGTCGATCCTCGGTAGTGGATAATGGTTCTTGACCGTAAACTTGTTCAACTCTCGGTAATCAATGCACATCCGGTGTGAACCATCCTTTTTCTTGACAAAAAGGATCAGCGCTCCCCATGGCGAGCTGCTCGGTCGGATGAACCCCTTCCCCAACTGCTCCTGAAGCTGTGAGGATAACTCCTGCATCTCCGGTGGCGCAAGGCGATAGGGTGCCTTGGTAATAGGCGCTGCCCCCGGAACCAAATCGATGCGGAACTCCACCTGCCTCTCGGGAGGCACACCCGGCAATTCCTCGGGGAAAACATTCGGAAACTCTCGCACTACCGGTACCTCACCGACAGACCTCGACCTCTCTGCGACAACTCGTGTATCCATCACATAGGCTACAAACCCTCTACAGCCCTGCTGTAGACTCTGTCTCGCTCTGGCAGCCGAACAAAATGCTGACCAAGATCGGGTACCCTCGCTATACACCGTAAGTACTCCCCCACTAGGGTCTCGTATGGTCACCAACTGTCGCTCGCAGTCTATAACAGCTCCAAATCGGCTCAACCAGTCCATGCCCATGATGACACAGACATCTCCCATCGCAATCGGTACCAGATCTATCGGGAACTCAACACCGAAAATCTCGAGTACACATCCTCGAATCACATCAGTAGCATAAACTACTCGCTCGTCGGCTATAGAAACTCATAGAGGTCGACTCAACGCCTCTCGTCGGATACTGATGTGCTGGCTAAACGCTAATGACACGAAAGATCGACTCGCACCCGAGTCAAATAACACCAAAGCAGGTACAGAACTCACAAGAAAAGTACCCATGCATGCCACAATATAAGCACAATATCTCAAACTCAGTATAAGTAAATAAAAGAATACATACCAGCCACGACATCGGGCGCTGCGCGGACCTCCTCCGCTGTCAACTGAAAGGCTCTTCCATGAGCCTTCGGTGCCTCGGCCTTCGTTGGCCGGGCCTCGGTAGCTCTAGCAGCAGGTACAGATCCCTGTGCTGATCCCTGAAGTAGCTGTGGGCACTCGGCCTTCCGATGGCCAGTCTGGTTGCAATGGAAACAGACTGCAAACCCCTTGGGGCAATCCCTCGCGAGATCCCCTCCTTGCCACACTTGTAGCACACCCCCGCTCTGCACACACCCTCATGGCTCCTGCCGCACTTCCCACAAGTACGGCCCCTCGGTCCTCCAGATCTCGAATCAGCGGGCTTTGCCCGCTTGGCTGCCGGCTGAGACAGTACCGGCCGCCTATCCCTCCTCTGAGACTCGGCCTCCTCCCTGGCCTGAGTCTCTAGCTCGATCTCCCTTTTTAGGGCATTTGCCTGGAGCTTGGCAAATGTCCGGTATGTCGAGTTCGCCACAACTCACGAATGTCCCTCCTCAGTATGCTCATATATCGACTCATGTGTGCCTGCTCAGTAGACACATGCTCAGGGCAAAACAATGCCTTCTCGTGAAACATCCGTGTAATCACAGTCACAGACTCCGTCCCCTGCTTGAAGGACAAGAACTCCTGTGCCAACCGTTCCCTCTCCACCGGGGGAACATACTCATCTCGGAACATGGTGGTGAACCTCTCCCAGGTCACCGCTGTAATCTCTGCAGGAGTGAAGTCTGCCGTCACAAACTTCCACTAGTCCTTCGCTCCCAAGCGAAGCTGGTTCAGCGCGAACCGTACCCTCAGATGCTCAGGACATGAACATGTGTAGAAGCATCCCTCAATGTTAGAGATCCACCTCATCGCGACTACCGGATCCTGAGTCCCGTCAAACTCTGGTGGCTTCGTGTTGCTGAACTCTCGGTACAGCAACGAGTCACCTCCCTGTGGCCTAGCAGCGGAAACAGCTACGGTGGCTGTAGCAACAACAGCCTCGGTAAGAGCGGCATACCGCTCGCCAAATGTCTCAATCAGTGTGGTCTTGATAGACCCAAACATCTCTGGTATCTCAGCTCGAATGGTTGCGGCGACCTCCTCGTGAATCATCCGACGAATCTCCTCGACGCTAACGCCGCTGCCCTCTGGTGTGTGGCGCGTCCCAACCAAGATGTCTCTGAAACACAACACAAAAGAAATCAGAGACTCGCTCGAGTATACTCGCACTCGATACTCAACCCCACTTGTTCCTTAGTACCCTAAGGATTCTTACTTGGACTGCTCACTCATCCGGTGTTTCCAGTAGTACGGGCCATATACTACCTTCCACACCGCATTAGTATTCACCCCAAGTCCTCCTCCTAGGATCCCAGATCACAAGTACACTATATCTCGCTGAACAGAGGCTACCCTCCAGTAGACCACTCATAAGCCACTCAAGGCTACAACTCGGTATGACCCTCTGGTCAATGTGTCTCAGCATGACCCTCCAGTCCCGTAGCTCGTTGGACCCTCTGGTCCGGTCTAGCTTGTTGGACCCTCCGGTCCGGTCTAAATCGTTGGACCCTCCGGTCCGGTCTGATCGAGGACCCTCTGGCCTCATAAGTCGTTGGACCCTCTGGTCCGGTCTATATAACACATAGCATACATATAACACAAAGCACATAAATCTCAAAAATACACATACACATAAGACCCTACGGTCTGCACATAGATACCACTCTAGGTAATGTATAGTGAGAAGACTCACCTCGGATAACCTCGGAAAGTCTCGAACTCGAAATACTGATCTAGCCTCCGCCTAATCACATAAAGTAATTATCTCTAATTAATACGTCTCTCAAAGGCTAGACTAGTCTCTCCCTATATTCTCTCAGAAGGGTAAAAGACCATTTTACCCCTCCAATGGCCCAAAGGTCTAAATGTTGACTAAACCCTAAAAGTCAACGAAATTCAACCCTCCAGAGTACGCGGCGCGTACCAGCTCTATACGCTGGGCGTACTCGAAGGCTTCTCAGAATCGGGGAGCTCGACCCCCTACGCTGCGCGTATTGGGATTACGCCCAGCGTAAGTCCCAGTTTCATACTCCTCATGGTTTTGGTCTTAAACGGTTAAGACATAAGCTCATATTTCAGATCTGGTCATTCTAATACCTCATAATCCATAAACTCGAAACCTTTAAGCCTTTGCATGGCTGTAAAGGTCACCAATCACTCCCAACACCTTTCCTCTTTCCTCATTAAACCCTTATCTCATGCATGACTTAATCTTAACGTCCAAGATTGGATTTTTATGGATCTATAACACAAGATACACTGAAATGGGGCAGATCAAGGCTTATGGAGACCATTTACTCATAAAGTCTCCATCTTGGGACAAAAACCCTAAAAATTGGTCCATAATGTACAAATAAAAAATGATGAAGAAAGCTTTGAGCTTTTTACCTCCAAGTGGTGCCCCAACCTCTGTAAAGCTCAGATCCAAAGCTTGCACTCCAACTCTAGCTTCCACAATGGCCCTCTCTTCTTCTTTACAAGCACACAATGATACTTTCAAGCTCAAAACACACACACAAGCTTAGAACGAAGGTTTGGCTCTCTTAGGGTTTCACTCTCTATAAAATGGTGGCTGGGATGGGGGCTATAGTATTCCTTTTATAGTGCTCATGTTTCATTTAGGGTTTTGAATATTGGCCTATTACGACCAGCGTAAGCTAAGGTACGCCCAGCATACCTGGGTAGAGTCCGCGTCAAAGTCACGTCCATGGGTACGCGCAGCGTACTCTTCAGTACGCCCAGCGTAACCACTTGTCACCATTTTATATTTTGGGCTAAATTCGACAATTTGGAGAAGAAGAAGGATTAAAGAGATATACCTGAATTTCGGGGTGTTACAGGGATTTTCTGGGCCAACAATCATAGATTCATTCGAGTGATTCAACAGCTTGAGGTGAGTTTCCTCACTGTGTGTAACATCCATAAAAATCATGCCAAATTTATACTTTTTAAAACATTTAGAAACCAACTGAAACTGTAGTTCTATATTAGAGTATCCCAGAAACATAGTCATAAAATGTGAGAAGTGGTACGATGACACCTTTGCCTTCCCGCGATCATCTAAAGTACCTGAAACCAAAACTGAAACTGTAAGCCCGAAGCTTAGTGAGTTACCCCAATATACCGATACATAACAAACAGTACACATAATAACAGCATGTAATGGGTCCACAACTCTACAAACTGGATTACCCCCTGGGCCCACAGTGTGAGTCTGGCTTGCCTTCCAGGCCCACATCTCACACCTGGATTGCCTCCGAGCCCACAACATAAGTATGCTTTGCTTCCGAGCCCACAGCTTATGACTGGCTTTCCCTCTTCAGTCCTAAAACTGAAACATAACTGATCTGCCCTCAGTACGAGTCTGGCATACCACTTGTTTTTAGCTCGTATCTGGTATGCTAATGAGTCCTCAGTATGAGTCTGGTATGCCTTCCCGGCCCTCAGCTCATATCTGGCATACTCCAGGGTTTGTTGGTCACTGCACGAGACAGTGCAACCTCAACCCTACCCACACAACATGTCTACATATATAGCTAATTACACATACAGATAATCAAACAGTAACACATGCAGTCCTACAGATCTACATAACTAGCATAGCAAACTAGCATGTATAACCATCTCATACTCAACATGTCATCAACTACTGGGATATCAAATCCAATGGGCCGGCCTTGGTGCCTTAGACCCCTTAGTATAGTGAGGATAACTCACCTCACAATGTCGATCTCAACTGATGAATCGAACTCTCGAATCGCTGAGTCACCAAAAATCCCAAACTATCCAAAATAACGAATATTAAGTCAATAAATGGGAATACTAATCTTGACCAAGAGTCCCACCTATGATAATAGTCCATTTTGCCTTTCCTCTAATTTGGGCCAAGGCCCAATACCAAATCCATGATCCACAAGTCCACATATACAAGGTCCATCATTGGCCTAATTTTCCAAATTGGGCCCAACTCCCTAATTGGGCCTCATTCAAAGACTCACTACCAAAACTGGCCCAAAATACTCTTATCTAGAGAGCCCATCAAGGCCCAAGTCCAACTAGTCCAAAGGCGGCCCAATCCCGAAGCCCAATTCGCAAATGCCCAACAGGGGTCGTACGTTGGGCGTACTCCTCTGGTACGCTGGGGGTACTCAACCTTGCGTTGACCACCATCGGGGTGGTTGACTTTGTACGCTGGGCGTATAGAAATTACGTGGGGCGTACGCAGGGTTTCATCAAAACTTTAATAAGTGCTTAATGGCTTAAGCACTTAAGCCTATATTTCAGATCCATCGACCAAAAGTGTCTTAGAACCATAAAGTCTCGAACTTTAAGACTTTGGACGTCTAGAAAGCTCTTAATACATGGTCTTAATCCATTAAGACCTTTCTACTACATGCATGGGACATCCTAAGCCATTGGGACATCAGTTTTATCACTTAGAACTCTTTCTAGGGTCTGAAAGGACAACTTATTTCGTCCAAATCATATCATGCACCAATTTGGGGACTTTAGGACAAGAAATGGTTCCATAAAGCTAGCATGGCAAGATCTATATCATACAAGCATAAAGTTTGAATCTTTTTACCTTCTGGAGCTTCTAGGACACAAAACAACTTCAGATCTACAAGCTTGTTCTCCTTCTCCAACTTCTTGATGCAACACCTTCTTCTCCAACTACTCAAAACACACTCTATAAGCTCACACACTCAAGGAAAGGATTAGGGTTTGGGGAAAATGGCTCTAAACTGTGGAGGCTGAGGTAAGGGAGGGTTATGAGCTCATAAGGATGTTTATATAGCACTCAAACCCTAAATATTAGGGTTTCCTCCTGACGTGAGTATGCTTAGCGTACACAAGTGTACGCCCAGCGTACTAAGGCGCGCCTAGTACGCTTAGCGTACCTTATGTATGCTTAGCGTACTAGCCTTGTTCTCAAAGTTGCAACTTTAGCCCTTAGGCTTCTCATGGGTCGACTCTTCTAACCCCAGGGACTACAAATGACAAAAATAATAATAGAAGAGAGGATTCAGAAATACCTATAAAATATCGGGATGTTACAATTCTCCCCCACTTGACCTAGACTTCGTCCTCGAAGTCTGTGGTGGTAAACAGATCCGGGTAATGCTCCCGCATTGCAGACTCTGGCTCCCATGTCCACTCAGATCCCCTCCGATGTCGCCACTGCACCTTTACCAGAGGTATCTCCTTGTTGCGTAGAACCTTTACCTTCCTTTCCAAAATAGTCACCGGCTGCTCCACATAGTTCAGGCGCTCGTCAACATGAACATCATCCAACGACACTACTGCATCCTCGTCCAATATGCACTTCCGCAACTGGGAAACGTGGAAAGTGTTGTGTATCTGACGGAGCTCCTCCAGAAGATCCAGTCTGTATGCAACCTTGCCAACCCTGGCAATAACCCGAAATGGTCCAATGTATCGGGGACCCAAATTTCCCCTCTCTATGAAGCGAATCACACCCTTCCAGGGTGAAACCTTCAGTAATACCATGTCACCTACCTGGAATTCCAACTCAGATCGGCGTCTGTCGGCGTAACTCTTCTGCTAACTCTGAGCGGTCTGCAGTCGCTGTCTAATCTGTTGAATCTTCTTGGTAGTTTGCAAGACTATCTCTGTCCATCCCATCAGTATGTGACCAACCTCACCCCAACAGACCGGGGTGTGACATCTCCGCTCGTACAACAGCTCAAAGGGTGGGGAGCCAATGCTGGAATGATAGTTGTTGTTTTAGGCGAACTCTGCAAGGGGTAGGTGGGAATCCCAGCTCCCACTGAAATCGATGACACAAGCCCTCAGCATGTCCTCGAGGGTCTGTATGGTCCTCTCACTCTGGCCGTCGGTCTGTGGATAATAAGCGGTGCTAACGTGCAGCCGCGTGCCCAGCTCCTCGTGGAACTTCTGCCAAAAGCGGGAGGTGAACCTAACATCACGCTCAGAAACAATAGAGACCGGAACTCCGTGGCGAGCAACGATCTCGCAGACATACACGTCGGCCAGCTTCTCGGACGATGAGCTCTCCCGTATGGCCAGAAAATGGGCACTCTTGGTCAATCAATCCACGATGACCCATATATTATCAAATCCCTTCGCCGTCCTCGACAACTTGGTAATAAAGTCCATCGTGATCTGTTCCCATTTCCACATGGGAATCTCTAGAGGTTGTAGCTTGCCATGCGGCCTCTGATGCTCGGCCTTGACCATCCTACAGGTCAAGCACCTCTCGACGTACCAAGCGATTTCTCGCTTCATGCACGGCCACCAGTAGCTCAAACTCAAATCCCAGTACATCTTAGTGGCTCCCGGGTGAATAGAGAAGTGAGACTTATGAGCCTCCTCCATAACCATCTGTCCTCCATAATCGGGTGTTCTTACCCCTAATCCTCCACAGCTTCCAATTCTCCTGACACATACCCTCTACCTGGGCTTCCCTGATCAAGCCCACAAGTGGATAATCCACTGATATCCTCATACATATTGCCGAAGTGGAAGACCCAACTGACATGCGGCTCAGAGCGTCCGCAACCATGTTCGCTTTACCTGGGTGGTAAAGGATCTCACAGTCGTAGTCCTTGACTACATCCAGCCACCTGTGCTCTCTCATGTTCAGGTTTAGCTGATCCATGATGTGTCTCAGGCTCTTGTGGTCCGTGTAGATGGTACAGTGGACCCCATAGAGGTAATGCCTCCATATCTTGAGAGCGAATACCACCTCTCCCAACTCCAGATCATGAGTAGAGTATCTTGCCTCGTGCGGCTTCAGCTGTCGAGATGCGTAGGCTATCACCAGTCTTCTCTGCATGAGGACCGCTCCCAGACCTGTGATGGATGCATCACAGTAAACTGATGATTTAAAGAATCGAGTATTGAATTAATCAGAGTATGAATTCAGGTAAGAATGCGAGATTGAACACCGGATGTAAATATGATCTTGTTTCAGCTCTATTACGCTTTCGAATGTTTACAGAGTACAATAGACAGGTCTATAAAAACTCTTATCTAACTCTAGTAAATAACCCTATTTATAGGGAAAAGAAAGCGTACAAAAAATATACTAAGGCATAGACACTTAAGCTTCGAATAAAAGCTCCCTAGTAAAATACATTACAAAACATTCGAAGAGTTCAAAATACATTTCGACTAATTACAAAAATTCGACCCTTACAATCTCCCCCTTTGTAATCATAGTCGAAGTACTCAATTAGTAAGAAGCTGGATGGAATACAGCATCACTCTTCGAATCTCCGTGTACCAGGAGATAATCTTTTTCAGTTCTTTCTTATCTCCTTCATTGTTCTTCTTGCAGTGATTCATACGAATAATTAAGTTCGTATATTGAGACGTTGAATATCTCTCCACTTCGCATGCCTGGAATAAGAATCGTTTAGCTTTTCCAGCCTTGTCTTTTCCTGCGAAGACCATTCCAAAAGGCTTCAGGAAAATTTCACCATCAGCATACTTCTTCAACTCTGCCTGAGTCTTCGTAGGAGCCATCGGAACTTTAATTTCCATACCTTTAGCTGTAGCTAACTCCACATCTGTAAGAGCCAAGCACTCATAGTAATTTTCAATGAAAATCTTGATGTGAGCAACCCCAAGCTTGAATTCATCAGGTTCTGTGTTTTGAAGGTATGAAAATGATTTGTCTTTTAAAATTAATGCAACTTGTATAAGATCATACAAGTTCATCAATGGAAAATCTGCAACAGTAAACTCACAAATATTTCCATTTGCCCTGGCAACCACATACTTGAAATTTTGGACTGTGTTTTCGAATACCACATCCTTTTTCATACTGATCAATTTCTTGATTTTAATCAATGACCACACTTCCTCAGGGGCTTTTGCAAGAACAGCATGAAAACGAATTTTCATGTGTGTACCTTCATCCTTCCTTTAAAATTTCCTTCAGCTTTGAACTGAGGCATGATGAACATCATTTCGTTTATTGGAAAATCCAGCTGGCTTGCATCAGTATTCGTGACCAAATAGCTTTGTTTTGGTTTCTTCTCAAACGAATACATGTGATTATATGCTACCTTGGCCTCAACTGTTTCGTAATTGTAGTGTTTGGAAGGATCACCTTTATCCACTCCCTTCGGATCACTAGCATGCTGAGCCATAATACTTTGAATCAACCTCAGTTTTTCGATTTCAGCTTCTGCTGCAGCCTTCTTTTCTTCTTTTGACAATTCCACTACAATTGATTTCCCTTTATCTTTCAAAGCTGGATTGTCAATTGCCTCTTTTGATTTCGAACCACTCTCACCAGTCTCCGTAGACTTACCAATTACAATTCCTTTCGAAATAGGTCTTGTAATAGGTAGCGTTGTAACGACTGTTGAAGTAACCATCCCAGCAGAAACTATAACTGGCTTTGTTGTTGGGATCTTCGAAGAAAAAACTTTTCCTACAACTTTCGCATCTTCACCACTAGTCTTCGACTCACTAGTTTTTCTTTCTCCCCCTTGCACCCCTGTGAAAACAGGTGGGGCATTTGTTGTTGGAAGAAGGCTTGATATGCGAAAGAGAGGAGCAAGTTGCTTGTTGAGAATGGCTTCGAATTGGATAAACTTTTGTGATAAAAATTCAGGAGTAATCAGGGAAGAAGAAACTGGCCTGTCAGAAATTTCTTTTAACTCCTTGAGCAAAGTAATCACCTCCTCAAAGTTTGCACTTTCAATTGTTGAAAGTTGAGTAAGTTGAGGACTCAACCTTTCATACAATTTGACAAATTTGGTGACAGCGTCACAAATTATATCAACCTTTTGATTCAAGGATGCATAATCTTGTTGAACAGAAGCAACTTCTTTTTGCATGTCTTCACGAAGTTCACGAATTTGCAAATTAACATCCTCCCTTACTTTCTTCACTTCCTGAACAAAAAGAACATGCCTTTCCTTTGTGACATTCTTCAACTCTTTCACATCACTTGTAAACTTTGAATTTTGAGAATTGATCCGAAGTTCATTATTTTGATCATTATGATCAACTTTTTCCAAAATTCTTGATTCAGAGTCAGTAAGTATTCCAGATACTTTGCTCACAACTCTGGCTTCGAACATCTTCAACATAGTATCAACCTCCAAACTTGAAATAGATGAGCCACCCCCCAGATCAGCTTGAGATTGAATTATCGAATTCAACTTCTGATTCAGAATTTTAAATTGCTTCATGGTCATTAGCATATGATCTGGAAACTGCTCTTCTTCATCATGAAATTCCAATTCCTCAAACGTGCCTCCAAACCCCTCTGTATCAGTTTCTGTCTCCATAAAAATGGTTTCTTGAACATTCGAAGTCGGTTTGGGTGTGTCAGTGGATTGAGAAGAAAAAATAGAAGTGAATGGTTGATTGATAATGTGTTCGAATGTAGGAGAATCAGTGGTTGAAGTAGTGGGAATAATGAATGGTGGTAAAGAAACAATACTTTCGAAGGAAACAAAAGTAGATTGACCTGGATCTTCATTCTTCGCATCTCCATCACCCATATTGACATTTGCATCCGTATCATATACATTTGCAGGGATGCCTGAAGTTCGTACCGCCTCAGAAACTGATTTGGCAACCGAATCTTCGGGTGGTATGACAACTGTCTGCTCAGGAGTTGAACTTTCTTCGTGAGGAGTTAACTCTGGGGTTTCTGGAATTCTTTCGTCATCATCTTCTGTTGACTCAGTAGAAATCACAAGTTTTCGAGTCTTCTTCTTCTTCTTGGACAAATGTTTTGCCATATCCTCAGCCCTTCGTTTCTTGGACACCGGAGAAACAGGTACTAGCACTTCTCTAATTAAAACACCTTGATGAGTGATTTGAGGTTTTCGAACCACTTTATGTATAGGAGACCTGCTTTTATGGGTTGACTTCATTTTTATTCTTCGAAACATACCAGTCTTCGAAGGAATAACTACATTCTCTTGTGTTTCTTCAATAATAGGCTCAATCACTTGAGTTTCAGCAACAGACACTTCAACTGTTTCAGACTTCTTTTTTGGAGATTTCGAAGATTTTAACTCTGTTTCTGTCTTCTTCGTCTTCTTGGATTTCTTATCATCTTTTCCCAATAGAATGCCAGTTTCGACTGTACAATCAATGGTCTTCAAATATGCCACCAAGACAGAATTCGAAGGATCAACTCGTTTAAGCATTGCATCAGGAATACGAGCAATTGATGGAAAAACTTCAGCACTATCTGTGACATCCTTCGGATAGTGGTACGATTGAAAAACTGCTCTTTCTTCATCATTAGGTACCAAAATCTCTTCCTTGTTGTAAAAGTATTGCAAAATCAAGCTCCAGTATCTGGCACACGAAATACCATGAATAGCATTAGTGTGTTCTACACCCTTTTGGAATTCCTTCCATAATTGTGTAGAATAATCCACTTGAAGATCATAATAGATTCCAGCAACCATTGCATAAACTTCCATTCTTCCTTTATCAAGACCAACTGTTCTCCCAGTTAAACATCTTAGAAATATTCCAAATAAGAAATTCCATAGTCGTGGAAGACCAAATTTCTTAAAATCAGTGATCTTGGACAATGGAGGCTGATATCCCATCTCATTAAACATGTTAACGATTTGAGGGAATGTGAAAGCAACATATGGAGGTGAATTCGGAATTTCAAGAATTTGACAAAAGAGTTTCTTGGATAGCCTGACCTTTTTGTCGTTCACCAGATGAAAAGTAATCGTATCAGTAGCTTTGTTGTAAGTAGCAGTTGATCCTGCTTGAGAAAGCCAGGACATTGGAACAGAGAATGAACTGAACATCGCCTTAGACAAAACAAAGTTCTTCAAGGCAACGATTAGCATCTTCAATTCTTCCGGGTATTAAGAAACATCACCCTCCAAGTGATAGTTTGATGCTTGAATCTTCATTATTGGTAATGAAGAGGCATCTTCAGTGGTATGAGAATCAACATGAGCAGAAGTCGCCATGGTTAGGGTTTGAAGATTTTGAAGATCAGAGAATTTGGGAATTGTTCTTTTTGATCGTGTAAACTAATAATGAACCCTTGAATGCCCTTTTATATGTAACCGTGAAGTTTGAATTTGAAGCGGGATAGGTATTTAATGATATCCGACGTGACACCTTGAAAATCGGACCATTATTGCGTAAAAGTATCCATGCGTGAAAAAGTAGCTGTCACATCTCCTTGAAAATCGAACAGAATACCATACGTCATGTATAGACAGCCATTATTGTTATCCCCATGATGATTGTAACCGTCAGAACCCTTCGTATGGAAGCAAGGCTCTTTCACTTTTGGGATGAAAAGCGAAGTCATATGCCAGATGTTTGAAATCATCAGCCTGAGTTGGTATTACTCAGAACCTCAAGGATTTCGTGAGTGCAGTGTTCCAAAGAATGTAGACGAGAAACAAAGATAAGAAAAATTTGGGATATTGTGATGTCAAACAATTGACATAAAAGCAGATGAAATCCCGGGCAAAGATTACTTCATTAATCATTAAGAGAAATGATCAATAGCTTGTGTGAGCTCCCGTGAATTACAATCGAATACTTGTTGATAAGTATCGAAGGGTTTCTTTTATAATGCTTCGTGGGTAGGAAAAAAATTTCGTTACATATCATGCTAAACATAAGGTGAGAAATTGTAACAGAAATTACTTGTTTAACCAGTGTAGTCAGTGACAAGTGTGTTTTGAAAAATTTTAAGTGACATGAACTTTCGAATGAAACTCACACGGAAATCATATTCAAGAAAAAAAATTTGTGTTGGATCTTGTTGGGTAACAAACATCATGGTTTTCGAATGTTTGATCAAGACCACTCATTCGAAATGAATATGATTTGGAGTTTCGAATTTTGGTACTGAAACAAATGTTTCGTGAAAATCTGGAACATTGTTCCCCGTCAATTCCTTAAAAGTATAGTGAAAATTGGGTTTCACTTTCATCACGGTCTCATGATGTCAGATCATAAACATAGATTTTTGATATGTCTAAGTCTCGATGGGTTTGATCAGAGACATCTCGGACATATGTCTTCGTGTGTGATCGTGTAAGAACTTTATAGGTGAAAAAGATTGATGTAAGACACGAAAAGTACCTCTGTTATTTTTGGACCAAACAATAAACTCTTAACTCATATTAAGAAGAGTCAGGTAGCTCAGAGACTAATGTGAATATAAGCCTGATTGGGAAGAAATTTTCGTATGAATAATTTCATTAAGGCTTTCGTACACACACATTGAGTCATTGGAGGCTTTTGGACAACATGCAGCAGCATGCTTGTAGGGACAACTTAACTAGTTCAAATGATGACAAATTTATCGATTCATACGAAAAATGTACCTGACCCTAGAACTGCAAGTATAATCCACTCTGAATCTTCATGATTATCTGCAACAAAATACTAAAAAGAAAAAAGAATCAAAATATTTTTGTTGTTTTGAGTTTTCGAAAGTAAAGAGAAAACAAATGAAAATCTTTTTGAATTTTTGAATTTTCAAAAATTAAATGACAAAACAAACGAAAATCTTTTTGGATTTTTGAATTTTCGAAAATTAAATGACAAAACAAACGAAAATCTTTTTGGATTTTTGAATTTTCGAAAATGAAATGACAAAACAAAAGAAAATCTTTTTGGATTTTTGAATTTTTCGAAAATAAAAATATACTGTACTTGTTGCAAAAACACGAAATTTTATCATCCTCTGATAAGTGACAAATGTACGAATTCAAAGGAGTCGAAGCGTTGACTATGAACAGTAACCTCTGAATCAACCCTTAAAATAAGTGACAAATGTACGAATTCGAAGGGGTCGAAGCGTTGACTATGAACAGTAACCTCTGAATGCTGAATGACTTTGCACTGTCTTTTATTCAGCGCCTCTGATTCATTCCTTGTCAACCATCATTCTCCTTTTTCGCATGGAACATAATTTCCATCGATCATTCCAAGCCCTTCTATAATTTTCACAAGAGATTTTTCATCTAAAGATTTCGTGAAAATATCAGCTAACCGATCAGTTGTTTTCACGAAATGTACTTCAATATTTCCATCCTCCACGTGATCTTTGATGAAATGATAACGAAGTGCTATATGTTTAGTCTTCGAATGCTGCACGGGATTATGACAAATTCTTATTGCACTTTGAGAATCACAATATAATGGAATCTTTTTCATATTGATTGCATAATCACGCAATTGGCTTTGAGTCCATATAATTTGTTAAGTGCAAGCAGCAGCAGCCACATATTCTGCTTCAGCTGTTGAAATGGATACACATGTTTGCTTTTTCGATTGCCAGCTCACCAATTTTCCATCTAGAAATTGACATCCACCACTTGTGCTTTTTCGATCAAGATTACACCCACCCAAGTCTGCATCCGAATATGCTTGTACAAAGAACCCAGTTTTCGAAGGATACCACAATCCTAACGAAATTATTCCTTTAAGATAACGAAATATATTCTTCACAGCAGTGAGATGTGGTTCTCGTGGATTAGACTGATACCTTGCACAATTACACACAGAAAACATGATATAAGGTCTACTTGTTGTAAGATAAAGTAATGAACCAATCATGCTCCTATAAAGAGTTATGTCAACTGCAGGTTTATCTAACGAAGGTGTCAACTTTATGCCAGTTGCCATTGGAACTCGTAACTTTGTGCTATTCGTCAATCCAAACTTTTCTAGCAGATTCTTCGTATATTTTTCTTGATTAATAAAAATTCCTTCTCTGCTTTGACGAATATTCAAACCAAGAAAATTATTGATTTTTCCCATCATGCTCATTTCGAACTTACTTTTCATCAAATCTTCGAATTCTCTAGATAATGCAGGGTCAGTTGAGCCAAAAATAATATCATCAACATAAATTTGAACAAGCATTAGATGATCCCCAACTTTCTTTCGAAATAATGTGGGATCAACAGATCCTTGTTTAAATTTAGATTGTTTCAAAAATGAAGTAAGAGTTGCATACCATGCTCGTGGTGCTTGTTTCAAACCATAAACTGCCTTATCTAAAATATAAACATGATTTGGAAATTCTTCGTTAATAAACCCTGGGGGTTGTTCCACATAAACAGTTTCTTCAAGCTCTCCATTTAAAAATTCACACTTCACGTCCATTTGATAAACATCAAAATCTTTGTGAGCTGCATAAGCCAGAAATATACGAACCGCCTCGAGTCTTGCGACAGGGGCAAAAGTTTCTTCATAGTCAATTCCTTCTTGTTGTGAATATCCTTTAACAACAAGTCTGGCTTTGTTTCGAACAATATTTCCATCTTTGTCGGTTTTATTTTTATAAATCCATTTTAACCCGACAATCGAAACATTTTCAGGTTTAGGAATTAATCTCCAAACCTTGTTTCGTTCAAATTCAGACAATTCAGATTGCATTGCAACAACCCAATCTGAGTGTTCCATTTCAACCTTAACTGTTTTTGGTTCAATTTTAGAGATGAAAACATTGAACATGCAAAATTCTTGATGAGTATTCAATACCTCATTCTTTGCACGAATTTGAGCTCTTGTTAAAACACCCTCTTGTGGATTCCCAATCACTTGATTCTTTGGATGATCTCTTGTCCATTTTTCCATTGGTGGATATGCTGGATCAAATTCCAAAGGTGCATCTTCGTATATATCATCATTCTCTGAACCTGCAATCGAACAAATATCATCAAAATCATTATTATTCTCAATGTTTTCTAAATGCTCCCCCTCAACATTATGCTCCCTCTCAACATCATGCTTCCCATCAACATTAGCATTCACTTTTCCATTCTCCCCCTCGAAAGAATGCTCTTCCTCAACTGGAGTATTCGAATCCAATTGCTCCCCCTCCACTGGATTGTTTTGCATGCTTTCGCCTTTCTCTGGAGAAGTTGATGTTGAATCATCAGTAAGCTTTGTTAGTTCAGAGAGATGATTATCATTTGCATTTATTTCAGCATCAACTGCATGATCTGAAATTCTAAAAATTAAATCATAATCAATATCTATGGTTTGTGATGATTCAGATTCATCTTGTATGTTTTTCAGAATAGGATGATTTTCAAACTGCAATGTAGTTTGTTTAATGTAATAATCATCAAATGTAATATTAAAAGTTTCTTCAACTTTTCGTGTTCTTTTGTTCAACACTCGATATGCGACTGAATTATGCGAATATCCCAAGAAAATCCCTTCATCTGCTTTAGCTTGAAATTTCGTAAGATTATCCTTGAGATTCATAATAAAGCACATGCATCCGAAAACATGAAAAAATTTGACGTTAGGTTTTCGATTGTTGAGAATTTCATATGGAGTAATGTTAAAACAACGATGAATGAAAGATCTGTTTTGAGTGAAACATGCGGTGGATACGGCTTCAGCCCAAAGGTATTGTGGAAGATTCGCATATGCCAACATAGTCCTTGCCGCTTCGCATAGAGACCTATTTCTTCGTTCAACAACACCATTTTGTTGTGGTGTGTATGGAGATGAAAAGTTATGCGAAATTTCTTTGTCCACCAAAAATGAATCAAGAACCTTGTTCTTAAATTCCGTTCCATGATCACTCTTAATTTTTCGAACAATCTTCTTCAATGTTGTTTCCATATTTTTGATAAAGTCAATCATGATTTGTGCAACTTCGGATTTAAGCCTGAGAAAATAAACCCACGTAAATCTGGAAAAGTCATCAACAATAACTAAAATGTACCTTTTCTTGTTGAGAGTTGAAACTGTCGAAGGACCACATAAATCAATATGTAAGAGCTCCAAAGGTGCAACAATTTTCGAATCTATCGTAATTGGATGACCTTGTTTATGTTGCTTTCCAACTTCACAAGCTGCACATAAAGAATCATTGTCAAATTTAAGTACAGATAAAACTCTTACCACATCTTGTACCACTAGTTTATTGATGTTTCGAAAATTGAGATGAGAAAGTCTTCGATGCCATAGCCAACTTAAGTCTGATGTCGCTTTCGAAAGAAGACATATAGCAGGTTTCCCTACTATCGGATTGATGTCCAAAGTGAACATATCACCTTTCCTTTTGGATTTCAGTAACACTTCTTTTGTGTTGACATTCCAAATAACACTTCCTTCTTCGTTAAAAAGAACCTGATTGCCAGTGCCCACAACAAGTTGGGAAACACTTATCAAGTTATGTTGAAGACCTTCAACATACGCCACACGATTCACTGTGAATTGTCCGTTCGTGATCTTCCCATATCCTTTGACTTGACATTTTTGATTGTTCCCAAACTTCACAACTCCAGCATTTTTTAGACTTCGAAAATCACGTAAATTCTCCTTCTTCCCAGTCATGTGACGAGAGCAACCACTATCGATGTACCATTTATTATCATATTGCTCGTCACATAGTACCTACAATCAATGGAAACATTTAGGTACCCAAGGCTTTTTGGGTCCTTGGAAATTAGATTTCAATTTCGAATGAAATGAAGAACTTTTAACCCAATCACAAACTTTGGTTTTGAGACTATCAATTAAGTTTACATCTTCATTTAAAGGAACCGAAACATAAGTTTTTGATGGTTTCGATTGTTCACTGACATTACCCTTCGACTTCTGAGTTTGTGAATGAACATTCTTTGCTTTTATTACTGGTTTCCAAGCTTTGACTGAAATGTTCGAATCCTTAGAAGATGAACTGCTGTTTAATGAAGTATTCACATACTTCTCATAAGCTTCGTGAATTTGCTCCTTTGAAAATGTATTCAACTGATACATCTTTCCTTTGCCTTCAAGCCAATGATCAATGTTTTTCCTTGAAGTCATTCCTTTTTCTCGTGAAATTTTCATAGTTTCTTTCTTCGTTTGATTTGGAAAATTTGGCTTTTGAGGAACAAAATCAACTTTTGGTTTTGTTATAAAAGATTGAGCATACGATTTATCAACTGTTGATTTAAAATGTTGACTTTGAAGAAATTTTTGATTTGGATTTGAGTTATTTGAAAATTTTCTTGGAATATTAGTTTCTGAAACTTTCAAAAACCTTGGTTGTTTATTCACTTCAGACTTTGAATGATTTGATTGAGATGAATGTTGAGGTTTTGTTGAAAAAGAGGAATTTTTAGCTTTAAAAACAATTTTTGGTGATTGTGATTCAGACATCTTTTGAGACTCAACATTTTGCCAAAATATTTTCTTTCTTGCTTGTCTTTTTGAAATGTTGTTTTCTTTCGAAAATCTGTCAATTTGATCTTTGAATTCCTTGGAGTTTAGTTTGACAACTTTTTCATTTTCCTTTACAACTTGTTTTGAATTCTCTTTTTCAATTTTTGATTTTCCAACCCATTTTCTTTGTGGTTTTTGACGTTGGAACACATACGAATTCTTTGTTAAGTTGTTTTCAACTGTGCTTTGATTTGCGAAAAAACCTTCATCAGTTGTTTTTGAATTATCCTCTTCAACTAACTTCTTTAATTCTGGTTTGATTTTCTCAACATTTCCAGTAGTTACGAAAACTTGATTTGGAAAAATGACATCATCTGTACACTTGAAATTTGGATAAACCACTGTATTCGTTTCAAGATAGTGTTCACCTTTTTCATTCATTACTTTTTCGAACTTTTGTGTATCACCATACACTTGATCAACCACTATTCGAGGAGTTTCTTCTTCCTTTGAACATTTCTTTTCCTTCAAAATTTTCTCTTCATCTTCATCATCACTATCATCAGTTTGACTATCTTTGAGATCCACGAAGTTCATATCATAAACTTTCGAAGTTGAGGATATATTAGTTTTATTCTCAACCATCAAATCCTTAACTTTTTCTTTCCCTTTAGATGTTGATGCAACATTTATAACAGACAACTGAGAACAATCAACATCTTCAAGTTCACTAATTTCACTAATATTGTCAGAATTATCTTCAATATCAGCAAAATTAGATTGAGAATCAGATGTTGAATTCTCAGTCTTTTTCAAAATTTGAATTTGTTCAGATTTAGTCAAAGTATCATTCACTATGTTAACTAATTCATTCGCATCAAGACATTCATCAATTTTGACAATTCCATATTTATATCTATCATCAAGAACTTTGTCAAAATCAGCTATTATTTGCTCACAATCATACGAAATATTATCTACCTTAGCTCTTTCGAATGCTAGAAAAGGTAGTAATTTTCTATGTTGTTCTTTACTTATGTCACATGAATGATGTAAATCAGTTAATTTTCCATAAAGTCTTTTTGCAGAATTACAATAAATGTTTCTTTGTGCTAGCAAAAGTTTGACTTCATTTGTTAAAGTATCCCTATCACACATAATATTTGTTATTTGTAATTCCAAACATTCAATTTTGCTTATTTTCATATCTAATCGCTTTTTGGTCTCTAACAACTCCATTGACAACTTGTTGGCCTCATTGCTAGCAGACACAACAATTGAATCAAAATAAGTGACCGTCTCATCAAAAGATATTAGTTCAGAATCATAAGCATGTGTAGGAATATTGAAAGATTCGAGAATTTTACGTACCTCTGTTGTCATTGGAGATTTATCTGCCGTTTTGGATACGAAGCATCTTCCTTTCACTTCGAATTCCTCATCATTTGAGTCCTCCACCATTTTCTCATACATCGCTCCATGTGTTGGATTTCTCATTTCTTCATCGTCTGATCCGGATGACCAGATTTGATAAGTTCCATCTTTATCCTCATGTTCACCCTTTGCAACCAATGACAAATTCTTGGCTTTCGCACGAACCTCTTCAAGCCTCTCTGCATAATACGCCTCATCCTTGACTTTATTCTTCCTCTCATCCTTCTTTCGAAGCATACTGTCATTCGCAAGATGATTAGCACCGTTGCAATAATGACAATCTATTCCAGCATCACCTTTCAGCTTTTTCTCAATCTTTCCTTCAGACATTTTCGAATCTTTCTTCTCAACTTTCTTTTTCTCCTCATCAGCAGTTTTATTCACAACACTTCCTTTTACCTCAGCAAGTTTAGTTTTCGGATTGAACGGCTTTTTGAAAAACTTCTTAACACGATTATTCGAGTAAAAAGCTATTGCCTCATCATCCGAATTCATGATGAATGCTTCTTCTTCCTCATAATCACCATTTTCTGCTTCTTTCTCAGATATCTTTGATACAAGTGCCATTGGACCTCCCAAATTCAACTTTGTCTCCTCAGCAATTTCATTTACCTCAGTTTCGTGTGTCTTCAACTGATTGTACAAATCATTGAGAGTTGATGTATCAAAACTTTGCTGATTCTTCACCATCATACTTATGCTTCTCCATTCTTTTCGAAGACCCATCACAAAAATGAGATTGAATTCCATTGAAGTCCTGGTAATTCCATAGCGATTACAACGATAGATTAGCTCATTCAGTCGATCATAGTAGACTTCGATTGTTTCACCTTCTTTTTGTCATAAATCTTTCAGCTCAACCAAACACTGTTTGACTGAATTGATTTTTGTCTTCTCACTTCCTTGAAACTTATCTTTCAGATTGTTCCAGATCTCCTTTGCAGTTGTACAACTCCTAACATAATTGTACACAACTGGAGGTAAAGCACCTCGCAGTTCCCTCATACACCTCTTCTCCAGTTTCTTCAGACGATCAGATTGATTATCAACATCAGAACTTGTGGAAGAAGATCCGATTGGTTGAACATTCACTGGAACATTGACATTTCCAATGATACATGACCATAGTTCTTCATCAAGACCATTCAGATAATCATGCATACAATCAACCCACTGATCATAATATTTAGGAATTAGCATTGGAATCTTGGTTGATGAACCTAACAGATGAGAAAACGAGGTCATCGAATTGAGATTGAAACTCGCCATTGTTGTACGGAAGCTGAATTTGAAACTTCTTAAGAAGAAATGGAAATTTGAAAACAAACTAGTTGATTCAAATCGGAATTGAAAGAAAAACACTCGATTCAACAATTCAAATGCAGAATCAAATCACAGACTAAGATCTAGACAAAATTTTCACTTTCAAAAAGTGCGGAAACTTTTGAATCAAAAAGTTGATTCAAAAACCTTTTGAACAGCGTGAAAATCAGATCAGAGATATGATTCCTGCTCTGATACCAATTGATGATTTAAAGAATCGAGTATTGAATTAATCAGAGTATGAATTCAGTTAAGAGTGCGAGATTGAACATCGGATGTAAATATGATCTTGTTTCAGCTCTATTACGCTTTCGAATGTTTACAGAGTACAATAGACAGGTCTGTAAAAACTCTTATCTAACTCTCGTAAATAACCCTATTTATAGGGAACAGAAAGCGTACAAAAAATATACTAAGGCATAGACACTTAAGCTTCGAATAAAAGCGCCCTAGTAAAATACATTACAAAACATTCGAAGAGTTCAAAATACATTTCGACTAATTACAACAATTCGACCCTTACATAAACCACAAAATCCTCCACTCCCTCGGGGAGGGTCAAGATTGGAGCCTCGCACAACCGCTGTATGAGGGTCTCAAACGCCCTCTGCTGCTCAGGGCCCTACCGGAAATCCACCTCCTTCCTCGTCAGACGAGTGAGGGGTACTGCAATCTTGGAGAAATCCTGTATGAATCTTTGGTAGTACCCTGCCAATCCCAAAAAGCTCCTGATGTCTGAGGGAGATTTCGGAACCTCCCACTGCATAACTGCCTCGATTTTGGCCGGATCGACCAAAATCCCCTCCTGGTTAACGAGATGTCCCAGGACCTAGACCTCACGTAACCAAAACTCGCATCTTGAGAACTTGGCATAAAGTCGTTCTTCCTCAGAACTCCCAATAATTTCCGAAGATGCTCCTCGTGCTACTCTTGGGTCTTGGAGTATACCAAGATATCATCTATAAACACGATGACCGAGCGATCAAGCATCGGTCTATATACCCGATTGATCAGGTCCATAAATATTGTTGGCGCGTTGGTGAGCCCAAATGGAATCACCACGAACTCGTAATGTCCATAACGATTCTGGAACGCGATCTTCTCCACATCCTCCTCTCTGACCCTGGCCTGATGATACCCAGACCTCAAGTCTATCTTGGAAAACCAAGATGCACCCTACAACTGATCAAATAAATCATCTATCCTCGGAAGCGGATAACAATTCTTCACCGTCAACTTGTTCAACTCTCAGTAGTCGATGTACATCCGGTGTGAACCATCCTTCTTCCTGACGAAGAGTATCGGTGCTCCCTACGGGGAACTGCTCGGACGAATGAACTGCTTTCCTAGCAGTTCCTGTAGTTGTGATGACAGCTCCTGCATCTCTGGTGGTGCCAACTGTAACATCCGGACTTTCAGGTATGTTATTGTGTGATTAATATTGAGATTTATGGAGTGACTCGACGAGTTGTGAGTCCAAATCGTCGAGTAGAGTCCAGTGTCCATGTGGGATTAATGATTGGACTCGACGAGTCAGAGAGCTGACTCGACGAGTCAGAGAGATGACTCGCCGAGTAGGTGCTGGGCAGAGAAACCCTAATTTCCCGGGTTTGGGACCTATTTAAAGGAACTTATAGCCTCATTTGCGGCTACCCTTCCTTGAGAGCAAACCCTAAACGTGTATAGAGAGCCATGAGAGTCTTAGAAGCTAAAACTTGGAGTAGACTAGTGCATATCTTGAGGAGAAGAGGAGATCACCCATCAAGGGAGCTAGAGAATCAGTGGATCTGGTGTAACTTTGTGCAAGGGCTTGAGTAAGAGGTAAAAGCTTGCACCTTTCTTGTTATTTTGCTTAGATCTTGTAAATATGGAAGATTAGGGTTTCTTCCACCATTGTTGGGACTTTGTATGCAGAAGGTCTCTCTTGAGGCCTAGACTTCAGATCTGGACCTTGTGAGTCCAGAGAGTCCAAAGATTATAGCTTTATTTAACCATAGAAGAGTTATTGTGGTTAATCATCCTTGTTAGAGTTATATTGGCATTATGAGCCTTATATGCCATGTTTAAACGTAAAGCTTGCAGCTTTACATGACAATCGACCCTTAGGATGGTAGATCTAGTGTTTGGGGTGATGGATCTGCCTTAAATCGTTTGAATGAGGAATCTGATCGAATGGACTCGCCGAGTCCATGGCCTGACTTGACGAGTCGGTGAGGGTTTGTCCCGATGGGTTGATTGAGTGATAACTCGGCGAGTTGGGGGTCAACTCGACGAGTTGAGCTAGACTTTTGAGACTTCTGAGAATACGAGGGGACTCGACGAGTCGCAAGAGTGCACTCGACGAGTTGGGTCAAACTTGGACTGTTGACTCGAGTGTTGACTTCTGTTGACTCTGGGGTTCTGGTCAACATTAGTAATAAGGACCATGGAGGGGTAAAATGGTCTTTTATCCAATTCAAAGAGTTAGAAAGATAAAGAATAGTCTTCGGTTGTTTGAATTGTGAAAAGAGTATTAATTAGTGATATTCATCCCTTGTGTTAGGCGGAGGCTAGTTCGAGATTCGGGTGCGAAGTTATTTACTTGCTGCTTGTCAGGTGAGTCTTCTCACTATACGTACCTAGAGTGGTAATATGAGTTGTGTGTGACCGGAGGGTCTTATGTGTTTATTTGAGTACTGTGATATCCTGCTTTATGACTTTATGATATATGTTGTGAATTATATTGAGATTACTGAGTTGAGGGACCGGAGGGTCCAACTGAGTTGTGGGACCGGAGGGTCCCACTGAGACACATTGACCGGAGGGTCTTATTGAGTTATAGCCTCGAGTGGCTAACGAGCTGTGTGTGGTATTTTGGGGAAGTCACTAAGCTTCGTGTATACCGTGTTATGTGTTATGTGTTTCAGGTTCTTATCAGGAATCGCGGGAAGGCACCGACTTGATTGTACACACACATTTGAGTTGGAGATATGTCTTTGGAGGATACTGGAGTTGTGACAAACAATTTTGAAATGTGTTGATAAATTGATACTTGTGATTTTTGAGAAAATGTGACATGTGATTTATTGTGTTTTAAAAAGGAAAATTTAGGTTGAAAATTTACCTCGTTACAAGTTGGTATCAGAGCCTTGGTTTGAGGGATTCGGATGCACCTTCGGGTACGTTCGGACGCAAACTGAGGATTTGAGAAGAATTTTCGAAAGAGATAATTTTTGTAAAATGAGAAAGAGTTTAAGAGAAAACGAGTTGGAGTAGTGTGTACAATCAGCCAGAGCCCGAACGGTGATTTCCCAAAATACCCTTACTTTTGTGTTATGAGATATTTTATGAGATATTATGCATGCTAGAGATAGGCTAGGTATTTCATACTTTAGGACTAGAGTTGCCTGATTTGTGATGCCTTAGCCTAGGAGTTGCTGCTACCTGTGATGTGCTTTTGAGTATGTGCTGAGTAAGATTATCTAGCAGGAATCACCTAGAGAGAGAGTTATGAGTCGAGAGATAATCTAGGAGAGATACCTAGATGAGCATTTGAGGAGTCTACTGAGTAGAGTAGTTAGATACCTCGAGAGGTAGGGTTGCCTGAGTCGGCGATGTCTTTTGAGTTGTGAATAGAGCAAGAGGAATTTTACGCCAGAGTGGCTTTATGTGTTAGTGGAGGTTATTCGATGCCCGAATGCTGCTTGCTTCGTGCTTTGTGGAACCCTTGATGATGGGAGACAATTACTAAGTGAATATGACGATATTCTGGAGGTAGATGGATGACATCATGAGGAGTTCTTCAGCAGCTGATGGAAAAGAAGTGTGAGAACCTAGGAAGAGCCTAGGGAGTGAACTTAGTCATATGAGTACGCTAGTAAAGGAGAGTATTCGCTGGGGAGCGACCAGGTTTTATGGGATTGGGGATCGAGAAGGTTGAGTAGCTACTTAGGAAAACCAGGATGATCCGTGTGGAAAGTATGGGTAGATGTGGCACGTAGTGTGGGCCCGTACTACTGAAAGCAGAGGACCCGTACTCGAAGCAGGGAGAATTCCAGAGGTTCTAAGTAGCAGAGTGAGAGGTGATAACATGGTTCGAGTACCATGATTCGTAGTAGAGTGAGAAGAGATAACATGGTTCGGGTACCATGATTCATAGCAGATCGAGAAGTGGTCACATGGTTCGAGTACCATGACTCGTGGCGGTTAGTGCTTCTGCTTTTACTAGTTATTCCATTTGTGATTCATTAGATTGAGATCAGATGTGATAGAGTGTGGGGCCAGAGGGCCATGCTGAACGAGTTTCAGTGGGACATACCTGGAGAGGGAAATTGAGTTAGCAACAGTTTCAAGTGATGAAGAGGAGTATACTGGGGCGGTGGCCCCCGTTGTCTACGGTCTGTATCGACTGTGAGAGTGAGGTCTCTTGCTTTTATGATGGTTTCTGCGATGGGAGGTTGGTCACGGGAATCAGAGACGAGGTGCGTGATAGTGCATTAATTCTAGATTGAGAGTCACGACTGTTTCGGAGCGGTTAGGGGTATCCGGCGGTGTGTCGGTCTGAGGCTTCGATATGACTAGAGGCAGTCACGTCGAGGGGATTCTGATATTTTTGTTTGAGTTATGAGATATTTGAGGTTGTTTGGTTTCATCGGAAGATCATCGAGTGTTGCGTTGTACGAATCCAAGAGTCAAGTGTGACGTACTTGGTGAAACAGTCTGTGGAGTGGATTGTTGGTATGCCTATTGGTGATGGTTCGAACCCTGAGTGGGGGAGAACTGAATATTTTATTAAGAGGATCAGAGATTTGTTCAGGTGCGGTTAGAGAACTGATTATGGAGATCTGCGGTACGGGAATCATGAGACCAGGATTATTGGTGGTCGAGGCAAGGTGTAGAGCGAGATAGTGCATGTTGTATGTGTTCAGGAAGGGATGAGTGTCCCCACGGCAGGTGGCCGTTGGTCAGAGACCTTGTGGTGGATATGAATTCTTTGAGGATGTAATGGTAAATTCGAGGTGGTTGGCTCGTAAAGATAGTCCCAACGGTTGAGAATTTCTGGTTCAATGTATGGGTTGTTATATGCACCTTGGGAAGGATAGAAGTTGATTGGGCAACCAACATCAGAATCGATATGAGTATTCCTACATGGGTTTTGAGCATTAGAGGAGGGAGTTTCGGATTGTCGTCAACGTGTTCTGAGTCATTGTCGATTCCTCCGTGTTTCAGTTGAGAGTTGGAATAATCCGAAGTTACGAGTTGTGCGAGAGGAAGATCGGTGGTGGAGTCGAGATATTATGAGATTCTGTATGGATACATTGCGGTATCTGAGTATGATGCCATGGGTCGCGGATCAGTGGTTAAGGCAAGACATCGTGAGATGTTGTGATGGTGTACCGAGGTACCCGAGCGATTTATTGTTCCAGTGGGAACCCAACAATTAATTGTCTTCGGAGTGAGACTGTCTAAGGGTGTATATATGCTGAGAAGAGTGCCTTGCCTACGAGAACTTACATCAGGAGTGGTGGTGCATAAAATAAGTGGGTGTGTGCACTTATCAATGTCGGTTTGTGGGGCATGAGTTAGTGAACTCAATGTAGTGATGACTTGATGATGATATTTTGAAGTAATGAGAGAGCGAGTGGATCCGAGTGGGAGTAATCACTTAGGATTATCGGGGAACAACCATGGAGTGAACCCATGGCGGTTCAGTGAGTAAGAGGGTGTTGTAAGACTACGGGGAGCCGTAGCATCCATGAGTCAGTGAGAGAGAGAGTTTCGTGTGATTGCGGAGAACCGCATCATACATGAGTCAGAGAAAGGGGTGTCATGATACTGCGGGGAGCCGTGGTATTCCCTAGTTGGCGAGAGAGTGTCGTCATACTGCGGGGGGCCGTAGTATTCACTAGTTAAAGGGAGAGTGTTGTGATACTGCAGGGAGCCGTAGTATTCACGAGTCAGTAAGAAGGTGTCATAGGCCTGCGGGGAGCCGTAGCCTTCACGGGATAGTGAGAGGGAATGTTATGATACTACAGGGAGCCGTATTATTCGCTAGTAAGAGCATGACGTAGAAGAGTTTTTAGGCTTGGGTAGCCTTATTCTTTGGGTTTTCGGGAACCCGGTGGCCAGATCGGGAGAGAGACGGAGGTCTCCTTAATGATCGAGAATCATTATATTCTAAGTTAAGGTGTGGTTATCGCAAATAGAAGGAACTAGAGAAGTGATGTACGCGTGAGTTGCGGGTCATGGGTCGTGAGTCGAGTGTTTCATTGGGACGAGTTGTTCCAATTCTGAGCCGGGCCAGACTCTCGAGTTAGAGTTTGACTCTAGTGATGTATTGAGTAGACGAAATGAGATTCCGGATCCAGAGAAGAGGTTCCATTTTGAGGGGCATCGTTTGTCATCTGATGACTTAGACCTGAGTGGGTCAGTTCGTTGATACGGGAGGTATCGCGAGACGCATGGAACCAACGAGTAGCAGACGACAGTGGTTGATGTGAATATTTAATGCACTAGTTTTTTATTTATAATTCCTAATTTATCGCATCTAAACCACACCTTACAGGCAGTGAACCCGATCGAGTATAGTATAGCTTTGATAAGCAAGGGTGTCGAACACAAGGGGAACGGTAGTGAATTAATATTAGAATGTTTGATTATAGGTTATATAAAAACGCACAAAAGTAATAAGAAAGGTTTTATTAAATTAAATCTCAACCAAATAATTAAATAGTAAATCTCGATAAACTGACAGAAGACAAATCTCTTTAGGTACTTTGGTTTAGACAGATTACATCTTAAAATCATAGATAATTGCACACACAGATTTGTTTATTCATGTTCACCGATTTCTAAAATGATTAGATTCATGTTCACTATTACTAATCCTTTAGCAAACAAGTCAATTCAAGCAGTGATCAATTGATTAAACTAACATGTTTCCTAGTGTTCAGTTCGTATCAAGCAAGACTTGTAATAATAGTTAATTAAATTTGTCAATTCAATCAACTTATATGTGGTTGGTCATCACACATGCTCATACATTAACTTACTTATTTTCTAGTTAACCCTAGTTTCATGTTCACTATTCCTAGGCATATAATCTTATGTTCACAAAACTATATGATTCAAGCAATTAAGAAGATGTTCATGCAACTCAATAACTTGATATTTAAGGATCTTTAATAATCTTAACAATCTTAACAAGATAAATTAAACACGAATAAAACAATCCAAATAGCAATTAATCCATAAATCAAGGTTTCATCTAATCATAAACACAAAGTAAATGGTTTTAACACCAAAATCAGAAAGTAAACACAAAGTGGCATCACAATGGAATTCTAAACATGGTCACGATAACAAACCACATGATTACCGACACGAATCCACTCTCCAATCCCTTAGATCTTTGCTCCATATCAGCTTAACGGCCCTCCGGCCGCCTTCTAGACCCTCAAAACGACAACTATGAAGATTTCTTGTCGCACAAGTCGAAGTGGAATATCATAGATTATGAAAATGGGTGAATGATATGGGGTATTTATAGTTGAATGGAGATGAAATTAATATGGAATATTAGAGTTGGATAGGAATAAGGAAACTAATGGTGGCTTAGGGATTAAGCATATAAAAATAAGGTAAGTGGTGCTTGGGGAATAAGTAACTTGGAGGGAATTTCCGTCCAGCTTTTATGCTTCATCTTCAAGGCCGATTTTGGATAAGATAAATCCCGAATTAGCAAAAAGTCCCTCTCACATAAGTCGTAGGAAATTTCGTCTAGTTTTCATAACGTTTTAAATATCGTAAATTGGACTTATGAGTCATCAGATATACCCGAAACACTGAAGAGGGGTCAATCTGCCAGCAATATCCTTTTTGCATATCTTCACCTCCATTTGTATTCCAGCTCCCATTTTAACTGTAATTAAATATTTCAAAACATATTAAGTATCTTTTAGTTCTAAATAACATAAAAAAATAGTATAAAATAATAAGAAAACATCATAAATATATGAATAAAATAGACGTTATCAAACTACCCCACACTAGCATTTTGCTTGCCCTCAAGCAAAACTGATTTTATTATCTCACCAATATCGCATAGAATAATCCATTTCAAACCCAGCCATTATACCAAGACCACAATGCATGTATTTGTGTCTACAATTCCTAAGAACTTCCCACTCCTAAATACTCACAATCTTTATGAACCTTCACCCCTTAGCTTATACGACATTCATTTTTGCAACCCTCTGAATCAATCCTCAGAAATCTTTCTTAACCTCAAGGTATTTTTGGTTAAACTACCAAGCATACATAAACTCTAGAAAAAATTACACTTTGATACCACAATGGAGCTCTTGGAATTCATCTCGTCTTTGATATTTGCTTTGATTTCTTTGAATTCACCACTTTTTTGTTTGATTTTTAGTATCTTCAACTTTTTGATTCTTCAGAATTTTGATCTTTGGATTTCATACTTGACTGCTCCAAAATTCTTTCAACTTTTTGGTAATTTCTCTCTCTTTTTTTTAACATGTAACTCACTTTTTTTTCACTCAATACCTACATGCTTAAGCAAGGAGCTTAACTTCAACCTTTATTAGTTAAGGTATTAGTCTAAGTGCAATGACTACATAAGCTCTTCTGGATAGATTTCAGGTTTAGGCTGCAGAACATATTATGTCATATAAACTACCAGATTACCTTTCATACCTCATGACTTTTCACTAGGAAATGGGAAGCCACAAATACACTATAACATGTGTTGGCTCAAGTAAACATTTGAGTTTTCATCGGATCATCCCACACAATATTAGCAAAAAAAAATTATTACTAGATTTTCCTAAATAAACTATTATTTCAAGTTTTCAAAATTTTAAATTTTCCTAATCTAGCAATTTTTAATTTTCCAATTTAAATTCCCTTTTCAACCCCTACCCCACACTTATTTCATACAATGCCCTCATTGTATGCATAAAACTAATTAAGCACATAAAAATAGTAAAAAAAAAAGAGAAAAAGGAACAAACTCCCCTGAGGTAGTAGTGGCGAGATCGACTGGGGCTGCTAAAAGTTGCTCCAGAAATGTGCTGGAAGATAGAAAACTGGAACTGCTGCTTCTGAATGTGCCAGAAAATAAAATCAAGAACACCGAATTCTGAAATGTGGTGCAAAGAATTGCAAACTAATGCAATGTGTAGTGTCCACGACGTGGGAAAGTGTCGACCACGTCGTGTCGTCGAGTGAAGTAAAATCTATATTGCGAATAATAGCATAGCCACGACGTGGTAACTGGTGTCCACGTTGTAGTAACGAGAATGGTAGCCTCCTTTCGCGATGAAAAACTCCCCCACGACATAGGAAAGTGTCAACCATGTCGTGGCAGTCGACACAATAATTCTGCTTTGCGTCAAAATAAAACTTCATAGTGTGGGAACAGCTCATCCATGCCATAGGAATCAATGTATTGTAGAAATGCCACTCTTTTATATAATAAACTCTCACAATATCGACACGCACCCCACACTTATTAAAATTCGTGGCTCTCGATTGTAAACTTCAAACTCTCACACGACTTTTTCTCTCGTGACAAATCATCATTCGACCCCAATTGTTGAAATTTCTGAAAGCATCCGAAGGGCAAAATTCTGCAAAGATCTGAAACATCAAGACCATCAACATGGAAAAAAAACTTAAACAAACTAAAACTAAAAATAAAAATAAAAAACTCACTAAAATAACAAAAAAATAGCAAACCAAAATAACTAAAAAGGATATCACGATCACTCGTCTTCGTCGAAGTCAAGCAACAATTGTTGATTAAATCCTTTGCATGCAAGAGGTGGTTTGTGAAAACAAAAACTTTCGGGACCTGTCAGACTATTTCATTTGTTTTCTTTGCACCATTAACTAATAAGTAGAACAAGAGTTGACCAAACTAGTCAAGAACAGCAAGAGCTCGGTCTTCCACTTAACCACCACGATACACCTTGCTATACTACGCCTCATGGATTGAGTCGGACAAATCACCAAAGTAGTAGACTAAACAAGTCAAGAATTCCCTAATCGCTTGCAATCTCGAAACCCATGCAAAAAGTAAAACCAAGCAATGCATATGATCACGAATTCCTGCACATAAAAACAAAAACCTTCCCGACAAGTGACATGATATCAACGAAAATAAAAATAAACATAATATAAAACTAAAAATTAAAAACAAATAACGAATAATCAAGCAAACTAAATTAATTGAAAACCGTTCCCCGGCAACGGCGCCAAAAACTTGATGTGAATATTTAATGCACTAGTTTTTTATTTATAATTCCTAATTTATCGCATCTAAACCACACCTTACAGGCAGTGAACCCGATCGAGTATAGTATAGCTTTGATAAGCAAGGGTGTCGAACACAAGGGGAACGGTAGTGAATTAATATTAGAATGTTTGATTATAGGTTATATAAAAACGCACAAAAGTAATAAGAAAGGTTTTATTAAATTAAATCTCAACCAAACAATTAAATAGTAAATCTCGATAAACTGACAGAAGACAAATCTCTTTAGGTACTTTGGTTTAGACAGATTACATCTTAAAATCATAGATAATTGCACACACAGATTTGTTTATTCATGTTCACCGATTTCTAAAATGATTAGATTCATGTTCACTATTACTAATCCTTTAGCAAACAAGTCAATTCAAGCAGTGATCAATTGATTAAACTAACATGTTTCCTAGTGTTCAGTTCGTATCAAGCAAGACTTGTAATAATAGTTAATTAAATTTGTCAATTCAATCAACTTATATGTGGTTGGTCATCACACATGCTCATACATTAACTTACTTATTTTCTAGTTAACCCTAGTTTCATGTTCACTATTCCTAGGCATATAATCTTATGTTCACAAAACTATATGATTCAAGCAATTAAGAAGATGTTCATGCAACTCAATAACTTGATATTTAAGGATCTTTAACAATCTTAACAATCTTAACAAGATAAATTAAACACGAATAAAACAATCCAAATAGCAATTAATCCATAAATCAAGGTTTCATCTAATCATAAACACAAAGCAAATGGTTTTAACACCAAAATCAGAAAGTAAACACAAAGTGGCATCACAATGGAATTCTAAACATGGTCACGATAACAAACCATATGATTACCGACACGAATCCACTCTCCAATCCCTTAGATCTTTGCTCCATATCAGCTTAACGGCCCTCCGGCCGCCTTCTAGACCCTCAAAACGGCAACTATGAAGATTTCTTGTCGCACAAGTCGAAGTGGAATATCATAGATTATGAAAATGGGTGAATGATATGGGGTATTTATAGTTGAATGAAGATGAAATTAATATGGAATATTAGAGTTGGATAGGAATAAGGAAACTAATGGTGGCTTAGGATTTAAGCAAATAAAAATAAGGTAAGTGGTGCTTGGGGAATAAGTAACTTGGAGGGAATTTCCGTCCAGCTTTTATGCTTCATCTTCAAGGCCGATTTTGGATAAGATAAATCCCGAATTAGCAAAAAGTGCCTCTCACATAAGTCGTTGGAAATTTCGTCTAGTTTTCAGAACATTTTGAATCTTGTAAATTGGACTTATGAGTCATCAGAGATACCCGAAACACTGAAGAGGGGTCAATCTGCCAGCAATATCCTTTTTGCATATTTTCAGCTCCATTTGTATTCCAGCTCCCATTTTAACTGTAATTAAATATTTCAAAACATATTAAGTATCTTTTAGTTCTAAATAACATAAAAACATAGTATAAAATAATAAGAAAACATCATAAATATATGAATAAAATAGACGTTATCAGTGGTCGGGGTGAGATGATCTTCTGTTGGAATTGTAGTAATTGCTCGGGGTAAGCGGACTTTGTGACTTGTGTGTCACACGGGGCCGAGATAGCTAGTGTGGGAAGGAAGTCAGTGAGACATGTTGAGGTATGCAATGGGTAACCTTTGGAGGTTCAACTGCTAGGTCGGGAGATGACCTGGTGCTCAGTGTTGAAAGAGATATTGGAGAAGGGAGCTGGGGTTTATGATTGTTAGATGTCAGAGGATAATTCTGTACAAACATGATCATTGTCTTGTGTCTGAGGACAGGGTATTGAGAGTTCATTGCTCAGATGGGTTTGATTGCAGTACAATGGATGGGTCCCTGGTGTGATGTGACCCTTTCATTCTTTGGAGTATGATCTCAATTGTTTAACATGTCTGATATGAGTGATCGGTAGTCAAATTTTTGGGCATTGACTTGTTTTATCAGTCGCAACAAGGGAATCAGAGGGGAAGTGAGTTGTCAGGGTTTGTTATTCGAGGAGTGAATAACATGGTGATATCTTGAGAAGGCGGTCTGGCAGTGAGACAGGCCACTAGAGTTTCCAGATTCTGGAGAGTCAGAAGGGTTATCGTAGCAGCAGAAGGGTCTGTCCTTTTTATGGGTGGGAGTTCCTGTTTGGATTTAGGTGTCCATGGAGGGAGATAGTTGTGTGTTGTGAGATCCTCTCGTTGGTGCTTTCCGGTTATTGGGTTCGATCTATGTGTTGTTGAGGAGCGATTTCGAGGGCGAAATCTAATTCAAGTGGGGGAGAATTGTAACATCCGGACTTTCAGGTATGTTATTGTGTGATTAATATTGAGATTTATGGAGTGACTCGACGAGTTGTGAGTCCAACTCGTCGAGTAGATTCGAGTGTCCACGTAGGATTAATGATTAGACTCGACGAGTCAGAGAGCTGACTCGCCGAGTAGGTGTTGGGCAGAGAAACCCTAATTTCCCGGGTTTGGGACCTATTTAAAGGAACTTATAGCCTCATTTGCAGCTACCCTTCCTTGAGAGCAAACCCTAAACGTGTATAGAGATCCATGAGAGTCTTAGAAGCTAAAACTTGGAGTAGACTAGTGCATCTCTTGAGGATAAGAGGAGATCACCCATCAAGGGAGCTACAGAATCAGTGGATCACCCTCATTTGCAGCTACCCTTCCTTGTCAACGCTGGCCCACCCTGGCCGATAATCTCGGGCTCTGTCGGAGCACCCCTGATCGCCCTGCCCTGATCCCGATCTGGATCCGGTCACAAAACGCCTCGTAACCACCATACTTAAAATACACCAGGAAGATATCAGATAATCCGCATAAATAACAGGGTATCAACTCCTAACTAAACCCTAGGGATTGTGACTTCTTTGCTATGTGTATGGGTCCTATGCTTTCAGTAGTACGGGCCCATACTACCTTTCACACCTACCCATATTTTTCTCAAGTATCATCACAACACCCTAACAACATACATATGCATGGTGATCGCTCAATCCTCACTCCTAGAGGAAAGCTAACTATCTCATGACTGGTCTACTGACCTCGCACAACTCAACCATCCATGAAACTTCCACCAACCCTACAGCACTAGTGTGTGCTAGTCATACATAGTGCTGGACCCTATTGAATTTCGAATACCTGATCCTACCCTAAGCCCTTCATCAAACAAGAACATGAAATAAGGCCAAACCAAACATTCTTAGGCTATAAGATCTTAATTATGTATGGCCGTGATGCATACACTAAGAAACTACAGTAATGATGTCAATTTCATATAAGGAAAACCCTAGGCCATCTGGCATCATACAATCAGGCAATTCTATCATGCAATTCCTAAAGATCCCTAGCCTAGTACTAGCATGTTTTTCTAACATATCACATAATCAAATAACTGCATAGTATTTTGGGGTCTACTTTCTGGCTCCGGCTGATCGTACCCTCTGCATCCTCTTTTTCTTATTTTGAAAACCATTTTAAAAAAAATCATTTTGAAAATATTTTCCTTAGTTTGAGACTGGATTCACACGAGTGTTCCTCCAATTCACTTAAACCAAGACTCTGATACCAACTTGTAACATCCATAAAAATCATGCCAAATTTAAACTTTTTAAAACATTTAGAAACCAATAGTTATTACAAATTTGTTTTCAAAATAGTTCTATATTAGAGTATCCCAGAAACATAGTCATAAAATGTGAGGAGCGCTACGATCACGCCTTTGCCTTCCCGCGATCATCTGAGGTACCTGAAACCAAAACTGAAACTGTAAGCCCGAAGCTTAGTGAGTTCCCCCAATATACTGATACACAACAAACAGTACACATAATAATAGCATGTAATGGGTCCACAGCTCTACAGACTTGTAACGACCCAAAAATCGAAGGTAAAAATTTCATTTTTAATATAGTCAAAACATAGATATCATTTATTCTAAACATCCAAAACATCGTTAATTAAAACATTTATCAGAGTTCATCCCATAATCATTCAATGCGGAAAACATGGGTGGGTGCACTGCGATCAATCCGAGCCCTTCTTTTCCAAATCGATGATACTTGAAACCAAAACTGTAACCCGTAAGCACAAAGCTTAGTGAGTCCCCCAGATCATACCCCACACACAATCACATAACACATATCATATTAGCTATAAAATCTACATATATCACATAAGCCATGCATACAACATATAAGGAAGCCATGGAAACCCTCCAGGGTCTTACACCAAATGCCACAGGAACCCCCACATGGTCTTATCTGCCATGGGAACCCCCACATGGTCTTCCTGCCTTGGGAACCCCCACAAGGTCATCTTGCCTTGGGAACCCCCACAAGGTCTTCACTACCAAACAAGACATAATGCAAACTATACAAGTAGATATACTAGGATGCCATGGAAACCCTCCAAGGTCTTATACCAAATGCCACGGGAACCACCACGTGGTCTTCCATGCAAATGTCATACTATCATATCGTATAATCAATCAACAATCTGCATCACATAAAATGGGCCGGCCTTGGTGCCTTAGACCCATTGGTATGGTGAGAAGACTCACCTGACACTGCTGAAGCCCTGTTGATTCTCTTTTGGCTGCTACCTGGCAATTCCCCGAACTGCTACTCCTTCGGCTCCCCGAGCTATTAGTACCAAAATAACACTTAGACCAAAATACCCTCAAAAGTCAAACTAAGTCAATCTTGGTCAAAGTCAAAGTCAACACTCCGAGTTGACTCAACTCACCGAGATGCTCCATCAACTCGTCGAGTTCTAAAACTCAGATTCCTGAATTCACGATCCAACTCGTCGAGTCAACCCCTGACTCGTTGAGTTCCCTGACTACTCATGGTCGCGACTTATCACATCAACTCGTCGAGTCAACCCTCGGACTCGTCAAGTTATACCATACAGAAAACGGGACAAATCACTTAGACTCGTCGAGTTCCTCCCTCGACTCGCCGAGTCCCTCAGTCTGTTTGGGCTATCTTGATGGATTAAGCCCATACACTTCACATCTATGTCCCAAACTTTGTCTACATGCTGGAAATGACCTCTTAAGGGTAAAGTTTCCAACTTTACCCATTACTAGTCCTTCATAATGGGTTTAGCTCAAACCCTAGCTCCTTAAGACTTAAGTCTTTATCCAAAAACTCATATTACTTCAAACCAAAGCATGAAAATCAAGATCCAGATCTTAGACACCATATGAACACAGAAAGTCTCAGGCTTTCCTTCCATATATGGCCTTGTGGGCTTATCAAGGCCAAACTAACACCTTAGAGCTTACATGGGGACTTCAATGACATAAAGTTTGCACCTTTATGCCTTAACATGTGACAACCCGAAATTTCTATTTTGTACAGTCATTCAATTCAATCACAGTCAGACTCATTTCTGCTATCTTTAGCATTGTTTAGGGTCTGTTTGAATGTTCTAAGCCTGGTACATTCAAGGTTTGGATTTAGGTATGAGTTAACTTAGGTTCATCGGGTTTCATTCGTGCCAAACACTCCATCAAGAGGAGTGTACGACCGTACACATGAGTGTACGGCCGTACACCCAAGGTGGCCGTGAACCCAAACCCATATATAACCTTTTTCTTCATTTCTTCACACTTTCTCACACTCTCACCTCAAGAAATCCGATTCTCTATCAACTATCATCAAGGTTTACACCTTAATCTTCAAAGATGTAAGTATTCCTTCCATTGATTAGTTGATACATGGCTTTATCTAGTGAAGATCCATGTTTTCATCCATGAAATCTTCTCTTTTGGATAGATCTTCAAGTCTTCTTCACTTTCACCAAGAACACCAAGAACACCTACTTGTTCTTGGGCCATGAACTCTTTATAAGCCTTCAAAAGTGTGAGTATCTCTTCTATCTGCTAGTTAAGCTTGAGAAACACTTGATTCCTAGCCTTGATTTGTCATCTAATGCATGAACACCAAGGGTGTACGGCCGTACACACCTCATATGGCTGTAAACCCTTGTTTAGGGCATGTATTGGCCTCAAACTCATATCATGTTCCAACATAAGATCATGAACACTTAATGGATACTAGATAAGGCCATAAACACCCATTTTTGCATACTTCTTCCATGAATGTACAACAGTACACTCTGTGATTGTACACTCCATGAACGTACACCCATGGGCCGTACACCATATTGGCCGTACACCTATTGACCGTACACCATCTTGGCCGTACACACCCTTGTGTGGTCGTAAACCCCTTTAATGCAATCACATGTGATTGTAAAACTTCAATTCGAGTGTTTCATAGTCCCTAAGGTGGTTTCCTATCATAATTAGTTGTTATATACACTAATTATTTCCATATATGTGTCATTATATGCTTATTAGGATCCGTTTGTGCTCGAGACTTCACTCGACATTGAGCATCCTACATCGATCTTGGATTTGAATCACTCGCTACAGGTGACTTCATACCCCCGTATTTTCATAGTTTTTACTGTTTTAAGGGGGGGGGGGATACAAGTCTAATGCAAATATTTTGTGTTATAAATAAATGGTTTCAAATATCTTATCAAAATGGATTTCAGTTATCATCAAATCAAATGGTTTTCAATGATTATATCAAAATGACATTAAGTCACCAAAATGTATTTCAAATTATTAAACTTCTTTTAAATGTTTTTATAAACTTATATTTCTCCAAGAAATCATATTTGTATATATATATATATATATATATATATATATATATATATATATATTTATATAAATAAGATTTAAAAGGCTAAGGACTGATAACCCACTTTGGTTCCTTTTCCTTGTTTCGATGTGGGATTATAAGTAACAATTATTTGTCTGAGTGTCATTTAAATTTTACGTATATATATTTGTATATGTATACAAGTATAAAAGTTAGTTCATTAAATTCAATTACCCTTTGTAGCATGTTGAGCAAGGGGTTGCATTCATGAATACTCGTTATCAATTCAGAAAGTACATATAAATTATAATAGGTATAATTTATTATTCACAGAACATTAATTCACGATTCAAGTATACTAAAGTACATTGTTTTACAAGAACAAGGATTTGATTCAAAACCAATCAAGGATATACATCTTTCATATACATGTTAAGAATACTAATTCAAGAACATACTATCAATCATTATTTCAGAATGATTGGGTTTTCATAACTACTATACATGTAGCGTTTATATGCTTTTTATGAGTCAATTGATACAGGTTGTTTAATTCATTTAAACAATATAGTTAAAGTCCTGACATTATAACCAAAATCTCCAGCCGGGGATCGAAACAATGTGTGTATAGATCTATATTGGGATTGACAACCCCGCACTCAGACTGCTAGCTACAGTCAGCCATACACGCCTACGAGTGGAAGTTGTTATCAACAGCTTTCAACGCATTCATAGCGTTGGGTCAGGCCATCTAGTCAGTATGGTTATAATAACTCATATAAAAGATATTAACAATACGTTAGTGTATAATTAACTAAACAGAAGTAGATTTTCAAAGTACTAGTTTACAAGATACAATTTACAGTATTACATTACAGTTTACAATAACAGTTGATGAAACCAGGCACACTCCCAGATACAAGTTTACAAAAGGAATACAAATACAGAACATTGGTTTACAAACAGAACGGTTTTATGTAATTAAAACTACTTTTCATATACAACAGAAAATATAGGATTTTCTGGAACAGTTTACATATTCAAGAAACAGAAAACATTCTTTCAAACATAAATACTTATGAACTCACTCAACTTTATGTTGATACTCTCTTTTCAAATTACTTGTATTCTCAGGGAACCAGTAGACAGGTACTCCCCGAGCTTTTGAGAAGATGGAGCTATTTATGTTTTGTCTTCCTCTTTTGTATAACTATTTGGTTTCCGTATACTATGATGAAACACATGTAAATACTTATAGTTTTTAAATACAGTGGTTGTTTGTACTCTGATTACTATAATGCATGTGTTGTGAAACTACAAATGAAGTCCTCCACCCTCGGACGTTTCCGCCGTCTGGTTTGGGGTGTGATAGATTGGTATCAGAGCATTTTTTTTTAGTGAACTCAGAATATCAATCCATAAAAGATATACAAACTATAAATACATTTGGGGCTAAGAGGTCTGACTACAAGTATACTTTTAAAAAAAATTAAGTATTTTTACAAGAAGTATACTAACACTCATATCTATAAGTACAATATCACAGTCATAAGAACTTTAAAGTATTTGGATGTTGAACATTACAGTCAAACCTGGGCAGTTATGTAATCATATCTGGGATTAATATAGCCTGATCAACTATATTGATTTGAGATATGACCAACATGTGTTTGGGAGTAATTGTGGGGTTGCGGCATGTCTAAAACTTACCAATTTTACATATTCAGAAGAACTCTAGAACAGAACATAAAGATTAAAATACTATAGGGGTATTTTAGGCACTATATACTAATAACGAACATGTGAAAACAATAGAACAGTTGAGGGTAGAACTATAAATATTAAGGGTATATTACAGTTATATATAATTAAAGTTATATAGACTTAGAATATGTGATCTAGCTTCATTTCCTGTTCCTTTTTTGGTTGTGGATTTAGAGCCGGGTCATTTAATCAAAGGTCGATTATACTCAAGTTATATATAATTAGTATACACTTTATAGTTATAGTAATACCTAGAAGAAGTCATACATAATACATTACTTGTTAACTGTAGGTCTCTCTCGTCGAAACTTGTATCCTTAATCTATCGTTACTAACTATATTCTATATCTCTTATCCGTATTCTCGCTTAGATAACAATGGCTGGATTTCACTTACCCGAAGACCCGTACTTTCCTGGTCAAGGACAAGATGCAGAAGCAAAAGAAAATCACAAAATTCCCTTAGATGATGATTTTGCAGAAAATTTTCCTGAAGACAACGATTCCGGATCAGAAGCCTATAATCCACCGCCAGTTGCCCAAAATCCTAACCCTCGTCTGGCTTTTCAAGGCCCGACGCCTTTGTAGGCGGAAAGCTTGGAAACATGGAGTCAAGAACAGGGTCAACCCATGCCATACAACGGAGAAAGAAGCTTCTACAACCTGAGCGAAGGAGGCTCAGTAGACAGAGTCATGCCAATCCTGGTCCGCATGATTGCTCGAAATGAAATACAGGGTAGGACAGCCATCAACCGAATCATGGAAGTTGATGCCAATGCGGGAGTTAATACAGTCCGCATTCGTCGTCTTGAAGATGCTCGTGACAGAGCTACGAGAGACAATGAGTCTCTGCTGCAAGAATTAGCTGAAACTCGAGCTGAAGTCATAGAGCTTCGAGCACGCTTGACAGTGTTTGAAAGACATCTGCTTATTGTGGAGCCTCAACTGGCTGAGTTGAGGTTTCGTCCAAGTGATACCTGTCACCAGTTGGAGATGCTCTACTTGTTTCCTATTCACTCTTTTGGTTATAGTTAAAGTCTACGGATATGTTCTAGTGTTATTTTTCATGTTTTTTAGTAAGACCGCGAAAATTTCAATTTCGGTAGGTCAGTATGATGTCAATGTTTTTCACAAAATTTGGTATATTGTAGACCTGTTTAGGGTCAAGTTTTCCAGACTTTATGTATTCAATATGCCAATTTAATCGACATGCATTTTCATACTCTTTGAAAAATAACCATTCAATTTCATATCATCTTGTTGCAAGTTGTACTTGTCGTAGACTTCTATTTCCAATTCATTACAAGATTCATGTTGAACTAAATGTTTTAGTTCAGAGATATCAAAATTCATATTCACTCTTGATATCTTACCATCTATCTATCTTTTAACTTTTATAGAGAAAGATGCCTCCTCGTAGAAATCCAAGACGTAAGACTGTTAATGAAGCACCTCCGCCACCACCTCCTCAATTCGACGCTGCTATGTTCCAAGCAGCGGTCACGGCGGCTGCCATGTCTCATATCAATACTCCTGGTACTAGTGGGTCAGGAGCTGGTGCACATCCTTCTAACCATGGCGAGAGTCATGGGCATTCACGAGAGTGCACTTATAAAGATTTTTCGAATGCCAAACCCAGTACCTTTAACGGGACTGGGGGAGTTATGGAATTAAGACAGTGGATTGAGAAGACAGAAGCAATTTTCGAAATCTGCTCCTGTCTAGAGAGCAGCAAAGTCAAATTCGCTTCTTGTACCTTTTCGGATAGAGCTTTAACGTGGTGGAATGGCCATGTTAAGTCACTGACTCTGGTAGTGGCTAACTCGATAAGCTGGGAGAACTTAAAAGCCATGCTAATGCGGGAATACTGTCCGCGAGGGGAAGTTCAGAAACTCGAGCAAGAGCTCTGGGGTCTTACAATGGTTGGTTCTGACATATCAACCTATACCAGTAGATTCTGTGATCTGGCAATTCTTTTTCCGGATTATGGTTGCTCTGGAGAGCAAAAAGATTGAGAGATATATTTGGGGACTGTCGCCCCAAATTCAGTCAAGTGTTTTAGCTTCAAGGCATGTTACTTTTGACAGCGCCAAAGAGTTGGCTCAATCTCTTATTGACCATAGAGCCCGTCAAAACTCAGTGGTTGCTGCACCAGAACAACCGAAGGGAAACAACAATAACAACAATAACAACAACAACAACAAGAAGAAGGGTTGGCACAAGAGGAAGGGCAAGTCTTCACATGAATCCTCAAAGAAGCAACAGCTAGTTGCAGTCAATGCTGCTACTATACCTGCTGCTGTTCCTGCTAACCCTGCACCAGCTAAGCCTTATGCTGGTAACCTCCCCAAGTGCGACAAGTGCAATTTTCACCATAACGGAAATTGCCAGGAAATGCAGTGTCATAACTGTAACAGAAAAGGGCATACTGCCCGATTCTGTAGATCACCACCTCAACCACTTAACCAAGTACCTGCCGATGGAGTAGGTCAAACATGCTACCAATACGGTGATGTGGGGCATTTCAAGAGAGATTGTCCTAAAGCTGGAAATGCCGGTTGAGTAGGGAGAATGTTAGCCTTGGGTCACGAAGAAGCGGTGGCAGATCCTGCAGTGGTCACGTGTACGTTCCTTCTCAACAACACTTATGCATGCATTCTATTTGATTGTGGTGCTGAGAAGAGCTTTGTGAACCATAATTTCAAACACTTGCTAAATCAAAACTCCCAACCACTAAAAGAAACATTCACAGTCGAAATGGCTAACGGGAAATCCGAGTCCACCAACGATATATACATAGGATGTACTCTTACCTTGAATAACTTTTCGTTCTCAATAGACCTTATGCCGGTCTCTATCAAAAGTTTCGACGTCATAATAGGTATGGATTGGTTGTGCCCTAACCATGCTGACATCCTATGCTATGAAAGAGCCATTCGTCTGAACTTGCCAACTAACGAAACTCTTGTTATTTACGACGATAAACCCGGAACGAACCTCCAGATCATTTCTTGCATCAAGGCACGGAAGTACCCTCGTAAAGAGTACTGTGCTTTCTTAGCTCACGTGGTAGACAAAAAGCAAGAAGTGAAAGACATTGCGAGCATTCCTGAGGTCTGCAACTTTCCCGACATTTTTCCCGATGATCTTCCAGGAGTACCTCCCGAACGACAAGTCGAGTTCAGAATCGACTTATCCCTGGGGCTACCCCTGTAGCCAAATCCCCCTATCGTCTTGCACCTTCTGAAATGCAGGAATTATCCAGCCAGCTTAACGAACTCCTTAATAAAGGTTTCATAAGACCAAGCTTCTCACCCTGAGGAGCACCGGTTTTGTTCGTGAAGAAGAAGGATGGATCATTCCGTATGTGCATAGACTACCGCGAGCTGAATAAACTTACCATCAAGAATCGATACCCTCTGCCTCGCATTGACGATCTATTCGACCAACTTCAAGGTGCGAGCTACTTCTCAAAAATAGACTTAAGATCCGGGTATCACCAGTTACGGATTTTGGAGGATGACATTCCCAAAACCGCGTTTAGAACTCGTTATGGTCATTACGAGTTCGTAGTGATGCCATTCGGATTGACGAATGCACCTGTTGTGTTCATGGATCTAATGAACAGAGTGTGTCGTCCATTTCTGGACAAATTCTTCATAGTCTTCATTGACGACATCCTTATCTACTCACGAAGTGAATAGGAACATGGACAACATCTTCGTCAATTATTGCAAACTCTTAGATCAGAGAAACTCTATGCAAAGTTTTCAAAGTGTGAATTTTGGATCAGGAAGGTTGATTTCCTAGGTCACGTGGTCAATTCAGAAGGAATACACGTCGACCCTTCCAAAATAAAGGCAATTGAAAACTGGTCAGCACCCAAAACACCTACAGAAATCCGTCAATTCTTAGGTCTTGCTGGCTACTATCGCAGATTCATCCAGAATTTCTCTCGAATAGCTAAGCCTCTTACCACCCTGACGCAAAAGCGTGTAACATTTAGCTGGGGAGAAAAGCAAGAAACAACATTCCAAACGCTGAAGCGAGCTTTGTGTAGCGCACCGATCCTATCTCTTCTTGAAGGGACAGAAGATTTCGTAGTGTACTGTGATGCTTCTAATCAAGGGCTTGGATGTGTTCTTATGCAAAGATGAAATGTTATATCCTATGCCTCAACACAGCTAAAGATACCTGAAGTCAACTATACAACACATGACCTTGAACTAGGAGCAGTGGTATTTGCTCTGAAGATCTGGAGACATTACTTATATCACACGAAATGCACAGTATTCACGGACCATAAAAGTCTCCATCATATCTTCGATCAGAAAGAGCTGAACATGAGACAACGACGGTGGGTGGAGCTATTGAACGACTACGATTGTGAGATTCTTTATCACCCTGGTAAAGCTAACGTAGTAGCTGATGCCCTTAGCAGAAAAGAATACTCGGGACGCCGAGTAAAGTCGTTGACCATGACAATCCATTCACATCTGTCCACATAGATCAGATGGGCTCAACTCGAGGCCTTAAAACCTGAAAACGTGGCAGGTGAAACCTTGAGAGGAGTGGATAAAAACTTCAAAGTCAGGGATAATGGAGTATATTGTTTCATCAACAGGATCTGGACACCAAAGTTTGCTGGTTACAGAGACGTGGTTATGAATGAAGCACACAAAACCCGATACTCCATTCATCCAGGTTCAGACAAGATGTACCTGGACCTCAAGAAACTATACTGGTGGCCAAACATGAAGGCCGAAATTGCTACCTTTGTGGGCAAGTGCCTTACTTGTGCCAAAGTCAAGGTAGAATACCAGAAACCTTCAGGTTTATTGCAACAACCTGAAATCCTTGAATGGAAGTGGGAGTGGATTACAATGGATTTCATAACCAAGTTACCCAAGACATCGGGTGGCTATGATACTATTTGGGTAATCGTCGATAGATTAACCAAATCCGCACACTTCTTACCAATCAAAGAGACCGACAAGATGGAGAAGCTAATAAGAACTTACCTCAAGGAAATCGTTAGACTGCATGGTGTGCCAATATCTATTATTTATGACCGAGATAGTAGATTCACTTCTCGTTTCTGGCAGTCTTTACAAAAATCTTTAGGAACTAGGTTGGACATGAGTATAGCCTACCACCCACAAACTGACGGACAAAGTGAGAGGACGATTCAAACTCTAGAAGATATGTTGCGAGCTTGCGTGATAGACTTTGGAAAGGCATGGGATACTCATTTACCCCTTGTCGAATTACCTTATAACAACAGTTATCACACTAGCATAAAGGCTGCTCCTTTCGAAGCTCTCTATGGCCGCAAGTGCAGATCACCTCTGTGCTGGGCTGAAGTGGGTGACACGCAGCTAGCTAGAAGTCAAGTTCCTGACGGTACTCTCACTGGTCCGGAAATCATTCGTGAAACTACGGAGAAAATCGTACAAATCCGGGATTGACTTAAAGCTTCCAGAGATAGACAGAAAAGCTACGCTGACAAAAGAAGAAAACCTTTGGAATTCCAGGTTGGTGACTGTGTCATGTTGAAGGTCTCACCCTGGAAGGGCATGATACGCTTTGGAAAGCGTGACAAGCTGAATCCAAGGTACATAGGACCATTCGAGACTCTTGCTAGAATCGGTCCAGTATCTTACAAACTCCGACTACCTCAAGAACTAAGTAACATACATCCTGTTTTCCACGTCTCGAACTTGAAAAAGTGTCTGTCCGACGAGACTCTTGTAATTCCACTCGACGAAATCGATATCGACGAGAGCCTTAACTTCGTGGAAGAACCAGTAGAGATCATGGACCGAGAGGTCAAGCAAACAAAGAAAAGCTGTATTCCTATAGTGAAGGTTCGCTGGAAGGCCAAGCGGGGACCTGAATTCACTTGGGAGCGCGAGGATCAAATGAAACTGAAATACCCTCATCTTTTTGCTTAGTTATTTGTAATTGCTTAATTGCTTAAACTCTAATTTCGGGACGAAATTCTCTTTAACGGGGGGATAATGTGACAACCCGAAATTTCTATTTTGTACAGTCATTCAATTTAATCACAGTCAGACTCATTTCTGCTATCTTTTAGCATTGTTTAGGGTCTGTTTGAATGTTCTAAGCCTGGTACATTCAAGGTTTAAATTTAGGGATGAGTTAACTTAGGTTTATCGGGTTACATTCGCGCCAAACAATCCATCAAGAGGAGTGTACGGCCGTACACATGAGTGTACGGCCGTACACATGAGTGTACGACCGTACATATGAGTGTACGGCCGTACACCCAAGGTGGCCGTGAACCCAAACCCATATATAAGTTTTTTCTTCATTTCTTCACACTTTCTCACACTCTCACCTCAAGAAATCCGATTCTCTCTCAACTATCATCAAGTTTTACACCTTAATCTTCAAAGATGTAAGTATTCCTTCCATTGATTAGTTGATACATGGCTTTATCTAGTGAAGATCCATGTTTTCATCCATGAAATCTTCTCTTTTGGATAGATCTTCAAGTATTCTTCACTTTCACCAAGAACACCAAGAACACCTACTTGTTCTTGGGCCGTGAACTCTTTAGAAGCCTTCAAAAGTGTGAGTATCTCTTCTATCTACTAGTTAAGCTTGAGAAACACATGATTCCTAGCCTTGATTTGTCATCTAATGCATGAACACCAAAGGTGTACGGCCGTACACACCTCATATGGCCATAAACCCTTGTTTAGGGCATGTATTGGCCTCAAACTCACATCATGTTCCAACATAAGATCATGCACACTTAATGGATACTAGATAGGGCTATAAACACCCATTTTTGCATACTTCTTCCATGAGTGTACGGACGTACAGTCTATGACCGTACACGCCATGACCGTACACCACATTGGTCGTACACCCATTGACCGTACACCATCTTGGTCGTACACACCCTTGTGTGGCTGTAAACCCCTTTAATGCAATCACATGTGATTGTAACACTTCAATTCGAGTGTTTCATAGTCCCTAAGGTGGTTTCCTATCATAATTAGTTGTTATATACACTAATTATATCCATATATGTGTCATTATATGCTTATTAGGATCCGTTTGTGCTCGAGACTTCACTTGACACTTAGCATCCTACATCGATCTTGCATTTGAACCACTCACTACAGGTGAGTTCATACCCCCGTATTTTCATAGTTTTTACTGTTTTAAGGGGGGGGGGGGGAATACAAGTCTAACACAAAGATTTTGTGTTATAAACAAATGGTTTCAAATATCTTATCGAAATGGATTTCAGTTATCATCAAATCAACTGGTTTTCAATGATTATATCAAAATGACATCAAGTCACCAAAATATATTTCAAATTATTAAACTTCTTTTAAATGTTTTTATAAACTTATATTTCTCCCAGAAATCATTTTTTTATATATATATTTATATAAATAAGATTTAAAAGGCTTAGGACTGATAACCCACTTTGGTTCCTTTTCCTTGTTTGGATGTGGGATTATAAGTAACAATTATTTGTTCGAGTGTCATTTAAATTTTACTTATATATATTTGTATATGTATACAAGTATAAAAGTTAGTTCATTAAATTCAATTACCCTTTGTAGCATGTTGAGCAAGGGGTTGCATTCATGAATACTCGTTATCAATTCAGAAAGTACATATAAATTATAATAGGTATAATTTATGATTCACAGAACATTAATTCACGATTCAAGTATACTAAAGTACATTGTTTTACAAGAACAAGGATTTGATTCAAAACCAATCAAGGATATACATCTTTTATATACATGTTAAGAATACTAATTCAAGAACATACTATCAATCATTTATTTCAGAATGATTGGGTTTTCATAACTATTATACATGTAATGTTTATATGCTTTTTATGAGTTAATTGATACAGGTTGTTTAATTCATTTAAACAATATAGTTAAAGTCCTGACATTATAACGAGAATCTCCAGTCGGGGATCGAAACAATGTGTGTATAGATCTATGTTGGGATTGACAACCCCACACTCAGACTGCTAGCTACAGTCAGGCATACACGCCTACGAGTGACAGTTGTTATCAACAACTTTCAACTCATTCATAGCATTGGGTCAGGCCATCTAGTCAGTATGGTTATAATAACTCATATAAAATATATTAACAATACGTTAGTGTATAATTAACTAAACAGAAGTACATTTTCAAAGTACTAGTTTACAAGATACAATTTGCAGTATTACATTACAGTTTACAATAACAGTTGATGAAACCAGGCACACTCTCAGATACAAGTTTACAAAAGGAATACAAATACAGAACATTGGTTTACAAACAAAACGGTTTTATGTAATTAAAACTACTTTTCATATACAGCACAAAATATAGGATTTTCTGGAACAGTTTACATAATCAAGAAACAGAAAACATTCTTTCAAACATAAATACTTATGCACTCACTCAACTTTATGTTGATACTCTCTTTTCAAATTACTTGTATTCTCAGGGAACCAGTAGACAGGTACTCCCCGAGCTTTTGAGAAGATGGAGCTATTTATGTTTTGTCTTCTTCTTTTGTATAACTATTTGGTTTCAGTATACTATGATGAAACACATGTAAATACTTATAGTTTTTAAATACAGTGGTTGTTTGTACTCTGATTACTATAATGCATGTGTTGTAATACTACAAATGAAGTCTTCCACCCCCGTACGTTTCCGCCGTCTGGTTTGGGGGTGTGATATAGCACTCCTCAATGATTCCAGATCTGAATAGATTCTTTCTTGGGACATCCATAACCCAAGAACCAAGTTCCTTAGACCAAAAACCCCATAAAGTGACAAAGAAGAGATCTACCAAGCTATTAAGCAAGGTTGAGACTTGCTTACCAGAAAATGAAGAGAATGAGAAGTTATTTCTGGATCTACAAGCCTTTCCTTGAATCCCCCAAGCTTCTCCTTCTTCGTCAAGCTTCAAAGCACTCAAGAACACTCAATAATGGCTCAATATAACATTAGGGTTCGAGATCTAGGGTTTGGACAGTGGGGGCTGAGAATGGGGATGAAAGGTGGAGAATAAGATGCTTAAATAGGAGGCACAAACCCGGATCCAGGGTTTCTCAAAGCCTGACCAACTCGTCGAGTAGGTCTTCCCGACTCGTCGACTAGGTCATTCCTACCCGCGTCCTGATCTTGCTTCTACTCGTCGAGTCACCCCCTTGGACTCGGCAAGTAGACCTTATATACTTGGGGTTTTCTTCCTTTAATTAGCCTTCTAGATTTCGGGTGTTAACAGTCTCCCCAACTTAACTAGACTTTGTCCTCGAAGTCTTCTGCGGTTACCATCCCGGATATTCCTCACGCGTCACGCCCTCGGCTTCCGCTATCTATCACCTACAGTGCATACATTTCACAACAGTTATATACGATGCATACCTCCATCTGCTTTATCCAATCCTTGAAAAGACTGCTTCTATTGGCCTTCTGTCCGGTCTTCCTGAGCAAAAAGCTAGCCCTTAGAGTTAAAAATCTTGAGGGTGCTCTAATCACTGTCAATCCTGGATACATCACTCTTACCCAACCGAAAATCCTTCTGGTACTCCCCGAGTACTTACACTTGACATCCAAGGGGTTCACCCGTTACCCTGCGCAGTCCACGGCCTTCCCAAGCCAGCTGTTCATACGCAACAACCTTTCCTATCCCTGTGAAGGATAGATCCTTCACTGAACTAAATCTCCAGCCACTCCCATTGCTGGCCACCTCGTTGCTACTTACTGACTGCTTCCACTTACTATGTGCCGGTGCTGAACACCCATCTCAACGTGCGGATCAGATAATCCTTCGAGTAAAGGACTCATCCCTGCAACGGTTAGACTCAGACGAGAGCTACGCAACAGGGTCAGATCAACCACTCTGAGATTATTTAATCCAACTACAAACAACTTAGTGTATACCCCAAATATAAGCGACTCCACACACGAATCCCAAGTCACTAAACTCACCTCAACTCTTCTTTCCACCACTTGCTGCTTTCTAGAGGCAGTCGAGACTTCCCTGATCTCACCTTATCTGTCAACTTCTCGAAACATCGAACACCTAACCGATTTCTGGGCCAAAACACTCACAACAGTCCTATGCATCTCCCAAAAAGAAAACTGACCGGCAGGACCTGCTTAACACACCTTGCCATCAAAACTTCTGCTAACAGAATGAACGCTACATGATCCTCTGCAGTCTCATCTCATGCCCGGTCTCCAACCACCCATCTTTTCCTCACTTCAAACACGATGTGGCTCTTTCACGGATAAAACCAACCCAATACACATCACAATAACTTGGACTGTCATCAACTAGACCCTTCCATTACCCATGTACCTTGCGATTTACGCCCTCAGCGTGTAAGTATCTTAATCCTTGTTCCACTGCAACGAAAATCTCACACTGAATGCGCACAAACTCTTATTCAGGATCTTATTCAAAAACAAATCGATACTCTGATCCTACCCCGGGATCCCTGAATCTGCATTTGCATAATGCACCACATCTTCCAGACATCCCTTACTTGACCGATAAATAACTACCCTTAAGCCACTCCTCAAGATTACCAGTCTCGCACCTGGTCCAACCACCAGGTTCCCAAGAGATCAACATCAAGGCTACCCAGCCTATGTGACAACCGTCAAATTTCGGTCAAGTCAAAGTCAAACAAAGTCAACAAGTCAAACCGGTCAACTCCAATAACCCTTGTATGTTAGGGTTTACGTTATGTAATCACTATACAATTCGCTATTTTAGAAATCATCATTTGGAAAGTTCATGTGTTTGATTTTCCTTAGCCTTAACAGTGCTAAACAACGAACCAAAGCGATAAAACACTATTGCACAATCATCGGGATTGTGTACGACACTAAAACACGGTTTAACGGGGTTTACGAACCTTGCGTTGTGAAGCCGGACACTCAAATTAATCACAAACGAAACCTCTCTAAATCGTTTTCACTCTATCTCTTTCTATTTGAAATCTCTCCCAAATCTCTCCCAAATCTCTCCCGAATCTCTCTCAAAAGTTACTTTAACTTTTTGTAATCATTTGGGTCATCTCGACCCTTAACCGGGTCAAAAACCACTTGAAACGGGGTAAAAACGGGTAAAATAACCTTAAGGAACCAAAACCCTCCTATTAGAAGCGAAAACTCTCATGAGAAGCCTCTCAGGACCGAAGCCTCTCAGGACCGAAGCCTCTCATGAGAAGCCTCTCAGGACCGAAGCCTCTCATTAGAAGCCTCTCAGGACCGAAGCCTCTCAGGACCGAAGCCTCTCATTAGAAGCCTCTCAGGACAGAAGCCTCGCATGAGAAGCTTCTCAGACAGCCATGCGAGAGGTCTCGCAGACGGCCCCTTTTTACCGGTTTTTCGACTACGACTTCGTTTTAACTCCGTTTTTCATTATTTTAACGTGGGATTTTCACCCAAAACTTTATTTTATAAACTAAGGCCCCAAAATATATAAATCTCCAGGGTTTTTATAACAATATATTAAAAGAATTAGTGGTTGAACTAATTATTGAGGGAATATTTGCTTTTCCTTAATTTATGGCAAAAGCAAACCACCACCACCTCACTCTATGATCAGCCACTCTTTCCCACTACCCCTTGTCTCCTTAGTGGACCTTTACACCCAATCTCCAGCTCTTCCCACGTTCTAAGAGCTGGAGGATTGATCCTATCTCCTCATTCTCCATAAAGTTCTTTCATTCTACACTTAGCAACCAAAGGACACTCTCCAAAATTCTCTCATCTTTTCTCTCAACTTCAAGAACTTCAAGGCTTTCTTCAGGGATTTCTTTCTTCAATTAGTAAGTATCTTCATCATTCATATAATTATTACACTCCATTCTACTCAAATCATTGATATCTTACACAAATTCCATCTTATTCGGTGTTAGATTCTCGAATCATCAAGGCATCTTCTTAGTGTTCTTGGGTTGAATACTTCCTCTCTCTCACTTTCATCTACTGAAACCACATAAGGTGAGTTCATACCCCTACATTTACATGTTTTTCTTAAGTTTTAAGGGGGGAATACTAGTAAAATCATCAAGAACACAGTTAAACTTTTTCTAACAGATTACATCAGAAAAGATGAACTTCGATCACGGACTGTTTTGGTCAACTTAAATATTTTAGTTTTCAAAACCGTTCCAGGTGCAAGTAGTTCAAACTCTTAGCTTTAAAATGGCTACTTGTACATCTCCATATGAGTTTTCTACAATTTATGGTGATTTTTACAAAACTGCCTATCATTTCAGAGGCAAACCCGGACCAGTCTGTGATTATGAACATTTTCACCTCTGTTAGAGATCACTAAAAATCATGATAAAATTTACAAACAAACTAGACTCATATTCCAAACTCTCAGAATTTGTGGATTTGGATTTAGAGCTTTGATGATTTTTCTATAAATTTTCTAAGAACAGTTACAGAAACTGTATACAACAAAAAGTTGCTGTCAATTTCATTTCACCTTGTAACATGTTGAGCAAGGTGTATATCTTTATGTGATTATATGTTATTGCAATATATGACATTTTATCTTAATATTTAGACACACGTCAGTTTACAAATGGATTTGGACATATAAAATATAAAGAATAACAAGTGATTATAATCAAAGTACAACCGATACATTCAAACATTTAATAAACTATTTTGAATATAGTTTGCATACATTACTACGTACTACCCTTGGTTGATAAACTATAATAGGTATAGTTTATGATACATTACATAATACATACATTTAAAAAGGGTACATTTATACAAAGGATATTTTCATTAAGCAAGGTACGGCCATACGGTACCAAGTTTTCATAACACGTAATTCCGTTAATGACTTTATGAAACATTACATAACACATACATTTAAAAAGGGTACATTTATACAAAGGATATTTTCATTAAGCAAGGTACGGCCATACGGTACCAAGTTTTCATTACACTACACGTAAATTCGTTAATGACTTCTGTGAGACATTCGATTCAATTTACAAATAAGTCCTGTATTATAACCAGAGTCTCCTCGAGGGAGAGCGTGATACTTGTGTATAGATCTATATTGGGTCTGACAAACCCACACCTTAGCTGCATGCAACAGCTAGACCGACAGGTCTGGGGTGACAAATGTCATAACATTTCCGACGCCTGAAGAACGTCGTTTTAGGCAACCTTGGTCATAGTATGGTTATAATAAACTCACATAAAGTATTAATAAACATTGGAATTTACGGGAACTTCATTAAAATTTAACGAGTTTATGTCGATTTAAACTTGCATTGTTTTACTATAAATATGACAAATTACTTGTACATTTCGGTCTTTGGGTTTTAAGACTACATTTACACATTAAGGAAAATATTGGATTTTCTAACACAAATACTACTTTTACAAACGAAAGGCTTTTAATAATACCAAACAAAAGCTTATGAACTCACCAACCTTTGTGTTGACACTTTTTCAAACAACTTGTATTCTCAGGAAATCATTAAACAGGTAACCAAGTGCTTTTGAGGATGGGGCGCTAAGGCGTCTACTATTTCATATTTTGTCAACATATTGTAATTGATTCGTAAACATATAATTCATACAATGATGTCACTTTTTCAATTATATATATGTTGGTTGTGTTTGCTTCAATTACTATTACAATTGTTGTTATGATACTATACATGAAGTCCTCCACCCCCGGACGTTTCCGCCATCCTTGGTTTGGGGGTGTGACAGATTGGTATCAGAGCACAGTTTATAGTGAATTAAGTATATCAAACCACATAAGATATACAAACTATAAACACAATTGGGACTAATAGTCTCTGATTTGTGCATTTTTCAAATAAATATACTCTTAGAAAATAAATGATTTTCTTGATTAAAGTATACATACATACATTACATGCTCGCATGGTATCATAACTAGCGAAAACATAAAGCAAAAGAAGAAGAGTTGAACATTTTGAGTATGCCTTAGTATATGTGGATTAAATCTGGGAAGGATATAGCCTGATCAACTATATCTGTCCGGGAATTGACTTGCATATACCGGGGGATGGTCAGGATGGGCAACAAATCTAACAAACCTAATAACAGACTACAAAGGATACTTTAAGAACTCAAAACTAAACATTTACAAATACTATAGGAGTATTTTGTGTTACTATAATAAATTATCTGAGAATTAAATAGGTCTTTATTTATAGATCAATAGCTGCTAAGTGGATGCGCTAAGGTCATATGTAACTAAGATGCTATAGACTTAGAATTTATGTATCTTTGTTTCACTTCCTGTCCTTGTTTGGTTGTGGTCTTGTAGTTAGGGTCATCTATTCGAAGGACTATTATATCTTAATCAGATATGACTGGTATGCACTTTGCAACTAATTAAGTAACCGATAAAGATCATTTTAAAATATAATATATTAATTATGTCCCGACTAAATTAGTATATGTGAAACTTTTACAAACAGTCATATACTTGGAAACAAGGAAACTCAAATAAAATATTTTATACTTTCATTTTACCTCATAACCCAATGTATTGGGTCAATTAAAAGTATAAAATCGTATGTATCGTAAACATACCGGAAAACAACGTAATAATATACTTTATGTATAAAAGATTTCTCTTCCTATAAATATACGTTTACTAAAAGTACATTGGTTTACGACTTATGACAGAACCATGCCGCCAAGGAGAAGACCAAGACCTTCCGGCAACACAGCAACACCTCCTCCGCCGCTGCCTCCACAGTTTGATCCTGCGATGTTCCAGGCTGCAGTAACAGCAGCCGTAGCGGCCGTAATATCGCAGATAGGGACAAACGGAGCTGGTGGTTCTGGATCGGGTGCTACAAACTCTAACCACGGAGACAGTACGTGGCGTGCAAGAGAGTGTTCCTACAAAGACTTCACCAATGGCAAACCCGACAACTTCAATGGGAGCGGGGGGGTCATCACTTTAATGCAATGGTTTGAAAAGACCGAAGTAGTCTTTCAGGTGTGCTCTTGCCCCGAAGCGAGCAAAGTTAAGTTCGCAGCCTTCACTTTCACCGGCCGGGCCCTTACTTGGTGGAACTGCCGGATTAATTCACTTACTCTCGAAGTGGCTAGCTCCATAACCTGGGCAGAACTAAAAACGTTGATGATGAAGGAGTACTGCCCGAGAGGTGAGATTCAAAAGCTGGAACAAGAACTTTGGAACCTCAGGATGACGGGCTCCGACCTTGAAACCTACACCACCCGATTCAATGAATTGGCTCTCCTCTGCCCAACAATGGTTATTCCGGAGGAGAAAAAGGTGGAGCGATACCTTTGGGGACTGTCTCCCCAAGTGCAAAGTAGTGTCCTGGCTTCAAGGCCAACTACTTTTGACAGTGCCAGGGAGCTGGCACAACAACTTGTTGACCACCGAGCCGGTCATAATACTACAACCACCACCACTGATCAATCAAAAGGGGGAAACAACAAAAGGAAGTTTTGGAACCAAAAGAAGAGCCAACCAGCACAGGACCCCGCTAAGAAACAACAAACTGTTGCTGTCCATGCTGCCACTAATGCTGCCACTACTGCACCACCGAAGCCATATGCTGGAACCCTACCCAAGTGCAACTTTCACCACAATGGTGCTTGTAGGGAGATGCACTGTAACAACTGCGACAGGAAGGGGCACACTGCTCGTTTCTGTAAAGCGCCGGCTCGACCAATCAACCAAGTCGCCAGTACGGGGGCAACCCAAACCTGCTACAACTGTGGAGACGCAGGTCACTTCAAAAGAAACTGCCCCAAAGCACAAGCCCCTAATGCTGGTGGAGTAGGAAGAGTCCTGGCAATAGGACATGGGGAAGCAGTCGAGGATCCCACGGTGGTTACCGGTACGTTTCTCCTCAATAACTCTTATGCATGCGTACTATTCGATAGTGGAGCGGAGAGGAGTTTCGTGAGCCACCAATATAAACAATTACTTGAACAAAATCCCCAATCACTAAAGGATACTTATGTAGTAGAAATGGCAAATGGGAAAGTAAAACGCACTAGCGATATATACTCAGAGTGTACTCTCACTCTAGACAACCATACATTTAAAATTGACCTGATGCCGGTCACCATAAAAAGCTTCGACGTAATCATCGGGATGGATTGGTTAGTTCCTCACCGTGCCGACATTCTATGTTACGAAAGGGTCGTTCGCCTCAATCTACCAAATGACGAAACCCTTCTCATCTTTGGTGACAAACCTAGTGCGAATTTACAAATCATCTCATGCATCAAAGCCCAAAAGTATCTCCGGAAGGAGTACCACGCCTTCTTGGGCCACGTAGTAGACAAGAAACAAGACGTGAAAGACATCAAAGACATCCCCGAAGTGTGTAACTTCCCGGATGTGTTCCCAGAAGATCTTCCTGGTGTACCACTCGCACGACAAGTCGATTTCAGAATTGACTTAGTACCCGGAGCTACCCCCGTAGCCAGAGCTCCATACCGCCTCGCACCAACAGAAATGCAAGAGTTGTCCAGTCAGTTGAACGAGCTTTTGAGCAAAGGGTTCATCAGACCAAGCTTCTCACCTTGGGGAGCACCAGTCCTTTTTGTAAAGAAGAAGGACGGATCCTTTCGCATGTGCATCGACTATCGGGAACTAAACAAACTCACCATCAAGAACCGATATCCTCTACCCCGAATCGACGACCTTTTCGACCAACTCCAAGGAGCAAATTTCTTCTCAAAGATCGACCTAAGGTCAGGTTACCATCAGCTACGAGTTCAAGAAGAAGATATTCCCAAAACTGCATTCAGAACTCGCTATGGGCACTACGCGTTTGTGGTGATGTCCTTCGGTTTAACAAATGCACCTGCGGTATTCATGGACCTAATGAATAGAGTGTGTCGACCCTACCTAGACAAGTTTGTAATCGTATTCATCGACGATATCTTGATCTACTCGCGAAGCGAAGAAGAGCATCGCCTACATCTACGCCAAGTGCTAGAGACACTAAGAGCGGAGAAGCTTTATGCTAAGTTCTCTAAGTGTGAATTCTGGATTAGAGAAGTGGATTTCCTTGGCCATGTGGTAAGTGAGAAAGGCATACATGTGGATCCCTCCAAAATCAAGGCAATCGAGAATTGGTCAGCACCCAAGACGCCAACCGAAATTCGACAATTCCTTGGGCTTGCTGGCTACTACCGAAGATTTATACAAAACTTCTCCAAGATTGCGAAACCACTCACCACCTTGACGCAGAAAGGTGTGATATGCAAGTGGGAAAATAAACAAGAAACTGCTTTCCAAACGTTAAAACAAGCCCTATGCAGCGCACCGATCTTGTCTCTCCCAGAGGGAACCGAGGACTTCGTAGTGTATTGTGATGCTTCAAATCAAGGCCTCGGATGTGTGCTCATGCAGAGAGGGAAGGTTATCGCGTATGCATCAAGACAACTTAAGACGCACGAGGTTAATTATACTACGCACGACCTGGAATTAGGAGCAGTAGTATTCGCTTTGAAGATCTGGAGACACTACCTCTACGGCACGAAATGCACTATCTTCACTGATCACAAAAGTCTTCAGCATATCCTCAATCAGAAAGAGCTCAACATGCGACAGAGGAGATGGGTAGAGTTGCTGAATGACTACGAGTGCGAAATTCGTTATCATCCGGGCAAGGCCAATGTAGTGGCCGATGCTCTAAGCAGGAAGGAGTACTCGGTCCGCCGAGTAAAATCCTTAACAATGACAATCCATTCCCACCTGACCATACAAATCAAGGAAGCTCAACTGGAAGCTTTGAAACCAGAAAAGGTGGCAGGAGAGACATTAAGGGGAATGGATAAAAACTTAGAAGTCAAGGATGATGGAGCACGTTATATCATGAACCGGATTTGGACACCGAAGTTCGGTGGACTCCGAGATGTCGTCATGAATGAAGCACACAAGACTCGATACTCCATCCATCCCGGGTCGGATAAGATGTATCTGGACCTCAAGAAATTATACTGGTGGCCGAACATGAAGGCTGAGATTGCTACCTATGTGAGCAAGTGCCTGACTTGCGCCAAGGTCAAAATCGAATACCAGAAACCATCCGGGCTATTACAACAGCCGGATATACCTGAGTGGAAGTGGGAACGAATAACCATGGACTTCATAACCAAGCTGCCTAAGACATCGGGCGGGCTTGACACCATATGGGTAATCGTAGACAGATTGACCAAATCAGCACACTTCCTACCGATAAAAGAAACCGACAAGATGGAGAAGCTGACTAGAACGTACATCAGAGAGATTGTACGACTCCATGGTGTGCCGATATCCATTATCTCCGATAGAGATAATAGATTTACCTCACGGTTTTGGCAGTCTCTACAAAAATCATTGGGAACTAGGCTTGACATGAGTACGGCCTACCACCCACAAACCGACGGACAGAGCGAACGAACCATTCAAACGTTGGAAGACATGTTAAGAGCTTGTGTGATAGACTTCGGTAAAGCATGGGATACCCATCTACCGCTTATCGAATTCTCCTACAATAACAGCTATCATACTAGCATCAAAGTCGCTCCATTCGAAGCTCTTTACGGTCGCAAATGCAGATCACCCCTGTGTTGGGCTGAGGTTGGGGATACACAGCTAGCTAGAGGGCAAGTCTCTAATAGCACCCTCACTGGCCCTGAAATCATAAGGGAAACCACAGAAAAGATCGTTCAAATTCGAGAAAGACTGAAAGCGTCTCGCAACCGGCAAAAGAGTTACGCAGACAAACGACGCAAACCCTTGGAATTCCAGGTGGGTGATCGTGTACTACTAAAAGTTTCCCCTTGGAAAGGAATGATACGATTCGGCAAACGCGGGAAACTAAATCCAAGGTACATCGGGCCATTCGAAATCCTTGCTAGGATTGGGCCAGTAGCATACAAACTTCGATTACCTCAGGAACTCGAACAAAGTACATCCCACATTTCACGTGTCGAACCTAAAGAAGTGTTTGTCTGATGAGACACTCGTAATACCACTCGACGAAATCGAAGTTAACGAAAATCTCCACTTCGTGGAGGAACCAGTCGAAATCATGGATCGGGAAATCAAACGAACGAAACAAAGTCGTATTCCCATCGTGAAGGTCCGTTGGAACGCTAAACAAGGACCCGAATTCACCTGGGAACGCGAGGATCAGATGAAACAAAAGTATCCACATCTCTTCCCAAACTCTTGAAATCCCAGTCAAAATGAAAATTTCGGGACGAAATTCCTTCTAACGGGGGGATGATGTGACAACCGTCAAATTTCGGTCAAGTCAAAGTCAAACAAAGTCAACAAGTCAAACCGGTCAACTCCAATAACCCTTGTATGTTAGGGTTTACGTTATGTAATCACTATACAATTCGCTATTTTAATGAGAAATCATCATTTGGAAAGTTCATGTGTTTGATTTTCCTTAGCCTTAACAGTGCTAAACAACGAACCAAAGCGATAAAACACTATTGCACAATCATCGGGATTGTGTACGACACTAAAACACGGTTTAACGGGGTTTACGAACCTTGCGTTGTGAAGCCGGACACTCAAATTAATCACAAACGGAACCTCTCTAAATCGTTTTCACTCTATCTCTTTCTATTTGAAATCTCTCCCAAATCTCTCCCAAATCTCTCCCGAATCTCTCTCAAAAGTTACTTTAACTTTTTGTAATCATTTGGGTCATCTCGACCCTTAACCGGGTCAAAAACCACTTGAAACGGGGTAAAACGGGTAAAATAACCTTAAGGAACCAAAACCCTCCTATTAGAAGCGAAAACTCGCATGAGAAGCCTCTCAGGACCGAAGCCTCTCATTAGAAGCCTCTCAGGACCGAAGCCTCTCAGGACCGAAGCCTCTCATTAGAAGCCTCTCAGGACAGAAGCCTCGCATGAGAAGCTTCTCAGACAGCCATGCGAGAGGTCTCGCAGACGACCCCTTTTTACCGGTTTTTCGACTACGACTTCGTTTTAACTCCGTTTTTCATTATTTTAACGTGGGATTTTCACCCAAAACTTTATTTTATAAACTAAGGCCCCAAAATATATAAATCTCCAGGGTTTTTATAAAAATATATTAAAAGAATTAGTGGTTGAACTAATTATTGAGGGAATATTTGCTTTTCCTTAATTTATGGCAAAACCAAACCACCACCACCTCACTCTATGATCAGCCACTCTTTCCCACTACCCCTTGTCTCCTTAGTGGACCTTTACACCCAATCTCCAGCTCTTCCCACGTTCTAAGAGCTGGAGGATTGATCCTATCTCCTCATTCTCCATAAAGTTCTTTCATTCTACACTTAGCAACCAAAGGACACTCTCCAAAATTCTCTCATCTTTTCTCTCAACTTCAAGAACTTCAAGGCTTTCTTCAGGGATTTCTTTCTTCAATTAGTAAGTATCTTCATCATTCATATAATTATTACACTCCATTCTACTCAAATCATTGATATCTTACACAAATTCCATCTTATTCGGTGTTAGATTCTCGAATCATCAAGACATCTTCTTAGTGTTCTTGGGTTGAATACTTCCTCTCTCTCATTTTCATCTACTGAAACCACATAAGGTGAGTTCATACCCCTACATTTACATGTTTTTCTTAAGTTTTAAGGGGGGAATACAAGTAAAATCATCAAGAACACAGTTAAACTTTTTCTAACAGATTACATCAGAAAAGATGAACTTCGATCACGGACTGTTTTGGTTAACTTAAATATTTTAGTTTTCAAAACTGTTCCATGTGCAAGTAGTTCAAACTCTTAGCTTTAAAATGGCTACTTGCACATCTCCATATGAGTTTTCTACAATTTATGGTGATTTTTACAAAACTGCCTATCATTTCAGAGGCAAACCCGGACCAGTCTGTGATTATGAACATTTTCACCTCTGTTAGAGATCACTAAAAATCATGATAAAATTTACAAACAAACTAGACTCATATTCCAAACTCTCAGAATTTGTGGATTTGGATTTAGAGCTTTGATGATTTTTCTATAAATTTTCTAAGAACAGTTACAGAAACTGTATACAACAAAAAGTTGCTGTCAATTTCATTTCACCTTGTAACATGTTGAGCAAGGTGTATATCTTTATGTGATTATATGTTATTGCAATATATGACATTTTATCTTAATATTTAGACACACGTCAGTTTACAAATGGATTTGGACATATAAAATATAAAGAATAACAAGTGATTATAATCAAAGTACAACCGATACATTCAAACATTTAATAAACTATTTTGAATATAGTTTGCATACATTACTACGTACTACCCTTGGTTGATAAACTATAATAGGTATAGTTTATGATACATTACATAATACATACATTTAAAAAGGGTACATTTATACAAAGGATATTTTCATTAAGCAAGGTACGGCCATACGGTACCAAGTTTTCATAACACGTAATTCCGTTAATGACTTTATGAAACATTACATAACACATACATTTAAAAAGGGTACATTTATACAAAGGATATTTTCATTAAGCAAGGTACGGCCATACGGTACCAAGTTTTCATTACACTACACGTAAATTCGTTAATGACTTCTGTGAGACATTCGATTCAATTTACAAATAAGTCCTGTATTATAACCAGAGTCTCCTCGAGGGAGAGCGTGATACTTGTGTATAGATCTATATTGGGTCTGACAAACCCACACCTTAGCTGCATGCAACAGCTAGACCGACAGGTCTGGGGTGACAAATGTCATAACATTTCCGACGCCTGAAGAACGTCGTTTTAGGCAACCTTGGTCATAGTATGGTTATAATAAACTCACATAAAGTATTAATAAACATTGGAATTTACGGGAACTTCATTAAAATTTAACGAGTTTATGTCGATTTAAACTTGCATTGTTTTACTATAAATATGACAAATTACTTGTACATTTCGGTCTTTGGGTTTTAAGACTACATTTACACATTAAGGAAAATATTGGATTTTCTAACACAAATACTACTTTTACAAACGAAAGGCTTTTAATAATACCAAACAAAAGCTTATGAACTCACCAACCTTTGTGTTGACACTTTTTCAAACAACTTGTATTCTCAGGAAATCATTAAACAGGTAACCAAGTGCTTTTGAGGATGGGGCGCTAAGGCGTCTACTATTTCATATTTTGTCAACATATTGTAATTGATTCGTAAACATATAATTCATACAATGATGTCACTTTTTCAATTATATATATGTTGGTTGTGTTTGCTTCAATTACTATTACAATTGTTGTTATGATACTATACATGAAGTCCTCCACCCCCGGACGTTTCCGCCATCCTTGGTTTGGGGGTGTGACAGATTGGTATCAGAGCACAGTTTATAGTGAATTAAGTATATCAAACCACATAAGATATACAAACTATAAACACAATTGGGACTAATAGTCTCTGATTTGTGCATTTTTCAAATAAATATACTCTTAGAAAATAAATGATTTTCTTGATTAAAGTATACATACATACATTACATGCTCGCATGGTATCATAACTAGCGAAAACATAAAGCAAAAAAAGAAGAGTTGAACATTTTGAGTATGCCTTAGTATATGTGGATTAAATCTGGGAAGGATATAGCCTGATCAACTATATCTGTCCGGGAATTGACTTGCATATACCGGGGGATGGTCAGGATGGGCAACAAATCTAACAAACCTAATAACAGACTACAAAGGATACTTTAAGAACTCAAAACTAAACATTTACAAATACTATAGGAGTATTTTGTGTTACTATAATAAATTATCTGAGAATTAAATAGGTCTTTATTTATAGATCAATAGCTGCTAAGTGGATGCGCTAAGGTCATATGTAACTAAGATGCTATAGACTTAGAATTTATGTATCTTTGTTTCACTTCCTGTCCTTGTTTGGTTGTGGTCTTGTAGTTAGGGTCATCTATTCGAAGGACTATTATATCTTAATCACATATGACTGGTATGCACTTTGCAACTAATTAAGTAACCGATAAAGATCATTTTAAAATATAATATATTAATTATGTCCCGACTAAATTAGTATATGTGAAACTTTTACAAACAGTCATATACTTGGAAACAAGGAAACTCAAATAAAATATTTTATACTTTCATTTTACCTCATAACCCAATGTATTGGGTCAATTAAAAGTATAAAATCGTATGTATCGTAAACATACCGGAAAACAACGTAATAATATACTTTATGTATAAAAGATTTCTCTTCCTATAAATATACGTTTACTAAAAGTACATTGGTTTACGACTTATGACAGAACCATGCCGCCAAGGAGAAGACCAAGACCTTCCGGCAACACAGCAACACCTCCTCCGCCGCTGCCTCCACAGTTTGATCCTGCGATGTTCCTACAAATACTTCATCAATGGCAAACCCGACAACTTCAATGGGAGCGGGGGAGTCATCACTTTAATGCAATGGTTTGAAAAGACCGAAGTAGTCTTTCAGGTGTGCTCTTGCCCCGAAGCGAGCAAAGTTAAGTTCGCAGCCTTCACTTTCACCGGCCGGGCCCTTACTTGGTGGAACTGCCGGATTAATTCACTTACTCTCGAAGTGGCTAGCTCCATAACCTGGGCAGAACTAAAAACGTTGATGATGAAGGAGTACTGCCCGAGAGGTGAGATTCAAAAGCTGGAACAAGAACTTTGGAACCTCAGGATGACGGGCTCCGACCTTGAAACCTACACCACCCGATTCAATGAATTGGCTCTCCTCTGCCCAACAATGGTTACTCCGGAGGAGAAAAAGGTGGAGCGATACCTTTGGGGACTGTCTCCCCAAGTGCAAAGTAGTGTCCTGGCTTCAAGGCCAACTACTTTTGACAGTGCCAGGGAGCTGGCACAACAACTTGTTGACCACCGAGCCGGTCATAATACTACAACCACCACCACTGATCAATCAAAAGGGGGAAACAACAAAAGGAAGTTTTGGAACCAAAAGAAGAGCCAACCAGCACAGGACCCCGCTAAGAAACAACAAACTGTTGCTGTCCATGCTGCCACTAATGCTGCCACTACTGCACCACCGAAGCCATATGCTGGAACCCTACCCAAGTGCAACTTTCACCACAATGGTGCTTGTAGGGAGATGCACTGTAACAACTGCGACAGGAAGGGGCACACTGCTCGTTTCTGTAAAGCGCCGGCTCGACCAATCAACCAAGTCGCCAGTACGGGGGCAACCCAAACCTGCTACAACTGTGGAGACGCAGGTCACTTCAAAAGAAACTGCCCCAAAGCACAAGCCCCTAATGCTGGTGGAGTAGGAAGAGTCCTGGCAATAGGACATGGGGAAGCAGTCGAGGATCCCACGGTGGTTACCAGTACGTTTCTCCTCAATAACTCTTATGCATGCGTACTATTCGATAGTGGAGCGGAGAGGAGTTTCGTGAGCCACCAATATAAACAATTACTTGAACAAAATCCCCAATCACTAAAGGATACTTATGTAGTAGAAATGGCAAATGGGAAAGTAGAACGCACTAGCGATATATACTCAGAGTGTACTCTCACTCTAGACAACCATACATTTATAATTGACCTGATGCCGGTCACCATAAAAAGCTTCGACGTAATCATCGGGATGGATTGGTTAGTTCCTCACCGTGCCGACATTCTATGTTACGAAAGGGCCGTTCGCCTCAATCTACCAAATGACGAAACCCTTCTCATCTTTGGTGACAAACCTAGTGCGAATTTACAAATCATCTCATGCATCAAAGCCCAAAAGTATCTCCGGAAGGAGTACCACGCCTTCTTGGGCCACGTAGTAGACAAGAAACAAGACGTGAAAGACATCAAAGACATCCCCGAAGTGTGTAACTTCCCGGATGTGTTCCCAGAAGATCTTCCTGGTGTACCACTCGCACGACAAGTCGATTTCAGAATTGACTTAGTACCCGGAGCTACCCCCGTAGCCAGAGCTCCATACCGCCTCGCACCAACAGAAATGCAAGAGTTGTCCAGTCAGTTGAACGAGCTTTTGAGCAAAGGGTTCATCAGACCAAGCTTCTCACCTTGGGGAGCACCAGTCCTTTTTGTAAAGAAGAAGGACGGATCCTTTCGCATGTGCATCGACTATCGGGAACTAAACAAACTCACCATCAAGAACCGATATCCTCTACCCCGAATCGACGACCTTTTCGACCAACTCCAAGGAGCAAATTTCTTCTCAAAGATTGACCTAAGGTCAGGTTACCATCAGCTACGAGTTCAAGAAGAAGATATTCCCAAAACTGCATTCAGAACTCGCTATGGGCACTACGCGTTTGTGGTGATGTCCTTCGGTTTAACAAACGCACCTGCGGTATTCATGGACCTAATGAATAGAGTGTGTCGACCCTACCTAGACAAGTTTGTAATCGTATTCATCGACGATATCTTGATCTACTCGCGAAGCGAAGAAGAGCATCGCCTACATCTACGCCAAGTGCTAGAGACACTAAGAGCGGAGAAGCTTTATGCTAAGTTCTCTAAGTGTGAATTCTGGATTAGAGAAGTGGATTTCCTTGGCCATGTGGTAAGTGAGAAAGGCATACATGTGGATCCCTCCAAAATCAAGGCAATCGAGAATTGGTCAGCACCCAAGACGCCAACCGAAATTCGACAATTCCTTGGGCTTGCTGGCTACTACCGAAGATTTATACAAAACTTCTCCAAGATTGCGAAACCACTCACCACCTTGACGCAGAAAGGTGTGATATTCAAGTGGGAAAATAAACAAGAAACTGCTTTCCAAACGTTAAAACAAGCCCTATGCAGCGCACCGATCTTGTCTCTCCCAGAGGGAACCGAGGACTTCGTAGTGTATTGTGATGCTTCAAATCAAGGCCTCGGATGTGTGCTCATGCAGAGAGGGAATGTTATCGCGTATGCATCAAGACAGCTTAAGACGCACGAGGTTAATTATACTACGCACGACCTAGAATTAGGAGCAGTAGTATTCGCTTTGAAGATCTGGAGACACTACCTCTACGGCACGAAATGCACTATCTTCACTGATCACAAAAGTCTTCAGCATATCCTCAATCAGAAAGAGCTCAACATGCGACAGAGGAGATGGGTAGAGTTGCTGAATGACTACGAGTGCGAAATTCGTTATCATCCGGGCAAGGCCAATGTAGTGGCCGATGCTCTAAGTAGGAAGGAGTACTCGGGCCGCCGAGTAAAATCCTTAACAATGACAATCCATTCCCACCTGACCATACAAATCAAGGAAGCTCAACTGGAAGCTTTGAAACCAGAAAAGGTGGCAGGAGAGACATTAAGGGGAATGGATAAAAACTTAGAAGTCAAGGATGATGGAGCACGTTATATCATGAACCGGATTTGGACACCGAAGTTCGGTGGACTCCGAGATGTCGTCATGAATGAAGCACACAAGACTCGATACTCCATCCATCACGGGTCGGATAAGATGTATCTGGACCTCAAGAAATTATACTGGTGGCCAAACATGAAGGCTGAGATTGCTACCTATGTGAGCTAGTGCCTGACTTGCGCCAAGGTCAAAATCGAATACCAGAAACCATCCGGGCTATTACAACAGCCGGATATACCTGAGTGGAAGTGGGAACGAATAACCATGGACTTCATAACCAAGCTGCCTAAGACATCGGGCGGGCTTGACACCATATGGGTAATCGTAGACAGATTGACCAAATCAGCACACTTCCTACCGATAAAAGAAACCGACAAGATGGAGAAGCTGACTCAAGATCTAACCCTTGACCCCACGGTCTCTACTAGTTCTCTCCCAAATTCCCATAGTTATCTGGGCTTGCCTACGGACTCCGAAGGTCCACAACCATATCACAAAGAATAATTTCTCGAAAACTCTGACCGGCGTGCCCAAGGCACGAGCTGATCCCCCCTTCCATGCTTGTGACCATCGCGGGATAGTCTACTTTGAACCGATGAATGCTACGATCCTATCGCAGCCTAACACTACTTCCATTCAACCATGCTTACCACCCTTAACTATCACAACTTCGCACCGCTCGAGCCGAATCTATATCTCGTCGGGAGTTCGGGTCACACCTACGGATTCCCACTACTCACTATGCATAATCAAGGCGATGCCGACCGACGATTTGGGAGTTTCCTACACTCCCACCCGCACAACCTAGGCTTAAGCAGTCACTTGTTTCTTCCCCACTTGGACTTGACGATGATCCTTCACCTCTTACACCTTATGGATCTCTGATCTATTTCCCTCAATAAGCACGACCCGCCTAAATCTTGCGACGTACAATACAAGCGCCCCATTGCTAGCCAAACACAAAGACTAAACTTACCGAACTCTGATGACGTAGGATAACCGACCCGCCGAATCCCTGGTCGCCAACCTACCACATAATACCCATGCACCGTCCCCAGTCATAAACCAAGATAATACTAAACACCCCACACCCGCTAAAAGGGAAGCGACCTTTCACTAACCACGTAAGAATTCACGGTATGCAATTGACATATGATAATTCTTGAAGATATATTCTAAACATAAACAGATAAACAAACCCAAAGGTACACTTACTCAGACCGATGCAAGATAACAACCACAAGGTACAGATAGAACCGGAAAGAAGACAAAAAGGTACATACCCGCAAACTCGCCTGCTGAAATCCTGATCTCCCCCGTATGATACTGTAAAGTGCGGCTCCTCTCTGTTGCGGCTCCTGGCTTACTCTCTCGTACATTAGTGATCCTCAGTATAGCCGGAGCAGGCGCTCTCACCGCTCCTCCCCTGATCATCGGACAATCGGCCTTCTTGTGGCCCATATGATCACAGTGAAAACATAACGAGCCTGCCCCTTGAGAACAATCCCTGCTGACGTGACCAATCTGGCCACTATTGTAGCAGCCCAGACCCCTGGAATGACAAACTCCATCGTGCAGTTTCCCACACGTACTGCACTGGCTCCAGCCTTGCCGGCCCCTCACCCGATGGTCCAAAATCTTGGTTTTCTTCCCCGGGCCCTCCACTGTATGCACCTGGTATGAACCTCTCTTCCCAAGGTGCTCCAAGTAGATCTCCCGCCCTCAGGCTCTGGGAGTCATATCCTTCAGGGTCTGGCACCCTAACACGCTCACCAACTCAAACGCCGATGGCTGAACTGCAATAGCTGGAGTAACCTCTGCCCTAAAACGGGCCACAAACTGCTCCCAAGACATAGTCTCCAACTCGGACGACGCAGTAGATCGCACAATCAATTCCCAACAACTCCTTGCCGCCTGATACAAGAGATCCAAGGCGAGGCGAACTTTGACTCCCATGGGGTAGGAGCTGGTGCTGAAGACACCTTCCATCTCCTCAATTCAATGCGAACTCAAAACCCTGGCAGTCCTTCCACTAGCTAGCTCACCATCGGAGTCGGGACCAAACCCTGGTCTATCCCCATGCGTGCCCATCCTCAACCTACAAGACAACTATTTCCATGATCAGAGCATAACCAAGAATTCTTTTCTCATAAGTTCCTCAGATTCTCCAAGACTCTCACTTATTCGAGTATGGATCCCGTGCTTTCAGTATTACGGGCCCAATACTACCTTCCACACCTATCCATGCTTTCCTCAGCAATCCTCCTGAATCCTCTAAGTCACTTATTCCACCGGTATACTAAATGTCTGCTAAACAACAACACGATATCTACCAAAGCAACTCCTAAGCTCCCCCTAGGTTCCCAACCTCAACGAACCGCCCTACTAAACTCATTGGAGCATATCCTAGGCTTTCCTAGGTCCCCAAACTCACCCTGCCATCAGCTGCTGAAGAACTCCCCATGATGCCAGCCATCCACCTCCTAGATATCGTCATATCCACTTAGTAGCTGACTCCCATCACTCAAGAGTTCCACAAAGCACAAAGCAAGCAGCATTCATGCAGTAGCACTCCAATCCAAAGGACTATCATAGAACATTCATCCCACATATCGCAACTCGTGCTATCCACATCCATTCATCCTCACTGTCGGCTGCCTTATGCATGCAAATTATACACAGAACAGGATCTAATAGACTGTCGAATAATAGACTCTACCCTAGGACCACAACCAGACGAGGAACAGGAAATAACGCCAAATCAATTATTCTAAGGCTATAAGATCCTAACCGTATACAATTTTAAAAGCATACACTTAGCAGTTACTAATACCAATAATCATTCTCATTCTAGCATGGCATACAGTATCTCAAAGGCTACAAGCCTCACATATCAGGCCAATCAATCGCTGCCTACTCAGCACTAGCATGCAAGTCTACCAGCTCATACAACATATAAAGGCATATCTCCTATCCCTAACTATCATGCGATTCTCAGATCCATAAACCAAGTCATAACAGATAACATATATGGGTATTCTGGGGAAACTTACTTGAGCTCGGCTGATTGCATGCACCACACCCTTTCTTGGCTTAGAAAACTTTTTCTTTGAAAACATTTTTCTTTTTGAAAAATTTACAGATCCTCGGTTTGAGTTCATACACACCCGAAAGTATGCCCGAATCCCTCAAACCAAGGCTCTGATACCAACTTGTAACGACCCAAAAATCGAGGGTAAAAATTTCATTTTTAATATAGTCAAAAAATAGATATCATTTATTCTAAACATCCAAAACATCGTTAATTAAAACATTTATTAGAGTTCATCCCATAATCATTCAATGCGGAAAACATGGGTGTGTGCACTGCGATCAATCCGAGCTCTTCTTTTCCAAATCGATGAAACCTGAAACCAAAACTGTAAACCGTAAGCACAAATCTTAGTGAGTCCCCCAGAGCATACCCCACACACAATCACATAACACATATCATATTAGCTATAAAAGCTACATATATCACATAAGCCATGCATACAACATATAAGGAAGCCATGGAAACCCTCCAGGGTCTTACACTTAATGCCACGGGAACCCCCACGTGGTCTTATCTGCCATGGGAACCCCCACATGGTCTTCCTGCCTTGGGAACCCCCACAAGGTCTTCACTACCAAACAAGAAATAATGCAAACTATACAAAGAGATATACTAGGATGCCATGGAAACCCTCCAAGGTCTTATACCAAATGCCACGGGAACCCCCACGTGGTCTTCCATGCAAATGTCATACTATCATATCGCATAATCAATCAACAATCCGCATCACATAAAATGGGCCGGCCTTGGTGCCTTAGACCCATTGGTATGGTGAGAAGACTCACCTGGAACTGCTGAAGCCCTGTTGATGCTCTCCTGGCTGCTACCTGTCAATTCCCCGAACTGCTACTCCTTCGGCTCCCCGAGCTATCAGTACCAATATAACACTTAGACCAAAATACCCTCAAAAGTCAAACTAAGTCAATCTTGGTCAAATTCAAAGTCAACGGTCAAAGTCAACACTCCGAGTTGACTCAACTCGCTGAGATGCTCCATCAACTCGTCGAGTTCTAAAACTCAGATTCTTGAATTCGCGATCCAACTCGTCGAGTCAACCCCTGGCTCGTCGAGTTCCCTGACTACTCATGGTCGGTACTTATCACATCAACTCGTCGAGTCATCCCTCGGACTCGTCGACTTCTACCATACAGAAAACAGGACAACATACTTCGACTCGTCGAGTTCCTCCCTGGACTCGACGAGTCCCTCAGTCTGTTTGGGCTATCTTGATGGATTAAGCCCCTACACTTCAGATCTATGTCCCAAACTTTGTCTACATGCTGGAAATGACCTCTTAAGGGTAAAGTTTCCAACTTTACCTATTACTAGTCCTTTTTAATGGGTTTAGCTCAAACCCTAACTCCTTAATACTTAAGTCTTTGTCCCAAAACTCATATTACTTCAAACCAAAGCATGAAAATCGAGATCCAGATCTTAGACACCATATGAACACAAAAAGTCTCAGGCTTTCCTTCCATCTATGGCCTTTTGGGCTTATCAAGGCCAAACTAACACCTTAGAGCTTGCATGGGGACTTCAATGGCATAAAGTTTACACCTTTATGACTTAACACTCCTCAATGATTCCTGGTCTGAATAGATCCTTGCTTGGGACATCCATAACCCAAGAACCAAGTTCCTTAGACCAAAAACCCCATAAAGTGACAAAGAAGAGATCTACCAAGCTATTAAGCAAGGTTGAGACTTGCTTACCAGAAAATGAAGAGAATGAGAAGTTATTTCTTGATCTACAAGCCTTTCCCTGAATCCCCCAAGCTTATCCTTCTTCTTCAAGCTTCAAAGAACTCAAGGACACTCAATAATGGCTCACTACAGCATTAGGGTTCGAGATCTAGGGTTTGAACAGTGGGGCTGAGAATGAGGCTGAAAGGTGGAGAATAAGATGCTTAAATAGGAGGCACAAACCTAGATCTAGGGTTTCTTAAACCATGACCAGCTCGTCGTGTAGGTCCTTCCTACCCGCGTCCTGATCTTGCTTCTACTCGTCAGGTCACCCCCTTGGACTCGGCGAATAGACCTTCTCTACTTGGGGTTTTCTTCCTTTAATTAGCCTTCTGGATTTCGGGTGTTACAAGACTGGATTACCCCCTGGGCCCATAGTGTGAGTCTGGCTTGCCTTCCAGGCCCACAGCTCACATCTGGTTTGCGTTCGAGCCCACAACATAAGTCTGGTTTACTTTCGAGCCCACAGCTTATGACTGGCTTGCCCCCTTCAGTCCTAAAACTGAAACATAACTGATCTGCCCTAAGTACGAGTTTGGCATACCTCTTGCTCCTTAGCTAGTATCTGGTATGCTAATGAGTCCTCAGTATGAGTCTGGTATGCCTTCCCGGCCCTCAGCTCATATCTGGCATACTACAGGATTTGTTGGTAACTGCACGAGACAGTGCAACCTCTACCCTACCCACAAAACATGTCTACATATACAGCTAATTACACATACATATAATCAAACATTAACACAGGTAGTCCTACAGATGTACCTAACTGGCATAGCAAACTAGCATGTATAACCATATCATACTCAACACGTCATCAACTACTGGGATATCAAATCCAATAGGCCGGCCTTGGTGCCTTAGACACCTTAGTATAGTGAGGATAACTCACCTTGCAATGTCGATCTCAACTGATGAATCGAACTCCCGAATCGCTGACTCACCAAAAATCCCGAACTATCCAAAATAACGAATATTAAGTCAATAAATGGGAATACTAATCTTGAACAAGAGTCCCACCTATGATAATCGTCCATTTTGCCTTCCTCTAATTTGGGCCAAGGCCCAATACCAAATCCATGATCCACAAGTCCACATATACAAGGCCCATCATTGGCCCAATTTTCCAAATTGGGCCTAACTCCCTAATTGGGCCTCATTCAAAGACTCACTACCAAAACCGGCCCAAAATACTCTTATCCAGAGAGCCCATCAAGGCCCAAGTCCAACTAGTCCAAAGGCGGCCCAATCCCGAAGCCTAAATCGCAAAAGCCCAACAGGGGTCGTACGCTGGGCGTACTCCTCTGGTACGCTAGGCGCACTCTACCTTGCGTTGACCACCATCGGGGTGGTTGACTCAGTACGCTGGGCATACAGAAATTACGCGGGGCGTACGTAGGGTTTCACCAAAACTCTAATAAGTGCTTAATGACTTAAGCACTTAAGCCTATATTTCAGATCCATCGACCAAAAGTGTCTTAGAACCATAAAGTCTCGAACTTTAAGACTTTGGACGTCCAGAAAGCTCTTAATACATGATCTTAATCCATTAAGACCTCTCTACTACATGCATGGGACATCCTAAGCCATTGGGACATCATTTTTATCACTTAGAACTCTTTCTAGGGTCTGAAAGGACAACTTATTTCGTCCAAATCATATCATGCACCAATTTGGGGACTTTGGGACAAGAAATGGTTCCTTAAAGCTAGCATGGCAAGATCTATATCATACAAACATAAAGTTTGAAGCTTTTTACCTTCTAGAGTTTCTAGAGCACAAAACAACTTCAGATCTACAAGCTTGTTCTCCTTCTCCAACTTCTTGATGCAACACCTTCTTCTCCAACTACTCAAAACACACTCTATAAGCTCACACACTCAAGGAAAGGATTAGGGTTTGGGGAAAACGGCTCTAAACTGTGGAGGCTGAGGTAAGGGAGGGTTATGAGCTCATAAGGATGTTTATATAGCACTCAAACCCTAAATATTAGGGTTTCCTCCTGACGTGAGTACGCTTAGCGTACACAAGTGTACGCCTAGCGTACTAAGGCGCGCCTAGTACGCTTAGCGTACCTTACGTACGCTTAGCGTACTAGCCTTGTTCTCAAAGTTGCAACTTTAGCCCTTAGGCTTCTCATGGGTCGACTCTTCTAACCCGAGGGACTACAAATGACAAAATAATAATAGAAGAGAGGATTCGGAAATACCTGCAAAATCTCGGGATGTTACACTGTGTTTAACGGGTCAAAGGCACCAATGCTGACCCATGGTTTGATATGTTGGTATGCTAGTTGTCTGCGTGACTCTTGCATGTGTTATGTGTATATGTTTATCGGATGCGGCTCGATGTCGGGCGGGGCGAGATGACTATTCTGTATGCTATTATCTTTGTGATTATTGCATGTGTTGTCTGATTATATGTTATATGCTATATGTATATCGGGCGGGGCCCGATGACTAGCAGATCTGTATACCGAGCGGGGCTCGATGCCATGGTGGCCCGATGCCGGGCGAGACCCAATATCAGGCGAGGCCTGATGAACGGAGGGGGCCCAGTATGTGTTTATTATGTATGGTATGTGGTAGTTTGGGGAACTCACTAAGTTTTGTGTTTACGGTTTTCAATTTATGTTTCAGGTACTTCTGGTTCGAAAGGGAAGTGCTCGAGATGATTGTCGAGCACACACCACATTATTCTGCATTTTGTGATATGCTCTGATATTTTATGATGTATTGATACACTTTGTTTCACCTTGGTTTCATGATGATGTTTTGGATTACAGTTTTATTAATTTAAAAATGAAAATTTAGGTCTTAATTTTTGGGACGTTACAGTACTTAGTTGTGACATCCCTATTTTCACGCTCAGAAATGACCTTTTTATTTATGCTTATTTTAAAACAGTGTTTATTTATAATTGCGGAAATTTTCCCATAAAAGTATTTCCGAAGAAATATTTTTCATTGATTATAAAAACTTGAGATGTCATAACTGATACAAGAAACATAAGCATAAATGTAATCATTACTAGCCTTACAACATCTATGGCCTATATTTCCCCGAATCTTTCATTGGATCCAAACATCATTATCTTGGTGCTGCTACCCGTGATAGAAAAAACTAAGTGGTTCAGGTTGGACAACCTGGTGAGTACATAGGGTTTTCAACCCACAATATTATAATCTTTAATTATATATTTTTCAGCAAACAAATAACCCAGTTACCCATTTCCATTATCCTCATTTCCTAATCCTTAAATGATCTTGAAGGATCTACTTAAAATGATCTTTATCAGCGACAATTATCATCTATTCTTCCTTAAACATCTAGGCACAACAGTATAATAGTACTTTGGGCACAACACAACAGTATGATAGTATTCTGGGTAAACACAACAATAAACACAACAATATGATGGTACTTGGTCACAACACAACATGTCACAACTTATAAATTCGCACAACCTTTTACTAACTAATATTTTCTTAGATGAATAGGCACAACATTACAATAGTACTTTAGGTGAGCGCATCAGTACAACAATACTTTGGTTATAGCACATTAGGTTACAACTTGTTATTTCGCACAACCCTTTACTAACTTACCCCACCTCTCATTTAATATTTTACCCAACCCTTTACTAACCTATCACAACCTCTCATCTATTATTTCATATAACCATTCACTACTTAATCATATTTTTAAGTATGATAATATATATATATATATATATATATATATATATATATATATATATAGTTTATTCGATCATGTTGTACATATATAGTAAACATAGCTAAATAGCACATATATCATTTAAGCATTCAGAATACTTGTATTTATGTGTAAGAAAAAATTAATTATGCACTCATTGATACAAGTAGATAACTGGTGATTTCGGCAGTGCTTCGCCTAACACCTAAGCTTTTCTTTTGACGAGACCTAAGTATGATTAATACTGAATCTTAGTCTTATATTCCTGACGACTAATGATAGTCTAGATTCCTCACTAATCCTAATATATACATCAAGATCTATCAAGTAAGTAACAACCAGTTAGGATCATATCGGATGTAGGGCCCGTTTGGTATACAAAGTATATTATTTAGAAATCTTACTTTAAACACCTCACTAAATCTAGCGTAGACATAATTCCCGTAAGTAGATCAATCAATATAATGACTTGGAATCATGGATAAATCTTATTTATAGGTTCATAATAATTACTATGAACATAAATATAAGTTACACTTAAAATAAAATAAGTGCAGCTTAACTTACATGAATTTTAGCGAAAACCAGGAAATTACATGTGCAAAATATCGATCCGAACACTTCTTTTCGTCAGGCTCCTAGAACTCCTGGGCTTTTACTAAAATGTTCTAAAACTAAAAAAATCAGATCTTAAAATATGGAAGTCATTTGAGAGGAAATTGAAGGATTTGTGAGGAAATAGTGCTGAAAAACGAGGTTTAGATAGAGTTTCAGGGGGCGCGCCGCGTCTGGTGACATGGTTGTCCCTCCTTCTGCCACGTGTCACCTTGTGCTTCGTCCACATCTTTAGCTTCTAGAACATTCCACGTGTCACCATTTCGTGGTGCCATGTGTCGTGTTTTCCTTGGGTCGTGTTGGCTTGTCTCTTAGAGGAGTGGGCGGCCGACCATCCCACGTGGCACACTCTGGTACTGCCACGTCGTCAGTGCATATATTTTCTTGCATATCTTTGGACGACCATAACTTTTGCGTACGAGCTCCGTTTTTGACGTTCTTTATATCCCCATAATCCTGTCAACGAGCACTGCAACTTTCATTAAGGTCTCAACCGCTAATTCTTACTATAACTAAAACTCATATATAGACCGGTTTAGACTGTTAAAGTCTGTGCGAAATTTATATCTCTTTCATACAAAATTCGTTATCGACAGTATTTATATGGATGGGCTCATAATCATGAGATCTTCAATTTTCGTTTAGATTGTTTCGGCTAATAATCAACCTATTTGAATTTCAATTTCTGTGTCCACACTACTGCGCTAAAACTTCAAAAAATCATAACTTCCTCAAATGTAGTCAGATTTGGACGTTCTCTATATGCACACACTCTTTTTTAAGATTACTACGACTTTAGTTTATATTGTTTAGGTTAATAAAAAATCTATCTAAAATTCACTTTTTATGACATGCATAGTCGTGTCGGTTAATCGCGAAACCTCAAATAATCATAACTTCTTCATACAAAGTCGGATTTCAAATTTCTTTATATGTACGGAATCCTTGTCATATATACTATAACTTTTGTTAAGATTATTTATCCTAAATAACGTTTTATCAATATGTTGTTTTATTGCTTTAACTGTCTAGCCCGAATCTGCGGGTGTTACATTAGTGGCCTTCCTGGAGAGTGTCTTCCTCAGCTCATTACTTCCCCTAACTTAGATTTGAGGTGAGTCGCTCTTTGTGGCTAATTAGTATATAAGATGGAGATTTGTATTGTCTTAATATAATTCAGTTGGTCAATGAATTTGTATGTTATGTCATGCCCTGTTTTGTATGAGATATATATACTATAAAGTCATATTAATATGTTTTGAATAAACTACCTAGGGTAAATTTTCATGTTAGATATCATACTATGATCAAATGAGATGTTAGTATCATGTTAAAAGTGAGGGATGTGCTTGATGTTATTGTGTGATGTTTATGCATGTTGTGATTTTGGGAATGCTCAACTATGAACTAGGAGAATGTGTGCTAGTGAATTGTGATTACATGTTTTTATGGGATGAATTGTGATGTAATATGCCATGAAATAATGAATATTCAAAAAGCATAGTTAGGTAACAATGGGTAGAAAATGAAATAATGTATGACCCTTATGCGTGAATTAATAATGAATTAATTAATAATGGGTAATACATGTAGCAGGGGTAAAGGGTAGTCACCTAAACTTAGCTTCCTACCCTATCCGGATTTAGCAGTGGCCTATTAGGTTGAAACAATACCGATGAGAAAAGAGCTTAAGTCAAACAGTGTCGAGTGGTTTTTTAGGTAATCATTTCGAAACATGATCCCAACGTGAGGGGGCTGGAGTGATGTTGGCTACAAAGAGATGCCGAATCAAGCACCACGTTTTGGTGGGGTATATACTGTGAAAATACCAAGTGGTACCACTCCCGAACGACAATGCATTGTACTCATGCATGCAACGTCGGAGTAGTGAATGTGAAGAACTAGAGACAATGTTGTGGGTGAGAGTCGAGCCTCACTTTGTGCATTGCTTCGTCAGGTCACATTCCTTGGGGGTTAGCGGTGTTATAGACCCTTATTAGCGTTGACATTATAAGTAATTATTGCGAAGGTAAACATTTAATAACTACTGCGGTGAAATGTCAAAATTAATATATGCATTATATATTGATAATAATAAGCAATGTAAGATGAACAGTTTGAAACATGTTACATGACTGTATTTGTGACTGATAGAATTGTATGAAATATGCATGTTTCCATACCTATATGAGACTGACTCACTGTGATGTGTGATGTTGTTGACACTTGATCTTGTTGTGTTTTATCATGCTTGCCTTGCAATGGTACATGTTGCTAATGAGTGAGGCTTAGTCAGTTTGGACTGCACTTTTTAGGTAGTTATTACTTTCCGTATCAATACCACTTGGACATTTCATGTTGGTTTTCTTGGATTTTGAACTACTCTGTTTCCTAAATGTTTTGAACATGGTTGTTTTTAGGTAACTTTGGAGATTATTAAACATTTTAATAAAGTCTTCCATTGCATTTTAACGTTAAATGATGTTTTAAAAAAACAGTAGTAAAAATCACGATGTTACATTATTATATATTAATAAATATTATATATATATATATATATATATATATATATATAAACAAATATTGTTTTATTGGATTGTTAATTTCTTTTAGTTAATTCTTTTTCTAATTTCTTTTTTATTGGATTATTATATTCATAAATATTATTTTTAATATACAATATCTATATATTAATAATTATTACTTTATTGGATTATTAATATTTTTAGTTAGTTTTGCTTTTTTAAAGGGTTAGTTGTTCATTTTTGATCACTTAACTTTTGATTTTGTGATCATTTGGTCACTTAACTCATCTTAAGTTTTAAAAAGTCACCGAACTTTTGGCTTTGTGCTCATTTAGTCACCTAACTTTTGAAGTTATGCACATTTTTATAACTTTATTTTAAAAGTTTAGTGACTAGATGAGCACGATTTTAAAAGTTAGGTGACTAAATGAGCACAAAGCCAAAAGTTAAGTGACCAAACAAAAAGTTAGGTGACTAAATGAGCACAAAGCCAAAAGTTTGGTGACCTTTTAAAGCTTAAAATAAATTAAGTGACCAAATGAGCACAAAGTCAAAAGTTAAGGTGACCAAAAATGACCTAAAACCTTTTTTAAATTTCATTTTACATAAAATAATAAAAAAATGGGGTTTTTTGTCATTCGAGAAATGAAGAACATGTAGTTTCCGGTATATAAACCACAAGGCCAAAGGGTATATTTCCCACATCCAGGAGCATGGAGAGCTTCCAAGTGAACAAACGACACCACCACAAATCACCAATGTGGTCGTTAGTATACTCACAATGTAGCCACGAAGAAAGAGAAGGGAAAGAAGAAGGAAGAAAGAGAAGGATAAGAGGTATGACCTCACATGGTGCAGACCACACCAACCAACAACAACCGACGCTCGTGCTGCCAGGGAAGCACAACGTCACCACAAGGTTGTGTACACGGTTGTGGTGAGATACCAACATGGCCACGGACGCCTCTCATGACCGGTATACCCTTAGGCCTAATATTGAACAAAAACACTTTGTTAAGTGGTTGATTGTGTAATAGTTTATCTAATTTTGATTATTTTTCATCTTTTATAAAAGAAATCCAAATTTTATTATTCAGGTACTTTCGCAATATTATCTATGATTGTCTTTTTGTTTAATTACAAAAGGTGTTTGTAACCTAAAAAAATAGGTCTAGTGGTCTAAAGGATGACTAAAGAAGAAAAAAATATTAAGAAGAGGGTTATAAATGTCAAAAGAAGGAAAGTTGGTGGTATAAATATCAAGTAAAGAAAAAAGGGTATAGTTAGCCAAATCACCCTAAATCAAGCTAGGAGATGATTTTCAAGCATGCTTTCGTGGGTTCTAGGAAACAAAAAGTAATATTTCTCTCTCTTCTCTATTTCCTAGTTAACCGTGGTATAATTGTCTGCTACTTATTTTTTTCAGTGGAAGAATCAAAATCTTTCTTGGAAAAATCATCTCCTATACAACATCCCTCCAGTCAAATCGTCATACATATGAAAAACCCCAAATTTTTTTTCCATTCGTTTTTCCTTGAGCAAACTTAACTCCTCAATTATTTCCACTTTCTTTTGTGTCTCCTTGTCGGTACAAATTAAACAAATTGATCTTGAGAGATCCAAAACTAGTTATACGAATGTTGCATCGGAGCTTGACTATATTGGTGTTGATATTGTGAGTATCGAAGGTAATTTAGGATTTGGGTTTCACGAATGGAAAATGAAAAATCTTGCAAATCGCTATCGTTTTAAGTTTCGACGGTTTCGTCTTTGGCATGAACCTGTTTTTTTGGATTTGCCACGCTTACAGTAACTTCGGGTCATGATGCATAATCTCATGTTCACACAAGATATTAGTCGTAGTGCACGTAAGTTGACCCGAACACTCTCGTTGAAAGAGATCATTCTTTCCAAAAAAAAGTTGGAATGGATTAAAAATGTTGAATGAAATTATAGAAAGTTAAAATTAAATTGGAGAGAATGTGTAGTTTTTGAAATGGTAAAAATATAGTTATTTATAAAAATGTTAAAATGTTTTTTTTAATTATTGACCGTTCACCAACAAAAATAAATAGAGAAAAAGAAAGATTGATCAGTTCCACCAAACCGTCCAACAAGCAAAATGCAATACCACCTGGCGGTGGAATGGTGGGGTCGGCATACCGTCCCTCATCTTGCACCCTATATATCTTGACTATGCACACTAACATTTGAGTAGGGATGAGATTTAGAACCGGAAAACCAGACCGGAACCGAAACCGGAACCGTTAGAACCGGAATATGTAGAACCGGTCCGGGTCCCGGGTTTAAATAATAGCTTTATCCGGGTTCTGGGTAATCTGAGTTTTGGGTCCTCCGGGTCCGAGTAAACCGGATTTAGGAACCCGAACCGTGTTAGGAACCGGAACCGGTTTCTATGAAAAGTTTAAAACATGCATATCTCATTCGTTTGAAGTCGGATTTGCATGAGGTTTTTTCTAGAGTGTAGTTTATAGTTTGTACATGATGTTAGACTATAATTCTGTCATTTTTGAGTTAATATTAAATGACTTACAGTCCTTCAAAGTTGAGATATCAAAGCTGGACATTTTATGTTTTTCAGATTTTTTATTTTTTATTTTTTATTATTATTATTTTTTTGTATTATGTAAATGTTTTAAAACATGCATATCTAATTCGTTTGAGGTCGGAAGAGCATGTGTTTTTTTTCCAAAGTGTAATCTAGAGTTTGTACATGATTTTAGACTATAATTTTGACATTTTTCGTTTCATATTCATTGACTTCCAGATCCCCAAAGTTGGGATATCAAAGCTGTGAATTTTTTGTTTTTCAGCTTTATTTTGTATTTTGTGAAATTTTAAAAATGCATATCTAATTCGTTTGAAGTCGGATTATCATAAGGTTTTTTTTTGCAACGTGTAGTTTAGATTAGACTGTAATTTTTTCATTTTTGGTTTCACATTCATTGACTTACAGTCACCCAAAGTCGAGATATCAAACTTGTGAATTTTCGGTTTTTCAGTTTTATTTTTATATTTTGTAAAGTTTTAAAAATGCATATGTAATTCGTTTGAATTCGGATTATTATGAGGTTTTTTGCAACGTGTAATTTAGAGTTTGTACATGATTTTAGACAATAATTTTGTCATTTTTTGTTTAATATTCAATGACTTATAGTCCCCTGAAGTTGGGATATCAAAGTTAAAAATTTTCAAAGTTTGAACCACTAAGTAATTACCAAAAAATTCTGGATTTCCCAGGTTTTTCGGTTCTAGACCCACTTTACCCGGTTCCTCTTGACCCACTTTAATGTTTCCCGGTTTTCCGGTTCTAGATCCACTTTACCCGATACCTTACCCGGACCCGAACCGAAATCGGTTCTTATATACCGGTCCGTTTTTCGGTCCTACAAAATCCCGTTAACCGGTTCCTAGGTTTTCCGGGTCCTGATCTACCAGTTTGGGTTTGGACCCACTCTCATCCCTACATCTGAGTATATGTCAAGGGACAAAAATGTAAATTTGGCCTTGATTTAAAAAAAAAAAAGAGAAAGACTAAAGAAAAATAATTGGTAAGACACAAAGGGAAGGGTTTGGTAGCTCAAATCGGTTAAAAGTAGGTACCCACGTGCCGTCCCCTCTTGTCAGTTGATGGCGCGTTATTCCGAGAATTTCGAAGCATTCAAATCCCTCTGTTTCTCTCTCTCTCTCTCTCTCTTTCTCATCCACCTCAAGAACGAAGAAACCCCCAGATTCCAGATTGAGGTTCCCCTCTTTTCTTAATCCAAATAACGAACCTCCTACACCTGAAAAATGATGGAAACCCGGCAAACTTTAATTCATTAGGTAAAAAAACGGCAGCTACCCTTCAATTTCGTTGAGAATCATCGCTAGTTAAACTATTACGTCCATGGAAAAAGATTTAAAATTTTCAGGTACCCTTTTCCCTCTTTTCTGTATATGCTTTTGTGAGTTATTCTTGCTTCCCAATTTTTTTCTTTTGTCTGCTGTCGGTTTTCATATAACGTGATTAATTTCCTCGCCTGTGAATTCAAAATATGCGGCTAACCTGTTTGATGAAATGCCTCAACAATGATATGTAACTTTTTGATTGCCTGATTCTAAGTTATTGCAGCCAGACATAGAGATGCATTAATTCTTTCTACATAATGTTGATAAGTTGAGGGCCCTTTATAAACAAAGTTAACAAATTACATTTCTGATACAGGGAGTGGAGGATTTCTGTTCATAGCCCTATTGGATTAAGTTTTGGCTTTCTTTGGCTGGATTATAATTTATAATTCCCTTGAAGTAAGATAATAATGTCAATACACAGCTAAGAAATCATCATAATTCATCACTACATTCTAATTTGAGACAATGAAAAGTGATGTTTCACGAACTTCAGGAGAACAAATTCTAGAGAATATTACAAGGGATGAAATTGATGTAGACTATTATATACGTAATGTATCTGTACAAACAGGTGAAGAGTTTTCACCATATTTTCTTCAAAACCTCACTCATAGAAGAAGAATGAACAATGGTGAATCATCTTCCCAAGAGTATCATCGACAAGATAGTATTACATTAGGAAGAACTCAAGATTGTTCTCAAGGATTCCATGGCACAATTACTAGAATACCCTCAGGAAATGTAATAGATCAAAAGAGAGTTGGAGTTGGAGTTGGAGTTGGAATCCAATTCAATCAAAATGAAAGATATGAGTATCAAATGGATGATTCAACAGGAGGATACTATCATAAAGATTATGACATTAGAGGATACAATCAACACCCACAACAACAATCATCAACTTATACGAATGAAATCCAAATTCATAAAGAGAAAATGAAATTTCTATGCAGTTTTGGTGGAAGAATATTGACAAGAGCAAATGATGGGAAGCTTAGGTATGTAGGAGGGGAGACACGAATTATATCTATTAAAAAAAATCTTAATTATCAAGAACTCGTGAAGAAAACCTACACCATTTGCAAGCATCCACATGTGATAAAATATCAGCTTCCTGGTGAAGATCTTGATGCACTTATATCCGTTTGTTCTGATGAGGATTTTCATCATATGATAGATGAATATCATGAGCTGGAAAAAGGGTCTAAAAGACTTCGAATATTTCTTGAATCTTTAAACTCTGAGAGTCAATATTCTTCTGAGAACTCGTATAAATATGTGGCTTCTATGAATGATGTTACAATTCCAAGTCCTTTAAAGAGTTCAATAGATTCCATCACAAGTCTTGAAAATGAGACTCCAAGTTCTTCAAATGTGGCAAAAATGCTTCTAAATCCAACTCAACTTATGAAATCTCCTTCGTTTCAATATAGAGATCCAATAAATTCTCAATTGAAAGTCAATAGAGATCAAATCGAACAACCATTAAATGAAAACAACCCTTTTCTTATCCATGAATCTTCAATCCAATCTGAAATTTTTTTTCAATGTCATCAACAAAGCCATAATGTGAGAAATAATTCGTCTTCATTACTTAACAAACTTGAAGATTTTGCTTCATTTGTGCAACAAGAGGATATGATAAAGGAGAAAACACAAATATATAAATGTGAGAATCAAGAAACAATCAAGTGGATGGAGAAGAACAACTTAAACTTAGGATATGATATTGAAGAACATCATCACAATTTATCACCAGCTACTCCTTTAGAAAGACAACTTTCTATGGCTACAACAGTCAGTAGTGATGGATTGCAACATAATACTGAAAACCCTCGAATTGGTCACTTGGAATTTAACGAAAATGACCATTTTACCCATGATTTTATAGTTCCAAATTCAACCGGTTTTGCTTCCATTAGTAGTGATGTTTCTCTTGGTGAGAGCTTTGTAGATAATTTAGGTAACAGTAGTCGATCACAAACCTCAGAAGACATAATTGATAGTCTTCCACTTGACATAATTTTATCAACAAAAGAGTTGTTGTGTATGCAAGATATTCACAAAGAAAATGAGAGTGTTTCTCAATTTGAAAAAAAGGTAACATGTCATGATTACTGATATGCATTTTATCAAGGGTTAATCTCATAAAAGACGTTATATATTGTGTGTTTTTTTTTGGATTAAACTTCCAACTTTATTTTTTTTCTGAAAAAGACCTTGTAATTTTTCATTTTTTCTGAAAAAAAACCCTCAATTTTGTCTTTTTTCCGAAAAAAACCCTCAACCTTCTAACAGCTTCCAAATAAACCCTCAACTATTTTATTTTTTCTCGAAAAAACCTTCACATTTTACAATTTTTATTGGAAAAAAAAATGACTAAAAGGGTCAGATTGGAAAAAATGAAAAAATACAAGGTCTTTTTCAGGCAAAAAATAAATTTGAGATTTAATCCGGAAAAAACACAAAATATAAGGTCTTTTATTAGATTAATCTTTTTTTTTTTTTTCCGAAAAAACTTGTAAAATGTGAGGGTTTTTTCAGGAAAAACTAAAAAAGTTGAAGGTTTTTCCGAAAACATTTAAAATTTTGAGTAGTTTTTTGGAAAAAATAAAAAGTTAAGGGTTTTTTTTGGAAAAACTAAAAAAATACAAGGGTTTTTTCAGAAAAAAAAAATAAAGTTGAGGTTTAATCCGGAAAAAACACAATATATAAGGTCTTTTATGAGATTAACCTTTTTATCAAGTAAGAAGTATTTCATAGTTTTGATTTGTTACCTTTTTTTTAGAATGTTAAAGATGATAAGAGAATGACAGATGGATCCATTAGTGATGCAACAATTGCTGAAATTCAAGCAGGAATACACGGTTTACAAGTATTGTACATTATTTAACAACCATTCTCAATTTGAAGCTTTAAAACTGGGAAATCTCTGATAAAGTCCCAATATTTTGGGTCAGTTTACGGTTTAATCCAAACTTTTATTTTTTGAACAAAAAAGTCCTGATTATTTTGTATTTTGCCCAAATTAACGAAACAGTCATTTTTTTCAACAGAAAACGATAAATTATCGTTTAAAATTAGATAATCGGGACTTTTCTGTTCAAAAAACAAATGTTGGGATTAAATCGTAAACTGACCCAAAATATTGGGACTTTATCGGAGATTTCCATTTAAAACTGTGGCTCATTTTTTTTACTCTTATGAGTTATGCAGACTATAAAAAATGGTGATCTTGAAGAACTAAGTGAATTAGGACGTGGCACTTTTGGAACTGTTTATCATGGGAAGTGGAGAGGAACAGACGTTGCTATCAAGAGAATTAAAGAAAGTTGTTTCTCAGGCAAACCATCTGAGCGAGATCGATTGGTAGGTCATAAATATATTATTATTATTATTATTATTATTATTATTATAGCATCCTACTTTCATTTTCTCTATTGAACATTCAACTTTTATAGCATTCTACTTTGAAAGCTTTTCCATATTAGAATATTTCCTAATATGGCAAGACAAATTGCTATAACTGGATAGAATTTTTGTTTCCAACGTATAATGTCGCATTATGAATAATAAACAAATGGGATAATGACATAAAAACCCTTAAGTTTGCAAGTTTTTGTCGGTTTTACCCTTTTGAGAATTTTAGGTTTATTCGGTTTTACCCTTTTTTCTGGTTCATAAAAGCCTTTAAGTTTGGTAGAAGTTTTCAGTTTTACCGGATAAATTTGCAAAAGGGTTTTTTTTTTTTTTTTGCAAATTTGAGGCATCAATGAACCTAAAATACAACTTTGGGTAAAACTGACAAAAACTTGCAAACTTAAGGGTTTTTATGGCATTTGTCCTAAACAAATCAATGAAAGTACGTTGCTATTTGACTATTTTCTATATTTAATTTTTAGACAAAAGATTTCTGGAGAGAAGCTCAGATTTTGTCACAATTACATCATCCAAATGTGGTGGCATTATATGGCGTTGTACGTGATGGACCGGGGGGGACATTATCTACTGTTACTGAGTATATGGCTAATGGCTCATTAAGGCATGTTCTTTCAAAAAGAAATAGGTGAGAAATTTACAAACTTTAAAAAAAAAGGAAAAAAAAAATGAATATGTAATAAGAAAACCTTATTGTAGGGCACTTGACTATCGGAAAAGACTTATAATTGCACAAGATGCTGCAATTGGCATGGAGTATTTGCATTTGAAAAACATTGTTCATTTTGATTTGAAATGTGATAACTTGCTTGTTAATTTGGGAGATCCTGAACGACCCATATGCAAGGTAAAATTCGATACTATGTATGTATGTATGTATGTATGTATGTATGTATGTAGTTTGTGATTAAATTTAATTTTTTTTATTATTTTTTGAAGGTTGGTGACTTTGGTTTATCAAGAATGAAACGTAAATCACTTGTTTCGGGTGGTGCACGAGGAACACTTCCATGGATTGCCCCGGAGCTTCTAGATGGTAGCAGCACTCGGGTTTCTGAGAAAGTAAGTTGTATAAATATTGTGAAATGATATTTTTTAAATGCAAGGATAAAATGGTCATTTACATCATTTAGTCGGTATATAAGCCGTCTAGAAAAGAAACAAACCTTATGTATACAACATTTTATCCCGGCATCATTACTCACTCGGTCTTGAACATTTTTCTCTTATTATTAATTTGTTTTAGTGTTTTTAAATCTTCTTTTGGCTTATGGAATCGCTAGGTGGATGTATTCTCATTTGGTATTGCAATGTGGGAGATATTGACCGGAGAGGAGCCTTATGCAGATATGCATTGTGGTGCCATCATAGGTAAGACCATGTTGCTATTCTCTATGGTCTGTATTTATTTCATAAGGGCATTTACGTCTTTTCACTAGCAAAAGATCGAGAACAAGTCTACATCCCACCTTTTCTAGTGGGACGAGAATTACAAAGTCCATGTCACACCTTTCAAAGTGGGACAAGATTACAGATTTGTCCCATTGACATCAGTACAGTACAGGTCCAATGCATGTCAAACACAGCACAATACTGTCAGCTTTCTTATTATGTAATTAATGAATATCTAATGTTTTAAATTGGTATGAAGGTGGGATCGTTACAAATACCCTTCGACCTCCAATCCCAAGACATTGTGATCATGGATGGAGGGTATTAATGGAAAAGTGTTGGTCAAATGATCCGACAGACAGACCATCCTTTACTCAAATAGCAAACCATCTTCAAGCCATGTCCCATGCATTCCAATCAAAAACACAAAAACGAGCAACAAGAAATTGAACACCACCACTTTATAGATTGAAACGACATATTGAACTTAAAACAAAAAAGTAAAAAAATAAAAAAGAACAATCGTAAATTTGGTTGTCAATGAAGTATACTTCCTTATGTAGCATTTTTGTATGATACTTAAATTGATGATAATAATTTAATCATACATTCAAAGAAAGATCATCAAGGTGTCGGAGTTTTAAGGGAAAATTGTGCGGAATAGTAATTTAATTTACTCTTGCTATTGGGCAATGTACTTTATTTATTATATATTGCTCTTATAAACATGTAACTACATTGAAACATTTTGCTACCAATATGAGCATTGTATTTTATTTATTATATGTAAAGGGAATGTAAGCATGTTGCTATTATGAGTTACATATAGTTATTATTGGTTAAAAAAATTATATAAGTATGTTGTTGTTGTGGGTAAAAAAATATATGTTTATATTGGTAAAAGGAGTAATATATGTTACTATTTTTTACAATTTGCCAAAGTTTTAATTCCAAGACACCTTCAACTAAGAGAAACATGATAAATATCCCAATACGAACCACCTAGGTGGCTGCTAGAGTTGTTGGAAGAATAATAGGTTATTTATTTATTAATTTGTTTTTTATTTTTATACAAAAGGTGAAGCAAAACCATGTGATTGCAAGTTAGAAAAAAACTCAATAAGCTTAGAAAATGTAAGCAGCAAACATTCAATCATTGATCGTAGTGACCAAACATATAAATACAAAATTGTTCTCATCAATCAGTTCTTTGAAAGGGAACTATAAAAAAGGAATAGGAATTTCAATGTTTAGTTTTGTACAAAAAAAACATCATTTACATGATTTCTTCACCTAATTCAATAGTCTCTATCGTATCCGGTGCAAGCGTAGAAATAACATTGATAGCCTTTATGTTCTCTTGAATATGCATTTGGCATATAGAGATTGAAATAACTTGTCTCACATTGATAAAAAGTAAGAATTAAAAAAAAAATGAAGGAGAAATGAAGCAACAATGATTTATAAGTTATGAAGGAGAAATGAATCAATGATTTATAAGTGGGTAGATTTTTAAGTACAACAATGTAATAAGGAGAAATGAAGGAAGTCAATAGACAAATCAATGAAAGTTCATTGCTTTTTAATGCATTTAGCCCAATAAAAAAATTAAGCAACGTGAAGTGTGATGTGATCTAACATGATGCTCCTTCGTAGCACAAGTAATAATAGATGACATGTTAGTGTTGCTTAGTTTGTTTGGCTAACACGAAAGAAGGATTTTATTCTACACTGTTGATTTTGAAAAAAAAAAGACAAATAAAATGAATCTCCACGTAAAAGCTTATTGGAAACTGAAAAATAAAAAACATGTGAAAACTAACCAATCAATCAATGTGCGCCCAACTCCCAAATACCACCATAAATAGCTAATAATGAAAATTAGACCGGTGTAATAGGTGTATAATAGAGTGGTGTATAAAAAAAATGCCCTTGGAGTAAATGTTGTGGGTCATTGAGTGGCAGGCGGAACAACACAGATGAAAATGAACGATGATTGGCTTTTGCTTTTTTTTTTTGTCTGATAGGACGTGCGTGTACAAGCCAATAGGAAGAAACATAAATTTTAATATTTATCAGTTTGTAAAATTTAGATAGGGTATTTATATAATTTTATAATTTGTAATTTATAAGTTTGATTAAAATACATTATAATATGCAAAAAGGGTATATTAAAATTTTCGTTTATCTTTGGACCCTAAAAAAAAAGCAAAATATGCTAACGAATTGGAAGGGGATGATGTATCAAAAGATTCAAAACACCCATTAATTATGCAAACTAAATAAGTAACTTTTCTAATATACGTAACAGGAATTTGATCATAATGCATTTCATTACCAAGATGGCCAAAGTAATGTATTTATTAATGATTACCGTTATCGGTAAAAATAATGTAGGTATGTTCCTATTAGTGGTGGTCACTAGTGCGCCGCTGGATGATGGTAACATGAGCCCGTGCTGCAAATATAGGTTTGAATTTTGTTTTCTAAATAAGTTTCAGAAATGGATTTGTGGATTTATTTCAATGTCTACGGTGAAGAAGTTGAAGAAATCAAATAATATGATTTTGATTTGATGCCACTGGTTTTTTTCATGTTGAATGCAAATAATCTTCATAATTTCATCTTCATTAATATGTTTCTAAAACCCTTTTAAATATGATATTTTTAGTTTGGTGAAGTAGAAACAAACTTGATTTTTTCTTTTGGGTTTCCAGAGACGGTAAGTATGTATGAAAAGAGAAAATGAACATTAATCAAGCACAATAACATCAAACATGGGCATTTCTGGTTTTTGATTTGATGATCTTTGAAGAATATGGGAGGTAATGTGCGGACAATGATGCCCAACAGTTAGGTTCTCAATAAAGGAAGCAGTTGTTTGTTAGTTATAGAGAAGGACATATAGGGTCGTCGCAGAATACGTTGGGTCGGACCGGATGAGGTTCACATCGCCGGATAATACGATGGGTTTGTCGGAGATGGGAGGGGGTGGGATTGGATGGTTGGAGATGGGGCTTATTCCATTTCTAAAATTTTTAAAGAATAAATAAATCATAATATAAAGACAATTTAGTCATTTTATGTCTTATTGAGATTAAAATCAAAATAAAATCAAATTACTGAAATGGTTAGTGTTACAATTAAAAGGGACTTAGAATAAAAAATAACCATAATGACAATTTTTATAATTTACTCAAAATTTTATTTCAAAAACTTCACAAATAGAATGAAGTTCAAGAAAGTTTCGAAGGTATTTCTAATATATTGATTTTTTTAACGAACAAGCTCTTTTTTAGTTCACCCTCATCATGTGTTTTCGATTTTCATGATATCGGCGGTAAACACTACATGGAGGGGACATCAATGGATATACCAAATTCAAATATTGGTGTAGTTACCGGTATACCAGATAACGAGGATATTTGTTGTTTAATTTCAATAGGTTTTTGGTTTTATTTTAATGATCGGATTTATTCTTTCATCATCTTCTAAAAAATCAACAAACAAGAACGGTTAAATAATGATATTGTCGAAGTTGATGTCTATTTTGATCATCTCATAAGACTAATTGATATGATGTTCGATTTGTGTCGATTTCATTCGATAAACTTCTTAGTTTCTTTAACTTCTTCTCCATAAACTTCATTACTTTTTTTAATTTATTATAAAATCACTTAATGGACATCTTATGATGGAGAGAGAGTGTGTATTTTTCTCTCCAAACATGAAAAGATATACATAACCTAAAGATGTCCATAAACTCGCCAACTCGCCTAGTCACTAGAGTGACTCGTCGAGTTCCTAAGGTTTGCGGCTGTAACCTCTTTGGCTAACTCGTCGAGTTCCTCTTGCAACTCACCAAGTCCATACGTGCCCAAAGGTTGGGAAAACCCTAGCCGACTCGCCGAGTCACTCATTTGACTCGCCGAGCCCACGACAATCTTCATCGGACTCGCCGAGTCGACCATGCGACTCGCCGAGTCCCTTCAGTCCTTCATCCATACAGAGGCTTTTTAAGCCATGCTAAGACTCCAAATTGAAGATCCATATTCCCAAGGCATGTTTATCACGTAAAGTTGCAAACTTTACGTGCATGCAAAGCTCCAAAGTCTTAAAATGACAAAACTAAGCTTGTAAAGAAGCCTCACACTTGAGGAAGGTTCATGCTTGCCAAAGCTGAAAACTTTATGGACCTAGAGACCAAGGAGAGTCCAGATCTGAAGTTACAACTTCAGATCTTCGCTTATACCCAAGAATGGCTTCTTATTATGCTAGAAAAGCCCTAAAATCCACCCAAAAGAGATCTAGAATGAAATGGGGTTAAGATAACAGCTTAATACCTTCCCAAAAGATGCCAACTGAAGTAGATCTTGATTCCCACAAGTTCCTTGCTTCAATCCACTTGCTTTCCCCAAGTTTTTCCTCACCAAGATCCTTCTTCCAAGCTTAAACACACCAATGAAGCACACACACACGATTTAGGGTTTTAGAGTGTCAAGGGGCTGTAAAGGGGAGGCTGGGGAGGCCAATGATCCTTTAAATAGGGTGCAAAACCCCGAAATTTAGGGTTTCATCTGCCAGCTCCTACTCGTCGAGTCCCTTCTTGGACTTGACGAGTAGGTCACTAAAACACGTGGACCAACCCGCAGCTACTCGACGAGTAGGGCAACCAACTCGTCGAGTAGCCCTAAAATCTAGAAAATCTTATATAAAAATCCATACCTGAGAATCGAGGCATTACAGTTCTCCCCCACTTGAACTAGACTTCGTCCTCGAAGTCCGCCGTAATGAACAGTTCCGGATAGTGCTCCCGCACCTCTGCCTCCGGCTCCCACGTCCATTCGGATCTCCTCTGATGCTCCCGCTGTACCTTTACCAAAGGTATCTCCTCGTTCCGCAGAACTTTCATCGATTTCTCCAGTATGGCCACATGCCTCTCCACGTTATTCAGGCGTTCATCGACCTGAATATCGTCCAACGACACCACTGCCTCCTGATCCATAATGCACTTTCGCAACTGCGAAACGTGGAAAGTGCTGTGGATCTGGCTAAGCTCCTCCGGTAGCTCTAGCATGTATGCTACCTTGCCAACCTTGGCAATGATCCTGAACGGCCCAATGAAACGGGGACCCAATTTTCCCCTCTTCCTGAAGCGGATCACACCCTTCCAGGGTGAGACCTTCAGGAGTACCATATCACCCACCTGAACCTCTAACTCAGATCGGCGTTTTTCGGCGTAACTCTTCTGTCGACTCTGAGCGGTCTACAGTCGCTGCCTAATCTGTTAAATCTTCTCGGTAGTCTGCAAAACTACCTCCGTCCGTCCCATCACCCTGTGTCGGACCTCACCCCAGCAAACTGGGGTGCGACATCTCCGCCCATACAATAGCTCGAAAGGCGGGGCACCAATGCTGGAATGATAGCTGTTGTTGTAGGCGAACTCTGCAAGGGGTAGGTGGGACCCCCAGCTCCCACCGAAGTCAATGACACACGCCCTCAACATATCTTTGAGGGTTTGAATGGTCTGCTCGCTCTGACCATCGGTCTGCGGATGGAATGTTGTGCTAAAGTGCAACCGCGTGCCCAGTTCCTCGTGGAACTTCTGCCAGAAACGGGAGGTAAATATAACATCCCGGTCGGAGACAATGGAGACCGGAACCCTATGGCGAGCCACGATCTCGTGGACGTACACGCCGTCCAACTTCTCGGCCGATGAACTCTCCCGTATGGCCAAGAAATGGGCACTCTTGGTCAATCGGTCCACGATGACCCATATAGCATCAAACCCCTTCGCCGTCCTCGGCAACTTGGTAATAAAGTCCATCGTGATCTGTTCCCATTTCCACATGGGAATATCCATGGGCTGCAGCTTGCCATGCGGCCTCTGATGCTCGACCTTGACTATCCTACAGGTCAAGTACCTCTCGACGTACCAAGCGATTTCTAGCTTCATGCACAGCCACCAGTAGCTCAAACTCAAATCTCGGTACATCTTGGTGGCCCCCAGGTGAATAGAGAAGTGAGACTTATGAGCCTCCTCCATCACTTTCTGTCTGGCCCCACCAGGTATCGGAACCCATACCCGGCCGCATCGGGTCAATAATCCTCGGCTATCCTGCACAAACCGGGTGTTCTCACCCCTAATCCTTTCCGGTTTCCAGTTATCTGGTCGCATGCCCTCCACTTGATCATCCCTGATCAAATTCACAAGCGGAGAATCCACCGATATCCTCATACATACCGCTGGGGTGGAAGACCCAACGGACTTGCGGCTCAGAGCGTCCGCCACCACATTCGCTTTACCGGGGTGGTAAAGGATCTCCCAGTCGTAGTCCTTGACTACATCCAGCCACCTGCGCTACCTCATGTTCAGGTTCGGCTGATCCATGATGTGTCTCAAACTCTTGTGATCCGTGTATATGGTAACGGACCCCATATAGGTAATGTCTCCATATCTTGAGATCGAACACCACTGCTCCCAATTCTAAATCGTGAGTAGGATATCTCGTCTCATGCGGCTTCAGCTGCCGCGACGCGTAGGCTATCACCCATCCTCTCTGCATGAGGACCGCCCCCAAACCTGTGATGGATGCATCACAGAACACCACAAAATCCTCCACTCCCTCCGGGAGTGTCAAGACTCCAGCCTCGCACAAACGCTGACGGAGGGTTCAAACGCCCTCTGCTATTCTGGACCCCACCGGAAATCCACCCCCTTACTCTTCAGACGAGTGAGGGGTACTGCAATCATAGAAAAATACCGAATAAACCTCCGGTAGTACCCTGCTAAACCCAGAAAACTCCTGATGTCCGAAGGTGACCTCGGCACCTCCCACTGCATGATTGCCTCGATTTTGTCCGGGTCAACCAAAATCCCCTCCTGGTTAACGAGATGTCCAAGGAACTGGACCTCTCGCAATCAAAACTCACACTAAAAGAACTTGGCATACAGTCGTTCTCGTCTTAGAACTCCCAACAACTCCCTGAGGTGCTCCTCGTGCTGTTCTCGGGTCATGGAATACACCAAGATATCATCTATGAACACGATGACTGAGCGATCAAGCATCGTTCTGTAGACCCGATTCATCAGGTCCATGAATATTGCTGGCGCGTTGGTGAGCCCAAATGGCATCACCACGAACTCGTAATGAACATAACGAGTCCGAAACACGGTCTTCTCCACGTCCTCCTCTCTGACCCGGACATGATGATATCCCGACCTCAAATCAATCTTGGAGAACCAAGACGCACCCTGCAACTGATCGAAAAGATCATCTATCCTCGGGAGTGGATAACGGTTCTTCACCGTCAACTTGTTCAACTCCCTATAATCAATGCACATCCGGTGCGAACCGTCCTTCTTCCTGACAAAAAGGATCGGTGCTCCCCATGGAGAACTGCTAGGTCGAATGAACTGTTTGTCCAACAGTTCCTGCAGCTGTGAAGACAGCTCCTGCATCTTGGGTGGTGCCAACCGGTACGACGCCTTGGCGATAGGAGCCGCACCCGGCACCAGGTCGATCCGGAACTCGACCTGCCTCTCCAGAGGTATCCATGGCAACTCCTCCGGGAACACATCGGCAAACTCCCTAACCACTGGAACCTCTGAAACTGAAATCTGATCCCTGACCCTTTTATCCACCACATACGCTAGATAACCCGTACACCCGTGCTGAATATACTGTCGAGCCCTGGCAGCTGAACAAAAGCCTGATCCCACTCTGGTGCCCTCGCCATATACAATCAGTTCTTCCCCACTTGGGGTTCGAAATACCACTCGCTGGCCCTCACTGTCAATCATGGCACCGAACCGACTAAGCCAATCCATCCCTACAATCACACACACCTCCCCCATGGGATCAGAATCAAATCTATCGGAAAGGATACCCCGAAAATCTCCAACTCACACCCTCGGTAGACCGAAGAAGCAGAAACCCTATGTTCGTTGGCGATAGATACTCACAACAGACACTCTAACTCGCCCACTGGCACACTGAACTCCCTACTAAACGACTGAGATACGAAGGACCGACTCGCCCCCGAGTCAAATAAAACCAAAGCAGACAAAGAGTTCACTAAAAATGTACCTAATCACAGGTACAACAGATAAGCATAAAACAAATATAATAAATGAAATAAAGGATAGAAACATACCAGCAACCACATCTGGTGCTGCCCTGGCCTCCTCCGCTGTAAGCTGGAAGGCACGTCCCTGAGCCTTCGGAGGCTCTGCCTTAACTGGCCTCCCATCATAAATACTCAATGTAGCTGGCGCGGGAACCCCGGCTTAGCGGTAAGCAATGGGCAGTTGGCCTTCATGTGGCCAACTTGATCACAGTGGTAACATAACCTCAAACTCGGAACCGGGGCGGCCTGGCGACAACCCTTCACATAATGCCCCTCCTTGCCACACCTGTGACACCCACTACTAGCTCGACAAACCCTAGAATGACTCTTGCCGCACTTTCCATAAGTGCGGCTCTGCTGACCCCCGATCCTAGAATCAGCGGTCTTAGACCACTTAGGCGCTGACTGCGATTGTGTCGGGGCCTGCCGCTACTCCCTCAACTGCAGCTCAATCTTCAACTCACGCCGCCTAGCGGCCTCCTGCAACTCCAAAAGAGTATCACATTGCTGGGTAGACACAAACTGACAGATGTCAGTCTTGAGCATGCTCACATAACGGGTCATCTGAGCCTGCTCAGAAGCAAACTCTGGGCAGAACATCGCCCTCTCTGTGAACATGCGGGTGATCTCTATCACCAACTCCCCCTCCTGTCTCAAACTCAAAAACTCCTGAGCCAACCGTTCCCGCTCGACCCGTGGGACGTATCGGGCGCGGAACATGTCCCTAAACTATTCCCAAGTAATAGCAGCTCTCTGCTCATCAGTGTACGACCCTGTCGTCAACCTCCACCAGTCCTTGGCCCCGAGCCTCAGCATGTTCAGGGCACACCTGACCTTCTGGTCAGTAGGACATGAACACGTGAAGAAACAGCCCTCCACGTTAGATAACCACCTCATGGCTCTAATCGAATCCTGGGCACCATCGAATGTGGGGGGCTTCGTGTTATCGAAGTCCCGGTACTAGAAGCCCCGACTGGCTCCACCTCATCCTGTCGCTGATACAGCCGAGGCAGAAGCAGCGGCGACCATCTCTGTAAGGGCTGCGTAACGCTCGTCGAAGTACTCAACCATAGCGGTCTTAATAGACCCAAACATCTCCGGCAGCTGTGCCCGGAACATAGTAGCAACCTCATCATGCAGGATCTCCCAAATCCTAGCATCCAACTCCTCTGTACCCATCTGCACCACAGGCTCAGGTGCTGCTGGCCCCTCCTGGGCTTCGTCTCCTGATCCTGATCCTGAACTGGATCCAGTCACAAAGTGTCTCGTCATCACCATTCTGAAACATACCACAAGATATCATAAAATCCACATAAATAACTGGGAACCATCTCCCGACTAAACCCTAGGGGTTGTGACTTCCTTGATACGCGTATGGGTCCTGTTCTTTCAGTACTACGGGCCCATACTACCTTCCACACCTACCCATATTTGTCTCAAGTAACACCACAGCACCCTAACAATATACATAAGCATAGCGAGCGCTCAATCCTTACTCCTAGAGGAAGGCTAACTGTCTCACAACTGACCTACCGCTCCCACACAACTCACCCATCCATGAAACTTCCACCAACCCTGTAACACTAGTGTATGCTAGCCATACATAACGCTGGACCCTATAGACCTTTGAATATCTAATCCTACCCTAAGCCCTAATCGATAAGAACAGAACATAAGGCTAAATCAAACATTCTTGGGCTATAAGATCTTAATTATGTACAGCCGTGATGCATACACAAGTAACTATAGTAATGATGTCAATCTCATATAAAGAAACCCTATGCTAGCAGGCATCACGTAATCAGGCAATTCTATCATGCAGTTCCTGAGGATCCCTAGCCTAGTACTAGCATGTTGTTCTAACATATCATAATATCAAATAATTATATGATATTTTGGGGTCTACTTACTTGCTCCGGCTGATCGTACACTTCGCATCCTCCTTTCTTATTTGAAAACCATTTAAAATTATTTTGAAAATCTTTTTCCTTAGTTTGAGACTGGATTCACACGAATGTTCCTCCAATTCACTCAAACCAAGGCTCTGATACTAACTTGTAACACCCATAAAATTCAAGCCAATTTAAAACTTTTCAAAACATTTAAAACCAACAGTTATTACAGATTTTTTTTCGAAATAGTCTATATCAGAGTTTTTCCCAGAAACATAAATAAAACATGAGGAGCTGTACTATCATGCATTCGCCTTGCCGCGATCCCCTGATGTACCTGAAACAATAAACTAAAACTGTAAGCCCGAAAGCTTTGTGAGTTCCCCCAAAATACCGATACACTGCACATAACACATATACAAATAACAGCATATACTGGGTCCATAGCTTTGCAGACTGGATTACCCCCTGGGCCCACAGTGTGAGTCTGGATTGCCTTACGGGCCCACAGCTCACATCTGGATTGCCACCGAGCCCATAGTACGAGTCTCCCTCAGCTTGTATCTGGAATGCTCCTGGGTTTGCTGGTTACCGCACGGAGGAGTATCACCTCAACCCATCTCACTTAATATGTCGACATATAACATAACTAATGCACATACAGATAATCATACAGAATCACAGGTAGTCCTACAGATCTACCAGACTAGCATATTACTGGCATAAATCACTAGCTCAACTCAACATATCAATAACTACTAGGATATCAAACCTAATGGGCCGACCTTGGTGCCTTAGACCCTTTAGTATAGTGAGGGTAACTCACCTCGCACTGTCGACTCGAAGGTAAACTCAAGCTCTCGGATTGCTGGCACAAATTCCACCACCTATATTCACCATAGGACCATACTTGTAAATTTCCAATTTCCCAAAATGCCCCCAGAAGTCCACTGGTCAACCCTTGGTCAAACTCAAAGCCATTGGTCAAGGTCAACAGTCCATGTTGACCTCAACTCGTTGAGTACCCTCAGCTACTCGCTGAGTTCCTGGCATAACTCGCCAACTCGCCGAGTCACTAGAGTGACTCGTCAAGTTCCTAAGGTTTGAGGTCGTAACCTCTTTGGCCAACTCGTCGAGTTCCTCTTACAACTCACCAAGTCCATACGTGCCCAAAGGTTGGGAAAACCCTAGCCGACTCGTCGAGTCACTCATCTGACTCGCCGAGCCCACGACAATCTTCATCGGACTCGCCGAGTCGACCATGCGACTCGCCGAGTCCCTTCAGTCCTTCATCCATACAAAGGCTTTTTAAGCCATGCTAAGGCTCCAAATTGAAGATCCGTCTTCCCAAGGCATGTTTATCACGTAAAATTGCAAACTTTACGTGCATGCAAAGCTCCAAAGTCTTAAAATGACAAAACTAAGCTTGTAAAGAAGTCTCACACTTGAGGGACGGTTCATGCTTGCCAAAGCTGAAAACTTTATGGACCTAGAGACCAAGGAGAGTCCAGATCTGAAGTTACAACTTCAGATCTTCGCTTATACCCAAGAATGGCTTCTTATTATGCTAGAAAAGCCCTAAAATCCACCCAAAAGAGATCTAGAATGAAATGGGGTTAAGATAACAGCTTAATACCTTCCCAAAAGATGCCAACTGAAGTAGATCTTGATTCCCACGAGTTCCTTGCTTCAATCCACTTGCTTTCCCCAAGTTTTTCCTCACCAAGATCCTTCTTCCAAGCTTAAACACACCAATGAAGCACACACACGATTTAGGGTTTTAGAGTGTCAAGGGGCTGAAAAGGGGAGGCTGGGGAGGCCAATGATCCTTTAAATAGGGTGCAAAACCCCGAAATTTAGGGTTTCATCTGCCAGCTCCTACTTGTCGAGTCCTTTCTTGGACTCGACGAGTAGGTCACTAAAACACGTGGACCAACCCGCTGCTACTCGACGAGTAGGGCAACCAACTCGTCGAGTAGCCCTGAAATCCAGAAAATCTTATATAAATATCCATACCTGAGAATCGGGGAATTACAATTCTCCCCCACTTGAACTAGACTTCGTCCTCGAAGTCCGCCGCAATGAACAGTTCCGGATAGTGCTCCCGCACCTCTGCCTCCGGCTCCCACGTCCATTCGGATCTCCTCTGATGCTCCCACTGTACCTTTACCAAGGGTATCTCCTTGTTCCGCAGAACTTTCATCGATTTGTCCAGTATGGCCACAGGCCTCTCCACGTAATTCAGGCGTTCATCGACCTGAATATCGTCCAACGACACCACTGCCTCCTGATCCATAATGCACTTTCGCAACTGGGAAACGTGGAAAGTGTTATGGATCTGGCTAAGCTCCTCCGGTAGCTCTAGCCTGTATGCCACCTTGCTAACCTTGGCAATGATCCTGAACGAACCAATGAAACGGGGACCCAATTTCCCCCCTCTTCCTGAAGCGGATCACACCCTTCCAGGGTGAGACCTTCAGGAGTACCATATCACCCACCTGAACCTCTAACTCAGATCGGCGTTTTTCGGCGTTACTCTTCTGTCGACTCTGAGCGGTCTACAGTCGCTGCCTAATCTGCTAAATCTTCTCGGTAGTCTGCAAAACTACCTCCGTCCGTCCCATCACCCTGTGTCCGACCTCACCCCAGCAAACTGGGGTGTGACATCTCCGCCCGTACAACAACTCGAAAGACGGGGAGCCAATGCTGGAATGATAGCTGTTGTTGTAGGCAAACTCTGCAAGGGGTAGGTGGGAATCCCAGCTCCCACCGAAGTCAATGACACACACCCTCAACATATCTTTGAGGGTCTGAATGGTCTGCTCGCTCTGACCGTCGGTCTGCGGATGGAATGCTGTGCTAAAATGCAACCGCGTGCCCAGTTCCTCGTGGAACTTCTGCCAGAAACGGGAGGTAAATCTAACGTCCCGGTCGGAGACAATGGAGACCGGAACCCTATGGAGACAATGGATCCTTGCTTCAATCCACTTGCTTTCCCCAAGTTTTTCCTCACCAAGATCCTTCTTCCAAGCTTAAACACACCAATGAAGCACACACACACGATTTAGGGTTTTAGAGTGTCAAGGGGGCTGTAAAAGGGAGGCTGGGGGAGGCCAATGATCCTTTAAATAGGGTGCAAAACCCCGAAATTTAGGGTTTCATCTGCCAGCTCCTACTCGTCGAGTCCCTTCTTGGACTCGGCGAGTTGGTCACTAAAACACGTGGACCAACCCCCTGCTACTCGACGAGTAGGGCAACCAATTCGTAGAGTAGCCCTGAAATCCAGAAAATCTTATATAAAAATCCATACCTGAGAGTCGGGGCGTTGCAAAACGTCTATTCTTATCACCAATTTTTATTGATGGAAAATCATGACCTTTTCGTTGAGAAGTTCATTTTATGCAATATCTTCTCCTTATTTCATCATTTTGATTTGGATGATAGGATGTAATTCGTGGTCTATCCGTCGGGTGCGAAAGAAGATTATTAATATTAAAACTTGGTGGAATAGGTTGTGATTGTGGTTGTAGTTGAGGTTGAGGTTGAGGGCTTTTTTCTCCACCACTTTCATCACTACTACCAACATCCAATGTTCTTTTAAAAAAAATTCCAATTAAACCCTACAAACATAATTAAAAATTTAAATTTATAATTGAAGATTTAAACATAATACAAGCAAACAATTAATTGGCTAATTAGGTTTTCAATTTGACAAATAAATTAAACTAAATCATAAAAAATTAAAGAATAAGGATAGGAAATTAAATATTACTTGTTTCATGACTTGATGACTTTTTGAGTGAGCAAGTGTATCATACGAACCAAAGAAAATATCGATTTCTTTTTTTCCTCATGTCATAGTAGATTGATTACTACAATTAGTCTATTACACAAAACCACATGCCCTTGTTTACATGGAATTAATGGGCTAACTAAATTACTTATTAATGGGCTCACTATTGGACATTTATTTTGACTGTAATTATAAAAATATATCATATTTATTCAGGTTGCATTATGCATATAAAAAAATTGTCATTTTTAGGAATTAATTGAGGGGCAGCACGCGCTACTCCTACCAACTAATTCATTCTGCCAGTGTATATATGGTAGTGTTATCTTTCGAGTAGGGGCGGACTTAGGGTGTCCATGATGGCACCGACAACCCCTGACGTTTCTGGCCGCAGTGGAAATTTTTCGAAAATTTCCGAAAATTTTATTTTTTCTACTACCGTGCAACCCCTGACTTTCCCGTTCAACCAATACTGTGAAAGCCTGCGTCCGCCCCTGCTTTCGGTGTATGATTGGAAGTGGAAGTGAAGATGAGATGAAGGCACTTAATTTGTGTCTCCAACAATTTCCAAGGAGCGTGCCTCTTCAAATAAAAGTGGATGACAAAGAGGGGCAAAGTGCTCACACAGTTCATAAGAAAAAAAAAATAGTTTTTGGACCTAATTAGCTTAAGGAATAATCATACATTTCAATATCAAAGTAGGCAGTTTTTCTCAAATTTTTAACACGAAAAAGTCTCAAATTTGTTACGTTTTTATTTGTCATTGATTTCTATCGATAATAAGAACAATTCATTAATTTTGATATCCAAACGTGATATTTTAAGGATGGAGAAGTAATTACAAGGTTCAAGAATTAATTTGAACTCAAAAAATACGTTAAGGTTCAATAGACATCATAAACATCAAATTTACAGGTATTTGATGAAGTAAGAGCTTACTCTTCATATTCCATCAGAGACAGAGACAGACATGGACGATGAACGATGACGGTGAGTAGTCCGGCAACGGCGTGGGTAGCGGATACGCTCGAAGTAGCCAATCCAGTATTGGCCCATGATAATTGGGTAGCCCATAGTTCCATGATAGCCCATACAGTAGAAACAAAGAAAGTTCTACATGTGTCATTAATTTTCTAGTTTTCTTTGTTATTTCTAGAATATGTGCCATTATTTCCTATTTATTCATAATGTGTTTGGTATTTCTATAAATAGTTTGTTTTTCACTCCATTTTAAATATCAATATCAACAGCTAAACATTCTTCAAAGCAATGAAGTCCTCTTTGTATACTTCTCTCGATATTATCTATAAATGCTCCATGCCTCTTCAAACTATTATTTTACGGCTTACTTGATCCTTGGATAGATTTTCGAGTTTTGCACGAGTTGAAATTTTATATCCTTAACAGTTGGTAGAAGAGTATGATTTAAGTTTGAACTTTGAAGAAAAAAGTAGCACAATGGCATGAGAAGACAAGGTGCAAAAGGAATAAATACTTGGACAATGACAATCCCCACCGAAATAATTATACAATGATCTAAGTAAAAGAGAAATTCACGGCCTCATATCGGTACTTTAGGTGAAGAAATGGAGCCTCATATCTCCTAACTTGAGTTTTTAGTCGATGGACTCAAGGTACACATGCACTACTAGAAAATCTGATAAATACCCATAACACAATCCGTACGTATAAGGCGATACCAACAGAATTGTGACGGGAAAAGGGTTGTAGCATAAACGCTGGTGGGTAGATAATACCGACGGATTTGCGACAGAATAGCTACGGATTACCGATGAGACCCACTTTGACTGACGTTGACTTTATCACCTACAGATTTCTGACGGGCCACATTACCGACAGATTTTCTGTAGGTATTCTGTCACTAAATGTCTTTTAAAAAAAAACAGTAAAAATTAAAAAAAAAAGTCAGTTAATTATGGCTAAAACGAAGTAAAATTTCATTACATTAAACAACAAATGTCAAACACATTACTAAGTGTTTAACACATTACAAAAAACATCATTTTTCAAAAATAAACATTACAATAAACAACATCATCTATACATTTAAAGTGTCAAATACATTACTAAGTGTTTAAAACATAAAAAATGAGAATCATATAGTGGATTACCGGATGGTTAATGAATTCTCACATAAAAGTCGCGAATTGTTTTTCAAGTTGTGTTTGTATTCGTTGCATTTCTACTTGCAATGCATTTGAACTTGTGCCTGCAACTCCCACACCTAGAAAAATGGTAAGACAAACATATATAATTAGTAAATGTAGTCTATTTTTAAACCACAATAACACCGTACTTTACTTTTAGACAATAATATCAATGTATGTTACTTTTAATCCATTATAGGAACATAAATATCAAAACACATTGCCATATTGGTAAAAAGGAGAAAGTATGTTGTTGTTTCCTGCAGTTTAAAAAATAAAATGTACACATTTTTGAAAATAAATTGGTTTAAAACTAAAATCATAAAAAGACCTTAATGGAAACTAGAAGTAGGATGTTATAGTAAAAACATAAAAACTACAATGTTAATTCATGCATTAACCCTAAATACAACTTTCCAATTTTCAAGAAAACTATGCTGCTATATTTGGCATTTCTTACCCAAGTAAGGCACCTAAGTTGTAGCACTTAAGGTTTTCTGCTTTGTGTTGTATACATGAGCCTGAAACACAACAAAATGGAATTAATAATGAAATAAAAAGATATTTATTTTAATGTATCTTTACTCTTTCAATCTATTTACTTGTGATAAAGAATCTTTTCCAGGATTCCATGGCAGAAATCCACCTGCAAAAACCACAAACAATCACATTATAGCTTCCACAAAGAAATTTGTCAAAGAACTTCTTATTTGTAAAAGCTCTCTAATCACTTCATATATTTGTCAAGAAACTTCAATTAATCTTGTTTATTTGTTACCGCAATTGGTATAAATCCAACTGCAATTTCAGTAAACAAATATCTATCATTAATCACATAGGTTACAATAAGATAGCATGAAAGATAGTCAACTAAACAGTTTTTATTTATCACATTTGTCACAACAAACCCAATCATCATTGACTACAGGAGCTATTATAAAGGCATTATTTCCACTCGAACCACCATCTACTGGCAATTATGGCTCCACGGGTTCGTCTTTTGTTATATCAAACAAGTCTCCAAGAACATCTTGATCAACTTTACTCAAATCAGGCCCATGAAGAGCTATCATGCTACTAAACAACAATAATATGATCTTAAAAACAAAGCCATTCCAAAAAAAAGAACTTCCTGCCATTCCAAAATCTGGTCTTAGAAAAAAAAAACAGTTATCGAGTTTTAGAGCAAAATCTGAAGAGTTGCACGCTACTTGTAACATCCCCAAAAAAATACAGATAAAATTTTGTTTTTAAACTCATTCAATTCATAAGAAACTGATACCAAAATATTCAAAAGAGTCACATTGTAACATATTTTAGAGTACAAATCCCAAAATCACTAAGTGCGGAAAAACATAGTGTAATGCGGTGCGATCGGACCGGACCCTTCCCCTTCAAACTGGAACTACCTGAAACAGAAACTGAAAACCGTAAGCACAAAGCTTAGTGAACTTCCCCAAAATACCACATACTAAACGAACATACTGCCAAGCATATTTGGGTGCCTGCCTACCCCTTCGGACTATTTCAACCGACATAACTGATATAACTAACATAATATCTGAGTGTCTGCCTACCCCTTCAGTCTATTTCAACCAAACATATCTGGGTACCTGCCTACCACATAATATCATAACAAAAATCACAAAGTCATCAAGCAAATACAGACATAACTGACAATTATCACAAAGACAATCATCACACTATAACATAAACTAGTGGGTCGGCCTTGGTGCCTTCGACCCACGGATACTGCAAATGAAGACTCACCTCAGTCAACTGAACAGTCAACACAATCTCTTTAACAATTCAATACAACTTGAAATGTCCAATCCATTCCTCGTTCATCAGTTTCTCCTAGACAAATCATTGAACTATGAATATGTTGTTCTAAATTACAATACTTCGTTCTAGATTTAGTTCAAGGTTTTTGTCAATATGTGAACTATCCCGTCATCCTAAAATAATTTTGTTAACTTCTAGCCCTGTATTTATCCAGAACTAATTTCATCTAAGATCAACGAAGTGATATCTCATATTTATAACATCATCGTTACTTTTCCATATACTAATAAAATGCAAGTTATGATCTCGTAATCCATGGATTTTCTTTTTATGTAATTTCATATTTGATATTAAGTTCTTACCATCAAAATTTGATAAGATTATAACCTTGCTTACAAATTATTTCATTAACTAATTAGTCCATAATACAACCTATAAATGGTCTTCTAGCTCATTCATAGGCTCCTTTGGACATTACCCTTATAAATTGGATTATTAACATAGCCCATAATTCAAAATATGAAACCATGACTCAAGGCCCAATAACTTTTTATTTCTAAAACCTAATAAGTGTCGATATCCACAAAAGGGAGATGATTTGTACACAGTAATTTTCTCCGTACACAACAATTGATGCTTTAAAATATTGTACTGTACAACTCTATAATGCATAAATTGTTGTGTATGCCAAAAAACTGTACGAATCACTTCCCTACACAAAAGGGTCAAGCATACGTGATTTCGTTCTGCATCGTACATCAAAACGGCGACTCTTCTTGTCTATAGTTAACGACACATCTTGTCCATGAGAATGAAATGGTTCAGTTCGTCGGAGACATAGCGAGGCACCCACAGTCACGCCATAGCTCACTCTCTCCTCTCTACCAAGCAATATTCTTAACATCATGCACACATCGTGACCTCCTCCAAGCATAGAACACCAACCGGAGCCTTCTATTCTTCTTTGTTTCTATCAATCTGATTGGTTGTGGCTTGTGCTTTGATGTATGCATCGCTACTTCCTCAGAGAACCCAACGTCAACACCCCAATACATGTTTAGATTTCAACTTGCTTTGCTGGTGAGATATTAATCAGAAAAGAATTGGAGTTTTACCTATCTTTACTGCGTCGGAAAACAACCTGAATTCGTCGGAGGATAGTGTGGTCACCGGAAAAACGCATCAACCATCGATTTACAATGTTTACGTACCGCTGGAGCTGTAGCTTGTTGAAGTCGAGATCCAACTCTCTATAAACTCTCCCTTCCTTTTCTCTCAATTGATGCTCTAGTGACAGCTCCGACGGACGGTGAAATTCGGTGGAGGCGGCCTCCTTCCCTCCGACTTCATCTTCAATACTTGACCCCCTAATTCTCTAACTAGGGTTGGTCTTTTGTAACGAAGACGATGAATACATCCAAAAAGAGTAAGAGACAGAAGGAGGTGCCTACCTGCATAACGTGCGTCTGATGCAGGGGACAAACATGTCTATTTTCTGAATTTGGCAGACTTGGCCCTTGAAGTTTGACATGTTAACAAAACCTACCCCAAATTAATCCCTCTTATAAAAGTGTTGTTTTCGAAATTGCACTAAAGCCTCGAAATTGCACTAAAGCACTCAACTTATTATTATTATTATTATTATTATTATTATTATTAATCTCAATATTGTACTTAATCCATGTTTTTACATAATATCCTCAGTTTAATTAATTTAATTTATCTCTTTACATCTATAATTGCCTTTTACTTGTTAACTCAATTTATTTCACCATAAAAGTTAGCCTTGTATAAAATAACTATGTATACTATTTAATAATCCTATTTCGAAACAATTAGAAGGAAGACGGGGCATTACACTACTAAAGAACAACAATAATCATCTGATTGAAGAAGCAAAACATTCCAAAAAAAACATCTCCAACTCTTATTATCTAGTTTTAGGGCAAAAAGGTAGAAAATCTCACCAAGAACCAGAAAATCGATGGTTTTGACGAAGGGAGGCGCTACAAGTGGCGATGGAAGAGGCTTCATCCTTGGAGTAGTTGCCAACAGTGAATCAGTGGGAGATCGGAGACGGAGAGGACTGGGGCTCGGGAAATGGAGAAGGAATGATGGAGGCGTTCACATTCATAATAGAGGGAGGAGCAGCAGAGCAGCGTTTTTTTTTTCTTTTTTTCTAAGTGTTTGAGGAGCAGCCCATTCAAGTGCATGACATTTTTTTCATCTAATGGTATTGACGGAATTGCTACGGATCAACTAGTGTTTAAGGAGCAGCCCATTCAAGTGTTATCATTCACAATAGCAACGGATCTCCGACGGTATAGCGACAGACAAAAAAAATAAGGAAAAAAAGTTAGTGTAACATTTCGTTTAAAATAAAATTAATAAAATAAAATAAGTAAATAAATAAATAAGTAATAAACCCTAAAACCCTGAGATGTATTTTTATATTTTTTTCTCTTTTAGCCTAAATCCGTAATAATTAATCAGAGTATTAGCATAAGGAGTTAAATGTTATAAATTCTGGAAATTGGGGGTTAAAGTGTAACTTTCGGACTAGTTATGAATAGATTGTGGAAGCTGGGGGATGTTTGGTAACTTTTAGACTTGAATTGAAAGGATTTTTTTGGAAGCAGGGGGCTATAGAGTAAATTATGGATTTAATTTGAAAAGTTATTGAGAAGGAGGGACTGGAAGTGATTAAATGGTCATAAGTTTGAAATGAAGGACGCGGGGCTAAAATCCGTCACCCCTTCCTTTGGCTTCCCATTTAAACGACCTAAAACCCTAACCCTAAGAGGGATGCAGCCGCCACCTTATCTCTCCACACCTCCAGTCGACGCCATCTCCTTGTTGTCGCCGTGAACCAGCAAGCCAACACCGCCGCTGCTCCCGCTACCGACGAAGACGAGAACCGCGAGCTGACGACGATGCATTGGGGAGGCCAGAAGAACGAAGCTCGTGGCTGTCGTTGCTGCTGTTCTCGGTTAGGGGCTGCACAATCCTTTCCCTTCTTCGTTTCTTTTCTATTTCTACGTCGCTGTCGCCGCCCCCATGCGGCAGTCCCGTTTTGCTGTCGCTCTCCGACCACCGCCTGCCACCACGAGGGTGGATGAGTTGTGTGTATGTTTCAGTGGGTGCTCATGTTTCGCGTATGTGTGTGTGTTGCTGCTGCAAGTCGTGAAGTGTGTGTGTGTGCGTTTTAGTTGGCCGAAAATCAAAGAGAACCACCATGGCAGCCAACCATGGTGGCTGCCACCTTGTTGCCATTTTCTGCCACCACCAGCCACCGTGTGAGGTAGCTGTGTGCGTGTAATATTGTGTGTACATGTTTTTTCTGCACGATTGTTGTTGTGGGAATTGTTTGTTCGGATTCTTAACTCGAAACTGTCACCAACGCCGTGTGTGGGTAGTTGCCGCTATGGATCGCCGCCGACCGCCACTGCCCGAGGTGGCAGTGGGTGGTGCCTGACTTATTAAATATTAAGTTACCTAAGCATCTAACCTTAGTCCAAGTGGCACGTGTTTAGGTTAGAAACCCTAATGTCAAGAAAACCCTAGTTTTAGAGTGTTGTCGGGACCCGCATTAAGACTATTAAATGAACTTTAAATTATACTCGGTAATGTCCTACGATTAACTTAATGCAGTATTGGACTTAATGAATTAAGTCCTTAAGGGATTAAGTGTGGAACGCTAACCCTGGTTATGATTTTATGTGGAAAACCCTAGAATCGGGGAGCCCTATTTTGGACAATGACCGGGGCGTGTATTTGGGATATTGTTTGGATTATTATTATACCCAAGAATGAATAGGTCAAACCTTAATCAGTCCTATCCTTAGGTGATTAAGTCCTTAATGGGTTAAGTGTCCTTACTTAACCCTTATCATCATTTCATGTGAAATAGTCACTGTTGCAAGTGACTATGATCTGTGATCGGGGATTGACTCTAGTATCTTCCTATAGGTTATTAGAAGTGAATTGAAGCTAGTAGAGTTCTTCGTCACTACAGTGGTTACCTACCCACATATCGAGGTGAGTTTCGCCTCACTGTACCCGTGGGTCGAAGGCACCAATGTCGGCCCACTAGTTTTGGTTATCTGTTAGTAGAGGGATGCCTTAGGGACTGTATACTATGAGAGGACTGGTAGCCAGTATTGAGTTGTATGATTGATGTTGCATGTATTATGTGGCTACTTGATCCTTGATTGTTCACATGTCGACATGTTGTGTTTGGTTTGAGTTGAAGAGGTCCTGCTTTGTGTTGTAGGCCAAGATACTTGGTGCGGGTCGGCTGTAAGCTGTAGGCATGGATGCTCGAGATAAGCGGTTGGGTTGAGGCAGTAAGGCCAATAAACCCGGTATAGTTGGGCATTCCAGTCCGATGGTTGATTGGGCCCGTGGGTATTTTATCCCGAGGATGACTGGACCCGTTGTATATTGGCATTCCAACCTAGGGTATTCCATCCCGATGATGACTAGACCCAGAGGTTAACTGGGCCTGGGGTATTCCAACTCGATGGTTGATTGGACCCGACATGTTTGATTGTATATGTTATCCATTTGTGTGGTTGTATTTTGGGGGAAACTCACTAAGCTTTATGCTTACCCAGTTGTTTATTGTTTCAGGTATCATCAGTGGTAATGAGAAAGCGAAGGCGGGACTGTAGACACTCATCAACAACATTGAGGATTCCGCGTTTTCTACGATAATCTGATTTTTAATAAATGTAATTTGGAATAAATAGTTTTCTTAATAATGGATTTATAAATTGGGAAGTTTTACCTTAATAAAAATTAAAATTTTGGTTGTGAAAAGTGGGACGTTACAGTTAGGGTGGGATTCAAACTCAGGTATCACAAGAATAGCCAAACAGCTTACCAACCGGTCGGGAATGCCACAACCATACTCACTTGGTCTACTATTAATTTTAAACACACAAAGGACAAAAAATAAGAAAAAAACGTTGGATTGGGATTCGAACTCGGGTCTTGTGCATATTTAGCCAAACAACTTACCAAACGATTGGGAATGCCACATACATACTTATAAGCTCCACTATTATTTTATAAACTTCCCCTTTTGTTTTATTTATATATTTACGTATTATTATCATTATTATTATTATTATTATTATTATTATTATTATTATGTATGTTTTTGTATATGTATATGTGTATGTGTGTATCTATATGTGTATGTGTATGTATGTGTGTATATATGTATGTGTGTATATATATGTGTATATATGTGTATGTATATATGTGTGTATGTGTATGTCTATGTATATGTGTGTATATGTATGTATGTGTGTATTTTTATGTGTGGGAGAAAGTAATGATTGTATTGTTAAAGCATGAAATGAGTAATAGATGGAAAGGTGTACACCGCTATACACATGTAGATATTAGGTATAAGTTGGTGAAAGTTTAGATAATAATATATAGTAAACGTCCGAATAAAACAAAGAGCAAAAAAAACGACATTCAATGCTTGAAATGTGTAATATCTCAATTTTCAGGTATTTTTCATTTTCGCCCTTGGTATGAGAATTGCTTACAGATTGGTCCTAAATGGCATTTTCGTAAATATGGAGGCTGCATGCGTACGTTGGGCGTACGCTGGGCGTATGTGGCCAGGATGCAAACCCTAATTTTTAGGGTTTGGACCCTATTTAAATACCCTTATAGCCTCATTAACCTTTCCTTCATCAACCTCCAGCCCCATTTCGTACCCTAGCTAACCCTAATCTCTTGAGTGAAGTAATCTTGACCTTTAGTGTGCATTTTAGTGTTCTTGAGGAGGAAGAAGGAAGAGGAAACCATCTTAGAAGAGTAGAGCACTTTGGATCTAGAATCACATCATAATTTGACAGCAATTGAACGTAAAAAAACTCTGAACTTGATGAAGCTATGCTTAGATCTTGTTTAGCCATGGATTTTTGTTCATTTTGGTCCCATAAGCTTGGTATTATGAGTATGGGTTACTCTAATTCATATAAGTTGCCCTTTCAGACGGTTGGTGTGTTTAGAAACATAAAAATGTAATCTTGGACCTTAGTTTCCTTCCATGCACGAACTAGGATTTCTTAATGAGTTAAGAAGTTAGTGTTTTTGGTATTAAGCCCTTAATAGCCATGCAAGATCATAAAGTTGGAAACTTTATGGTTAAGGACGTCATTTGGGGACTATATCTGCATTTGGACGAAAGGACTTAATGAATTAAGCACTTAAAAGGGAAAAGACTTTTGGCCGAGTACGTTGGGCGTACTCCCTTGGGGAGCCCAATCTGGACCTTGAGTACGCTAAGCGTGCAAGTTGAGTACGTTGGACGTACTCGACTGGATTTTTTGATTTTTCGAATTTGACCAGATTTTGACCAAGTTTGACCTAGGGGTATTTTGGGTATTTGGATTATAGTTAAGTTTTGTCATTTTCCAATGATTAGGTGACCGGTAGAGCTGATATTCATATTTGTGTCCTGTTCAGCTATCTTTTCAGACTGAGAGGTGAGTTTTCCTCACTATATTTGTGGGTTGAAGGCACCAATGCCTGGGTTATGTATCTTGGTATATAGGATGTTGCTATGTGATAGTAATCTGTAGATCTTCCTGTGAGTCTATGAACTAGTTATATGATTATCTGTTGCTGAATATATGTTATTTTTTATGTATATGTCGAAATTGTATGGTTGGGTTGAGACGATTCTGCTTTGTGTGGAAGCCAACAAACCTGGGACCAAGCCAGACATAAGTTGTGGGCCCGAGGGGCAAGCCAGACTTATGTTGTGGGCTCGGGAGTAGGCCAGGCGTGAGCTGTGGGCCAGAGGGTAAACCAGACTCTTATTGTGGACTCAGGGGTAATCCAGTCTATTAGAAGTGGACCCAATATGCATGTTGTTATTTGTTGTGTGGTGGTACTTTGGGTGAAACTCACTAAGCTTTGACTTAAAGTTTCAGTTTTATGTTTCAGGTACTAAAGATGATCGTAGGAAAGCAAATGTGTGATCATGCACATCCTCTTGGTTTTGATGATACTGATTTGGGACACTCTGATATATGATTTCTACTTTTGAGAACAAGGTTTTGTAAACGTTTGGTTTTGATTGGGTTTTTATCTGAAAACAATGATTTCTTTTGATTTAAAAATGAAAATTTTTGCTTTGATTTTTGGGATGTTACAAGTTGGTATCAGAGTCGTGGTTTGAGAGAATTGGATGAACATTCGTGCGAATCCAGCCTCAAACTAAAGATCTGTAAAAGTTTTCAAAATGAATTTCAAAATTGTTTTCAAAAGTAACCAAGGAAGGATGAGATGTGTACGATCAGACTCAGCAAGAAAAGTACCCCAGGTTACCACATTGTTATCTGTTATTGATGATTATGATAGAACTGCATGCTAGTGGTAGGCTAGGGATCTTCAAGAATTACATGATATATGGTGTCTGAGAGCCTAGGAGGACTTCTTATGTGCTAAATGGAATTGACATCATTATTGTAGATGATTAGTGTATGCATCATAGTTGTACATAAGTAAGATTTTATAGCATGAGAATGTTTGGTTTAGCCTTATTTCTTGTTCCTTGTTTTGTTGTGGGCTTAGGGTAGAATCAAATATTTTATTGTCTATAGAATCCAGTGTTATGTATGATTAGCATGCACGAGTGGCTTCATGGTTGGTGGAAGTTTCATGAGTGAGTATGTGTGAGAAAAGACGACCACATAAGGACTGATTAGCCACTATCGAGAGAGTGAGGATAAGATGTATGTGTATCCTAGTTTTTGTATTTGTTTTCGGGTGGTTGTGATGATCTATGAGACAAATACGGGTAGGTATGGAAGGTAGTATGGGCGCGTACTACTGGAAGAATAGGACCTGTACATGTAGCAAGGAATTCATAAACCCTGAGGGGTTAGTCTCGTCATGTGATTGTAGCAATGTGTATTGTGGCCTTTCTAATATGTGTTGGTTTATTTTCAGAATGGTGGAGACGAGAGGATCAGGATCTGGAGTTGGTGGCCACGGAAGGCCAAGGTTGATTGATGATAAGATATGGGAGATTATTGCCACCGAGGTGGCTGCTGATTTCCGGAGCTCTATGTCGGAGATGTTTGGGTCTATTAAGACTGGTATGATTGAGCTCTTTGATGATCGTTATGCTGCTCTTTCGGAGGCTGCTACTGTTGCAGCTACCGCAGTTGTTGTTGCTGCAGGGATTCGAAGGGAGAGATCTTTCCTGTACTGGGACTTTGACAATACGAAGCCCCCAGAGTTTGATGGGGTCAAGGACCCGATTATGGCGATGAGGTGGTTGTTTGATGTGGAGGGTTGTTTCTTCACATGTTCGTGCCCGAATGACCAGAAGTTAAGTGCGCCCTGAACCTTATTCAGTCAGGTGTGAAGGATTGGTGGAGATTGGTGATTGGGACATATACTCCTGAGCAGAGGGCTACTGTTTCTTAGGATCAGTTCTCGGAAATGTTCCACATGAGATATGTTCCCCTAGTGGAGAGGGATATACTGGCTCATGAGTACCTAGATCTTAGAAAGACGACTGAGACAGTGACAGAGATCACCAAGATGTTTGCGGAGAGGGCTCTATCTGTCCTGACTTTGCTGCTTCGGAGCAGGCTCATATGACCCGGTACTTGCGTTTGCTCAAGACGGATATCCGACAGTTTGTGTCCATCCAGCGTTATGGTACCCTCGCCGAGCTTCAGGATGCCACGAGGAGGCGAGAGATCGAGATGGATCTTCAGACGAAGGACTAGCGGCAGGCTCCCGTTCAGTCACAGCCAGCAGCGAAGTGGTTCAAGCCCACTGATTCACGTTCTATGGGACATAGGGGCCACATTTGTGGAAAGTGTGGCAAGGTTCATGAGGGTGCTTGTCGTTATTCTTCTGCGTGCCACAATTATGAAAAGATGGCGCATGATACGAAGGATTGTCGTCAGCAGGCCCTAGTATCGAGCACCAGGATTTGTTACCATTGTGAGTAGGTTGGCCATGTGAAGGCCTACTGTCCCTTGCTCGCTGCTAGACCGACATATGCTCCAGAACCGGCTACTTTGAGGATCACAGATGGAGGCCAGGGCAGGGCGGAGCCCCCGAGGACTCGGGGTCGTGCTTTCCAGCTTACAGTGGAGGAGGCCAGGGCGGTGCTAGACGTCGTTACTGGTATGTTTCTATTTATTATTCTGCCGATATATTTATTTGTATGCTTATGATTTTAATTTTGTTAGGTACCTTCCTAGTGAACTCCTTGCCTGCTCTTGTGATATTTGACTTGGGTGCGAGTCGCTCTTTTTTATCGCAGTCTTTTAGTAGGAGTTTTAATATGAATCTTGGAGAGTTAGAGTATCCATTGCAGGTTTCTATCACCAACAAACATGGTATTTCTGCATCGAGCGTTTATTAGGGACGTGTTTTGGAGATCTTCGGGGTGTCTTACCTGATTGACCATATCCATATTCCCATGGGCGGTGTATGCGTGATTGTAGGGGTGGACTGGTTGAGTACGTTTGGTGCGAGGATCGACTGTGAGGGTCAGCAATTGTTAGTTCGAACCCCAAGTGGGGGAGAACTGACTATTTATGGAGAGGGTACCAGGATTGGATAAGCCTTTTGTTCCCAGAAAAAAAAATATGATAAATACGTTATCAAAACATTTCCGAAGAAATGTATTTTATTCATTTTAAAACATTGGGATGTCATCGTCAATACAAAAACATAAGCATAAACAAACCTTATGTCACAACCCCAAACCGGAACGGCGGAAACGTTCGGGGGTGGATGACGTCATGTATAGTATCACAACAATTGCATCATAGTAATCAAAGTAAACACAACCATTACATTGCTTAAGTAAAATATTTGTATCGGTTTGATTCATGTTTATATACATCAAAAGTATAATAAAAGTAAAAGACGTGACTCTATACGCTCCGTCTTCTCAAAATCTGTGTGAGGTACCTGTCTACTGATTTCCTGAGAATACAAGCAGTTTTGAAAGAGTATCAACGTAAAGCTGGTGAGTTCATAAACATGTTTTCGTAAGGAAAATCTATTAATGAATCAATGAAAGTATTTGTATGTTCCCAAGAAAATCCATTATTTTCTAACATGTGTATTTTGTTACTGAATCTCATAATGTATTAGTTCACATGTCTAGTTACCATTGAATGTGTTGTGCATTTTTTGTTTTGAATGAGAAACCCCTTTTTACATGAAAAACCCTGGCTATCACCAGTATGTATAGTAAGTTTGAAAAGCTCTGAAAACTTTAATATGTATAGTAGTTCTATTACTTTATAATAAAACTAATTGAAGTTATTACCATTCATACATTAATCGTATATTCTTAGTACCAAATTTATGAGTTGTTATAACCATACTTGACCATTGGATTGCCTGAACGATGTTCTTCAGGCGTCGGAATCGAAATGACTTTGTCACCCAGGCCTGCCGGCCTAACTGTAGCTAACAGTTATGGTGCGAGATTGTCAATCCCGTATAGATCTATACACAAACTCACGTTCTCCCGCAAGGAGACTCTGGTTATAATCTCAGGACTTTTGTTAGTACTTTAGTAAGTACGCGAAGAATGATCACTCATAAAATGCTATACTAATAATTAAGTGTAGAATAAAATGAATTATTGAATTTAACTAGTTGAATATATGTCTCATAAACTATACTCTATATAGCTTATATGTTTGATCGCATTGAATCTATGTTTGTACATTGATAAGATAATTATTCCATAAACTATACCTAATATAGTTTATATGTTCGTTAATGTATTCATGTTAAACACTGAAAAACTCTATGATTTATGTTGAAAACCTCCCTTATGCTCAGCAATATACAAAAGGGATGAAATATCTAAATATTTGATAAAATTATGAAAACTGTGTGGTTGTATCAACTACATCAGTTCTAAGTGTATTGAAATCCTTTTTGTATAATTTCACAAGATCAATGACGATTGGTTTGTATCCCCCCTGAAAACGTTAAAACTGTAATGACATAGGGGTATGAACTCGCTTGATTAGGAGTGACTTGGATGAATAACAAGAACAAGATGCTTGGTATGCTAAGTGAAGTCCCGAGCACAGTACGGTCCTATTAAGCACATATTAACATGTATAGGCCTACAATTAGTGTCTAAAACCACTAACAATAATAGGAAACACCCTTAGGATGTAGGAAACACTCACAATGAAGTGTTAGAATCAAGAATGAGGGACAGAAAGGAGTTTACGGCCAACCACCATGGATTTACGGCCCATGATGTGTTCACGGCCCATGAACACATGAAGGGTTTACGGCCCACTCATGAATATTTGAAGGGTTTATGGCCCCACTATGAAGGGTTCACGGCCGTGAACACTTGAAGATCATGAAGATGGTGAAGAAAGTGATGAATCAAGGCATGAACATGAAGCATTCTACATGGAGAAGATGAATAACAAGAGAAAAGGGATGGATTACTTACGTTTGTGAGGTGAAAATGAGCTTTTGTTGGATGAGTCTTGAGAGAGTCTTGAAGAGTTTTCGGCCAAGGAGGGAAGAGAATGAGGAAAAATGAAGGAAAACATATATATATATATATATATATATATATATATATATATATATATATGGGGAGGGGTTCACGGCCCAATCATGGGTTTATGGCCGTAAACACCCTTTGAAGGGTTTTCTGGTTCGATTCCATTCCTCTAATCCCGAGCTAACACTTCTCATTATCCAACCCTTACGTGTATTAGGCTTAAAGACTCTCAAACTGACCCTGAACACAATAAAGTGATAGCAGAAACAATTCTGACTTTCATTGATGGAGTTTGAATTATAAATAAAGATTTCGGGTTGTCACATCATCTCCCCGATAAAGGGAATTTCGTCCCTAAATTCAAACATAGAATACAAATCATGGACTCGGAAAGAGATGAGGATACTTCTGTTGTATTGAATCTTCGCGCTCCCAAGTGAATTCAGGTCCCCGCTTGGCATTCCAGCGGACCTTCACTATCGGTATGCGACTTTGTTTCGTTCTTTTGACTTCCCTATTCATGATTTCGACTGGTTCTTCTACGAAATTAAGATTCTCATTGATCTCGATCTCATCAAGAGGGATCACAAAGGTTTCATCGGATAAACACTTTTTAAGATTCGAGACGTGGAAGACGGGATGAATATTACCAAGCTCTTGGGGTAGACGAAGTTTGTATGCTACAGGACCGATCCTAGAGAGGATCTCGAATGGTCCAATGTATCTCGGATTCAGCTTTCCACGCTTTCCGAAGCGTATCATTCCTTTCCAGGGTGAGACCTTCAATAGAACATGGTCACCAACCTAGAACTCCAAGGGTTTTCGTCTCTTATCAGCGTAGCTCTTTTGTCTACCTCTTGAAGCTTTTAGTCGTTCCCGGATTTGTACGATCTTTTCTGTAGTTTCTTGGATGATTTCTGGGCCTGTAAGAGTGCTATCAGGTACTTGACTTTTGGCTAACTGCTTGTCGCCCAGCTCAGCCCAGCACAGAGGGGATCTGCACTTACGGCCATAGAGGGCTTCAAACGGCGCAGCCTTGATGCTAGTATGATAGTTGTTGTTGTAAGAGAACTCAACCAAGGGCAAATGGGTGTCCCATGACTTGCCAAAATCTATGACACACACCCTCAACATATCTTCCAATGTCTGAATGGTTCTCTCACTCTGCCCATCGGTCTGTGGATGGTAAGCTGTGCTCATATCTAGCTTAGTTCCAAGAGCCTTCTGCAGTGACTGCCAAAATCTCAAGGTAAATCTGCTATCTCGATCAGAGATAACGGATACAGGCACACCATGCAGGCGGACTATCTCTTGAATGTAGATTTGTGTGAGTCTCTCCATCTTGAAGTTTTCTTTGATTGGCAGGAAGTGGGCGGATTTGGTTAATCGGTCGACAATTACCCAGATGGTATCGTACCCACTCGGAGACTTGGGTAACTTAGTGATGAAATCTATCGTAATCCTTTCCCACTTCCACTCAGGTATTTCTGGCTGCTGAAGTAGACCTGAGGGCTTTTGATATTCTACCTTCACCTTGGCGCAAGTCAGGCACTTGCCCATGAAGGTAGCGATTTCTGCTTTCATGTTCGGCCACCAATAGAGTTGTTTGAGATCCAGGTACATCTTATGCGAACCTGGGTGAATGGAGTATCTAGTCTTGTGAGCTTCGTTCATGACGACCTCCCTGTACCCGCTGAACTTTGGGGTCCAGATTCGATTCATGAAATAGTAGACTCAATCACCTTTGATTTCCAAGTTCTTTTCTATTCCCCTCAAGGCTTCATCCGACATGTTCTTCGGTTTTAAGGCTTCCAGCTGAGTCTCTCTGATTTGAGTGGACAGATGGGAATGGATGGTCATTGTCAGTGCTTTCACTTTACGACCTGAATACTCTTTCCGGCTGAGGGCATCCGCTACCACATTGGCCTTGCCGGGATGATAGCGTATTTCGCACTCATAATCACTGAGCAGATCTAACCATCGCCGTTGCCTCATGTTCAACTCCTTCTGATCGAAGATATGTTGTAAGCTCTTATGGTCGGTGAAGACAGTACACTTGGTTCCGTAAAGGTAATGAATCCAAATCTTTAATGCGAATACCACTGCTCCTAACTCCAGGTCGTGAGTCGTATAATTGACTTCGTGTGCTTTCAGCTATCTCGAGGCATAGGCAATAACCTTTCCTCGTTGCATGAGCACACAACCTAGGCCCTGATTAGATGCATCGCAGTAGACAACGAAGTCCTCCGTCCCTTCTGGCAGGGATAAGATGGGTGCGCTACATAAAGCCTGATTCAATGTTTGGAACGCAGTGTCTTGATTTTCTCCCCAACTAAAGGTTACACCTTTCTGAGTTAGGGTGGTTAAGGGCTTAGCAATCCTGGAGAAGTTCTGGATAAACCTGCGATAATAGCCCGCGAGACCCAAGAATTGACGAATTTCTGTGGGTGGCTTCGGTGTTGACCAATTCTCAATCGCCTTGATTTTGGAAGGGTCCACGTGTATGCCTTCTTTTCTAACCACGTGACCGAGGAACGTTTCTTTTCTGATCCAGAATTCACACTTTGAGAATTTTGCATATAGCTTCTCCGCCCTTAGGATTTCTAGCACTAGTCTCAAGTGTTGTTTATGATCTTCCTCACTCCGAGACTAGACAAGTATATCATCAATGAATACTATTACAAACTTGTCTAGGAAAGGGCGGCACACCCGATTCATCAGATCCATGAATACCGCGGGTGCGTTGGTTAGACCAAAGGGCATCACTACAAACTCATAGTGACCATACCGAGTCTGAAATGCTGTCTTGGGAACATCATTCTCATGGACTCGCAACTGGTGGTACCCTGATCTCAAGTCTATCTTTGAGAAATAGCTGGCTCCTTGGAGTTGATCAAAGAGGTCGTCGATTTTGGGTAGGGGATAACGGTTTTTGATGGTAAGCTTGTTTAGTTCACGATAGTCTATGTACATCCGAAAGGATCCATCTTTCTTCTTTACGAATAGAATCGGGGCTCCCCAAGGTGAGGAACTTGGTCTGATGAATCCCTTGCTGAGCAGCTCATTGAGCTGGCTGGATAGCTCTTGCATTTCAGCCGGTTCTAGATGGTATGGGGATTTAGCTACAGGGGTAGCTCCGAGAATTAAGTCGATACGGAACTCGACTTGGCACTCAGGAGGGATTCCGGGGAGATCTTCGGGGAAGACATCAGGAAAGTTGCAGACTTCGGGGATGCTCTCTAGGTCTTTAACCTCCTATTTCTCGTTAATGACATGGGCTAGGAACGCATAGTACTCCTTTCACATATATTTCTAAGCCTTGATGCATGAAATGATACGGAGGTTCGAGCTGAGTTTATCGCCATATATAATAAGGGCTTCGCCGGATGGAAGATTGAGTCATATGGCTTTTTCATAACAAAGAATATCAGCATGATTGGGGCTCAACCAATCCATGCCAATGATAACGTCGAAGCTTTTATTGGAAACTGGCATAAGGTCAATTGGAAAAGAATGATCGTTTAAGGTAAGGGTACAACTTATGAATACCTTGTTAGTACTCTCTTTCTTTCCGTTAGCCATCTCGACGGTGAATGTTTCGGTTAAAGGTTTGGATTTAAACTTGAGTAGATGTTTAAATGCATGACTAACAAAACTTTTCTCCGCACCAGAATCGAAAAGAATGCATGCATAAGAGTTGTCGAGGAGGAACATACTCGTAACAACATTGGGATCAACAACTGCCTCCTCCTGGCCTATCGCTAGCATCTTCCATGTGTTACCACCTGTTGTTACCTTGGGGAAATTTATCTTGAAGTGCCCAACCTCCCCACAGCCATAATAGGCTTGACCTACGCCCGCTCCAGAAGCTTGGTTGGTCGGTTGAGCTGGTGTCTTGCAAAATCGAGTCGTGTGTCTCTTTCGGCCACATTTGTCACATTGCATCTCTCTACAAACTCCCAAATGATGGAAGTTGCATTTGTTGCACAAGGGCAAATTTCCAGCGTAGCGACTGGGAGTTGTTGGAGTAGTGAGAACGGCAGCAGGGGTGGTAGCGGCATGAACTGCCACTACCTGTTGTTTCTTGGAGGTATCCTACGAAGAATGGCCCTTACGCTTGTTCCAGAATTTCTTCTTCCCACCACTCTCCTTTGATGGTTCGGGAACGGTTGTTACTGCATCAAGATCAACCCCGTGATCTATAAGAGTTTGTGCTAAAGACTTGGCGCTGTCGAAAGTGGAAGGTTTAGTAGCCAAGACATTTCCTTGAGTTGGGGGCGTCAATCCCCAAATGTATCTCTTTATTTTCTTACTTTCCGGGGTGACCATCCCCAGACAGAGAAGAGCCAGATCTCAGAATCTAGCTGTATAGGAGGCAATGTCGGAACCCTTCATCTTCAGGTTACAAAGCTCGTGTTCCAATGTCTGCATCTCGCCCCTTGGGCAGTACTCAGCAAGCATGAGTTCCTTTAAACTCTCCCAAACCATTGCATTTGCAACTGGCAGAGTTAGGGATTTGACCCGACTATTCCACCAAGTCAATGCTCTATCAGTGAAGGTGCAGGCGTCAAACTTCACCTTGTTGGCCTCCAAACAAGCACAAATTTCGAAAATCGATTCGATCTTTTCGAACCATCGAGTTAGGGCAATGACTCCTCCATTGCCGTCGAAAGATTTGGGCTTTTCATTCATGAAATCTTTATAGGAACACTCCTTCGGGTGTCCCTGACTGCCATCAAGATTTTGAGAATGGGTACCGCTTCCTGATCCGCTAGCACCACCAGGGTTTATTTGCGCCATCGCGGCAGCCACAGCGGCTGTAACCGTTGCCTGGAACATGGCAGGATCGAACTGAGGAGGTGGTGGCGACGGAGGGTCGTTGTTCTTCCCATTGGGTCTCTTTTTGGGAGGCATCTTTTCTCTAAAAAGATACAAGAGGAAAATGACGATAAGCCTCATATATGATCATGGATCGAAAATTTTCAAGCAAGATACATTTTAATCCTATAACGATAAAAAGACCTATAATGATAGCTACTAACATTAACAAGGAATTGCAGGTCTTTCGATTATAAAGATTTGTACTAGTAGCGATGACTCTGTGCAGTGTTATAGTACCATAAAAGACTCCTATAGTATTTTAACCATGTGTTTTCATTAGTATAGGATTTGGTGAGTTTTAGACTTGTCGCGACACCACAGTCACTCACAAACACATGTTGGTCATATCTCGGAAAAATATAGTTGATCAGGTTATATTGGTCCCATGTATGACTACATAACTACCCAGGTTTAACCGTAGTGTCCAACTTGCCCTAAATACTTTTATGTAGTTCTTATTATGTTATAGTTTCTTGTATGAATGTATACTTGTATACTTCTTGTAAAAATACTTGTATTTTTAAAGCATACTTTTAGTTATAGAGCACTGCGACCCCTTTAGTGTTTATAGTTGCATACCATGTAAGGTTCGGTATACTTAGTTCACTATAAACAATAGCTTTGATACCAATCTGTAACACCCCCAAACCGGAACGGCAGAAACGTTCGGGGGTGGATGACGTCATGTATAGTATCACCACAATTGCATCATAGTAATAAAAGTAAACACAACCATTACATTGATTAAGTAAAATATTTAGATCTGTTTCATTCATGTTTATATACATCAAAAGTATAACAAAAGTAAAAGACGTGACTCTATACGCTCCGTCTTCTCAAAATCTGTGTGAGGTACCTGTCTACTGATTTCCTGAAAATACATGCAGTTTTGAAAGAGTATCAACGTAAAGCTGGTGAGTTCATAAGCATGTTTTCGTAAGGAAAATTTGTTAATGAATCAATGAAAGTATTTGTGTGTTCCCAAGAAAATCCATTATTTTCTAACATGTGTATTTTGTTACTGAATCTCATAATGTATTAGTTCACATGTCTAGTTACCATTGAATGTGTTGTGCATTGTTTGTTTTGAATGAGAAACCCCTTTTTACATGAAAAACCCTGGCTATCACCAGTATGTATAGTAAGTTCGAAAAGCTCTTAAAAATTTAATATGTATAGTAGTTCTATTACTTTATAATAAAACTAATTGAAGTTATTACCATTCATACATTAATCGTATATTATTAGTACCAAATTTATGAGTTGTTATAACCATACTTGACCATTGGATTGCTTGAACGACGTTATTCAGGCGTCGGAATCGAAATGACTTTGTCACCCAGGCCTGCCGGCCTAACTGTAGCTAACAGTTATGGTGCGGGATTGTCAATCCCGTATAGATCTATACACAAACTCACGTTCTCCCGCAAGGAGACTCTGGTTATAATCTCAGGACTTTTGTTAGTACTTTAGTAAGTACGCGAATAATGCTCACTCATAAAATGCTATACTAACGATTAAGTGTAGAATAAAATGAATTATTGAATTTAAGTAGCTGAATATATGTCTCATAAACTATACTCTATATAGCTTATATGTTTGATCGCATTGAATCTATGTTTGTACATTGATAAGCTAATTATTCCATAAACTATACCTATTATAGTTTATATGTTCGTTAATGTATTCATGTTAAACACTGAAAAACTCTATGATTTATGTTGAAAACCTCCCTTATGCTCAGCAATATACAAAAGGGATGAAATATCTAAATATTTGATAAAATTATGAAAACTGTGTGGTTGTATCAACTGCATCAGTTCTAAGTGTATTGAAATCCTTTTTGTATAATTTCACAAGATCAATGACGATTGGTTTGTATCCCCCCTGAAAACGTTAAAACTGTAATGACATAGGGGTATGAACTCGCTTGATTAGGAGTGACTTGGATGAATAACAAGAACAAGATGCTTGGTATGCTAAGTGAAGTCCCGAGCACAGTACGGTCCTATTAAGCACATATTAACATGTATAGGCCTACAATTAGTGTCTAAAACCACTAACAATAATAGGAAACACCCTTAGGATGTAGGAAACACTCACAATGAAGTGTTAGAATCAAGAATGAGGGACAGAAAGGAGTTTACGGCCAACCACCATGGGTTTACGGCCCATGATGTCTTCACGGCCCATGAACACATGAAGGGTTTACGGCCCACTCATGAATATTTGAAGGGTTTACGGCCCCAATATGAAGGGTTCACGACCCTATGAAGGGTTCACAGTCGTGAACACTTGAAGATCATGAAGTTGGTGAAGAAAGTGATGAATCAAGGAATGAACATGAAGCATTCTACATGGAGAAGATGAATAACAAGAGAAAAGGGATGGATTACTTACGTTTGTTGAGGTGAAAATGAGCTTTTGTTGGATAAGTCTTGAGAGAATTTTGAAGAGTTTTCGGCCAAGGAGGGAAGAGAATGAGGAAAAATGAAGGAAAACATATGTATATATATATATATATATATATATATATATATGTATATATATATATATATATATATATATATATATATATATATATATATATATATATATATATATATATATATATATATATATATATATATATATATGGGGAGGGGTTCACGACCCAATCATGGGTTTACGGCCATAAACCCAGTTTGCGGCCGTAAACACCCTTTGAAGGGTTTTCTGAATTTCATTGATTGAGTTTGAATTACAAATAAAGATTTCGGGTTGTCACACCTTACATTCATTTACACTAGTGGTTTACATCTCCTTAATCTCTCAGTATAATGTAGCTTCATATCGACACATGTGATGCAAATAAACTGAGTGGGTCAGGTTGGGAAACCTGATGAGTACATAGGGTTTTCAACCCACAATAATATAGTTATTATGTTTCATCATCAAACAATTAACCCCTTTACCCATCCCTATTATCTTCTTTATTCTTAAGTATCTTCTCTATGAATCGTCTATTCCTCATTATTTATTCCTAAGGATTGTCCTAAGAAATGGGCACTAAGTCCATCGTTGCCATGGTTTATATAACATGCACTGAGTCCATAGTTTCCAGGGTTCATCCAACAGGCGCTAAGTCCATAGCTGCCAGGGTTTATCTCATTTATTGACAGTATTATTTTTGGGAGTCCACCCGCAATACATGTCAATGTGTTTCTAGAGTACATTCGGTGAACATATCGTTCACAATATCTACAGGTTGCGAGTCTGCTAGTATTCCACCGGACCATCTAGAATAGTCCGTGGTTGTCATCCATACTCTGCTAGATGACGGGGCCAACGTTTGGGTCAGGGCTTCTCATTATCTTTCACCTCTCATAAGCTATATCATCTTTCATCTCTCATCTTATCTCATCTCTAATATACCCGTCTTTACCCATCATGATTATAGGTACAAAATACATATACAGTTTATATCAAAAGAAGTTTATATCTAAAAAAAGAGTTTAGATCTAAAGAAAAAAAAAAGAAGTTTAAATCTTTCATCCAACATAGATCTCAAGATACAAAATACATACACAGTTTAGATAAAAAAAAATAGTTTAAATCTTTCATCCAGCAAAGATCTCAGGTAAACAGGTAACATGCACACATAACACGTAATTTATATAAAATACTTCATATCTATGTGTAAGATGAAAGTAACAATGCATTCACCTGTTAAGGTGATGATTCCAACTTGGACAACGCTTCTTTTCGACGAAACCGGGTGGTTTGCTTGAAAACCGGGCTCTGCGGGGGCAGAGTTTATGAATCGAAAAACTCTTTTTCTCGGAGCCTCCGGGCACTCTGGGGATTTCTTCAAGTGCTAGGGAAGTTTCCTAGGCTTTTGGGGGTGTTTTGGGAGGTTTAGAGAGTGAGTAGAGAGAAGAAGAAGTGGATTTTGGTATGAAAAATGAAGGAACTCTCGGGTGGTATTTATAGGATGGAAAAGTGGTGAACTCGTCGAGTTTCTGGACCAACTCGTCGAGTTTCTGGTCCCCAACTCGTCTAGTTTCTGGTCTAACTCATCAAGTTGGTGCCACGTTTCATCATCTGGTGGGGAGAAAGCAATGTCTCAGATTGCGCAACGTCACCCACTTCGCTGGAGCACCCTTCCGATTTCTAAACCCCGTACCTTTCGCATACGAGCTCCGTTTTCGACGTTATTTATATCCACGCGTAGGTATTGACAAGATATACAACTCTCCTTTTGACTCCATCAGCTAATTCTTGACCGATTTTAAATTTAACAGTATGAGAAGATTACACTGATTAACAACCGTGTAAAAATCAGAACTTCTACATACGAACTCCGTTTTCGACTGTCTTTTTATCGTTGAACTCCTATTAATGAGATCTTCAATTATAATTTAGGTTGTGTCGGCTAAAAACCGCTCGATCTAAAATTCGAACTTCGGCTACACACTGCTATGCCAAATCTTAGAAAATTCATAACTTCCTCATACGAAGTCAGATTTGGACGTTCTTTTTATGCAAGCTCTCGGTTTCACGTATACTACAAATTTCGTTTAGATCACTAAGGCTAAAAAGCACTTTATCGTAAACTCACTTTTTACGTCACACAGCGTCGTGCCGGTTTTGCTGCGAAACTTCGACATGTCATAACTTTTTCGTTATAACTCAGATTTCGGTGTTCTTTATATCTCCGGAATCCTTGTCGCGACCACTACAACTTTCTTCATAGATATCGGTTTTATCTAACATTTTATTTCTGACGCTTATTTTCATTCTTAATTTATTATATCATTATAAACAAGTATAAAGCACATAAATTCTCATAATTCACATAGTACTCAAATAATTCATTTTTATTACTTCAAAATGAGTTACATTTGTTGACCCTAACTTTTACATCATCGTATCAATGCTTAGCCTCGAAACACGGGCGTTACAATTCTCTCATCCTTAGGATGATTCCGTCCGAGAATCATGCGTCAGCAAACAGATGCGGATAGCTACTCATCATGTTACTCTCTGTTTCCCAGGTGAGGTTTAGACCATTCGTATGTTTCCATCGCACAAGCACTAAGTCGACCATCTTGCATCGCAACTTCTTTGTCTTACAGTCAACAATCACCTCCGGCTCTTCAATTAGCCTCTTATTTTCATCCATCCTTAACTCAGAAAGTGGAATTATGTCGGGAACTTCTCCCGTGAACTTCCTCAAATAACACACATGGAAAGTGTTATGAATACCATCTAGTTCTTCTAGCAATTCCATGTAGGCTTGGTTCCCAATCCTCTAAAGTACTTTGAACGGTCCAATAAACCTTGGACTCAACTTTCCTCTCTTCCCAGATTTTATAAGTCCCTTCCAAGGTGAGACTTTAACCAAAACAAAATCTCCAACTTCGAATGTCATCGATCGTCTCTTCTTGTCAGCATAGCTCTTTTGACGATCCTGAGCTGCTAACATCCTTTCCCTAATCATTTTCAGCTTTTCAGCAGTTTGATGGACTATCTCGGGGCCCATAAACTGCTTTCCTACAGCTTCAAGCCAACATGACGGCGTACGACACTTCTGTCCATACAAAGCTTGGTAAGGTGTCATCTTGATGCTCGAATGGTAACTAATGTTGTAGGAAAACTCTACCAGGGGTAAGTGCTCATCCCAGTTACCTTGGAATTCTAGGGTACATGCTCTTAGCATATCTTCCAGTGTTTGAATCGCTTTTTCGCTCTGACCATCGGTCTGCGGATGGTAGACTGTACTTAAACACAACTTCGTACCCATTTCTTCTTGTAGACTCCTCCAAAACCTTGACGTGAAACGACTATCACGATCTGATACCATCGTTAAAGGAACACCGTGAAGTCTTACTGCTTCCTTCATGTAAGCATTTACAAGCTTATCCATAGACCATCTTTCATTGGCTGCTATGAAGTGTGCACTCGTAGTGAACCGATCCACGACCACCCAAGTCATGTCATGACCGTTCTTTGTCCTGGGCAGTTTAGTCACAAAATCCATGGTGATATCTTCCCATTTATCCATGGGTACATGTAAAGGTTCTAAACTCTCACACAGTTTCTGATGTTGTGCCTTAACTCTCGCACATGCTACACACTCGGCCATATACTTTGCAATATCGAGCTTCTGATGGGTTTTGAGCAATTCTAACACTCCTAAGTGTACATGCAACCCTAGAAAACCTTGGATCTATGTTTGTCTAGAATACATGCAAAATACTTTTTCCAAGGTTCATAAACCTATCTAGCATGCATGGGGAACTTTAATCATAAAAGATGGCTAGAATTACATACCTTGCATTTGTTATGATTCCTTGAAAACCTTGAGAGCCTAGCACCCCAAGTGTGATGCCTCAAATGTTTCACACAACACCAAATGCCTTGGAATAAACTTTGAGAGTGTATAACACTTGTATAAAATCGGCGTGCCCTCTCTTGTTCTTAGTGTAGCCGATTTTGGAGAGTATTATGTTCTTTATATAGTGTGTCACATCTAGGGTTACACCATGTAAACCCTAATGTGACATGACTCTTCATTTCCATGACCCATGGGTTTGTAACTCCCATGGAGCATCCATGGAGCATGTTATGGGTTTTACCCAACTTGATAATCCATGGAGCCTTTTAGCCCACTATACAAGTTATGGATGATTTACACAATCAACCCATATATTTAATTAGTTATCTTTTGATCACTTAATTAATTCCAAATTAATCTTTGATCAAAACTAATTAAATAATACTATTAATATATTAGAACTTATAATATATTAATAAACCACAAGTGTTCTTTTTCTCATTTAGTCTATCCAAATGCATGATGTCATGCAACCCAAATGGACCATGCCGGGTCGGGTCAAGTACATACCATATATAGTTATGGACTTAGACACCTTATCCAACAGTCTCCCACTTGGATAAGTCTAATAACTATAACTGCAAGTATGACTTCAGGAACCGACCAGCAATCGTAGCTCTTTTCAAGGTCTCTCGGAACTGAGAAGAAGATGATGCGCCATTTAAGATAAGTGATCATATAATCCTCTGTTCTAGATATCAGCCGGACAAATACATGGAACAATGTCTTACTTATTTTCTAGCAGTTTGTTTCCCGATTTCCGATTTGTTTGACTTAGAACTTAATTGAACACATCAACTTAGTTCTGACCGGGCCCGGTACATGGGTCAACACAAAATCATCGAGGGGCCCAGATATCGCTTCTAATCCAAGAAGGAACAGATAAACTTCGAATCATATGCTTGTTCTACTACATGTTAAATTACACACAAAGGTACGTTTTATAACATCGAGTTACCAGTGCGGTTTCGTACGATCAATGCATAACCAACTCATAGGAAACAAGACATATCTCTAGGTTTCAAGACTTATATGATATTACCGTATCGCGATCACTCGAGATAAATTCCATGAAGTGATACCAACGAGCGTGGGTTGAATCCAATACTCAGAACTTATGAGCACTCATGAGTGTTGAGGCCATGTCCAACATCTTAGACCTCTACAACCAACTCATGACAGTCTTAATTCATATCTACTTCCGACATATGACCGACTGTGGATAATTTGAATAATATGATATACCAGACATAATTATTCTGGAAGTCAAAACATGCAAAAGAAATAATAGTAAACGATTGACAAAAGATAGCAACACTTTACTCATAAATAAACACAACTTTTATTCATCATCAAATGTCAATTACATTTTACAAATTTTAAATTTATCTAACTACTAAAAACTAATATCATCATTCAGCCCTATGCTCCTTGCATGCTGGAGATGCTTAACCCTACCCAGTCCCTTCGTGAGGGGATCTGCCGGGTTCTCATCCGATGATACCCTCTTTGCCACGAGGAGTCCTTCTTCTATTCGATGTCTGATGAAATGGTATTTTCTGTCAATATGTTTGGATCTCCCGTGATCCCTTGGTTCCTTTGCTAAGGCAACATCACTTTCACTATCACAGAAAATCTCTATGGGCTCCTTTATAGCTGGTACAACTCCAAGGTCTCCAATGAAGTTATTTAGCTATATTGCCTCCTTTTCTACCTCGCTTGCCGCTATATACTCTGATTCGCAAGTTGAATCAGCCACTGTCTCCTGCTTGGAACTTTTCCAAGAAATTGCTCCTCCGTTTAAGGTAAAGACCCAGCCCGACTGAGAGCGGAAATTATCCCTATCAGTCTGGAAGCTAGCATCACTATACCATACAACTCTCAAGTTATCACTCCCACCAAGGGTAAGGACCCAGTCCTTAGTCCTTCGCAGGTACTTGAGAATGTTCTTTACCGCAGTCCAGTAAGCCTTAACAGGGTTCCCCTGATACCTGCTGACTATGCTCAAGGCAAAGGCCATATCAGGACGAGTACAGGTCATAGCATACATGATCGAACCTACTGCAGAAGCATAAGGTACTCGACTCATTTCTGCTATCTCAGCCTCAGTACTCGGGCTCTGAGTCTTACTCAATCTAGCATTACTCTGGATGGGTAACTCTCCTTTCTTGGAATCTTGCATGCTGAACCTCTTCAGCACCTTATCCAAGTATGTACTCTGACTAAGTCTAATTAGTCTTTTACTCCGGTCTCTCAGAATCCTTATGCCTAGGATATAGGCAGCTTCTCCAAGGTCCTTCATAGCGAAACACTTCCCAAGCCAGGACTTCACTTCCTGCAAGGTTGGGATGTCATTTCCTATGAGTAGTATGTCATCCACATACAGTACCAAAAAGCTAACTATACTCCCACTAGCCTTCACATATACACAAGATTCATCTTCACTCCTCGAAAAACCAAACTCTTTGACTTTCTCATCGAAGCAAAGATTCCATCTGGGAGGTGCTTGTTTCAATCCATAGATGGATTTCTCAAGCTTACACACTCTATTAGGATATTCTGTGCTGACAAAACCCTCAGGTTGATTCATGTAAACATCCTCAGCCAACTTTCCATTAAGGAAAGCGGTTTTGACATCCATTTGCCATATTTCATAGTCATGAAATGCAGCGATGGCTAACAAGACCCTAATAGACTTAATCTTGGCTACTGGTGAAAAGGTTTCATCATAATCAACTCCTGGAGCTTGAGAAAAGCCTTTTGCAACCAGTCGCGCCTTATACGTGTGTACATTACCATCAATGTCAGTCTTCTTCTTGAAGATCCATTTGCACCCAACTGTCTTACGACCTGGTACATTGTCAACCAAGTCCCAGACCTGATTGTCATACATGGATTGTATCTCGCTGTCCATAGCCTCTTTCCATTTAGCAGACTCGGGGCCTGCCATGGCTTCCACATAGCTGTTAGGTTCATCCAGACTTACCAGTGTCACATCACTGATAAGTGTCTCACCCTCCGCAGTAATATGGAAACCATAGTAATGCTCAGGTGCATTCCTAACCCTTGTGGAATGCCTCAGAGGTACAATTGGAGGTACAATTGGATCAACAGGAGTTTCCTCCTCAAGTTGATTGCTAGGGTTTAAGGTTCCTTCACCACTCGACTCTTGAATTTCTTCAAGGTCAATTTGCCTCCCACTGTTTCCTTGGCTTATGAACTCCCTCTATCGAAAGACAGCCCTCCTTGCTACAAATATCACATTCTCACTAGGTCTGTAGAAGAGGTAACCAAAGGATTTCTGTGGGTAGCCGATGAAAATACACCTCTCACTTCGAGGTTCGAGCTTATCGTGAGTCTCGCGTCTCACGAAAGCTTCACAACCCCAAATTTTGATGTGGGCTAGATTAGGAACTTTTCCAGTCCACACCTCGTGAGGTGTTTTGGCAACCTTCTTTGTAGGGACCAGATTAAGGATATGTGCGGTAGTCTCTAAGGCATACCCCCAGAATGAGATTGGTAGCGAAGCTCGACTCATCATGGAACGAACCATGTCCAACAGGGTTCGATTACGCCTCTCAGCTACACCATTCAACTGTGGTGTCCTGGGAGATGTCAATTGTGAGACAACACCACATTCCCTAAGATAGTCGAGGAACTCTATACTAAGATACTCACCACCACGATCGGATCAAAGCATCTTAATGTTCCTGCCCAATTGATTCTCTACTTCCTGTTTAAACTCTTTAAACCTTTCGAAAGTCTCTGACTTATGCTTGATTAAGTAGACATATCCATATCTACTATAATCATCTGTAAAAGTCACATAATAACGATTAGCATCCCTTGTGGCAGTTTTGAAGGGTCCACACACATCGATGTGCACTAGATCCAACAAACCTTCTGTTGGATTAGTGTCTAAGTCCATAACTATAATTGGTATGTACTTGACCCGACTCGGCATGGTCCATTTGGGTTGCATGGCATCGGAACATTTGGATAGACCGTTTATGAGGAAAAGACATTTTGTGACATATTAATATATTATAAGTTCTAATATATTAATATGAAATCATGTTATTTAATTAGTATTGATCAAGAATTAATTTGGACTTAATTTAGTGATCAAAAAGAGACTAATTAAATATATGGGGATTGATTGTGTAAATCATTCATTCTTATATATGTGGGCTTATGATCCAAGATTCCTTTATGTTGGGTTTAACCCATGTGGTGATCCATGGATACTCCATAGAGGTTAAAACCCATGGAGCATAAGGAATGGGTAAAGTCATGAGTTACATGGTGTAACCCTAATAGCCACACTATATAAGAACCCCTTTAGTTCAAGAAATTGGCACTAGTGATACATATTTTGAGGGCTAGCCGATTTGAACATGTATGTCTTCTTCTCATGGTTATTCCAAGAGTTCATGATGTTGTGTGAACCATTTGAGGTGTCACAATTGGGGCACTAGGCTCTCAAGCTTCATGGAGTCAAGCAACAACAACAAGGTATGTATTCTATCTATTTTAGTATCCTAGTATCAATGTTTTGGTATGCTAGTTAGGATAATACCTTGGATAATCATATTTGCATGTATAATAGAGAAAACATAGATCCAAGGTATTTAGGGTTGCATGTACACTTAGGAGTGTTAGAATGCTCAAAACCCATCAGTGGTATCAGAGCCTAGGCTTGTTTTCAATTATACTTGATGCAAATTCCTGAAAAATGCTGAAAAAGTCGAATTTCGGGCATTCTTGGCACTGGACTCGCCGAGTCCACTGATGAACTCGCCGAGTCCATGAAGAAAATCATCCTACTCGGCGAGTAGGTTGATACACTCGACGAGTAGGAGCCCCTGACAGCATATCTTCGAGTTTTTTGGCTAGAAATGGACTAGGAACATTACCATAAGCTGTTTTTGAACCTATAATCCTGTTTTTGATGTGGTAATGTTCATACTAATCCAATTTCAAAGATAATTGTCAATAGATTCATGTTTTGTATTAGTTTAGTGATTAGGCTAATTACATGAAAAAGTTTGATTAAATTATCTTGTTCTTATGAGTTGCTTAGATTAATAGAAAAGTTAATTGATTATGTGTTTTCAATCCATTTTAATCTAAGAGTTGATTCTAAAATGTGTTTTTGTAACTTGTCCTCAAGTTATATGAAAAGTCACATTTAAGTTTCATAAAACTCATAAAAGTTGGTAATGGTTACAAAAATGAAGAGTCTTGTCCTCAAGTTATGGAGGTTCAAGAGTCACTTCATTAAGTAATAAAATGTGTAACCTTAATTAATTCCATAAATTACAAAATAAAGAAAAGTTACATTCTTTTATTAGTTTAAAGTCTTCCATAACTTGTCCTCAAGTTATGGAACTTGAAGAGTTTTTTTTTAATTAAAACTACTTTAAACACATAAGTTATGGAATTAATTAGTTTTGAATAGTTTCAAAACTTGCCCTCAAGTTTTGGAATTTGAAAAGTTTTCTCTTATGAATACTTTAATTCCAAGTTAGCCCTTAGAATTTTAAAAGTTAAAATTCAAACCCTTATACTATTATTATAATTTTAATTATATAGATATGTATAAGATAAAGTCAATCTTACCGTTAGTAGGCCTCATTCACGAAGCCGGTCTATAAGGGGGGTATAAGGTTACTGCCTATAAAATGGCAGTTTAATGGGTGTCCACTCTCACCCACCGCTTCCTTGACTGGTGGAGGGTCGTTAGCCGAACGGGTAGGAAAGGACTATAATTCTCCCTTCATTAAAAGTATTAATGATAAATACTAAGTAACTAAACACTTGTACATTCCCAATCTTAGTTACTTAGGAAAATGTGAAAAGGTGCTAACCCATGAAATTACACTTTGTACCTTACCAAGTCATTAGTGGAGCGTGTGTGGTTAACCGGCACACTAATAAGGACTAGTAAGAGTGGCAAAGGGTAACTTGACTCTATTATAGATCGGTGGAGCGTGTGTGGTTAACCGGCACATCGATTAGGTGATAAAGTTAAGGGTACCAAGTCAATTTGCATGGTTATTCACACCTTGTTTGTGATCCTCGGCATCCCAGTCACAAACTTGAGAGGGCACAATCGAGATTCAAACATGCCATTGAAAGTTCAATGTATCTCAAAAGATCTAGGAGTTTCAAATCCAATTAAAACTTAATTATATTTCGTTTTTCATGGTGGAAATTGGTAAATCGTCATTTACCTACCTTCAACTATTTTATAACTTGGATTACGGCATCCCTCTTCCAGTTATAAATAGGTTGTTGGGTCCTAGCCTTAATATTTCATATTAGGTGTTATATTAAGGACTTTAAATCAACTCTCTTGAATATCTCCCAAAAGATGATCTTCCCAAATCTCTTGAAACAAGCTTTCCTAAATGAAGATGATGTCCCATTGAAATCATACTTCTTTCACCTCCTCCAATTATTCTCCCTAACCCACAAGTTCCTGAAAAGTTTAAGGTCACTCAAGCAAAGGTCTATATGTGATCACATCTTGGAGATGTAGTCAGATATTGACAAGCCGGGAGAGTTGGGTGTCAAAGTCTTAAGAAAGTTGGTGACTCAACTATTTTCTAAGTCACATAGTGAGTTCCTTTGGGACTCCTATGAAACAGACTATGACAAGACCCTTAATGATCTTATCTATTTGCTAAGATCAACTTCCTAAAACTTTATGGACATTGACAATGATGACATTGGATATCCAGTAAAGCTCTCTCTTCCCAATGGAAAGGGATCGGCCATAGTCAACTCGGTTGACCAAATGGTAAAGAGAACGGCTAAGTCTGAGATAGTCCCATTATCAAGGGTCTATTGCCAAAGAAAGGGGCATTGGTTGCGAAGCTGCCAAATTTACCTAAGGATATTAAAGTCAATAAGTTTGACTCTACTTCGGGTAAAGTCCACTATCTAACTCTGCTAAGTTTCTATTCTGAGATTCTTGATACATGATGTGACTGGGTCACATGTTGATGTTTTAAGAATCAAAGAAAAGGTGAAGAAACTTAAAGAAAGAATATGCTGAATCTGATGGCATAGATGGATTTCTATCGCATAGTTTGAAGATCGGATTCTTGAGCTACTTCTTAAGAGTTATGATATATTGCTTAGGAATAAATAACAACAAAGTTTTCATGTGCTTTTGCATTGTAAGGATAGTTTTTCCGCAAAGTTTTAAAATAAAAGAAATTTTTTTTTGATTTTATTTATTTTAAAATATCCTTACAATGGCATTTGTGAAAACTTTTGTTGCTTATAAGATTCCATTAAGAGCAAGAGTGGAAATATGAATTTGATTCTTTCATTTGTGGTAGTGTCTAAATTTACCAAATAAGGAAAGATTCTCATCACCTAAGTTTCAGTTGGATAGAAACTTGGAATCATGCAAGTTGTATAGCATGATGAATAAGAACTTTCAAGCATTGGAAAAATTAAGACTAACTACTTGTTCACATGGATGTGTGAGTCAAGTAAAGGATCGAGTACACATTCTTGTGCACTGATCAAGCCCACCACAAATAATCGTTAAGACTATTCGTCATTATTTACTAAAATTCAGTAAATATGGTTATACTTACAAGCTTAAGTGTAATTCTGAGACATTGGAAAAGGTTTCAATGTATGGCAGAGCGAATAAGAAGAATCAACTTAGGCAGAAAGATAAAAGTTTCTCAAATCTGAAAAGATGGGAGAGTACTTTAGTATCATGTTATATAATCATCTTAATGATTAAGAGACCTTATCACAATTCATCCTCTAAGTGCATTCTGGTAGCTAAGAAGAGGAGCTATGAATTGTTGAAGTGGTTAAATCAAGAAGATGATTTAGACTTCGTTCCAAAAACAATTCTTAGAGTTATACTCTAAGATTGTAACTTGAGTGACATGTCTTAAAGAAGGTTTAAAACACTTGTCAAATGTAAGAGTAAAAGTTTTCTACTCTTGTACATTTGAAATTGGTAAGTTGTGATGTTTTGGATAAAACAAAGAGCAACTAAGGCCAATTGTGTGAAGTGTTTGTCTTGATTAGAATCCACACTATCTCTTGAATATCTGACAAGAAAGTCTTATATGTCAAGAGGACAGTGGGAGTCTTAAAGGTCTTGAAAGTCTCAAGAACTAATCAAGAATAAAACCTGAAGTTCTTCACTAGCACACGACTTGAGGTTTATAACCTATCGTGTCGACATGTCTGTGCCTATTCAAGTTGGCTTTGCATAGGAGTTCTGAGAGTTCTCAATTGGTTGCACAACTACTTGGAAGTAATGGCAGGCCCTTGAGCTGCCAAATGGCAAGAATTTAAGATTGCACAAGTTTAATCCATATAAGTGTGGATTTGTCAGTAACCTTGTCTTGTGATTATGGTTTTGACAAAATTCATATGGATAGGAACTCATACACCATAAAATCTAAGTGTCATAAGGTTTCTCTCCGATTCATGAAAATTATGGTGAGGAAACACTTTCACTAAGTAGATTTTAGCTAGATAGCAATTGTGATATTTGCATTCTCAAAGTCGTTAGTGGAGCGTGTGTGGTTAACCAGCACACTAACATGGACTTGTGAGAAGTGGTAAAGGTCTAAACAATCGAGACTATGATTACGACATCCCTTTTCATAGTTCTTAAAATTATTTAGACACACCTGTGAGCTATCTAAGATAAGGTGTATGATATTGATAAAGTTTTATCAAAGCAATCTAGTATTAGAAATCTGAACTTTGGTAAGAAAGTCAATAAAGTATTGATTTCTAGAAGTCCAGCTGATTTCTGATTACATGTCAAAGCTAGTGGGAGCATGAGTGTTATGCTAATAATCATCATGTTAGTGGGAGCATGATAATTATGATAAAGACTGCAAGTTAGCAATGTTAATTATAGAAAACAAAAGTTTCAATTCGTGAGGCTGCAGGGGTTGAAAAAGTTGTTTTGCTATAATTAAGGGAGAGGAAATTATACTTCATTTCAATTCTAAAAGCTTAGATTGAGGTTTTAAGTCGTATTTAGTCAAGGATATATATATGAATTTCATGTTGGAATGACTCAGCATAAGGAAATTCTATATATGGGTCCATTATTTGCGTTCTAAAATTCGATTATGATTACGGCATCCCTTTTCATAATCTGAATTATGAGAACTTGGCAAATAGAAATGGAAATGTTATAGCAAAAGACTGGTTTAGTCTTTATGTGAGACATCATGACTCGTGTCCCATATGCTTCGGATATAGGATCGATTACATGTGCTATATTTAAATTTCATGTTGGAATGACTCAACATAAGGAAATTCTATATATGGGTCCATTATTTGCGTTCTAAAATTCGATTATGATTACGGCATCCCTTTTCATAATCTGAATTATGAGAATTGGCAAATAGAAATGGAAATGTTATAGCAAAATACTGGTTTAGTCTTTATATGAGACATCATGACTCGTGTCCCATATGCTTCGGATATAGGATCGATTACATGTGCTATATTTATCCTTTCTAAAATTTTCCAAATGCTTGGGGCATTAAGAAGGGAAAAGGTCTAGAACTGGATATGACTAAAAAGATTAAGCAATTGTCGAGGACAATCTAAGGTTTACCAAAGATTGGTTGCTCAAGGACAGTTGGAAGTATAGTGTTAATTCTGGAAGGACCATATTGACATAATCTGTAAGGAGGCAACTCTTGTTCAGAAGTGATAGTCAAAATGGAATATGGAAATGTTTCAAAGTTGGAAATTATTCAATCTGTGTAAGATTAGGAAACTTAATGCAAGAAGGATGTTTCCAAGGAGTTGATATCCTTGGAATGCTCTGTAATGGTTGTTGTCAAGTCTTTCTGACTCTGTGCATAATCATTACAGGAGGATCAATGCATATAAGTTTAGAATCTAACAGATTTCAGTAAATGGCATGAATTTGGAATTCTTGCATTTGCAGTAAGGATTTGGGACTGTGAAAGAGGATCATTGGAGTTATGTTCAATTGATCTAATTCACAAAGTGAAGATCATAGACAAACATAGTAAGCATACTTGGTGTATGGCATGACTAGTGTTTAGAAAACATAGTGTACATGCTTGGAGCATGGGACAACTATTGTTTTAAATTCAAGAATAAAGTTGATAGCTGAAACAGTATACAATGAATAATGTGTAATCATATGGTGATAAATAAAAGGTGTTTTATTTATGTTCATAGGTTTTGATACCATATTAGATTTTATTATTATTGTGTTTCATTTTGCATGTTTTGACTTCCAGAATAACTAGGTCGTTCTTCCTGATTGACTAAGTTATTCAAACTATCCACAGTCGGTCATATGTTGGAAGTAGATATGAATCAAGACTGTCATGGGTTGGCTTGTAGAGGTCTAAGATGTTGGACAAGGGGCTACAACACTCATGAGTGCTCATAAGTTCTGAGTATTGGATTCAACCCGCGCTCATTGGAATCACTTCATGGATTTTATCACGAGTGATCATGAGACGATAATATCTTATATTCTTCAAACCTAGAGATATGAGTTGTTACTATGAGTTGGTTGTACATTGATTGCGCGAAAACGCATTCGGTAACTCGGTGTTATAAAACATGCCTTTGTGTATGATTCAACAAGTAGTAGAACAAGCCATATGAGTCGAAGTTTATCCATTCCTTTTACCTTCGGGATAAAAGCGATATCTGTGGGCCCCTCGATGATTTGATGATGACAAATGGAAGTGCTCGGCCGAGCTAGGACTGATTTGATTTGTTCAATTAGTCAGTCGTCATAAATCGGAAATCGGGAAACAACAAATGGACAGAGAGAATGATTATAATCCATGTCTCAGTCCATATGATATCTAGAATGGAGGAATATATGATCCCTTATCTAATGGACAAGTCATTGACAAAGGTCAGAGTTCGACAACGGCTTTTGAGAGCTACGATTGCCAGTTGGTTCCTGAAGTCATACGCAATAATAGTTTTAGACTTATCCAAGTGGGAGACTGTTGGATTAGTGTCTAAGTCCATAACTATAATTGGTATGTACTTGACCCGACTCGGCATGGTCCATTTGGGTTGCATGGCATCGGAACATTTGGATAGACCGTTTATGAGGAAAAGACATTTTGTGACATATTAATATATTATAAGTTCTAATATATTAATATGAAATCATGTTATTTAATTAGTATTGATCAAGAATTAATTTGGACTTAATTTAGTGATCAAAAAGAGACTAATTAAATATATGGGGATTGATTGTGTAAATCATTCATTCTTATATATGTGGGCTTATGATCCAAGATTCCTTTATGTTGGGTTTAACCCATGTGGTGATCCATGGATACTCCATGGAGGTTAAAACCCATGGAGCATAAGGAATGGGTAAAGTCATGAGTTACATGGTGTAACCCTAATAGCCACACTATATAAGAACCCCTTTAGTTCAAGAAATTGGCACTAGTGATACATATTTTGAGGGCTAGCCGATTTGAACATGTATGTCTTCTTCTCATGGTTATTCCAAGAGTTCATGATGTTGTGTGAACCATTTGAGGTGTCACACTTGGGGCACTAGGCTCTCAAGCTTCATGGAGTCAAGCAACAACAACAAGGTATGTATTCTATCTATTTTAGTATCCTAGTATCAATGTTTTGGTATGCTAGTTAGGATAATACCTTGGATAATCATATTTGCATGTATAATAGAGAAAACATAGATCCAAGGTATTTAGGGTTGCATGTACACTTAGGAGTGTTAGAATGCTCAAAACCCATCACCTTCACCCCTAGCACAAGAACCTGTGAAAGGTGACTTTGTCATTTTTCCAAGTAAGCATGATTCACAACTATCATCTGACTTTAGGTCAAATGACTCCAAGACTCCATCCTTTTGGAGTTGGCCTATGCGTTTCTTGCTTACATGTCCAAGACGACAATGCCATAATGATGCTTTATCCAAGTTATTATCATTAGTAGAATCAATACACAATACATTATTTCCTAAATTATCTACAACAGACACAACTTCATACACACCATCACAAGGTAATGCTTTAAAATAAAACACATTATTAAAGAAAGCATTTATTCCACCAATTTCATTATCAAAGGAAAAGGTAAACCCTTGTTTGTACAAAGCATGAAAGGAAATAACATTTCTTGCCATTTCAGGCGAATAACAACATTTATTCAAATCTAAAGTAAACCCACTACTTAGCAACAAAGTATAAACTCCAATCTTGGTGACAGGTGAAACTTTCCTATTCCCCATGATCAAGTTTATCTTTCCATGCTCCACATTCTCACTTCTTCTTAGTCCCTGCAAACCAGAACAAATATGAATACCACAACCGGTATCAAGGACCCAAGAGTTAGAATAGGGTGAGTTATTAGATAAGATAGTGTAAATACCTGCATGGTTGGGTTTCACTTTCCCATCCTTCAAATCTTGCTGGTGCTTTGGGCAGTTTCGCTTCCAGTGCGTCTTTTCATGGCAATAGAAGCATTCAGCCTCCTTGGGTCAGAAGAAGGAGTGACGAAACCTTTCTTCGTTCCGCTTGAAGAGGAGCCATCAAGGGTCTTACCCTTGGTACCCTTCGAAGGGTTCTTCCTCTTCTTACCTCTACCTTTCCCGATTGCCAGGACAGGTGCGGAGTTTGGAGTAGGAGTAGTAGTGGTAACAACCGACTTACCCTTTCGACCACTTTCGGCGGTCTTCAAGAGTCCTTGAAGTTTGCTGAGGGTGACTTCTTCCTTGTTCATATGATATGTCATGCAGAATTGATCATAACATGATGGTAAGGAGTGCAAAATGATATCTATTGCTAACTCCTCAGGGAAGTTCACATTCAGCTTCATTAAACGGTCCACATACCTTTGCATTTTCTGCATGTGGCCCGTGATGGGTTCACCATCCTTCATTCGGGTTGTTATCATGGAGGAGATGATTTCATATCACTCTTGACGAGCACTTTGATGGTAGCGGTCCATCAAGTCCTGGTGCATCTCAAAAGGATAGTAGTCCTCATAGGACTTTTGGAGCTCGACTGTCACAGTGGCCATCATGATGCATGCCACTTTGGTAGCATCTCTTTCATGTGCCTCATATTCAGCAAGCTCTTCAGGAGTAGCAGTTGGCTCGGGTACCTTAAGCTCCTTGTCGAGAACATATTCCTTGTTCTCATACCGAGTGACCATCCTGATGTTCCTGATCCAATCTGTAAAGTTGGATCCATCAAAGATGACTCTCCCACAAAGGTTCATGAGAGAGAAGGAGCCAGTAGGGTTTGAGCCAGGAGTAGCATTGTTGGAAGACATCTGAAAAGAAGAAAAGACAATTTTAGTTTAGATATAGAGATAGTCCTTAATAAAACACCCAAATGTAATATTAAGGCTAGGATCCAATCACAATATATTATAACTTAGAAGAGCGATGCCGTAATCTAAGATATAACATATTTAAGAGGTAGGTGAATGACGATTCACCAATTTCTACCATGAAAAACGAAATATATAAATTATTAGGTTTTATTTGGTTTTTAGAAACTCCTAGATTCTTTTGAGATTCATTGAACTTTTCAATGGCATGTTTCAATCTCGAGTGTGCCCTTCATGTTTTGTGACTGGGATACCGAGGATCACAAAACAAGGTGTGAAGTAACCATGCAAATTACTTGGTACCCTTAATGGTTTTGTTTTCAATTGATCGATGTGTCGGTAAACCACACACGCTCCACCGACCTATGAAAAATACCTTAAGTCACCCTTTGCCTACCTTGTTAAGTCCAAGTTAGCGTGCCGGTAAACCACACACGCTCCACTAACGACTTAATCAAAGTGCAAAGTGTAATTTCATGGGTTTGCACCTTATTCACATTTTCCTAAAGTAACTAAGATTGGGAATTTATAAAACATTTAGTTACTTTATAATAATCATTATACTTTTAATGGGATTTTTTTTAAGTCATTGTCCTACCCATTCGGCTAACGACCCTCCACCAGTCAAGGAAGCGGTGGGTGAGAGTGGACATCCATTAAGCTGCCATTTTATAGGCAACAACCTTATACCCCCCTTATAGACCGGCTTCGTGAATGAGGCCTACTAACGGTAGAACGACTTGATCTTATATATATATATATATATATATATATATATATATATATATATATATATATATATATATATATATATATATTATTAATCTTATAATATTATATAGTATAAGGGTTGAATTTTAACTTTTAAAATTCTAAGGGTTGGAACTAAAGTTTACTAGATGACTTTACAAGTTCCAAAACTTGAGGGCAATTTTTGTAACTTTACAAAACCTTTTCAATTCATAACTTATGAGTTATTAAAATGAAGACTCTTTATTTTTGTAACTTGTGTGTTCTTTTAATGGAATTAAACAAAGAGACGTTTGGTTATCCATAACTTGAGGGCAAGTTATGGACTCCATTAAAACACATAAAGATCATGAATTAAACATTAAGCAAGTAATTCCTATGATCTATCAAGAACTCATAAGAACATGAATATTCCTATCAAAATTTCAAGAACATATGAACACATATAGACATGAAGTTTTGATATTAACCTTTGAAATTGGATTATCATAATCATTACCACATAAAAAACAGGTTTTAAGGTTCAAAAAACAGTTTAGGGTAATGATCCTCATCCAATACCAAACAAAACCTCGAAATTCTGCATACAGGGGCATCACCACGTCGTGGTAAAGACTGCTACGTCGTGGTGAGCAGTCAGATGCAAAATTTTTCGAGTTTTTCAACAAGTTTGCATCAAGTATCAAACAAACAAGCCTAGGCTCTGATACCATTGATGGGTTTTGAGCAATTCTAACACTCCTAAGTGTACATGCAACCCTAGAAAACCTTGGATCTATGTTTGTCTAGAATACATGCAAAATACTTTTTCCAAGGTTTATAAACCTATCTAGCATGCATGGGGAACTTTAATCATAAAAGATGGCTAGAATTACATACCTTGTGGTTGTTATGATTCTTTGAAAACCTTGAGAGCCTAGCACCCCAAGTGTGATGCCTCAAATGTTTCACACAACACCAAATGCCTTGGAATAAACTTTGAGAGTGTATAACACTTATATAAAATCGGCGTGCCCTCTCTTGTTCTTAGTGTAGCCGATTTTGGAGAGTATTATGTTCTTTATATAGTGTGTCACATCTAGGGTTACACCATGTAAACCCTAATGTGACATGACTCTTCATTTCCATGACCCATGGGTTTGTAACTCCCATGGAGCATGTTATGGGTTTTACCCAACTTAATAATCCATGGAGCCTTTTAGCCCACTATACAAGTTATGGATGATTTACACAATCAACCCATATATTTAATTAGTTATCTTTTGATCACTTAATTAATTCCAAATTAATCTTTGATCAAAACTAATTAAATAATACTATTAATATATTAGAACTTATAATATATTAATAAACCACAAGTGTTATTTCTCTCATTTAGTCTATCCAAATGCATGATGCCATGCAACCCAAATGGACCATGCCGGGTCGGGTCAAGTACATACCAGATATAGTTATGGACTTAGACACCTTATCCAACAGCTTCATCGTCGGCCCCCAGTAGTAGGGTTTCAGATCCCTATACATTTTAGTGGTGCATGGATGAATCGAGTACATGGTCTTGTGAGCTTCTTCCATCATAAGATCTCTCACCCCTCCCGTCTTAGGTACCCAAATCTTATCTTGGAATACCTTTAATCCTTGATTATTCGTACCGAACACCAACGTTTTGACCAAACGCTCTTCCTTTCGGTCATTTTTGTCTGAAGCTTCTTCATGAGCTTTCTTGATGCTTTCCACAATCGTTGAGACAACTTCTATTCTTAACGCTCTTGGCCTTCTCTTTTCAAGGATCACTTTTCGACTTAGAGCATCAGCTACGAAATTTGCTTTACCAGGGTGGTAAAGTATCTCACAGTCGTAATCCTTGAGTAACTCTAGCCAGCATCGTTGCCTCATATTGAATTCTTTTTTATCAAAGAGATACTGGAGACTTTAATGATCAGTGAAAAGTTTGCACTTCGTGCCGTAAAGATAATGCCTCCATATCTTTAATGTGAATACTACCGCTGCCAACTCCAGATCATGAGTGGGGTAGTTCTTTTCGTGCTCTTTCAGTTGTCGAGATGCATACGCTTTCACCTTATCTATTTGGGTCAGAACACAAACCAATCCCAACTCTAGATGCATCACTATAGAGTACGAAGTCTTCAACTCTGTCCCAGAATCATCAACAATACAGGGCTTGTATAATGACTCCATAGGTTATCTCTTCATCCTAGGTAGTAGCCGTAACTATTATGTTCCTTCGAATGAGTATCTAAGTTTTGGAATTCTTGTCTGCAGAAGGTGCTCGATCTTGCACCCGCTCTCTATCCCATGTGTACTTTCGATCATGACCTTCAAGTCACAATCTCGATCCTTATTGGAGACTCCTCATTCTTCTTAACAAACTTAAGATAAGTTCTTTCCTTTGATTACCATAATAGACTGATGGTCATGTTCTAATCACCTCTCATCGTATGATGCACTGCTTAGACTCAATTCTTTTAGAGTCAAGTTTCTGAACGGAATATACCTTCCTTCATGTTCCAATGTGATAATATCACATTCTAGCATGTAGTACTTCTAGCTACAAGCTTCTTACATTAACAACGATTGCGATACTTCTATTGATCGTTTTCGATTATCTTTTACTTCAATCTTCTAGTTTGAGTGGGATACTACATCGAACTTGGTTCTCTGAACCACATGACTAACTCATCTTAGTCGGAATCGATTTGATATGACCTCTAGGGTCGGAATAAAAATCATCTTCTTAGTCATTACCGAAACGATGATAACGACATACGTGAACAAAATGGAATCAATTACTAGCTTCTTGGTAACCTTGCGACTTTCCCTGATCCAAGTGCGAGTCCTGTGCTTCCGGTAGTATAGGCCTCTACTACCATTCACACCTACTCATACTCGTCCCAAGTATTGTCTCACAGTTTTCCATATCACCGTACAAGAAAATCATATAGCAACTCAACACACCAGATAACAAAACCAAAGTTTATATTATTTCTTGAAACGATTACATAGATGTTCAGGTTTACCCTATACTATGCCTCTAATAGGCTACATCACATGATACTATCCGCATGGCTAATACATATCTTGATCTTCAGATATAAAGTCCTCACTCCTAATTCCTTGCATTGTCACCTGCTTTGTCGAGGATCATCTGGAATGCTCTTGGCGTTGGCGGTGCGCTTGGCCTTGATGCTTCATTTTTCTTCGGGCAGTCCCTAGAAATATGTCCTTCTTCCCTACATCTGTAACACACCTTCTTGGTAAATGTACACTCATTGGCGTAATGCCCAGTCTCTCAACACTTGAAACAAGTCACCTGTTGGGTTTTGAGCATTCTAACACTCCTATGGTGTACATGCAAACCTAAATACCTTGGATCTATGTTTTCTCTATTATACATGCGAATATCAATTTTCCAAGGTCTTGTTCTAACTAGAATAATATAAAGTACACATAATATAAATTCTAGTAGAATTACATACCTCTTTTTTGGTGCTTGATTCCATGGAGCTCAAGAGCCTAGTGCCCCAAGTGTGACACCTCAAATGGTTCACACAACATCATGAACACTTGGAATAACTTGAGAGAAAGTAGAACACTTCTAAAATCGGTTTTCCCTCACTTGTTTTTCTAGTGGCCGATTTCTTCTATAATAAGATCATTATATAGTTAGTCACAATTAGGGTAAACCCTAATTGTCATGGCTTTCCATTTCCTTGGATCCATGGGTTCAAATACACCATGGAGCATCCATGGAGCATCCTATGGGTTTTAGCCCAACTTGATAATCCATGGAGCATTAGCCCACTATATAAGTATGGATGATTTATACAATCAACCCATATATTTAATTAGTCTTCTTTTGATCACTTAATTAATTCTAGATTAATTCTTGATCAATACTAATTAAATAATCTTATTAATATATTAGAACTTATAATATATTAATAAACCTTAAGTGTTATTTCTCTCATTTTAGTCTATCTAAATGCATGATGCCATGCAACCCAAATGGACCATGCCGGGTCAGGTCAAGAATATACCAATTATAGTTATGGACTTAGACACTAATCCAACAGTCTCCCACTTGGATAAGTCTAATAACTATTATTGCAAGTACGCCTTCATAACCTGACCAGCAATCGTAGCTCTTAAAAGATGCTGCCGTACTCTGAACAAATCAATGACGCATCCATTAGATAAGTGATTATATATTCCTCCATTCTAGATATCATATGGAGTGAGACATGGATTATAATCATTCTCTCTGTCCATTTGTTGTTTCCCGATTTCCGATTTATGACGACTGACTAATTGAACAAATCATATCAGTCCGGGCCCGGCCGAGCACTTACATTTTGTCATCACTAAATCATCGAGGGGCCCACATATATCGCTTTTATCCCTTGAGGGTAAAAGGAATGGATAAACTTCGACTCATATGCTTGTACTGACTACTTGTTGAATCATACACAAAGGCACGTTTTATAACATTGAGTTACCAATGCGTTTTCGTGCAATCAATGTATAACCAACTCATAGTCAACAACTCATATCTCTAGGTTTGAAGAATATAAGATATTATCGTCTCACGATTCACTCGTGATAGAATCCATGAAGTGAATCCAAATGAGCGTGGGTTGAATCCAATACTCAGGCCTTATGAGTACTCATGAATGTTGCAACAACCATTGCTATGTCTAATGCACATTAGACAAATCATACAAGCTAAATTCATGTCAGTCTTGATTCATATCTACTTCCAACATATGACCGACTGTGGATGATTTGAATAACTTAGTCATTCGGGAAGAATGACCTACTTATTCTGGAAGTCCAAACATACAAAGTGAAACACAAAAATAATACTAATCCTGTATGGCCCCAACACTTTGAGTGTAAATAAAAACACCTTTTATCTAAGCACCATATTGATTACTCATTATTCATGTTTCGATTAATCAACTTAATACTTGAATTGAAACAATAGTCATGCCATGCTCCAAGCATGCACACTATGTTCGTCCAAACAATAGCTATGCCATACTCCCAGTATGCACACTATGTTTACATGTGGTCCTCTCTTTGTGAAACAAATCGATTGACAGCATTTCAATGATGCTCATTTCACAATCCCAAATCCTTATTGTAAATGTAAGAATACCAAACTCTTGCCATTTACTATAATCTGTTAGATTCTAAACTTATATGCAATGATCCCCTTGTAATGACTATGCACAAAGTTACAAAGACTTGGCAACAGACATTACAGAGTATTCCAATGGAAAGCAATCCCATGGAAATGAAATCTGAAATTCAAAGTACATTCCTTTGAACATCCTTCTTTGCATTAAGTTTTCTAATCTAACACAGATTCAAAGAATAACTTCCACCTATGGAAACAATTCCACATTACCATTTTGACTATCACTTCTGAACAAGAGTTGCCTCCTTTCAGAGTATGTCAATATGGTCCTAACTATATACTTCCAATTGTCCATGAGCAACCAATCTTTGGTAAACCTCAGATTGTCCTCGACAATTGCTTAATCATTTTAGTCATATCCAGTTTTATTCCTTTTTCCCTCCTAATGTCCTAGGCATTTGGAAAATTTAGAATGGATAAATATTATAGCACATTTAATCAAACCTATACCCAAAGCATATGGGACATGATTCATGCTATAAAATTTTTATTTTCCATGTTCTCACAATTCGAACTATGAAGAGGTATGCCGTAATCATAATCGAATTTTGAGAATGCAACATATATAGAATTTCCTTATGTTGAACCATTCCAACATAACATTCATATATATCCTTGACTAAAGTTGATTAAAATCTCAATCTAAGCTTGTAGAATTGGAATGAAGTATAAAATCCTCTCCCTTAATTATAGGGAAACAACTTTTCAAAGCGAATTGAAACTTTTGTTTTCTATAACTAACATTGCTAACTTGCAACATAATCATCATGCTCCCACTAGCATAATGATTATTATCTTACTAGCATAACACTTATGCTCCCACTAGCTTTGACATGTACTTAGAAATCAGCTGGACTTCTAGAAAAACAATACTTTATTGACTTTCTTACCAAAGTTTAGATTTCTGATACGAGATGCTTTGATAAAACTTTATCAAAATCATACACCTTTCCTTAGATAGCACACATGGGTGTCTAAACAATTTCAGAACTATGAAAAGGGATGTAGTAATCATAGTCTCAATTGGTTAGACCTTTGCCATTTCTCATAAGTCCATGTTAGTGTGCCGGTTAACCACACACGCTCCACTAACGACTTTGAGAATGCAAATATCACAATTGCTATCTACTTAAAATCTACTTAGTGAAGGAGTTTCCTCACCATCATTTTCATGAATCGGAGAGAAACCTTATGACACTTAGATTTTATGGTGTATGTGTTCCTATCCATGTGAATTTGTCATAACCATAATCACAAGACAAGGTTAGTGGCAAATCCAAACACATATGGATTGAACTTGTTCAATCTTAATTTCTTGCCACCTGGCAGCACAATGGCCTACCATTGCTTCCAGGTTGTTATGCAAACAATTGAGAACTCATAGAACTCATAAGCATAGTCAACTTTTAACTGGAATAGACACAGAAATAAGAATATGTCAACACGATAGATTACAAACCTCAAGTCGTGGGCTAGTGATTAACAATCCTCTTGATTAGTTCTTGAAACTATCTCAAGATCTTTAATACTCCCACTGACCTCTTGGCATATAAGATTATGTTTGTTAAGAACCATTCCTTGATAAAACAAATATTCAAGAGTCAGTGCGGATTCTTATCAAGTTAAACACTTCTCACAATTGGTCTTAGTTGGTCTTTGTCTTATCCAAAACATCACAACTTACCAATCTCAACTGTACAAGAATAGGAAACATCTTACTCTACATTTGACAAGTGTTAAAACTTTCTAAAGACTATGTCACTCAAGTTTCAATCTTGTAGTATAACTCCAGGATTTGTTTTTGGAACGAAGTATGATTTATCTTTTGATTTAACCATTTCAACAATTCATGATTCCTCTCCTTAGGCAAACAAATGCACTAAGGTGTCCTTAGATGATCAATTGTGATATGGTTCCATAATCACTAAGATAATCATAAAACAAGATACACAAGTACTCTCCCATCTCTTCAGATTGGAGAAACTTTTATCTTTCTGCCTTATTTGATTCTTCTTATTCATTCTGCCATATATTGAAACTTTTCCAATGTTTCAGAATTACACTTAAACTTGTAAACATAATCATATTTACTAAACTTTAGTAAATCATAACGAATAATCTTATCAACCTTTGTGGTGGACCTGACTAGTGCACAACCTAATGTACCCGATCCTTTAGTCCTTCGCTTGACTCACATGCGAATGTGAACAAGGAATTAGTCTTAATTTACCAAAGATGAAAAATCTCATTCATCACACAATACAACTTGCATGATTCCAAGTTTCTATCCAACTGAAACTTGGGTGATAAGAATCTTTCCTTATTTGATAAATTATGACACTACCACAAACGAAAGAATCAAATTCATTTTCCAATATTGCTTATCAATGGAAACATATAAACAACAATTTTTCACAAATGCCTTTGTAAGGATACTTAAAATAAATAAAATCAAAACTTTTCTTTTATTTTAAAACTTGCGGAAAAACTTATCCTTACAATGCAAATTCATATGAAAACTTTGTTGTTATCTATTCCTAAGCAGTATCTCATAACTCTTATGCAGTGGCTCAAAATTCTGGTCATCGAACCATGCAATCAGAATCAGCATACTTTTTCTTTAAGCTTCCTTTGATTCTTCAAAACCATCAAAATGTAATTACATTACATCATGTATTAAGAATCTCCAAAAGAGACTTAATAGAGTTAGATAACGGACTTTACCTGAAGTAGAGTCAAACTTTTGACTTTACCATCCTTATGAGGTTTCAGGTAAATTCGGCAGCTTCGCAACCAATGCCCCTCCTATTGGCAAAAGGGAACATATGGACTCTTTGGAAATGGTACACGGGACTATCACAGACTTAGCCTTTCTCTTTACCATTTGGTCAACCGAGTTGACTATGGCTGATCCCTTTCCATTGGGAAGAGAAAGTTTTTCTGGATTTCCAGTGTCACCATTGTTAATGTCCATGAAGTTTTGGGAAGTCGATCTTCTAATCAAATTTGCTTTACCAGTGTTCCAAATCATTGCTGATTCAACAGCACCAAGCAAATAGATAAGATCATTAAAGGGTCATGTCGTGATCTGTCATCAGGGAGTGACTGAAGAACCAAGTCAACAGCCAGCTACCTCAAGACTTCGACACCCGACTCTCCCGGCTTGTCAATATGTGACTTAATCTCCAAGACCTAAGCACATATAGACTTTGTTTGCCAATAGGGATTGAGTGACTTAGAACTTATCAAGTCTTGAAACTTGTGGGATAGGGAGATTTATTGGAGGAGGTGGAGGAAGTGAAGTATGATTTCCAGTCCCACTAATGCACAACAAAGGGATTGATCTTTCACCTTGATTGCCATTTGGGATATCATTTTCATTAGGATAGCTTGTTCCTAAAGATTTGGGAAGACCATAGTTGTCTGAAGGAGACATCTATAAGGGAGAAATTCAAGTTAGTTGATTTAAAGTCCTTAATATAACACCCAATATGAAATATTAAGGCTAGGATCCAACAAACTATTTATAACTGGAAGAGGGATGCCGTAATCCAAGTTATAAAATAGTTGAAGGTAGGTAAATGACGATTTACCAATTTCCACCATGAAAAACGAAATATAATTAAGTTTTAATTGGATTTGAAACTCCTAGATCTTTTGAGATACATTGAACTTTCAATGGCATGTTTGAATCTCGATTGTGCCCTCTCAAGTTTGTGACTGGGATGCCGAGGATCACAAACAAGGTGTGAATAACCATGCAAATTGACTTGGTACCCTTAACTTTATCACCTAATCGATGTGTCGGTTAACCACACATGCTCCACCGATCTATAATAAAGTCAAGTTACCCTTTGCCACTCTTACTAGTCCTTATTAGTGTGCCGGTTAACCACACATGCTCCACTAACGACTTGGTAAGGTACAAAGTGTAATTTCATGGGTTAACACCTATTTCACATTTTCCTAAGTAACTAAGATTGGGAATTAATAAGTGTTTAGTTACTTAGTATTTATCATTATACTTTTAATGATGGGAGAATTATAGTCCTTTCCTACCCGTTCGGTTAACGACCCTCCACCAGTCAAGGAAGCGGTGGGTGAGAGTGGACACCCATTAAACTGTCATTTTATAGGCAGTAACCTTATACCCCCCCCCCTTATAGACCGGCTTCGTGAATGAGGCCTACTAACGGTAAGATTGAATTTATCTTATACATATCTATATAATTAAAATTATAATAATAGTATAAGTGTTGAATTTTAAACTTTTAAAATTCTAAGGTTCAATTTGGAATTAAAGTATACATGAGGGGGTAACTTTACAAATTCCAAACTTGAGGGCAAGTTTTGAAACTATTCAAGACTTTTCATTTCATAACTTATGAGTTTAATGGTTCATTTAAATGAAGACTCCTCACTTTTATGTAACCTCTTATTCTTTAATAACACTTTTAAAGAAGTGACTCTTAAACATCCATAACTTGAGGACAAGTTATGGAGTCATAAAAACAATTTAATGAAAAAGACTCTTTATTTTGTGTAACCTATGGAACTTTTATGAGCTTTAAGATTCATAAATGTGACCTTTTATGTAACTTGAGGACAAGTTACAAAAAACATATTTTATGAACTTCTTTTAGATTAATATGGATTAAAAACCACTAAAACACAATTTTTTTTATTAATCTAAACTAACTCATAAATCAAGGAAACATAAAAAACTTTTGGTAATCCATAACTTGAGGACAAGTTATGGAGTCCATACAATTTCATTAAGATCAAGAATTATACTAACAAAGCAATTTGCACATAATTCCTATGATCTAACAAAACTCACAAGCATGAACATCCATAATCACCAATTTTGAAGAACTTAGATAATCACATAAACGAAAACAAGTCTTGAAAATATGACAATTATCATTTATTTGGATGAGAATAAACATTACCATAACATCAAAATCAAATTTTATGAACAAAAACACTTTGTGGTAATGATTCTAATCCAAAACAGGACAAAAAACTAATTTTTTTTTTCACTGAACAGTCACCACCTCGTGGTAAATTTTACCACCTCGTGGTAAATTTTACCACCTCGTGGTGAACTGGCAGATTCCAAAAAAACGATTTTTCTTGCAAACAGCATCAAGTATAATTGAAAACAAGCCTTGTCTCTAATACCACTGTTGGGTTTTGAGCATTCTAACACTCCTATGGTGTACATGCAACCCTAAATACCTTGGATCTATGTTTTCTCTATTATACATGCAAATATCAATTTTCCAAGGTATTGTTCTAACTAGAATAATATAAAGTACACATAATATAAATTCTAGTAGAATTGCATACCTCTTGTTTGGTGCTTGATTCCATGGAGCTCAAGAGCCTAGTGCCCCAAGTGTGACACCTCAAATGGTTCACACAACATCATGAACACTTGGAATAACTTGAGAGAAAGTAGAACACTTCCAAAATCGGTTTGCCCTCACTTGTTTTTCTAGTGGCCGATTTCTTCAATAATAATATCATTATATAGTTAGTCACAATTAGGGTAAACCCTAATTTTCATGGCTTTCCATTTCCTTGGATCCATGGGTTCAAATACACCATGGAGCATCCATGGAGCATCCTATGGGTTTTAGCCAAACTTGATAATCCATGGAGCATTAGCCCACTATATAAGTATGGATGATTTATACAATCAACCCATATATTTAATTAGTCTTCTTTTGATCACTTAATTAATTCTAGATTAATTCTTGATCAATACTAATTAAATAATCTTATTAATATATTAGAACTTATAATATATTAATAAACCTTAAGTGTTATTTCTCTCATTTTAGTCTATCCAAATGCATGATGCCATGCAACCCAAATGGACCATGTCGGGTCGGGTCAAGAATATACCAATTATAGTTATGGACATAGACAATAATCCAACATCACCTTCATGTCATATTTTCCAGAATGTTCATTTTTGCACTTCTCGCACCATTTTCCTTTACCTCCTCATTCTCCAGATCTTGAGAACATGTTGTTCTTGTTAGACCTTAAAGACCCCTCAAATTTCCTCTTATTGCCAACTTCAACCTTATTGGCGATTTTGCCTTTGAGCATTTCTTCAACAGACTTAGCAACCCAGATGGTCGCCTCAAGAGTAGGTGCCTGGCGTATAGGCACAATAAGTTTGTCCTTATTTTGTTGAAGTAAACGCCTTGTCTCTTCCATCTGATGATCCAACATCATCTGCATCATTTCTTGTGCTCCTGTCATCGTGATTGGCTTGGGTACAGTTGCTTCTTCTTTTGTACGCTCAATCACTTGTGGCTTAGGCTGCAGGTTACTGTTTCTGAATCCGCTTCGAGTACTTACCATGTCGATCTATATACCCAAATCAGATGTTCACTGTGCAGTGACGAGAATTTAGACAGGGGAATCAGACGTATAAATTGATGGGTTTTATGCATAAGAACAATCCTATGTGTTCATACAAACCCTAATGCTTGGATCTAGGTTTCTCTATTGTACATGCTTTGAATCCAAGACTTGCAAACCCTAATCTAGCATACATAATATCAAAATAACATATGACATCAGATCTAGATGTTTACCTCTTCAAATAGTAGCTTGAATCTTCTCCTCTTGAGCTTAGAATCACAATTGTAATTCCTCTAATGGATCACAAACACCACACAAGCAAGAAGGTAACTTGAGAGAGGAGGGAGGATGCTTAATTTCGGCCCTAGGGTTTCTCTTGGGAACAAGTGTCCGAAAATTGCATGCTAGGGTCTCTATTTATACTATAGGCTGCTAGGGTTTCAGTCTAAACCCTAATGGATTCCTTAGCCACCAAGTAGCCCAAGGAACCTTCTGGAATGAGGCCTTGGACGAAAATATGATGATCCTTCATCATAATTTCGTTCCCCCTTAGTCCATTAGGTTTCCCAGCCCAAAACTCAACTATCACACATTTGACAGTTTATGCCCCTTTATTTAATTAATCTCTTTTAGTCACCAAATTAATTCCTAATTAATTTATGACTAATACTAATTAAATAAATATGATTCTCCTTTAATATATTATTCTTATAATATATTAATAAACCATAAAATCCTTCTCTCTATCCTTAAATTACCTTGTCAAGTTGCTTTGGTGAAGGCAACCCAAAAGGACCATGCACAACCGGGTCAAGTACATACCAAATATAGTTACAGGCTTAGACACTAATCCAACAGTCTCCCACTTGGATAAGTCTAGTAACTATATCTCACATATGACTTTAGAATCCGATTAGCAATCTTAGCTCTTATACGCTTCTGTCAACTCTGATAAAATCCTGTCCTTCAGATAAGGGATCGTATAATCCTCTGTTCTAGATATCATGTTGACAATACTTAATGTCCAGCATTTTGTTTCTCGATCTCTGATTCGTTCGACATAGAATTCAGTTGAACACATCAACCTCATCCTGACCGGGCCCGACACATAAGTCAAACCAAATCATCGAGTGACCAAGATATCGCTTTTATCCTCTTAGAATAAAAGGAACAGATAAACTTCGACTTATATGCTTTTATTATCTACTAACTAAGTTACACACAATAATACGTTTTATAACATCAAGTTACTGATGCGTTTTCATATTATCAATATATAATTAAATAGCAAACAATAACCATATCTCTAGGTCTTAAGATTATATGATATTATCATCTTGCGATCACTTATGATAACATTCAAGAAGTGATACTAGCAAGTGCGGGTTTATTCCAATGCTCAAAACAAATTTCATAAGCAGTCATAAACTTCGTAGCAAACCTTTGCTATGTCTAAAACCTTTCAGACAATCTACAAACAAATTTATGACAATCTTCTTTCATATCTACTTCCAACATATGAGCGATTGTGGACTGTTCGAACAATCTTATTATTCAGGAAGTCAAAACATGCAAAAATTTGGAAATAACAGATAAATTATCAACATAAGATAGTAACTTTCTTATAAATAACACACCTTTATTTAATCATCAAAATGTTGAATACAAAATTATCCATTACAAATTTCCTACCTATCTAATCTAAACTAATATCGTCCTTTAGCCCAACGCTCCTAGCGTGCTTCAAATGCTTTACCCTACTCAGTCCCTTCGTAAGGGGATCTGCTGGGTTATCTTCTGACGATACCCTCTTCACAACGAGGAGTCCCTCTTCTACCCGATGTCTAATAAAATGGTATTTCCTGTCGATATGTCGAGATCTGCCATGATCCCTTGGTTCCTTGGTCAAGGCAACCGCTCCTTCATTATCACAGAAAATTTCCACGGGCTCCTTTATGGATGGCATAACTCCAAGGTCTCCTATGAAGTTCTTCAACCATATAGCCTCCTTTGACGCTTCGCTTGCCGCGATGTACTCTGATTCGCACGTTGAATCAACTACTGTCTCTTGCTTGGAACTTTTCCAAGTCACTGCTCCTCCATTCAAGGTAAAGACCCAGCCTGACTGCGATCGGTAATTATCCCGATCCGTCTGAAAACTAGCGTCACTGTACCCTCGCACCCTTAAGTCATCACTCCCACCGAGGACTAGAAACCATTCCTTGGTCCTTCGTAGGTACTTAAGAATATTCTTGACAGCAATCCAATGTGCTCTACCAGGATTCCCTTGATATCTGCTGACCATGCTCAAAGCGAAGGCCACATCAGGGCGAGTACAGGTCATAGCGTACATAATCGAGCCAACTGCGGAAGCGTAAGGTACTCGGCTCATATCAGCTATCTCTGCCTCTGTACTCGGGCTCTGAGTCTTACTCAATTTGGTATTGCATTGAATTGGAAACTCCCATTTCTTGGAATTTTCCATACTAAAATGTTTTAGTACCTTTTCCAAATATGTATCCTGACTGAGTCCTATCAGTCTCTTACTTCTGTCTCTCACTATCCTTATTCCTAGAATATACGAAGCCTCTCCAAGATCCTTCATAGCGAAACACTTCCCAAGCCAGGACTTGACCTCCTGCAAGGGTGGGATGTCGTTTCCTATGAGCAGTATGTCATCGACATACAATACGAGGAAGCTCACTATACTCCCACTGGCCTTGACATATACACATGACTCATCTTCGCTTCGCAGAAAGCCAAACTCTTTGACCTTCTCGTCAAAACAAAGATTCCATCTGCGAGACGCTTGCTTTAATCCATAAATGGATTTTTCAAGCTTGCACACCCTATTGGGATGCTTCGCATCGACAAAACCCTCTGACTGATTCATGTAAACATCCTCAGCCAACTTCCCATTTAGGAAAGCGGTTTTTACGTCCATCTGCCAAATTTCATAATCATGAAACGCAGCTATTGCGAGCATTACCCTAATAGACTTTATCTTAGCAACTGGCGAGAAGGTCTCATCATAGTCAACTCCAGGAGTTTGAGTAAAGCCCTTCGCGACCAATCGCGCTTTATAAGTGTGCACTTTTCCATCCATGTCTGTCTTCTTCTTGAAGATCCACTTGCACCCGACTGTCTTACGACCTGGTACATTATCAACCAAATTCCAAACTTGGTTGTCATACATGGACTGAATCTCACTGTCCATTGCCTCTTTCCATTTAGCAGACTCTGGGCCTGCCATTGCTTCCTTATAGCTATTAGGTTCGTCCAGATTTATTAGTGTACTATCACTAATAAACGTATCCCCGTCAGTAGTAATATGGAAACCATAAAACTGGGGTGGAACACTAACTCTATTCGAACGTCTAAGAGGTAAGGATTGGTCAATTGGTTCAACAGGAGTTTCCTCCTCAGGTTGAGCGCCAGTGTTAGAGGTTCCTTCATCTCCTGACTCTTGAAGCTCTTCAAGGTCAATCTGACTCCCACTGTCTCCTTGACTTATGAGTTCTCTCTCTCTGAAAACTCCTCTCCTAGCAACAAAGACAACATTGTCACTTGGTCTATAGAAGAGATAGCCAAAAGACTTCTGTGGATAGCCGATGAAATAACACTTCTCACTACGAGGTTCTAGCTTGTCGTGAGTCTCTCGTCTTACGAAAGCTTCATAACCCCAAACCTTGATATGTGCTAACGAGGGAGCTTTCCCTGTCCACATCTCGTGAGGTGTTTTGGCAACCTTCTTGGTGGGAACTAAGTTAAGGATATGGGCGGCGGTCTCTAAGGCATACCCCCAGAATGAGATTGGTAACGAAGCACGACTCATCATAGAACGAACCATGTCCAACAAGGTTCGATTATGTCTCTCAGCCACACCATTCAATTGTGGCGTTCTAGGAGGCGTCAATTGCGAAACTATTCCACATTCTTTTAGATAGTCGTGAAACTCAAGACTTAGGTACTCTCCTCCTCGATCAGATCGAAGCATCTTGATTTTCCTGCCCAGCTGATTCTCCACTTCATTCTTAAACTCTTTGAACTTTTCAAAGGTTTCTGACTTTTGCTTGATCAAGTAGATATATCCATATCTGCTATAATCGTCTGTAAAAGTCACGTAGAAGCGACAAGTGTCCCTTGTGGTGGATCTAAAGGGTCCACATACATATGTATGTATGAGATTCAATACACCCTCACCCCTTTCACATGAGCCAGTAAAGGGTGACTTGGTCATCTTCCCAAGTAAACAAGACTCACACACGTCATCGTCCCTAAGGTCGAATGACTCCAAGACTCCATCCTTTTGGAGTTGGGCTATGCGTTTCTTGTTAACATGGCCAAGGCGACAATGCCACAAGCATGCTTTGTCCAAACTTGTGGACGAATCAATATTCAAAACATCATTTCCTAAATTATCTATAATTAACACAGATTCATAAATCCCATTACAAGGTAATGCATTGAAATAAAAGACACCATTCAAATAAGCATTAATAGAACCATTACTATTATCAAACGAATATCTGAAACCTTGTCTAAACAATCCATGAAAAGAAATGATGTTCCTTGCCATATCTGGCGAATAGCAACAATTATTTAAATCTAGCCCTAACCCATTACTCAACACTAAGGCATAAACTCCGATCTTGGTTACTGGTGAAGACTTCTAGTTTCCCATGATCAAGTTTATCCTTCCATGCTCCACTTCCCTACTTTTTCTTAGCCCCTGCAAATCAGAACAAATGTGGTAACCACATCCAGTATGAAGGACCCATGAAGTAGCAAGTGATGAGTTATTAGATTTAATTAAATACATACCTGCAAAGGTGGGCTTTATCTTCCCATCCTTAATGTCCTGCAGATATTTTGGGCAGCTTCGTTTCCAGTGGCCCTTTTGGTGGCAATAGAAGCACTCTGCTTCCTTGGGGTCAGAAGAGGGCTTAACAGAACCTGCTTTGGTCCCACTAGAAGAGGAACCATCTTGGGTCTTACCCTTATGGTGGCTCTTGGAAGGAGCCTTCCTCTTCTTTCCCTTTCCTTGGCCAATTGCCAACACAGGAACAACTACAGTAGAGGATGATGCAATAGATTTGTCCTTGAGGTTGCTCTCAGCTGTCCTCAGGAACCCTTGAAGCTTACTTACGGTGACCTCTTCCTTATTCATGTGGTAGGTCATTCTGAACTGGTTGTAGCAGGAAGGCAAGGAGTGGAGGATGATGTCGATAGCCAAATCCTCATCAAACTTAACATTAAGTTTGAGAAGACGATCAACATACCTTTGCATTCTTTGCAAATGAGCAGTTAGGGATTCTCCACTCCCCATCCTAGCGGTGATCATGTTGGTAATGATCTCATAGCTCTTGCCTTGCGCTCTGGTGGTACCTGTCCAGCAAATCTTGGTGCATCTCATATGGATACATGTCCTCATAGGACTTTTGGAGTTCGAGGTTCATGGTGGCCAACATGATGCAATGAACTTTCGTTGCATCACGCTCGTGGGCCTCAAAGGCGGCCATTTCTTCCGGAGTAGCTCCTTCTGGGTTGATCTTTTCCAGTTTCTCGTCGAGGACATATTCTTTGTCCTCGTAGCGAGTTATCATGCGAATGTATCTCATCCACTCGTTGAAGTTCGAGCCATCAAATGTCACCTTTTGACACAGGTTCATCAACGAGAATGACCCAGATGTGTTGTTGTTTGCGTTTGCGTTAGACATTTGAAATAGAAAGAAACAAAGTTTGATTAGAAATGAATCCCCAATTAAACACCCAAATGAGAAATCAGGGCTAGGATCCAACAACATTATTTACAACTTAGAAAAGGGATGCCGTAATCTAAAAGTAAATAATTTGAAGGTAAGTGAATGACGATTCACTAATTTTCACCATGAAAAACGAAAAGAGATTAAGTTTTAAATGTATTTGAAAATTCCTAGATATCTTTTGAGATTCATTGAACATTTCAACTGCATGTTTAAATCTCGATATGCACTTCATATTTGCGACTGGGATGCCGAGAATCGCAAACAAGTTGTGAATAACCATGAGAATTAACATGGTGCACCCAATTTCTCTATCACCTAATCAATGTGCTGGTTAGCCATACACGCTCCATTGATCTATGATAAACATCGAGCCACGCTTTGTCACCAATGTCAATCCCAAATTAGTGTGCCGGTTAGCCACGCACGCTCCACTAACGTTTGACAGGGGTACAAAGTGTAATTCCATGGAATAGCATCATTTTCACATTTTACCCTAAAGTAACTAAGATTGAGAATTTATAAAACAATGTAGTTACTTTAATATTTCCATTATACTTATAATGAGGAATTAAGTGCCCTATCCCATCCGTTCGGCTAACGACCCTCCACCAGTCAAGCAAGCGGTAGGTGTGAGTGTACACCCATTAAGCGCCATTTTATAGGCAGCAACCTTATACCCACCTTATAGACTGGCTTCGTGAATGAGGCCTACTAGCGATAAGACTAGCTTATTCTTATACATATATATTAATTAATCTTGTAATAATATAATAGTATAGGGTTATTTTAAACTTGTAAAATTCTAATGGTTTGAAATTTAAATCATTCAAAGTTAAACTTTTAATCACAAAATTTAAATTTCAAAACTTGAGGACAAGTTTCAAACTTTTCAAAACTCAAGGGATCAAATAACAAATAATATAATTCAAACAATTAATTTAGTGATTATCTATATTTGACCTAATTCAATTTCTTGCAAGATAAGTTACCCAATTAATACAAATAATCCATTTTAATCATATAAGGAATTTATTATCTAATCAATTGGTAAATATCTTTTGTTTTTGGCAAGGATAGTCTCACAAAATCATTAAAATTCGAATTTTATCAGTAAAAACAGATTAGGCAACTATTCCATAGCTAAAACATCAAGAAATCCCGATATATCCTCTGTCAGACGATCCGACTCGCCGAGCCACTCATGGACTCGCCGAGTAGGGCCGACTCGCCGAGTGCATGAAGTGACTCGCCGAGTCCAGTCGAACAGAAGCCAGAAAAACGATTTTCAGCATGCAAACAGTTAAAGCATCACATACAACAGAAACCAATCAAGGCTCTGATACCACTGATAGGTTTTATGCATAAGAACAATCCTATGTGTTCATACAAACCCTAATGCTTGGATCTAGGTTTCTCTATTGTACATGCTTTGAATCCAAGACTTGCAAACCCTAATCTAGCATACATAATATCAAAATAACATATGACATCAGATCTAGATGTTTACCTCTTCAAATAGTAGCTTGAATCTTCTCCTCTTGAGCTTAGAATCACAATTGTAATTCCTCTAATGGATCACAAACACCACACAAGCAAGAAGGTAACTTGAGAGAGGAGGGAGGATGCTTAATTTCGGCCCTAGGGTTTCTCTTGGGAACAAGTGTCCGAAAATTGCATGCTAGGGTCTCTATTTATACTATAGGCTGCTAGGGTTTCAGTCTAAACCCTAATGGATTCCTTAGCCACCAAGTAGCCCAAGGAACCTTCTGGAATGAGGCCTTGGACGAAAATATGATGATCCTTCATCATAATTTCGTTCCCCCTTAGTCCATTAGGTTTCCCAGCCCAAAACTCAACTATCACACATTTGACAGTTTATGCCCCTTTATTTAATTAATCTCTTTTAGTCACCAAATTAATTCCTAATTAATTTATGACTAATACTAATTAAATAAATATGATTTCTCCTTTAATATATTATTCTTATAATATATTAATAAACCATAAAATCCTTCTCTCTATCCTTAAATTACCTTGTCAAGTTGCTTTGGTGAAGGCAACCCAAAAGGACCATGCACAACCGGGTCAAGTACATACCAAATATAGTTACGAGCTTAGACACTAATCCAACATAAATCTCCTTATCACTCCGAAAAGTTACATGCTAGTTCTAATACCGTAATTGAATGTTTAGAATCCTAAACACATAAAGTTTCCAGATCCGGTCGGCAACAGACCATAGATCCGATCAAATAATAGCATTTAAGGCATCTTAATAGCTATAACATAAATCATTTAGCAAATAAAAGCATTTTAGGCATCCTTCCTAAAATAAGCTAGTGCTCGTGTCTAAAATATGGTAGACACTCATCTCACAAGCATCGCATAGCTTTCTAAGTTTAAGTCAGAAATCCTACAAATTCCTAGTTCTCTAAAACTAATGCTCTGATACCAACTGTGACATCCCCATTTTCATGGACAGAAAAGACCGATTTGTTTATGCTTTATTTTGAAAATTAGAGTATCCTCTTAAAGAAAAATGTTGCGGAATTCATTACCAGAAAAAAAAACATGATAAATACGTTATCAAAGCATTTCCGAAGAAATGTATTTTATTCATTTTAAAACATTGGGATGTCATCGTCAATACAGAAACATAAGCATAAACAGACCTTACATTCATTTACACTAGTGGTTTACATATCCTTAATCTCTCAGTGTAATGTAGCTTCATATCGACACCTATGATGCAAATAAACTAAGTGGGTCAGGTTGGGAAACTTGGTGAGTACATAGGGTTTTCAACCCACAATAATATAGTTATTATGTTTCATCATCAAACAATTAACCCATTTACCCATCCCCATTATCTTCTTTATTCTTAAGTATCTTCTCTATGAATCGTCCATTCCTCATTATTTATTTCTAAGGATTGTCCTAAGTAATAGGCACGAAGTCCATCGTTTCCAAAGTTTATATAACAGGCACTAAGTCCATAGTTGCCAGGGTTCTTTCTACAGGCGCTAAGTCCATAGCTGCCAGGGTTTATCTCATTTAGTGACTATATTATTTTCGGGAGTCCCCCCGCAATACATGTCAATGGGTTTTTAGAGTACACCGGGTGAACATATCGTTCACAATACCTACAGGTTGTGAGCCTGCTAGTGTTCCATCGGACCGTCTAGAATAGTCCGTGGTTGTCATCCATACTCTGCTAGATGACGGGGCCAACGCTTGGGTCAAGGGTTCTAATTATCTTTCACCTCTCATAAGCTATATCATCTTTCATCTCTCATCATTTATCTCATCTTTCATCTCTCATCTCATCTCATCTCTAATCTACCCGTCTTTACCCATCATGATTATAGGTACAAAATACATATGCAGTTTAGATCAAAAGAAGTTTAGATCTAAAAAAAGAGTTTAGATCTAAAAAAAAGAAGTTTAAATCTTTCATCCAGCATAGATCTCAAGATACAAAATACATATATACAGTTTAGATAAAAAAATAGTTTAAATCTTTCATCCAACATAGATCTCAGGTAAACAGATAACATACACACATAGCACGTAATTTATATAAAATAATTCATATCTATGTGTAAGATGAAAGTAACTATGAACTCACATGTTAAGGTGATGATCCCAACTTGGACAACGCTTCGCTTCGACGAAACCGGGTGGTTTGCTTGAAAACCAGGCTCTGCGGGGGCAGAGTTTCTGAATCGAAAAACTCTTTTTCTCGGAGCCTCCGGGCACTTCGGGGCTTTCTTCAAGTGCTAGGGAAGTTTCCTAGGCTTTTGGGGGTGTTTTGGGAGGCTTAGAGAGTGAATAGAGAGAAGAAGAAGTGGATTTTGGTATGGAAAATGAAGGAACTCTCGGGTGGTATTTATAGGCTGGAAAAGTGGTGAACTCGTCGAGTTTCTGGCCCCCAACTCGTCGAGTTTCTGGTCCAACTCGTCGATTTGGTGCCACGTTTCGTCATCTGGTGGGGAGAAAGCAATGTCTCAGATTGCGCCACGTCACCCACTTCGCTGCAGCACCCTTCCGACTTCTAAACCCTGTAACTTTCGCATACGAGCTCCGTTTTCGATATTATTTATATCCACGCGTAGGTATCGACAAGGTATACAACTCTCCTTTTGACACCATCGGCTAATTCTCGGCTGATTTTAAATTTAACAGTATGAGAAGATTACACTGTTTAACGATCGTGTAAAATTCATAACTTCTACATACGGACTCCGTTTTCGACTGTCTTTTTATCGTTGAACTTCTATTAATGACATCTTCAATTCTCATTTAGGTTGTGTCGGCTAAAAACCGCTCGATTTAAAATTCAAACTCCAGGCTACACACTGCTATGCCAAATCTTAGAAAATTCATAACTTCCTCATACGAAGTCAGATTTGGATGTTCTTTTTATGCATTCTCTCGGTTTAACATATACTACGACTTTCTTTTAGATCGCTAAGGCTAAAAAGCACTTTATCTTAAACTCACTTTTTACGTCACACAGCATCGTGCCGATTTTGTCGCGAAACTTCGACATGTCATAACTTTTTCGTTATAACTCGGATTTCGGCGTTCTTTCTATCTCTGGAATCCTTGTCGCGACCACTACAACTTTCTTCATAGATATCGGGTTTATCTAACATTTTATTTTTGACGTTTATTTTCATTCTTAATTTATTATATCATTATAAACAAGTATAAAACACATAAATTCTCATAATTCACATAATACTCAAATAATTTATTTTTATTACTTCAAAATGAGTTACATTTGTTGACCCTAACTTTTACATCATCGTATCAATGCTTAGCCTCTAAACACGGGCGCTACAGTGAAGGGGTCATACATTATAGAGAGGCTCTACTTTGAGTCTTTGGAATTCTTCTTGACATCATCTAATAGTTATTCTACTAATCTTCCATGGTTTAATCATGATGTTCTTGATAAAAATTCATGTTGTTGCTTCTTGTTTTGTTATACTTGAAAAACTGGAATCATGATCCAACAATGGTAGGAAACTATGACAAAATTTAATAATAAAGACAACCAAACAAGAATCATGGAGATGATTCCAAGACGGGTGTTCCATGCGTTGAAGATGATGATTCAAATGTGAGCCGACACGCATATTTTCGTTTTTTGTACTAGAGTTAATTGGAATAATATCCTTTCCCTATTAGAGTTAATCAGAACTTACAAAGATTAGACTGTACAATTTAGAAAAAAACCCACAACATCCGCCAAGGAGGTCAAGATCCTTTAAGGTTATCGTAAACAATCAACTGGGATCTACAAAGAATAAAACAACTCATAGTAATGGAGAACAGATAAAAAAAGAAAAGAAAAAACACTCAGTCAGACCAAGAAAAGGAGAAACCCTTGATCGACATAATCAGTGTTAGATCTACAAAGAATCTCATAAGGAATCCCTAGATTGACACAATCGGTGTGAGATCTACAAGGAAACACAACAGATAAAGAAAAAGAAGGGTCGGAAAGCCTAACCTTATGTACCAAGGACCTTTCGATGCACCGTCGTTCAATGGAAAATGACGATTAGAACAACCACTAGCTCTGATACCATGTAGAAAATGAAAAACTTACAATTTTCCCAAGATGTTCTATTTATTCACTATGAATCAGAATGTTTATACACCAAAACTAATAAACCTCACTACATAATCTTCTCTCTACTCTTATACAAGATATTTACTAGGTTGAGACTCAAACCCTAAAAACCTTAATTTGAGAGAAACATGGACCGAGAAAAAAAAAAGATATATATATATATATATATATATATATATATATATATATAGGTAAGTTCAATTGAGAAAATAAAAAATGTTGAGAATGGGGGAATCGTTCTCAGCCACTCATTTATTTTTGCCGCAAAAGCCTTTGTTGTACCAGCGGAAATGGATAAGGAATATACATGTGTTTCCAACAAAACATGTTTCCTTAAACTATGCTAATCATTACCTTAATATATACAAAAACATAGTTTTTTTTTTTTTTTTTTTTTTAATTTTTAAGAAGCTATTTATATCGAAAAATGATTTTAAATATACCAAAATTTATGATTTTTCATTCTCTACAAATAGACATCCATATTGATATACTTTTAAGATAAAATAAAAAATTTATTTTTTTTATATTTTCAGCTATCGTTATTCATAAGTGAATAAAAATGCATCAGATTTTTGCTACAGTACATTCGTTATTCACTTATGAATAAAAATATATAATTAATTTTTTTTACAGTTTAAGTATCATTTATACTACTTATTCATATATGAATAACAAATTAACTGTAACAAAAATCTGATAAATGTTTTATTCATATATGAATATAAAATATGACGACAACTAATACACGTTTTATTCATATATAAATATAATATATGATGAAAGATGATGTAAAAAATATATTTTAAGTAAGAAAACTTTATTGCGTGTCATATTCATATATGAACGGTACTTAAACTATAAAAAAAGTTACGCATACGTTTTATTCATAAGTGAATAACGAATATACTGTAATAAAAATCTGATAGATTTTTTTATTCACTTATAAATAACGAGAGCTGAAACTCTAAAAAAAAATATTTTATTTTATCTTAAAAGTATATCAATATGGATGTCTATTTATAAAGAATAAAAAATTATGAATTTTGATATATTTAAAATAATTTTTCGATAATAATGGCTTTCTAAAAATAAAAAAAACGAAAAAAAAAATATGTTTTTGTGTATATTAAGGTAATGATTAGCATACCTTAAGGAAACATGTTTGGTTGGAAAACACATGTTTATCCGTTATCCATTTCCGACGGTACGCCTAAGTGTTTTGCGGCAAAATAAATGTGTGGTTGAGAATGATTCCCCCATTGTCAACCTTTTTTTTTCTCAATTGAACCTCCTCTTTCTTTCTATATATATATATATATATATATATATATATATATATATATATATATATATATATATATATATATATATATATATATATATATATATATATATATATATATATATATATATATATATATATATATATAGAGAGAGAGAGTTTGTGTGTACTGTGTGTAAAAATGGGCTATATCTTCAGCTCCTCATGTTGAATATATAGTCGGGTCAAAAACCAACTAACCAACCCACAAATCCAAATGATCCACGTGTCATTACACTGAGTGGTTAACAAAAGTGAGCCGTAATCCGGTAAATATGTAAATACACATTTCTATCCGCTTTCACTAAATCTTATTACAAAATAAAACCATCACAAGTTACAAATAACACCGTGCAAAATAACATGATATACAGACAAAAAACAAATATAAAATATAAAATGTGACTAGTAAATATTAAAGTTTGCACATTTAAAAACCTTTACATATTTTAACATTACCTTTAACCCATGATAGATAACAAAAATACAAAATAAGTTTCTAAAAGGTTTCTTCATTAATATAAAATACAATTTCTGAAGGGTTTCTTCACTAATATATTGTTGCAAAAATAGTAATTATACATGTATAGGTTAATTATATACACACATGCATACACAAACCAAATTATATGCATACACAAACTAAATTATATATAAGCACATGCATACTCAAAAAAGGTTTGTGTATTTCATATTTAATATATTTTTCGATATCATATAAACTTCTCAAAATTTTTATGTTAAGGTCCGATATTCAAAATTTTAATGAAGGTTTGATATTCCATATTGTCTATCGTACCATATATCAATCAACAAAAATTATTGAAATGCTAGGATCGTGTTATACATAGTTGGTATTTAAGGGGTTCTTTCTTTCATTTTCTCAATTAAGTTTTATGTATGTAAAATGGTTGAGTGGTAATAATATTAGTGCCGATAAAATAATATATACATAAGATATGCATTTAAAAAAAAACTAAATTAACCATTTTAATGAAACTAACAATCATTTCACGGTTACATTCCAAAAAAATTCATAATATTCATCAATTTTAATATCGATCGTATATATAAGATTTTTTTTTCTAGATTAAATAAACAGTTTAAATAAGACTAAAAACTCATTTCATCATAGCGTTCCAAAATAAATTCATAATATTCATTAATTTTAATAATAATTTTAATAATATTTATCAACTTCAAAGAGATGAAAGGGTGAAATAGAAAATAGATAAATAATAATCTTAATATATTAAGCTATATTTTTGGCTTAACTCATCAAATCATCATACATGGCCATTCTAAAAAAAATTCTCTCTAATAAATCAAAATCTTTTTGTCACATGTCCTCTTCTCCTTCATTTTGACATATGATATTTTCTAGAATTTTTGAATTTCCTATTTTCCACTTATGATTTTATTGTATTTTTCTTTTTATTAAATTAAAATTCCACATTTAATATGTAAGGTATTATATATGTAATGTATTTATTAGAAGGAGTTTATATATGTAATGTATTCAATCTATTAAAGTCTCATTAATTTTAATAATTCAAAAATTTTCTCATTTTTCTTATAAATTCAAACTTCTAAAATTATTAAAATTTTATATTTATTTTTTTTTTTAAATAAACCCATGTAATACATGAGTATCACACCTAGTACCCATATAAACCTATTCAGATTAAATACTTAACCCATTAAACCAATTGAACAATAATAATAATTACTACTAATATAAATAATAATAAATAAATATAAAATAAAAACTAACACAACAAGTCTTTTTTAAAAGAGAAATTAAATATCCTCTTACTAATTTTTCTTACCCATTTTCCTACCACTTTAGATACTAACAAGTAATTAAAATTTATTAGTTTTACTAAATATGACAAATGTCATAATTTAAGATTATAAGAAGATGTAAGAGAAAAAAATAAAATAAAAGGATATTTCATTCTTTTTTATAGTAACACCAATGCATCAATTATTAACTCTACATAGTTCAGAACTTAAAGATTAATCAACCGTCCCAAATTTTCTTGCATGAATGTTTGATTCCATTGTATTGAAATGATTATTGCAATATTCAAGAAACTTATAATAACATAATACACATAATCAAAATCAAATTTATGTAAAACTTAGCTATTACAACTCAACATGCCTACATCATCCCTTCTTCTAGGTTATCTCTCCTTTCTAAAATCACCGACTTACGACGATTTTTGATAACTCCTTACTTGATTTCCTTCCATATTTGCCCCTACTCTTGCTAAACAAACTCTTATATTTCACCATAACCCCCTCCTTCTCTTCAACTAAACTTAACTTCTCATACGACTCCGCCACCCTTTCCACTATAACTTTATCCGTACATTTCCGATTATACCCTTCAAGCTCCTCAAAAAGCTTCACAACCTCTTTCCACATCTCATTTCGATAATACACATACACCATAATTTCACATACTTTCCAAGGTACCAATTCCACATTCCTACCAAGTTTCCTACCCCACAACCTCTTTGCCTCTTCTACTCTATTATCCATATCTAATGCCCTTATTAATTGTCCATATGTCCCAATTGTTGTCCCATGTCCTTTACTTAACATCCATTTTATAACTTGTACAACTTTATGCCATTTTTCTTTTTTTTCGAGAGTCAACAATGCGGTTTTGACTCGTCCGATTGGGAACTCGTGTTCCTCCGCAACCCACGCGTCGAGGGTACCGTAGACCGCTTCTTTTGTGTTCTCAAGGTCAACAAGTTTGCTTACAAGAACAGTAATTTTGTCCTTTTTGGACACGTTTTGGAATCTTTGAAGAATTGGTGTTTGTGTTTGATCTTGTGTGCTTGTGGTTTGACTAAAGGGCGAGATTGGTATTTTGGATATACCGAGTCGACTCGTTGGTTTAATGAGACAGGTTATTGCTTTAGACCTCAACATTGCGAGAGAGAAAATTGTGTCTTAATTCAATACCTTTAAAAATGAGTTATTTTGAACACTTTGAAGATGTGAATCCCTGTAGATATAAATGAAAACATGTAGAATCAATTAAAAAAAGGGATTGTGTGTTAGTATAGATAGGATCTTCACTGGTTAATATATGAGAATTAGGTTTTCCACTAAACCCTAATTATAAAGGAAAGAATCCAAACACATAAGCCCACTAATTTAAAAACTCCTTACAGTTTACAACATTAATGATTTGTTAAAATCGAGCTGAAAACATGATTACCCAATTCATACATTTAAAGATCAAAGTAGGCAGTTTTTCTCGATTTTTTAACACGGAAAAGTTTCAGATTTGTTACGTTTTCTATATGTCATTGATTTCTACAGTATGATGCACAATAAGAAGAATTCATTAATTTTGATATACAAACGCGGAAATTTTAGGGATTGGGGAGTAATTACAAGGTTCAATTATCAATTTGAACTAAGAAAATACTGTAAGGTTCAATAGGCATCAAAAGCATCAAATTTTACAGGTATGTGATGAAGTAAGAGCTTACTCTTCATATTCTATCAGAGACAGGAATGGCTTCGTTACACGACGGTGTAGGAATGGACGATGTATCCTCCGTATGATGGCGGCGAGTAGTCCAGCAACGGCGTGGGCGGCGGATACGCTCGAAGGAGCTTTTCTACTTTCTAGTATAACCGTTCGACGTGAAGAATCGACATAGCCGATCCAGAACTGGAGGATAAACTTGGCCCAAGATAAGTGGGTAGCCCATAGTTCCATGATAGCCCATACAGAAGAAATAAAGGAAGTTCCAGATATATCATTAGTTTTGCTTGTTATTTCTACAATGCGTCCCATTATCTTCTATTCTTTCATAATGCATTTGGGATTGTCTATAAATAGGCTAAGTTTTTTTTTTTTTTTTTTTTTTTTTACTCCATTTTAAATATCAATATCAACTGCTAAACATTCTTCTAAGTATTGAAGTCCTCTTTGTATACTTGTTCTCGATATTATCTACAATTGCTTCATGCCTCTTCAAAGTATTATTGTACGGCTTACCTAAGCCTTGGGTTGAAATTTTGTATCATTAACAATTAGTTAATGTTAATGATAAGAAAAGGTGCAAGATAAGTAAATACTTGGACAGTGAGAAAAACATATACAATGATCCAAATCAAGGAGAAACTCACGACCTCATATAAATACTTTCGGTGAAGCAATGGAGCCTCACATCTCCTAACTTGAGTTTTTAGTCAATGGACTCAAGGTACACATTGTAAATATGGAAATGATAATCAAGATGCTTATCTAAGAGATCATTGAGATCTCAACAACCACCAAGTCCATAACATACACGGGGAAGAATAAATGATATTTAAGCGATCAACAAGCCAAGAAATAATAATGAAAACTATGGCGCTCCTTTTCCATGTTTGAAGGTCCCTAAAATTGAGATGTTCAGTGACACAAGAATGCCATCATGGCGAAGAAAATTTTCTTTGAACTCAAGCAATATGTCAAGGTTATATGTATCATACATATGCCACTAAGATTATCGATGCCCAACATTCCTAAAACACTCAACCCAACTATGTTGGAGAAGGAAACATATTAACCAAGTGAAAGGTATGTGTAATATCGATATGAAGGATCAGTTTAATTTTAAGTTACAGAAACACTTCATACCCCCATAATATCGAGCTAAAAGCAAAGAGAAACTTCACTAATCCGTAAAAGTACTAATTTGGCATATATCCTAGAGTTCACTAGCATTATATTGGAGCTCGATGATATGCCATTGGGGATGCTATATTTTATTTTAAATATAAACAAAAAGATAAGGCATAATTGGAGTTATATTGACACAAAGTGCACATCCTCCACGATTTCAACGTAGTAGCCAAATTGCTTATCAATTACACTACATAGTAAAGGATAATATGAACACAGATTGAAGAAGGAAACAAGTGGACTCCTCTTCTAAACGCTACAAATTCATTCAAACCCATCAAATCCGCCAAAGCATCTTTTATATGTAGCCAGATGCATTTTACACAATGTTTCCAAGACACATATAAGTCTAAGTCGTCAACTTCGTGCTTCATATGTAATGAGAGGAACCAGACAAAAAAATAATCCACAAAATAAAGCCACTAATAAATACATGGGCCTATTGGGTTATATACTTGATTGAAACCGAAAAAAAAATAATAAATAGATGGACTAATTTGTTATTTATTAGTAAATAATGAATTCCCTAAAAACTATGGAGAATGACCTGCAATAAAGTATCGAAGCTTGAATTATGGTATTATTACCATAATTGAGCAAACTTTGAGACAAACAAAACTCCTAGGGTTTATGCATTATATAAGGCATTGAATCCTTTGTGCCTTATAACTGTAATTTAGATTTAACCTCCTTTCCCCACCTCTCTTTTTTGGTGGCGCAACTAATCTCTTACAAGCATATTTTGATTTTTCTTGGCACATAACAATAAGGAACTTGAGGATCTTGCTTGTTTGAAGTCAAAGGGTGGATGTTATAAAGAGGCTCTACTTTGAGTCTTTGAAATTCTTCTTGACATCATCTAATAGTTATTTTACTAACCTTTCTTGGTGTAGTCATGATGTTTTTAATAAATTCACATCGTTGCTTCTTGTTTTATTATACTTATAACTGCCATCATGATTGTGACAACCCGAAATTTCTATTATATACAACCATTCGACTCAATAGAACTCAGAACAGTTTCTGCTAACTTTCAAGCTTTTTGGAATAAGTTTGAGTGTTTTAAAGTTAGTACTTCAGGAGATAACAGGAGGGAGGATGCCCTAGGGTTTATTGTGCAACAATAATATCCCAAAACTCCAAGAGTTTGGAGTTTACGGCCTAAACAAAGGTGTTTACGGCCGTAAACCCTAAAAGGGGGTATAAATATGACACTTAGTCATTATTTACCACTTTTCACATTTTCAAGATCCAAAACCCATTTCTCTCTCAAGTATCATCCGACTTTTCTTCAAGATCTTCAACTTTGTAAGTGTTTCTATCCCTAAAAAGTTGATATCTTACTTAATCTAGTGATCTTACATGATTCCATCCGTGAAATCATTCCAAAAGTGTAGATCTTCAAGTTTCACCAAGAACACCAAGAACACACACTAGTGTTCTTGGACTTTTAGCACCTTTTCAAGCTTCTACCTAGTAAGTACTTCTATCCTAGTGTATTATAAGACTTGTTACACTTCTAATCATCAAGAAAACACCCAAGAATCAAAGGATCAAAGCTGTTTACGGTCCAAGAACACCTTGGACCGTAAACCCTAAAAACGGTGCCAAAGTGTGCCCTAGTCCCTTACCAAGCCTTGGAAACTAGCCTAGACCCTTTCCTTGATGTGCTAGGAACTCAAAACAACAAAAAGACCATAAATCATTTGGGTTTACGGTCGTAAACCCAAAGAGAAGTGGTCCAAGGACCGTAAACTCCATAAAGGAGTGAAATGGTGCCCTAATCACTTCCTAAGGCTTAAACATGAAGTAGGAATGCTTCTTATGACCTTTAAGGCTTCAAAACACAAAATGGTCAAAGTACCATGAGTTTACGACCGTAAACTCATGGGTTTACGACCGTAAACTCAATGTGAGTTGGTCCCAAAACCGTAAACTCCAAAAGAGTTTACCCTTGGACCCCAAACTCAATAACCAAGTCCTACAACCCTTAGATGCAATCCTTAGCACTTATAAGCACTTAAATCAAGTGTTTTACATGTCTTAGGATGTCTTAACTTGGTTAATTAGTTGTTTAATGACTAATTGGATACGTATATGTGTAATTATATGTTAACTAGGATCCTTGTGTGTGTTCAAGTCTTCACTTGACACTTAGCATCCTATACATTCCGTTCATCCAAACCACTCACTACAGGTGAGTTCATACCCCTTAATTAACCTTTTAAATGTTTTAAATGCTTTTATGGGGGGGGGGAATACAAGTTGAACAATTATAGTTATTATATCAATCACATGTGATTAATAACTACCAAACAAGTGGATTTCTTACTTTTCAAACTATGTTACCAAACTGTTTTTACTTCAAGCTCTTTTACATGTCAACTATTGTTACTTAAACTCTTTTAAACTTATATTCTATTAAAAGTGTATCTATATAGATATAGTTATATAAGTAGGATTGAAAGGACTTAGGAGTGATAGCTCACCTTACTTCCTGTTGCTTGTTTGGTTGTGGACTTAGGGTATCAGGGTTATTTGTCCGAAGGTCGTTTGAATCCTAGTTATATATTATGTATATGTATATAGATATAAAAGGTTATTTCTTTCCAGTTCAATACCTTTGGGTAGCAAGGGTATACAAACATGTTCATACATACAAACGACATTACTAGTATACTATAATAGGTATAGTTTAGGAAGTTACAAATCTATTACTAGACCAATGAAACATACAATGAGTTAGTTCATACATGTGTCATAACTTATAGTGATGAGAAACAAACATAACTTATAGTGATGAGAAACAAACATAATACATAGTGAAGAGAAACAAACAACACCATACAGAGAGAACATACATACAGGCTAGACAGAGGAAGAACACACAATACAGCTAGCACATACATTACATATACATTATTACAGTTATGTGAGCCACGTAACGGGGCATGGCACCACCTGCCATGACCGTTTTGTATCCAGAATCTCCTTAATTGGGGAGCGTATGAGTTTGTGTATAGATCTATACTGGATTGACTATCCTACACCTTGCTGCTCGCTACAGTGGGAGTTGCAAGTCTACGGGTGCCAAACGTCATTTCTTACGACGTCTTACATCGTCGTTTTACTAGAGTCGGTAGCAGGATATAGGCCGATCACATGGTACCTTAAATAACAATTGATTTAAGGTAGTTAGTACAACAGTAGTTACTTAATTCAACACTACAGTACTATTTCATTTTCCCATTACATTCACTTTGTGAACATTCACACAATGAACAGTAATGTAAAAACTATATTTCTTGTTAATGATAGTCAGATTTTGGAAAATACATACTCTTACAAGAGACACACAACCAGACACTAGATGCCTTGGTAGAAGGCTACTTTTAGTAGGAAACATAGGGTTTTCTAGGAGAATTCAAACTTTTACAAACTTATATAAACATCTTACAAACATCTTACAAACATCTTACCAACATCTTACAAACATCTTACAAATGCTTTCATACAAATACAGACACTAATATACTTATGATCTCACCAGCTTTAAAGCTGATAAACTCTTTCAAAATAACTTGTATTCTCAGGTCACCAGTAGACAGGTACCGGTGCCAGGTTTTGAGATGGAGCTCGTTCAAGACTCATCTTTTATTTTGATACATATTCTTGGTGTCTATTTAACTTGACAGAACACATTTGTATGAAATTATATTATTAATGCAATGGATGATGTTGTTGCTTGTTTACTACTTCACATTGTTGTGATACTGTACATGACGTCCTCCACCCCTGAACGTTTCCGCCGTTCCGGTTTTGGGGTGTGACAGATTGGTATCAGAGCATTGTTTATAGTGAATCGAGTGTATCAACCCATAAAAGATATACGAACTATAAACACAGCGGGATTAAAATACTCTGATAAAGAGTTTATACTTTTAAATAATAAAATATTTAACCAAGTATACATACCTGCATTCATACTAAAATCAGTGTCACTAGGACAGAACAAAAGTATTACGATTGTTGGGCAGCACAAGTAGACTTAGAGACATATGGTCAACCCTGGGAAGATGTAGCCTGATCAACTACATTATCCGAGGAGTGATCAGCATGTGCCTAAGTGTGGTTGTGAGGTTGCAACAAGTCTAAAAACTTACCAACACTACTACAATGAGAACAGTAGAACAGAACATAAACTTAAAATACTATAGGAGTATTTTGTGTTACTTTAATTACTTATCTGAGAACTAAAGGCCTTTATTAGTATATCAATAGTTGCTGAGTGGATACGCTAAGGTTATATGTATCTAGGATATCATAGACTTAGAATCTGTGATCTTTGCTTTACTTCCTGTTCCTTGTTTGGTTGTGGACTTAGAGTTAGGGTCACTTATTCGAAAGTCTATCCTGTCTTGGTTACATATGACTGGTATGCACTACGCAAATGTTGAAGTAACTGATAAAGATCATCTTATAATTATCTAATTAGTACGTCTATTTAGTTATTTCTTTATCCCTTTTCTCGCGTAGATATCATGGTTGGATTCCATCTTCCCGGAGACCCGTACTACCCCAACCACGACAATGCAGGATGGCTGGGAGAGGAGCCAGAAGATGATCACCCAATCCCATTGGATGATCACGAAGCTAAAGGCTTTTCTGATGATTCTGACTCAGAGCCGGAAGTCAACAACCAACCCCCAGCTGCTCAAGACCCAAACCCAAACCATCGTCCAACATTTCAAGGACCCACACCTCTGTGGGCCACAAACTTGAATAGATGGAGTCAGGAACAGGGGCAACCCATGCCCTACAATGGAGACAGAAGCTTCTACAACCTCACCGAGGGAGGTTCAGCTGACAGGATCCTACCCATCATGGTTCGTAGGATTTCTCGGAACACGGAACAAGGTCGAGCGACTATCGACCGAGTCATAGAGATTGACGCCAACTCTGGCGTTAACACAGTCCGCATTCGCCAACTGGAGTCTGCTCATGAAAGGACCCAGGTCCGCAATGCGGTTCTGCAGAGGGAACTTGCTGAAACCCAAGCTGAAGTCAGGGAACTTCGAACTCAGCAAGCAAGATCTGATAGACGCGTGAGGGACATAGAACGTCTTCTGTCGGAGTCAAGAACTCACTCTAGTAGTTCTCGTCGCCGTTAGAGTCTTATCGACTTCTCTTTTGGATATAACCTAGTTAGTGTAAAAACTCTAGTCTAATTTCCTATCTTTGTAAATCTTAGACCTGTTAGGTCTTGATTAGGTCTTAGTTCTGTCAAAATTTTCCCATCTTGGTTGATGTAAGGCCTACTTCTAGGTCATTTTTCCCGAACTTGATACATCTGTAATACCAGTATTATTGACAGATATCTAATCTCATGGAAATTATATCCAAATGCTTTCATCTTCAATCAATCATACTATTCAATTGTGCTGTTGGGCTATGGAGAGTTAGTCCATGAGTCATTCTCATCAAATTCTCTCTATTTTTTTATCAATATCTTCATCTTTGTAAACTTACAGTTCAAAGATGCCTCCACGTCGATCAACAAGACGTGATCCTCCTGCAACTACAATACCAACTCCTCCTCAATTTGATACATCAGCTCTAAATGCTGCGGTAGCTGCGGCTGTGGCAAATGCCATGGCTCAATATCATTCTTCCGGTTCTACTGGAGGAGGAACTCCTGTTCAATCTACTCCCGTTGAAACCCTTGTGCGCTCCAGAGAGTGCTCCTACAAGGACTTCACAAACTGCAAGCCATTGTCCTTTAAGGGGACTGGCGGAGTCATTGCCCTCTCGCAATGGTTCGAAAAGACAGAGTCGGTCTTTGAGATCTGCTCATGCCCGGAGGGAAGCAAAGTCAAATTTGCTGCTTGTACCTTCGAGTCAAAAGCCCTAACATGGTGGAATAGCCATGTCAAGTCACTATCTCTTATAGTGGAAAATGTTATGGGCTGGGAAGCTCTGCGAGAGCTAATGGTTGAGGAGTACTGCCCGAGGGGCGAAATCCAAAAGCTGGAGCAGGAGCTGTGGAGTCTAACGATGAAAGGCTCCGATATTGTTACATATACCGCCAGGTTCTGTGAGCTGGTGGCCCTCTGCCCTAACATGATTCATACAGAGGGGAAGAAGATAGAGAGGTACATATGGGGGCTGGTGCCTCCATTTCAGGGGAATGTTTTATCCTCAAACCCTGCCACATTCGATAGTGCCAAGCGGTTGGCACAACGACTTATTGATCATGGGGTCCCTACCCCGTCATCAACAACAACCCTAGCCATCTCAGAACCCGCAAGAACCGCTGATTCCAAGCGGAAGTTCTGGGATGACAAAAAGAAGAAGAAGGCTGCCAAAAAGCAGCAGGTCGTGGCAGTTCATGCTGCGATAGCACCTGCCGCTGCTGCTCCGCTAAAGCAGTACGCTGGAAGTTTGCCTAAGTGCAACAAATGCAACTTCCACCACGTCAGTGCCTGCCGGGAAATTCAGTGTATGAACTGCAACAGGAAGGGGCACACAGCCCGTTTCTGTAAAGCTCCGACGAGGCCAATCAACCAAGTCCCCGACACAGGAGTGGGCCAAGCTTGCTACGGTTGTGGCGAGGTAGGCCACTACAAAAGAAACTGCCCGAAGGCAGGGAATGCCGGTGTAGTGGCAAGAGTTCTGGCCATAGGCCACGTGGAAGCGGTTGCCGACCCCACAGTGGTCACTGCTACGTTTCTCCTCGATAACTCTTATGCATGCATTCTGTTTGATAATGGAGCGGAGAGGAGTTTCGTGAACCAAAACTTTGCTCATTTACTTAAGCAAAAATCACGAGCACTTAAAGAACCGTTCACTATAGAAATGGCTAATGGAAAGACAGAGAGCACTAGCAGTATATACATAGGGTGTACCCTAACTTTAGATAGTCATTCATCTTCGATCGATCTCATGCCGGTCTCAATTAAAAGTTTCGACGTCATTATCGGCATGGATTGGTTGAGTCTTCATCGTGCCGACATCATGTGTTACGAAAAGGCGGTACGCCTTAATCTACCGTCTGGCGAAACCCTAGTAGTTTATGGCGACAAACCCGGCACGAACCTTCGTATCATCTCGAGCATTCAAGCTCAGAAATTCTTGCGAAAGGAATGTCACGTATTCCTTGCTCATGTGGGCGATGTGAGCCAAGAAACGAAAGACATTCAGAACATTCCAGTAGTACGCGACTTTCCCGACATCTTTCCAGAAGAACTCCCAGGATTACCTCCGCAACGTCAAGTCGAGTTCCGAATCGACTTAGTTCCAGGGGCTACCCCCATAGCCAAATCGCCCTATCGTCTAGCACCTGCAGAGATGCAAGAACTGTCCTGTAAACTTAACGAACTGCTCAACAAGGGCTTTATAAGACCAAGCTTCTCACCCTAGGGAGCTCCTGTCTTGTTCGTCAAGAAGAAAGATGGATCGTTTCATATGTGCATCGACTATAGGGAGCTCAACAAACTGACCGTCAAGAATCGTTATTCTTTGCCTCGTATTGACTATTTATTTGACCAACTTCAAGGGGCGAATTTCTTTTCCAAAATCGACTTAAGATCCGGATATCACCAACTACGAGTGCTAGGGGAGGATGTTCCGAAGACAGCCTTCCGAACTCGTTATGGGCACTACGAATTCGTAGTGATGCCATTCGGATTAACAAACGCGCCCGCAGTATTCATGGACTTAATGAATAGGGTGTTTCGTCCTTACTTGGATCAGTTCGTCATCGTCTTCATCGATGACATACTTATCTACTCTCGTAGTAAGGAGGAACATAGTCAACATCTGCGACAGGTCTTAGAAACACTTCGTTCGGAGAAGCTCTATGCGAAGTTCTCGAAATGCGAATTTTGGATCCGACGAGTCGAATTCTTAGGGCACGTGGTTAGCGAAGAGGGAATACACGTGGACCCTTCCAAAATTAAAGCCATTGAGAGCTGGTCAGCACCGAAGACGCCTACAGAAATTCGTCAATTTCTAGGCCTCGCTGGCTACTATCGCAGGTTCATTCAGAACTTCTCCCGCATTGCGAAACCTCTTACAACACTGACCCAGAAGGGCGTGGCCTTTGATTGGGAAGAGAAGCTGGAGAGAGCGTTCCAAACGCTCAAGCGAGCCTTGTGCACCGCACCAATACTGTCCCTCCCCGAAGGGATAGAAGACTTCATTGTCTATTGCGATGTGTCAAATCAAGGACTCGGATGTGTTCTGATGCAACGAGGTAAGGTCACCGCCTACGCCTCGAGACAGCTGAAGACACATGAGGTCAACTACACCACACACGATCTTGAGCTAGGAGCAGTTGTGTTTTCTCTGAAGATCTGGAGACACTACCTGTACGGCACAAAAGACACTATCTTTACAGACCACAAAAGCCTACAACATATATTTGACCAGAAGGAGCTCAACATGAGACAACGACGGTGGGTCGAGCTACTCAGTGATTACGAATGCGAAATTCGTTATCATCCGGGTAAAGCCAATGTAGTAGCTGACGCCCTAAGTAGGAAAGAATATTCTGGTCGTAGAGTCAAATCATTGACTATGACTATCCATTTGCACTTGTCCACACAAATTAGGGAGGCTCAGCTCGACGCTTTGAAACTTGAAAATGTGGCGGGTGAATCCCTGAGAGGGATGGATAAGAACTTGGAGGTTAAGGGTGGCGGAGCTTATTTTCTCATGGATCGGATCTGGACCCCAAAAAGCGGTGGTTTCAGAGACTTGGTCATGAACGAGGCGCACAACACTCGTTATTCCGTCCACCCGGGTTCAGATAAGATGTATCCAGATCTTAAAAAGTTATACTGGTGGCCTAACATGAAAGCAGAGATTGCTACCTTCGTGAGTAAATGCCTTACTTGCGCCAAGGTCAAGGTCGAATACCAGAAACCCTCCGGTCTTCTACAACAACCGGAGATACCGGAATGGAAGTGGGAGCGGATCACTATGAATTTCATAACCAAGTTGCCCAAGACAACGGGTGGACTTGATACCATATGGGTCATCGTCGATAGATTGACCAAGTCCGCACACTTCCTGCCTATCAAGGAATCAGACAAGATGGAGAAGCTTACAAGAACTTACATTAGGGAGATTGTACGACTGCACGGTGTTCCCATATCCATTATCTCAGACAGAGATAGTAGGTTCACTTCTAGGTTCTGGCAGTCGCTACAAAGTTCCTTAGGAACTAGGCTGGACATGAGTACAACCTACCATCCACAGACCGACGGGCAAAGTGAGAGGACTATCCAAACCTTGGAAGATATGTTGCGAGCCTGTGTGATCGACTTTGGGAAAGCATGGGATACTCATTTACCCCTTGTCGAATTTTCCTACAACAACAGTTATCACACGAGCATAAAGGCTGCTCCATTCGAGGCCCTCTATAGCCGAAAGTGCAGATCCCCTCTGTGCTGGGCTGAGGTGGGTGATACCCAGTTAGCTAAAGGACGAGTTCCTGACAGCACTCTCACAGGTCTGGAAATCATACGGGAAACGACAGAGAAGATCGTTCAGATTCGTGAACGATTGAAAGCCTCTAGAGACCGACAGAAAAGCTACGCTGATAAACGAAGGAAACCATTGGAATTCCAGGTGGGCGACCGTGTTCTATTAAAGGTCTCACCCTGGAAAGGCTTGATACGCTTTGGAAAGCGTGGAAAGCTAAATCCAAGGTACATAGGGCCTTTCGAGATTCTCGCAAGAATCAGCCCTGTAGCTTACAAACTTAACTTACCGTGCGAACTCAGTAACGTACATTCTACTTTCCACGTCTTGAACTTGAAAAAGTGTTTGTCCGACGAGACTCTTGTAATCCCACTCGACGAGATCGATATCAACGAGAGCCTCAACTTCGTGGAAGAACCAGTAGAGATCATGGGCCGGGAGGTCAAGCAAACGAAACAAAGTCGTATCCCGATAGTGAAGGTTCGCTAGAACGCCAAGCGAGGACCTGAATTCACTTGGGAGCGAGAGGATCAGATGAAACTGAAATATCCTCGTCTTTTTACTTAGTTATTTGTAACTACTTATTTGCTTAAACTCAAATTTCGGGACGAAATTCCTTCTAACGGGGGGATGATGTGACAACCCGAAATTTCTATTATGTACAACCATTCGACTCAATAGAAATCAGAACAGTTTCTGCTAACTTTAAAGCTTTTTGGAATAAGTTTGAGTGTTTTAAAGTTAGTACTTCAGGAGATAACAGGAGGGAGGATGCCCTAGGGTTTATTGTGCAACAATAATATCCCAAAACTCCAAGAGTTTGGAGTTTACGGCCTAAACAAAGGTGTTTACGGCCGTAAACCCTAAAAGGGGGTATAAATATGACACTTAGTCATTATTTACCACTTTTCACATTTTCAAGATCCAAAACCCATTTCTCTCTCAAGTATCATCCGACTTTTCTTCAAGATCTTCAACTTTGTAAGTGTTTCTATCCCTAAAAAGTTGATATCTTACTTAATCTAGTGATCTTACATGATTCCATCCGTGAAATCATTCCAAAAGTGTAGATCTTCAAGTTTCACCAAGAACACCAAGAACACACACTAGTGTTCTTGGACTTTTAGCACCTTTTCAAGCTTCTACCTAGTAAGTACTTCTATCCTAGTGTATTATAAGACTTGTTACACTTCTAATCATCAAGAAAACACCCAAGAATCAAAGGATCAAAGCTGTTTACGGTCCAAGAACACCTTGGACCGTAAACCCTAAAAAGGGTGCCAAAGTGTGCCCTAGTCCCTTACCAAGCCTTGGAAACTAGCCTAGACCCTTTCCTTGATGTGCTAGGAACTCAAAACAACAAAAAGACCATTAATCATTTGGGTTTACGGCCGTAAACCCAAAGAGAAGTGGTCCAAGGACCATAAACTCCATAAAGGAGTGAAATGGTGCCCTGATCACTTCCTAAGGCTTAAACATGAAGTAGGAATGCTTCTTATGACCTTTAAGGCTTCAAAACACAAAATGGTCAAAGTACCATGAGTTTACGGCCGTAAACTCATGGGTTTACGCCGTAAACTCAATGTGAGTTGGTCCCAAAACCGTAAACTCCAAAAGAGTTTACCCTTGGACCCCAAACTCAATAACCAAGTCCTACAACCCTTAGATGCAATCCTTAGCACTTATAAGCACTTAAATCAAGTGATTTACATGTCTTAGGATGTCTTAACTTGGTTAATTAGTTGTTTAATGACTAATTGGATACATATATATGTACTTATATGTTAACTAGGATCCTTGTGTGTGTTCAAGTCTTCATTTGACACTTAGCATCATATACATTCCCTTCATCCAAACCACTCACTACAGGTGAGTTCATACCCCTTAATTAACCTTTTAAATGTTTTAAATGCTTTTATGGGGGGGGGGGGAATACAAGTTGAACAATTATAGTTATTATATCAATCACATGTGATTAATAACTACCAAACAAGTGGATTTCTTACTTTTCAAACTATGTTACCAAACTGTTTTACTTCAAACTCTTTTACATGTCAAATACTGTTACTTAAACTCTTTTAAACTTATATTTTGTTAAAAGTGTATCTATATAGATATAGTTATATAAGTAGGATTGAAAGGACTTAGGACTGATAGCTCACCTTACTTCCTGTTGCTTGTTTGGTTGTGGACTTAGGGTATCAGGGTTATTTGTCCGAAGGTCGTTTGAATCCTAGTTATATATTATGTATATGTATATAGATATAAAAGGTTATTTCTTTCCAGTTCAATACCTTTGGGTAGCAAGGGTATACAAACATGTTCATACATACAAACAACATTACTAGTAAACTATAATAGGTATAGTTTAGGAAGTTACAAATCTATTACTAGACCAATGAAACATACAATGAGTTAGTTCATACATGTGTCATAACTTATAGTGATGAGAAACAAACATAACTTATAGTGATGAGAAACAAACATAATACATAGTGAAGAGAAACAAACAACACCATACAGAGAGAACATACATACACGCTAGACAGAGGAAGAACACACAATACAGCTAGCACATACATTACATATACATTATTACAGTTATGTGAGCCACGTAACGGGGCATGGCACCACCTACCATGACCGTTTTGTATCCAGAATCTCCTTAATTGGGGAGCATATGAGTTTGTGTATAGATCTATACTGGATTGACTATCCTACACCTTGCTGCTCGCTACAGTGGGACTTACAAGTCTACGGGTGCCAAACGTCATTTCTTACGACGTCTTACATCGTCGTTTTACTAGAGTCGGTAGCAGGATACAGGCCGATCACATGGTACCTTAAATAACAATTGATTTAAGGTAGTTAGTACAACAGTAGTTACTTAATTCAACACTACAGTACTATTTCATTTTCCCATTACATTCACTTTGTGAACATTCACACAATGAACAGTAATGTAAAAACTATATTTTTGTTTAATGATAGTAAGATTTTGGAAAATACATACTCTTACAAGAGACACACACACAGACACTAGATGCCTTGGTAGAAGGCTACTTTTAGTAGGAAACATAGGGTTTTCTAGGAGAATTCAAACTTTTACAAACTTATACAAACATCTTACAAACATCTTACAAACATCTTACAAATGCTTTCATACAAATACAGACACTAATATACTTATGATCTCACCAGCTTTAAAGCTGATAAACTCTTTCAAAATAACTTGTATTCTCAGGTCACCAGTAGACAGGTACCGGTGCCAGGTTTTGAGAAAATGGAGCTCGTTCAAGACTCATCTATTATTTTGATACATATTCTTGGTGTCTATTTAACTTGACAGAACACACTTGTATGAAATTATATTATTAATGCAATGGATGATGTTGTTGCTTGTTTACTACTTCGCATTGTTGTGATACTGTACATGACGTCCTCCACCCCCGAACGTTTCCACCGTTCCGGTTTTGGGGTGTGACAATGATCCAACAATGGTAGGAAACTGTAACAGAATTCAATAATAAATTGTTGAAGACCAAAAACAACCAAACATGAATCATAGAGATGATTCCAAGACAAGCGTTCCATCGTTGAAGATGATTATTCAAATGCGAGCCAACACACATATTTTCGTCGTCCGTACTAGAGTTCATCGGAATAATATCTTTTTCATGTTATAGTTAATCAGAATTTAACAGAGATTAGACTACACAATTTAGAAAAAAAACACAACATCTGCCAAGGAAATCAAGATCCTTCCGGATCAGCATAGGCAAATCAATTGGGATCTATAAAGAAGAGAACAACTCGTAGTAACGGAGAACACAACAAAAAAGAAAAGAAAAAACGATCTGTAACACCCTGTTCCGAATTGTTTCCTAATTCGGGGTTGTGACTCGAAGATCGGTTATCATAAGGCTTAAGGCCTTTGGGAAAGAGAGATTTAGATCCATTTGGGTATGGGTAATGTAATTTAGATGATCTGGGAGTTCGTTTTGTGTTTTGGAACCAAGGGGTATATCTGTAAAGTTTCAATTCGGGCTTTTGTTGAATTTTGGATTTTTGTTCGGGAAGTTTTAAGGCAAGGATGAGTTGATATATGTGTAGAGCTTCTCATCACCTTTTTGTGGATATTAGGATCGTCGAAATTGGACTTAGAACGAAGAAGATATGGCCTTCAGAAGTTTGGCAGTTTTTTGGGTTGAGCCTAGTACACGGGGCGTACATAGGAGTACGATAGGCATATTAGGAAGATGCATCGCAGGTGCTCCTTAGAGTACGATGGGCATACCAGAGTTACGCATGGCGTACACCAGTAAGACCCAAACCCTAATTTAGGGTCTTGGACCCTGTAGAAGCTCCTTAACTCAACACCAAACCCTATTATCTTCAACCTCCATCCCTTTAAACCCTATAATGGAAACCCTAGCCTCCATTGCTGTGGTTCTTGAGCTTTTGGAGTGTTTTCATGCTTTTTGGTGATCATTAAAGAAGAAGGAGCTTCTTCGAGAAGTGTGGGATTGCTTGGAGCTTTTGGATCCAGCCTTTGTACACCTTGATCTATCTTGTGGAGGTATACAATTTCTATCTTGATGAATCTAGGTTTTAGATCTAGTTTAAGGAGTATTTTGGGTTCATTGTGGTCCTTAGAGTTATCTTTGTGAGTATGAGTTACTCCAAGAGCTTAGAATGTTGGATCTTGGCATTTGTGAGGTCCCTTGTTCATAAAAATGCCATCTTGATGAGTTGTGTTGGACCATGCATGAGTTTGGGTGCTTATTATGGTTTGTATTAAGGTTTTGGTCCCATTAAGCCATGAAAAGGGGGTAAACTTGCCAACTTTACGTGTTAAGACATCTCATTAGGGTCATATCTGAGTTTGGAAGTCATTGTCTTAACCCTTAAGAGCTTAATGTTGATTTTTAGGTCCCTGACGAGTACGTTGGGCGTACGTGGAGGTACGCTCAGCGTAATGCTGGAATTCTGCATCGATCGCTTGTATGTTCTGCTTCATGGCTGAGTACGCGGGGCATACGTCTGTGGTACGCAGGGTGTACTCCCCATGATGGACATTTTGGGCCTTTTAAGGTTTGGGCCTTGTTGGGCCATTGGATTTCTGACTTTGGGCCATGGATAGTCTGTGGGCGTTCTTGGTATTGGTCCTATGAGGGTTTTTGGGCCCAATTAAGAAGTTGGGCCATATTGGGCTTTGGGTTTCCATTTAGAGATTTGGGCTTTTTGGTGCTAAGGGGTTTGATCTTGGTTTTGGGCCAAGTAAGAAAATGGTAAAATGGTCTTTTACCCTTTAGGCAGTTGGATTATGGAGTGGGCCTCAGATTTTGGGTTATCAGATTAATTATTAATTAAGATGGTATTTTTGTAAGTTGGTACGAGGTTATCCGGTTCAGAAACCGGACAGTTAGTTGGTTATCAGCGGTTGAGGTGAGTCTTCCTTCGCAGTATCCGTGGGTCGAAGGCACTAATGTCATCCCACTTGTTTATGATGTAGTGTGATGATTGTCTTTGTGACAATTATCAGTTATGCTTGTATTTGCTTGATGATTATGTGATTTTGGTATGATATTATGTGGTAGTAGTAGGGGTGAGATAGACCCAGTATCTGGTTGAAATAGACCGAATGGGATTGAAAGCACCCAGATATGCTTGATAATATCCGACTAAAATAGACCGAAGGGGATTACAAGCACCTAGATATGCTTGATAGTATCCGGTTGAAATAGACCGAAGGGGATTGCAAGCACCCATATATGCTTCATAGTATCCGATTGAAATTAACCGAAGGGGTAGGCAATCACCCATATATGCTTGGTAGTATCCGGTTGAAATATACCGAAGGGTAGGCAGGCACCCACATATGTCTTCCAGTATGTATGTTTAGTATATGGTATTTTGGGGAACTCATTAAGCTTCGTGCTTACGATTTTCAATTTATGTTTCAGGTACTTGCAGTTTGAAAAGAAAGGGCCCGACTTGATCGCAGTGCATCCACCCATGTTTCCGCACTATGATGATTTGGGGATTGTACTATGATAACTGATTTATTATAAATTACTTTTGAATATTTGGAAAAAGGATAATGAATGTTTGACTTAAAGATAGTTAATGTTTTGGTTAAATTAAAAATGAAAATTTTACCTCATAACTTTTGGGACGTTACAAGTTGGTATCAGAGCCTTGGTTTGATTGATTCAGACACACTCTCGGGTATGTCTGAACTCAAACTGAGGAATTGATAATCTTTTGAAAGAAAATGAGTTTTTAAAAAGATTTTGAAGAAGGGAATAAATTTCAAAAAGGATTTTATAAAGACAAAAAGGGGTGGTGCGTGCAATCAACCGAGCTCAAGTAAGTGATTCCCAGAATACCTATACATGTTTTTATGCTATATGTTATGAGAAACGCATGCTAGATTTGGGCTAAGGATCTAGGAGAGATGCCTTTGTATGAGCTTGTAGACGTTAATGCTAGTATCGATCAGTCAGTGATAGGATGGCCTGTATAGGTTCTGCTTTGTGCTTTTAGGAGCTCCTATTAACTTCGGCTAACTAGTAAGCGAATATACTAAATTACATATTACTGAGACAGGATAATTTCATAAGTTAGGTTTTAACCGTATTATGCAGCTCTTGTCTGAGTCTAACCGTTGTAGTGTGAGACCTTGCATTTGAAAAATTATCCGGTGTCGGTGATATGTAATTGTATTCGTAAGCTAGTTAGAGGGTGTTAGGGGGAGTCCCTTCTGCACTTGATAGTAGGTAATAGTGTGGTGGTTGCTTTAGAAGAATTTAGGAAGAATGTTAGTGTAACGAAGACGCTAGTAGCCAGTAAGCTTGAGAAGCCTTCTTAATTGGTCTGTGGATTGGAGTGCTACTACACGAATGCTGCTTACTTTGTGATTTTTGGAACTCTTAAGTGATGTGAGTTAGCTATTAAGTGAATATGTTAAGTCACATGTGACAACGGTTGAATAAAGTCAAAATAATATTCGATTAGGATTAACGGTGTGAGAAGTCTCCGATTAGGATTATGAGTTTGAAGATTAAACTAATTGTGAATAATGTTTACAAATTCTAGAATTAACTGATTAGGAATTACAACATTAATCAATAATCTAACTCAATGCATGATTGGAAGATTGTGTGTGTCTGCGTGATCAACATTTGATGGTTTGATTACTCGTTCGTCTCCTGAAAAGTGAGGATTAATGAATTATTTTTTGAAAACTTAATGGGTCTTAAATAAGTTTGATTGTATTATTTTATATATAATCTATAATTTTTATATATTAAAATATAAAGTTAGCGGTTCGGTTAATAATGGTTCGGTTAACCTATAAAACCATAACTGAACCGTTAGTTATCAGTTAATAAAAATTAGAAACCGAACCAATGGTTTTTAAAATGGTTGGGTTATTATGGTTCGGTTATATCGGTTAATTTGGTTTTGGTTCGGTTTTTCAGTTATTGTGCTCGCCCCTAATGTTTCCCAATAAATTACAATATGATGACAAAATGAGTTTTGAACTAACGCCTTAGCGTCCCATCCTCAAAAGTGGTTGGTTACCTGTTCACTGATTCCCTGAGAATACAATTAATTTTGAAAAGAGTGTCAACAATTAAGTTGGTGAGTTCATAAGAGTTTTGTTTGAAAAATATGCCATTTTTTCCTTGTAAAAACAATGATAGAGTGTGATTTCCAGAAAATCCAATATTTTCTTGTAAAATGTATTGTAGTCTTAGCTACCCTAAGACCTGAAAATGTATGAATATTCATGTACTTGTAATAGTATATTGTAGTTTTATATAAATAAAACTCCTTTTGTGTGTTTGTTAATCCCTGTAAACCGTATGTATTGTTAATACTCCATGTGAGTTATTATAACCATGTTATGACCCAGTCGGCCTGTAACGATGTTCTTCAGGCGTCGGAAATGTTATGACATTTGTCACCCCAGACCTGCCGGTCTAACTGTAGCTAACAGTTTAGGTGTGAGATTGTCAGCCCACTATATATCTATACACAACTATCACGCTCTCCCTACAAGAGATTCTGGTTACAATTACATAACTTTAATGCAGTACTTTAAAAGTATGGTGAAGCCGAATGTCTCACAAATTTATTCATTAACAGGTTTACGTCAAATGAAATGAAAACTCCTTTTTGTTGTAAATGTAAGTATTACCTTTTCATAATGTTTGTATAGTATGAAAATAATTATACTTTTATATAATTATTTCTAAATCTTGAAAGGGTAAAATAATGTCAATGATCCCTAAACTATACCTATTATAGTTTAAAATGTATGTGGCAATAAAATGAACGCCTTTGTATTTTGACAACTTTGCATGTAAACGTTTATAAATTTGGTAGTAATGTTGTTTCGTATATTTGATATTTTTACGTAAAAGATACATAAAATGTAAGAAAACATAAATAATGGTTTGTATTTTAACACAAATTTCCTTGTGTTATACTTGTATCCTCCCCTAAAATATAGAAAAATAGTTGAAAAGTGTAGGGGTATGAACTCACCTTATGTGATGATCGCTGTTAGATAACGAGATAGAGACGAAAATCTTCGAGTTTAGAATATGTAATGGTAGCTGTATCCTAATATTTTCAACACGTAATAATGTGTGATTATTTGGACTAATCATGAAATGTATTAGTAATAACACCAGATTAGATGATCTTACCTTATATTCAAATAACAAATGTTGAAGGTAAGAGAAGAGTCTCCTAGAGGTTTTAAATATGAGTATTGAAAGGAAAATGGGTTTTGATCTTGAGAGTAAAAGTGAAGAATTTTCGTTTACTGGAAGTGAGGATTGAAAAATGACCCAACTCATGTTTATATATGAAGGAAATGAGATAAGGTGATGTAATAAGAAGTGACATTTACTTTGGGAAGGTAAATCTCAAATCAAGTGGGTACACAAGTGGCCAAGTGGATGATTTCTTTATAATATAATCTTAGATATTATCTTAAGAAAATGTGTTCTAACCCTTCAAATTTGGCATAAAATAGGAGTTTAGAGGTTTTAAGTCATGAAAAATACGAGTTTGAGGAAATTTCCGGCGTCAAAGTCTCTTAAAATGACAAAAAGGTCTGAAATGGTCAAATTCCGGAATGGGGTTCAGATTTGCGAGGGTCCGGAGTCAACCAGGAGGTTTCGGAGTCGATTAGAAGCTTCCGGAGTCGATCAGCAGCTTCCGGAGTGGATTTGGTTCCGAGAATGCGAGATTGTCCGGGCCATGCGAGATCTTCCGGTGCGTGCGGAGTTCCGAAGCAAAATAGTAGTTCTGGAGCGAGTCCGTCCGGATGAGAGGGTTCCGAAGCGAGTTGGTCCGGATGAGCAGGTTCCGAAGCAGAAGGAAATTTTGGGGCTGATCAGAAGGTCCGGAGTCAGAAGTGTTGAGAACTAAGAGGGTTTTAGACCAAGAAGGGAGGCTCCGGAAATGAATAGTCTATTCCGAAATGGGCTTGTTCCTTTGGGTTTTCTCCATCCGTTTTGAGTCGTTTTCAACAAAGGAAGGGATAGGATGATGTCGGTGTTTTTGAAAAAAAGTTGAGAGAGATTTGGGAGAGATTTGGAATAGAGGTTTGTAGAGAGATTTGGGACACAGAGAGAGATTTTAGAGAAAGAGAGAGAAAGTTTAGAGAGATGGTGTTTGTAGTTTTTCTTATGGTTTACCCCCGTAGTGTTAGGATTATGAACTCCACTACGTCGTGTTATGAGTGTTCTCCATCCTTGAAGGATACATAGTTACGTTTTATCGAGTTGTTACATCACTCACCCTATTTAGGGTTCAGATTGTTAAACATATGAAACTTTCGAGTGATACTTTGTATTATTATAGTAAGTTGTACATTAGGAAATATAACGTAAACCTTAACATACAAATACAAGTTGAGTTGACTTTGTTGACTAAAATTGAGGGTTGTCACATCATCCCCCCGTTAAAAGGAATTTCGTCCCGAAATTAGCATTTTGAGTGGGACTTCAAGGGTTGGGGAAAAGATGTGGGTACTTTTGTTTCATTTGATCTTCTCGTTCCCAAGTGTATTCGGGTCCTCGTTTAGCGTTCCAACGGACCTTCACTATGGGTATGCGGATTTGTTTTGTTCTTTTGATTTCCCTGTCCATGATTTCCACAGGTTCCTCAACGAATTGGAGACTCTCGTTGACCTCGATTTCGTCGACTGGTATTACAAGAGTCTCGTCGGACAGACACTTTTTCAAGTTGGATACATGAAAGGTAGGATGTACGTTATTGAGTTCTTGCGATAATCGAATTTTATAAGCCACCAAACCTATCCTAGCGAGAATCTCGAATGGTCCGATGTACCTTGGATTTAGTTTCCCACTTTTTGCAAAACGTATCATGCTTTTCCAGGGTGAAACCTTTAATATGACGCGATCACCAACCTGGAATTCCAAGGGTTTTTGTCTCTTGTCTGCATAGCTCTTTTGTCTGTCTCTAGAGGCTTTCAGTTGTTCCCAAATTTGGACGATCTTCTCTGTTGTCCCCCTTATGATTTCAGGGCCCGCGAGAGTGCTGTTAGGAACTTGCCCTTTCGCTAGTTGCGTGTCACCCACTTCAGCCCAGCACAGAGGGGATCTGCACTTGCGGCCATAGAGGGCTTCAAATGGCGCAACCTTGATACTGGTGTGATCGCTATTATTGTATGAGAATTCGATAAGTGGTAAATGGGTATCCCAAGCTTTACCAAAGTCTATCACGCAAGCTCGTAACATATCTTCCAATGCTTGAATAGTTTTTTCACTCTGCCTGTCGGTCTGTGGGTGGTAGGCTGTACTCATGTCCAGCCTAGTTCCCAGAGATTTTTGTAGGGACTGTCAGAACCGTGAAGTGATTCTACTATCTCTGTCGGAGATAATGGATATCGGCACACCATATAGTCGTACTATCTCTTTAATGTATGTTCAGGTCAGTTTCTCCATCTTGTCTGTTTCCTTTATTGGTAGGAAGTGCACGGATTTTGTTAATCTGTCGACGATCACCCAAATGGTATTGAGACCACCCGGAGTCTTGGGTAACTTGGTTATGAAATCCATTGTAATCCGCTCCCACTTCCACTCAGGTATCTCTGGTTGTTGTAACAAACCGAGGGCTTCTGGTATTCTACCTTGACCTTGGCGCAAGTCAGACACTTGCCCACATAGGTAGCGATTTCTGCTTTCATGTTCGGCCACCAATAAAGTTTCTTGAGGTCCAGATACATCTTGTCTGAACCGGGATGCACGGAGTATCGAGTCTTGTGTGCTTCGTTCATGACAACGTCTCTGAATCCACCAAACTTCGGCGTCCAGATCCGATTCATGAGATAACGAACTCCGTCACCCTTGACTTCTAGGTTTTTATGATGGGTTTTTGAGCATTCTAACACTCCTATGGTGTACATGCAACCCTAGAAACCTTGGATCTATGTTTGACTATGATA